>NW_027102218.1:0-1200000 GCF_035609145.1 Eleutherodactylus coqui | reverse complement strand
ATGACAGAATTACCAAAAAAATGAAAATCGTAATTTTTTTCCTTCTGCTTGACTTAGATTCATTCAAAGACTATGAAGTCAAAAAAGTCATTGTACCCCTAGATAAATTCGTTAAGGCATCTACTTTTCAAAATGGGGTCACTTGTGGGGGTTCTCCATCGTTTTGGTCACTCAATGGCTCTACAAGTGGGCAATAGGGCCTAAATCTCCTTCAAGCAAAATTTCTGTTCCGAAAGCCACCGGTTGCTTCTTTGATTTTGGGCCCCATTGTGTATACAGACGTAATACTAGGGCCACAATGGGTATGTTTCTGAGCACGGGACAAACAGGGGTATCCATTTTGGGGTGCAAATCCTCATTTTCATGTGTATTATAGAAAAAAGTCCAATGTGCACCCAAAATAAAGTAAACGGATGGAAATATATATCTTAGCAAAAATTTCTATATTATGTTTGCACATATTTAAGATATTGCAGTTGGAAATGTGAAAAAATGACGATTTTTTCAAAATTTTCCCAATTTTGGCGCTTTTAATAAATAAACACAAATTCTATCGGTCTTTTTTTTCCGCCTAAATGAAGTACAACATGTGGCGAAAAAACAATGTCAGAATCGCTTGGATATGCAAAACCTTTCTGGTGTTTTTCCATGTGAAAGTGACACATGTCAGATTTGCAAAATTTGGCCTGGTCATTAAGGCGCAAACAGGCTTGGTCACTAAGGGGTTAACCCCTTCACCATTTGTATTTGT
Organism: Eleutherodactylus coqui; assembly: GCF_035609145.1. Classification (NCBI taxonomy): domain Eukaryota; kingdom Metazoa; phylum Chordata; class Amphibia; order Anura; family Eleutherodactylidae; genus Eleutherodactylus; species Eleutherodactylus coqui. Next base: position 1,199,249 of record NW_027102218.1, on the reverse strand, counting down.
TGATGCACCATGCAGCTACAATGTATATATACATCCTCTACTTTAGCAGCACATCTTATTGTATAGCTTTCTGCCAGTATTTTAGCTCTTGCTAATAAACAGTGAGGAATGTAGTGGTCAAAATGAGTCAAATTACCAGCTAGCAACAGGCGAAACCAAAAAATAAAAATAATCTTTGTTCTCAGGTCTACCATTAATGATAGGTATGGGTGGACTGGCCAGTAAGCTCACCAAGAAAATTCCCAGTGGGTCGGTTGGGTCCTGGGGCTGGTGCTGGGGGTGAGGTTTCTTTTAAAATTTGACTGCAGAAGTGACATAAAATAAAAAAACACATTTACTCACCTGAGTCTGTCTTCTCGGCTCATGGCTTCTGCAGTTCACGCAGCATTGGTTTTGCACTGATTTTCATATTACATGGTCACGTGGTTGCTACGATCAGTCTCCAGCCGCACTAATGCTAGGGACTGGCACTAGACGTAGCGATCACGTGACCATGCAATGTGAAAGTCAGCATGGGACCAATGCTGTGCGAACTGCGGAGGCCAGGAGACGGTAGGAGAAACCCAGGTGAGTATATATGGTTTTTTAATTTTAATGCATACAATAGGGGGCAAAGGGGATATTATTATTATGATCAGGAGGAGTATTCTTATTACCAAAAGAAGGACAAGTGAGGCATTATTGTTATTACCAGAAGGTGGCCATGAGGGGCATTATTACTGAATGCAGGCCAGGAAAGGCATTATTATTACTGAACAGGGCCAGCATAGGCATTATTCTTACTAAATCGGGGCAAGAGGAGCATTATTATTACTAAACAGGGACAGTAGGGGCATTGTTACTTAAAGGAGGCCATACAGGATTTTACTACTTAGTGAGAGTATAAAAGAAGGCACTTTTACTTTGTATGGGGCACTCTGTGGTGCCTACAGGGAGCACAAAAAGGGAATACTCTTATGCTTTATTACTATCTGGGCCACTCTTAATGGAAAGATTATGTAGAGGTATGGAAAACAAGGGCAGGTGGCTAGAAATTTGAGGAGTCACAGATGTTTGTGTGTCAAATTCTGCAGAGACAGGTTGTGACTGGGAGAAGTCATGATCGCAGTCTGGGCCAGATGGAGAAAAGGGAAGGGGTATTGGTATTCTTTAAAACCCTTTACTTTCCTAGCACATAGCCAGGTCCCTTTCTCAAATATAACAAATTTAATCAAGTGATCTTTTTTTAATCATAAGACATTATCATTATACCATTACTACTAGAGATGAGCGAGCACCAAAATGCTCGGGTGCTCGTTACTCGGGACAAAATTTTCGCGATGCTCGAGGGTTCGTTTCGAGTAACGAACCCCATTGAAGTCAATGGGCGACCCAAGCATTTTTGTATATCGCCGATGCTCGCTAAGGTTTCCATTTTTGAAAATCTGGGCAATTCAAGAAAGTGATGGGAACGACACAGCAACGGATAGGGCAGGCGAGGGGCTACATGTTGGGCTGCATCTCAAGTTCTCAGGTCCCACTATTAAGCCACAATAGCGGCAAGAGTGGGCCCCCCCCTCCCAACAATTTTTACTTCTGAAAAGCCCTCATTAGCAATGCATACCTTAGCTAAGCACCACACTACCTCCAACAAAGCACAATCACTGCCTGCATGACACTCCGCTGCCTCTTCTCCTGGGTTACATGCTGCCCAACCCCCCCGCACGACCCAGTGTCCACAGCGCACACCAAACTGTCCCTGCCCAGCCTTCAGCTGCCCTCATGCCACGCCACCCTCATGTCTATTTATAAGTGCGTCTGCCAGAGGAACCGCAGGCACACACTGCAGAGGGTTGGCACGGCTAGGCAGCGACCCTCTTTAAAAGGGGCGGGGCGATAGTCCACAATGCTGTACAGAAGCAATGAGAAATCCAATCTTGTGCCACCTCCATCTGGAGCTGCACACGTGGGCATAGCAATGGGGAACCTATGTGCCACACACTATTCATTCTGTCAAAGTGTCTGCATGCCCCAGTCAGACCGCAGTTTTTTTATAAATAGTCACATGCAGGTACAACTCCGCAATGGGAATTCCGTGTGCACCCACAGCATGGGTGGCTCCCTGGAACCCACCGGCGGTACATAAATATATCCCATTGCAGTGCCCTGGACAGCTGAGGTAATGTCGTGCTTAATGCAGGTGGGCTTCGGCCCACACTGCATGCCCCAGTCAGACTGGGGTTCTTGAGAAGTGGACACATGCAGTTACAACTCCCTGTGGACCCACAGCATGGGTGGCTCCCTGGAACCCACTGGCAGTACATAAATATATCCCATTGCAGTGCCCAACACAGCTGATGTAACGTCAGCTGTAATGCAGGTGGGCTAAAAATTAATTTGATTACACTGTAGGCGAGGGCCCCCAAAAATTTGTGTACCAACAGTACTAATGTACCTGAGAAAAATTGCCCATGCCCAACCAAGAGGGCAGGTGAAATCTATTAATCACTTTGGTTAATATGGCTTAATTGGTAACTAGGCCTGGAGGCAGCCCAGTTAAAATAAAAATTGGTTGAGTTGAAAGTTTCAACGCTTTAATGAGCATTGAAACGTATAAAAATTGTTTACAAAAATTATATGACTGAGCCTTGTGGGCCTAAGAAAAATTGCCCGTTCGGCGTGATTATGTGAGGTTTGAGGAGGAGGAGCAGGAGGAGGAGGAATATTATACACAGATTGATGAAGCAAAAAGGTCCCCGTTTTTGATGGTGATAGAGAACGATGCTTCCATCCGCGGGTGCAGCCTACGTATTGCTTAGGTATCGCTGCTGTCCGCTGGTGAAGAAGAGAAGTCTGGGGAAATCCAGGCTTTGTTCATCTTGATGAGTGTAAGCCTGTCGGCACTGTCGGTTGACAGGTGGGTACGCTTATCCGTGATGATTCCCCCAGCCACACTAAACACCCTCTCTACCAAGACGCTAGCCGCAGGACAAGCAAGCACCTCCAGGGCATACAGCGCGAGTTCAGGCCACGTGTCCAGCTTCAACACCCAGTAGTTGTAGGGGGCAGAGGCGTCACCGAGGACGGTCGTGCGATCGGCTAGGTACTCCCTCACCATCCTTTTACAGTGCTCCCGCCAACTCAGCCTTGACTGGGGACCGGTGACACAGTCTTGCTGGGGAGCCAGAAAGCTGGCAAAGGCCTTGGAGAATGGTCCCCTGCCTGCGCTGTACATGCTGCCTGATCTCTGCGCCTCCCCTTCTACCTGGCCCTCGGAACTGCGCCTTCGGCCACTAGCGCTGTCGGATGGGAAGTTTACCATCAGTTTGTCCACCAGCGCCCTGTGGTATAGCATCATTCTGGAACCCCTTTCCTCTTCGGGAATGAGAGTGGAAAGGTTCTCCTTATACCGTGGGTCGAGCAGTGTGTACACCCAGTAATCCGTAGTGGCCAGAATGCGTGTAACGCGAGGGTCACGAGAAAGGCATCCTAACATGAAGTCAGCCATGTGTGCCAGGGTACCTGTACGCAACACATGGCTGTCCTCACTAGGAAGATCACTTGCAGGATCCTCCTCCTCCTCCTCCTCCTCCGCCATACACGCTGAAAGGATGACAGGCAAGCAGCATGTGTACCCTCAGCAGTGGGCCAAGCTGTCTCTTCCCCCTCCTCCTCATCCTCCTCCCCCTCCTCCTCCTCCTCTGGCCATACATGCTGAAAGGATGACAGGCAAGCAGCATGTGTACCCTCAGCAGTGGGCCAAGCTGTCTCTTCCCCCTCCTCCTCATGCTCCTCCCCCTCCTCCTACTCATTGCGCTGAGATATAGACATGAGGGTGCTCTGACTATCCAGCGACATACTGTCTTCCCCCGCCTCCGTTTCCGAGTGCAAAGCGTCTGCCTTTATGCTTTGCAGGGAACTTCTCAAGAGGCATAGCAGAGGAATGGTGACGCTAATGATTGCAGCATCCCCGCTCAGCATTTGGGTAGATTCCTCAAAGTTTCCAAGGACCTGGCAGATGGCTGCCAACCAGGCCGACTCTTCTGTAAAGAATTGAGGAGGCTGACTCCCACTACGCCGCCCATGTTGGAGTTGGTATTCCGCAATAGCTCTACGCTGCTCATAGAGTCTGGCCAACATGTGGAGCGTAGAGTTCCACTGTGTGGGCACGTCGCACAGCAATCGGTGCACTGGCAGATGAAACCGATGTTGCAGGGTCCGCAGGGTGGCAGCGTCTGTCTTGGAGTTGCGGAAATGTGCGCTGACCCGGCGCACCTTTCCGAGCAGGTATGACAAGTGTGGGTAGCTTTTCAGAAAGCGCTGAACCACCAAATTAAAGACATGGGCCAGGCATGGCACGTGCGTGAGGCTGTCGAGCTGCAGAGCCGCCACCAGGTTACGGCCGTTGTCACACACGACCATGCCCGGTTGGAGGCTTAGCGGCGCAAGCCAGCGGTCGGTCTGCTCTGTCAGACCCTGCAGCAGTTCGTGGGCCGTGTGCCTCTTCTCTCCTATGCTGAGTAGTTTCAGCACGGCCTGCTGACGCTTGCCCACCGCTGTGCTGCTATGCCGCGCGACACCGACTGCTAGCGACGTGCTGCTGCTGACGCATCTTGATTGCGAGACAGAGGTTGCGTTGGAGGAGGAGGAGTGTGGTTTAGTGGAGGAAGCATACACCGCCGCAGATACCACCACCAAGCTGGGGCACGCAATTCTGGGGGTGGGTAGGACGTGAGCAGTCCCAGGCTCTGACTCTGTCCCAGCCTCCACTAAATTCACCCAATGTGCTGTCAGGGAGATATAGTGGCCCTGCCCACCTGTGCTTGTCCACGTGTCTGTTGTTAAGTGGACCTTGGCAGTAACCGCGTTGGTGAGGGCGCGTACAATGTTGCGGGAGACGTGGTCGTGCAGGGCTGGGGCGGCACATCGGGAAAAGTAGTGGCGACTGGGAACCGAGTAGCCCGGGGCCGCCGCCGCCATCATGCTTTTGAAAGCCTCCGTTTCCATAAGCCTATACGGCAGCATCTCCAGGCTGATCAATTTGGCTATGTGCACGTTTAACGCTTGAGCGTGCGGGTGCGTGGCGGCGTACTTGCGCTCACGCTCAAACAGTGGCGCTAGCGATGTCTGGACGCTGCGCTGAGAGACATTGCTGGATGGGGCCGAGGACAGCGGAGGTGAGGGTGTGGGTGCAGGCCAGGAGACGGTAGTGCCTGTGTCCTCAGAGGGGGGTTGGATCTCAGTGGCAGGTTGGGGCACAGGGGGAGAGGCAGTGGTGCAAACCAGAGGCGGTGAACGGCCTTCGTCCCACCTTGTGGGGTACTTGGCCATCATATGCCTGCGCATGCTGGTGGTGGTGCCTCCCCAGCTGATCTTGGCGCGACAAAGGTTGCACACCACTGTTCGTCGGTCGTCAGGCGTCTCTGTGAAAAACTGCCACACCGTTGAGCACCTTGACCTCTGCAGGGTGGCATGGCGCGAGGGGGCGCTTTGGGAAACAGTTGGTGGATTATTCAGTCTGGCCCTGCCTCTACCCCTGGCCACCGCACTGGCTCAGCCTGTGCCCACACCCTGACTTGGGCCTCCGCGTCCTCGCCCGCGTCCACGTCCTCTAGGCCTACCCCTACCCCTCAGCATGGTGTATTACCAGTAGTGCAGAAACAGAACGCTGTAATTAAATGTGCCGCTTATTGGCCTGTGGTTGGAGGCTGACTTCGCTTATGGAACGCCAGGAAATAATTTTGCGCAAGCCTGCTGTAACACTTAGCTGGCTGCGTATGAATTAGGAGGACTACTACACGCAGCAGAGACCCAGAACACTGAGGACAGTCACAGGCAGCCCAAATAGATTTTTTTCCCCAAATGTTTTTGCAAAGGCCCACTGCCTATATTCAATCAATATGTCTTCTGTCCCTGCCTCACCGCTACTGGCCCTGGAGTATGTCAAATAACTGCAGAGTGTTGCACTGTGAACTGCAATACAGCGGTGATTTAACAGCCCAGACAGAGCCAGGAAATAATTTTGCGCAAGCCTGCTGTAACACTTAGCTGGCTGCGTATGAATTTGGAGGAATACTACACCCAGCAGAGACCCAGAACACTGAGGACAGTCACAGGCAGCCCAAATAGATTTTTTTCCGCAAATGTTTTTGCAAAGGCCCACTGCCTATATTCAATCAATATGTCTTCTGTCCCTGCCTCACCGCTACTGGCCCTGGAGTATGTCAAATAACTGCAGAGTGTTGCACTGTGAACTGCAATACAGCGGTGATTTAACAGCCCAGACAGAGCCAGGAAATAATTTTGCGCAAGCCTGCTGTAACACTTAGCTGGCTGCGTATGAATTTGGAGGACTACTACACCCAGCAGAGACCCAGAACACTGAGGACAGTCACAGGCAGCCCAAATAGATTTTTTTCCCCAAATGTTTTTGCAAAGGCCAACTGCCTATATTCAATCAATATGTCTTCTGTCCCTGCCTAACCACCACTACTGGCCCTGGAGTATGTATAATTACTGCAGGGCGCAATGCTCTGCACGGCCGATATACCAAAAAAAAAAAAAGTGCAACACTGCAAAAAGCAGCCTCCACAGTACTGCACACGGTTAGATGTGGCCCTAAGAAGGACCGTTGGGGTTCTTGAAGCCTAAAATACTCCTAATGCTCTCCCTAAAGCAGCTCCACCAAGACAGCACTTTCCCTCCTCTATGTCAGAATGCATCTGTGGCGAGCCGTGGGAGGGGCCGATTTATATACTCGGGTGACACCTGATCTCGCCAGCCACTCACTGCAGGGGGGTGGTATAGGGCTTGAACGTCGCAGGGGGAAGTTGTAATGCCTTCCCTGTCTTTCTATTGGCCAGAAAAGCGCACTAACGTCTCAGAGATGAAAGTGAAAGTAACTCGAACATCGCTTGGTACTCGTCACGAGTAACGAGCATCTCGAACACGCTAATACTCGAACGAGTATCAAGCTGGGACGAGTATGTTCGCTCATCTCTAATTACTACAACTATTAATCCTTTCCAATCCAATTTGTATCCTGGTTTTCCTGTGGGGCTTACTCTTTTTCTGCCGTTATACAATGGCGCTATCTGCTGGCTAAAGCAAGTACTTCATGAGGTGACACGTTGGATAGGCTCCGACAGCAGAGAGGCTGGCAATATACAGTAAGAGAACCCCGACGGATGTCTTCTAACATCGGAGCTGTACAGCCTTAAATCATAATGTCTTCAGACATCAGACAGTGGATTGGAAAGGGTTAAGACATTGCAAAGGCTGGTCATGTTAGTAGCCTAGCTGCGATAAAACAGCAGAATGCTGCTACTCTAATGCATCATTATCTCTTATCGATGTAGGAAGAATTGCTGAAAATTCGCATCATTTGCAAGAATTTTGACCATGACATGAAACCGCAATCCTATTTCTTTCTGTTTCTCCTAATTCATGTGGATTGTACACTATAACCATAATAGTGGAATAAATTGTATATTCAGTTGTATCTGTGAGTGGTCAAAACTAATCCTAAGGTCTCATGACCATTTGCATGCATGGATTGCACTGCTGAATCCCACAGCGGAATCCCTGTGTGCCCGGTGACATGGAGAGGCGAAGAAGATTATCTTACCTCACCGAATCCAGTGCGGCTCCCCTCCATGCAGGCTGGATGTTCTGTCTTCAGCACTGCAGATGTATCTGGGTGTGCCGGCCATGTGCATGCCCAGTGCTTTTTTTTCTTTCATATCTCCTGCTTTCCTGTGGATTCGCAGCACCTCCACAGTGACAGCTGCGGGTGTGCCGAGGCGGGGGCGGATTCAAATGACTTCAATGGAACCCGTCGCTGTTGGACCCGCAGGAAATTGAAGCATGCTATGATACGTTCCTATGCGTGCAAGGCTCGCGCGATGGAAAAAAAAATCACATCCGCATGCTTTTACTTGCCATGCGGAAGGTAATGCATCCCTATGGGTGGCAAAACGCGCAGATCTCCTGTGCAGGAGACACGCTCGGATTTTATAATTAAAATCCGCATGTGGACATCGGGTCTTCGCAAAGGAGCTGGCTGGTTAAAACATAGTTATGTTTCATATAAAATGACTACTAGAGATGAGCGAGTATACTCACTAAGGCACATTACTCGAGCGAGTAGTGCCTTAGCCGAGTATCTCCCCGCTCGTCTCTAATGATTCGGGGGCCGGCGCGGGTGACAGGTGAGTTGCGCGGGGGGGGGGGGGGGGGGGGGGGAGAGAGAGATCTCCCCTCCGTTCCTCCCCGCGGCTCCCCGCCAGCCCCCGAATCTTTAGAGACGAGCGGGGAGATACTCAGCTAAGGCACTACTCGCTCGAGTAATGTGCCTTAGCGAGTATACTTGCTCATTTCTAATGACTACATTTATAGTAATGGAATTTGTCTGTTTTTTTTTTAACCATAAACTTTGTGGAACTCTATGGGGAAAGCTCTGTGCTCTATAGCAAGTACAAAATCATAGTAAGGTAAATTCTGCCACCTAGAGGCAAAACATAGAAATGGCAGAGACAATGATAAATATAAGGTTCTGCACATGGGCAGGGAAATACATGTCACCATTACACACTAAATGGGAAACCACTGGGTAATACCGACATGGAAAAGGACTTGGAGGTTTTAGTTAACTGTAAACCTAACTGAAGCTACCAGTGTCAGGCAGCTTCTGCCAAGGCAAATAGGATCATCAGATGCATTAAAAGAGGTCTAGGGGCACCGGTACTCAGGAAGGACATATCAGAGCCTGAGAGGGTACAAAGGCGGACTGAAGCACTCCGCCCCTGCTCCGAGCACTACCGGACAGCAAGTCCTGCAGCTCAGGTCAGTGATCGATGCGTAACAAGTTACGCGTAGCCCACTGATTGGTCTGGCCGCGTGTAAGCTCTGCCGTTCTTGGGGGGTTCAAAGTGAGTGCACATGCGTCCCCCTTCCAGGGGCGCTTGTGCACACACCATCGACTCTCCGTGAACGGCAGAGGTTGGACACGGCCAGGTCAGCAGGAGCGTGCATGCGCGCGCAGGAACCGCTAGAGCTGCTGGGAGATGACTCACCAGTAGTAGGGGGTGTGAACACAAAAAGGTACCTGATTATACCCCTTTATGTAACCCTACCCAATCGCACCTCTAACCCCACCCAATCTCACCTGTAGCCTCACCCAATTTTACCTCCAACCACACCCAATCACCCCTGTAACCCCACCCAATCCCGCCTATTATCCCACCCAGTCTCCCCTGTAACCCCACCCAATTGCATCTCTAACTTCACCCAATCTCACCTGTAACCCCACCCAACCGCATCTTCAATCCCACCAAAACTCACATGTAACCCTACTCAATCGCAACTCTAACCCCACCCAATCTCATCTGTAGCCCCACCCAATCATACCTCTAAGCACACCCAATCTCACCTGTAGCCCAACCCAATCACCCCTGTAACCCCACCCAATTGCACCTATTATCCCAACCAGTCTCCCCTGTAACCCCACCCAATTGCACATCTAACCCCACCCAATTCCAACTGTAACCCCACCTAATCGCTCCTCTAACTTCACCCAATCTCACCTGTAACCCCACCCAATCGCATCTTTAATCCAACTCAATCTCACATGTAGCCCTACCCAATCGTAGCTCTATCCCCACCCAATCGCACTTGTAAATCTACACAATCGCACCCCTAACCCCACCCAATCTCACCTGTAACCCCACCCAATTGCAACTGGAATCCACCAAATCTCACATCTAATCCCACCAAATCACATCTGAACTGCACCCGATCACACCTCAAATCCCACAGAACTGCACCCTCTAACCCTACCCAATCTCACATGTAACCCTACCCAATCGCACCTCTATCCCCACCCAATCGCACCTCTATCCCCACCCAATCTCATCTGTAACCCCATCAAATCTCACCTGTAACCCAACCCAATTGCACCTTTAACCTCACCCAATCACACATGTAATCCCACCTAATTGCACCTCTAATCCCACCTAATCTCACCTGTAACCCTACCCAATTTCATCTCTAACCTCACCCAATCTCACCTGTAATCCCACCCAATTGCATCTCTAATCCTACCAAGTCTCATCTTTACCCCACCCAATTGCACCTGTAACCCCTTCCAATCTCACCTTGAACCCCCGGCAATCGCACCTCTAACCCCACCAAATCGAACCTCTAACCTCACCCAATCTCACCTGTAACCCCACCGAATCGCACCGCCAACCCCACCCAATCGCATCTCTAATCCTACCCAATTGCACCTGTAACCCAACGTAATCTCACCTGTAAACCCATGCAGTCGCACCTCTAACCCCTCCCAATCTCACCTGTAACCCCATACAATCGCATCTCTAATCCTACCCAATTGCACCTCTAACCCAACAAAATCTCACCTCTAACCCAACCCAATCGCACCTCTAATCCCACTTAATCTCCCCTGTAATCTCACCCAATCACACCTCTAATCCTACCAAATCGCACCTGTAACCCCACCCAATTCCAACTGTAACCCCACCCAATCGCACCTCTAAACCTACCCAATCTCACCTGTAAACCCACCCAATCGCACCTGTAACCACACCCAATCTTACATGTAACCCTACCTAATCACACCTCTAAACCAACCCAATCTCACATGTAGCCCTACTCAATCGCACATCTAACCCCACCCAATCTTACCTGTAGCCCCACCCAATCTCACCTGTAGCCCCACCCAATCTCACCTCTAATCACACCCAATCTCACCTGTAGCCTCACCCTTTCTTACCCCTAACCACACCCAATCTCACCTGTAACCCCACCCAATCGCACCTGTAAGGCCACCCAATCTCACATGTAACCCTACCCAATCGCACCTCTAATCCTACCTAATCTCACCCGTAGCCGCACCGTATCTTACCTCTAACCACACTCAATCGCACCTTAAACCCCACCCAATTCCAACTGTAACCTCATCTTATCACACCTCTAACCTCACCCAATTCCACCTGTAATCCCACCCTATCTCACATGTAGCCCTACCCAATCACACCTCTAACCCCACCCAATCTTACCTGTGGCCCCACCTAATCTTACCTCCAACCCCACCCAATCGCACCTTTAACCCCACCCAATCTCACATGTAACCCTACCCAATTGCACATCTAAAACCACCCAATCTCACCTGTAGCCCCACCCAATCTCACCTCTAACCACACCCAATCTCACCTGTAAACCCACCCAATCACACCTCTAACCCCACCCAATCGCAACTCCAACCCCAGCCAATTCCAACTGTGACCCCACCCAATCGCACCTCCAATGCCATCCAATCTCACATGTAACCCTACCCAATTGCACCTCTAACCCCACCCAATCTCCCCTGTAGCCCCACCCAATCTTACCTCTAACCACAACCAATCACACCTGTAAACCCACCAAATCCCACTTATAATCCCACTCAGTCTCCCCTGTAATTCCACCCAATTGCACCACTAACTCCACCCAATTCCAACTGTAACCCCACCTAATCGCAACTCTAACTTCACCCAATCTCACCTGTAACCCCACCCAATTGCATCTTCAATCACACCCAATCTCACATGTAACCCTACTCAATGGAACCTCTAACCCCACCCAATCTCACATTTAACCCTATCCAATTGCTACTATAACCCCACCCAATTGCACTTGTAGTCCACCCAATCACATCTGTACTGCACCCAATCGCAGCTCTAATCCTACTCAATTGCACCTCTAACCCAACACAATCTCACATGTAACCCAACCCAATCGCACCTCTAATCCCACTTAATCTCCCCTGTAACCTCACCCAATCGCACCTCTAATTCTACCAAATCGCACCTGTAACCCTACCCAATTCCAACTGTAACCCCACCCAATCTCACCTCTAACCCCACCCAATCTCACCTTTAGCCCCACCCAATCTCACCTTTAATCACACCCAATCTCACCTGTAACCCTACCCAATCGCACCTCTAATCCTACCTAATCTCACCTGTAGCCCCACCCTATCTTACCTCTAACCATACCCAATTGCACCTTTAACCCCACCCAATTCCAACTGTAACCTCATTTTATCACACTTCTAACCTCACCCAATTCCACCTTTAATCCCACCCAATCGCACCCCCAATCCCACCCAATCTCAGATGTAGCCCTACCTAATCGCATCTCTAACCCCACCCAATCTTACTTGTGGCCCCACCTAATCTTACCTCCAACCCCACCCAATCGCACCTTTAACCCCACCCAATCTCACATGTAACTCCACCCAATCTCACATGTAACCCCACCCAATCTCACCTGTAAACCCACCCAATCTCACCTGTAAACCCACCCAATCTCACCTGCAGCCCTACCCAATCTCACCTCTAACCACACCCAATCTCACCTGTAAACCCACCCAATCACACCTCTAACCCCACCCAATCGCAACTCCAACCCCAGCCAATTCCAACTGTGACCCCACCTAATCGCACCTCTAACCTCACGCAATATCACATGTAACCCCACCCAATCACACCTCCAATGCCACCCAATCTCACATGTAACCCTACCCAATTGCACCTCTAACCCCACCCAATCTCACCTTTAACCCTAGCCAATCGCTCCTGTAACCCCACCCAATTGCACCTGTAGTCCACCCAATCACATCTGTACCTCGCCCAATCGCACCTCTAATCCCACAGAACTGCACCACTAACCCCACCCAATCGCACCTCTAACCCCACCCAATCGCATCTGTAACCCCATCCAATCTCACCTGTAACCCCACCTAAGTGCGCCTCTAACCTCAACTAATCTCAACTGTAACCCCACCCAATCACACTTGTAACCCCACCTAATCGCACCTCTAATCCCACCCAATCTCACCTGTAACCCTACCTACTCGCTCCTGTAACCCTACCCAATTTTACCTCTAACCCCCCCAATCTCACCTGTAATCCCACCGAATCGCAGCTCTAATCCCACCCAGTCTCATCTTTACACCACTCAATCGCACCTCTAATGCCACCAAATCTCACATGTAACCCCACCCAATCGCACCTGTAACCCCATCCAATCTCACCTGGAACCCCAGCGAATCGCACCTGTAACTCCACCAAATCGCACCTCTATCCTCACCCAATCTCACCTGGAACCCCACCGAATCGCACCTCTAATCCCACTCAATCTCCCCTGTAACGCCACACAATCACACCTCTTATCATACCAAATCGCACTTGTAACCCCACCCAATCTCACTTTTAACCCCACCCAATCACACCACTAACCCTACCCATTCGCACCTCCAACCCTAGCCAATCGCACCTGTAACCCCAGCCAATCGCACCTGTAACCCCACCCAATCTAACCTGTAACCCCACCCAATCTCACCTGTAACCCCACCCAATCTCACCTGTAACCCCACCCAATTGCAGCTCTAACGCCACCTAATCTCCCCTGTAACCCCACCCAATCGCACCCCTAATTCCACCCAGTCAACCAAATCCCTCTGCTGGTGATCGGCACCAAACTAGATTAGATCCCAGAGGCAAAACGGAACGAGGCTCTGTTCCGCACTGTGCTTTTGGCTGAGGACCTCAACGCAGAAGAGATAAATCCGGATTAAAGATGCCCCTACTGGATGTCCGGCTTCATCATTGTGTCATATGTGATGGATCTTGAGTCCCAAACAGCCTCACCCGAACCAAAGATTGTGAAACAAACACACAAGTCATGGTCATTCATGTTAAATTGACAACACTTTATTTGAAATGACATTTTTTTCAAAGTTACAAATGTAAGCTCAAACACTAAAAATGGCGCACCTCCGACTCACGAAGAGTCATCGTCCAGCACTCAGGAGAGGAAAAACCCCCTGTGGAGGAAACCTCTGGGGAGCCATGGCTGGAGGACGGCCCGCCCTCCGGGCTTAGGGGGTTTATGCCAAGATTTAACAGCAGATTTTATACATTTTATCAAATTTACAGCAATACATCCTAGAAAAGAACATATGATAGTTATTAGTAAAGAAGGCGAGGGCAAAGCAGAGGCCCCATGTGATGCCTAATGGAGATATCCAAATGTGACCTCTCCGGGCAGCGGATACTGGATATGACAGAGATCTGGCTGCAGCATCTGTCACCCCATGGATCGCTAGGGATAATAGACATGATCTGGCTGCGCAGTTATGGCTGATCGGGCTGGCTAGGTAAATATGGCTGATCTGGCTGGCTAGGCGGGTGTCCCCCCCTCCCTCACAGATGGTGAAGCTCCAGGTCTCCAGACACACCAAGCACGGCGCTGCATCTGGCCGTAAGCCCTTCCGTCATAGAGTTTTCATGGTTGGGTTCCTTATGACATAGGCCTAGCTATGGATGACATCACAGTTGCCATGGTTACTGCAGGTGTTTATCACCAAGGCCTCATCCACCTGAAGTCATCCATAATTAACCATTTAATGATTGGTACTGTGCTTTCTACAGAAGCCTAATAACTCATCACTGAGCCGGCCTTTTATTATTATGGCATTTTATAGAAATGGCTGGATGGAAGTTAATGAGGGGATCTACAGGTCTGAGGTGTAATATCCACATTAACACCCTCACATACCAGCTGCTTATAAAGGATGATGATATTATTTTTCTTTATACCGTCTCTACAATGTGCTACATACAACGATACACATTTGTCTTTTACTGTAACTACTTACGTTTTCTGTATTACATGTGCTTTCTCCCCAAAGGTCACTCATATGATATAATGTAAATGTAGTATAATGTCTTGAGCATTGTCAGAATGGGGTAATTAAATTGATGTGGTGTAAAAAAACAAAACAAAAGAAAAAAACACTCGGATCCCATGGCGCTTTATCAACGCTGCGTTTACTGCGGTTTTAGCAGCACTGTCATGCATTTTTTACAAAGTTTTGGCTGTGTTTTCAGCACAGAGCTGTGAGCCATATAAATGCTGCCTTCAATTCTGACAGCAGCATTTAAATGCCCTCATCAATGTCTGGGGGTCCTAAACAGCCTCCCGTGATGAGTTTGTTACGGCACTCTGCCCCCCCCGAGCGCCAGATGGGGTGCCCTGATCTTCCCGCACCCCACTGTCCCTGCCTACTTGCCTCGGCCCTGGCTAACCCCAGGCGGACAACTGGACTGCGGTCCCTGCCTGGCTAGGGACCTGGCTACTGACAAGAAGCAAGCTACCTAATGAGGGGAACAGAGTGCCGACAGGGGAGGCAGATGGAACCGACCAACAAAACTACAAAGCTGGAGATGGATCTCACAGGCAAACTGACAGGATACTGGATAGCAACTAGTGCTGACTGGGCCAGACTAGACTAGAGGCTAAACGAACTAACAAGAACAAACAGAGATATAGGGAACCAGAAGGAGCTGACCGGCAACTAGGGACTAGCTGAGGATAACCGCAGACAGACTGGCTAGGTGCATGCAGAACCAATAACTGGCAGTGAGCTCAACTCACTGCCAGTCTTTTAACCACACAGCTCCGCCCAGGGGCGGAGAGTGGGAGGAGGCCACTCCACCCCCTGCTGTATAAGAAGAACGGAGGAGTGCGGGCGGCACCCTACGGGCGGACACGCCCACGCCGCTGCCCACCGGCCGCCCCAAGCTGCTGGGATGACCTCGACACAGGGCTCCAGGCCGTCGGAGCCGACGCTGGAGCGACGCGCGCCGACCGCGGGACCCCGTGCCGCGCTGTATGGTAACAGAGTTCACAGGGTGCCATGTGGTTGCCAAGGCAGCCTGGGGGCCTTCTGAAATCCCTCTCCCGATCTATACCTGTGGTAACATTCGCATGCTCTAACTGTATGGCATGCGAGTATATAAAAAAGGGCAGCTCCTTTGAATCCACGACAACTGGAAAGAAATACGAAATACGAGATTTCATAAATTGCCTATCCATGAATGTGGTATATCTTATCACGTGCAGTTGCGGGAAGCAGTACGTAGGAAAAACCCGACAACAACTGCAACGCAGAATTCTTGGCCACATTGGGAAAGTCGGGAGAAAGGAGGTGACCTCGGTAGCCATGCACGTGTGGGACCAACACGGCGGGGACCCAGAATGTCTAAGATTTCAAGGGGTGGAAATAATCAAATCAGAGGACAGAAGAGGGGATGTAGACAATCTGCTCCTCCAGAAAGAAGCTGACTGGATATTTCGATGCAAGACCATCCAACCAAACGGCCTCAACAAATTATTATCCTTCAATTGTTTCCTCTGATATATGTATACGAAAATTCTATATAAAATTAAGACACAGTATTTGCCCTAGGCTAGGGTATAATGCCAACCTTCAACTCTTGAACTTGATTGAATCCATGACCGCCAACTATAGTGGAAAACCAGATACCCTGATCATACGTGATGATCCACAAATACATCAGTATCGTCATTTGCAACCTGTACAGCAATACTATTCATCTACCTGATCTGTCATATAGGCACCCTTGCTATATATAATCTCTGGCTGCCAATTTTAATGAGAAATCAGGCATTTTGGATCACACGTGAAGATCCAGAAACACATCAGCACCACTATCAATAACTAGTGCAGTGATGTTATCTATTTACTTACCTGATCCATTACATAGATATCCTCCACCATGTATAAGGCGAACCATATAATTTGAACAAACTGATAAATTTGAGAAACCCCTTACAATTGTAGCCCACAATGATGCTGACGATTACGTTTCCACTCAGTAATTCCTTCCTGGCAAGTACGTAACAATAATATTAAAGGGGTTGTCCCGAGGCAGCAAGTGGGTCTATACACTTCTGTATGGCCATAATAATGCACTTTGTAATATACATTGTGCATTAATTATGAGCCATACAGAAGTTATAAAAAGTTTTTTACTTACCTGCTCCGTTGCTAGCGTCCTCGTCTCCATGGTGCCGACTAATTTTTGGCCTCCGATGGCCAAATTAGCCGCGCTTGCGCAGTCCGGGTCTTCAGCAGTCTTCTATGGAGCCGCTCGTGCCAGAGAACGGCTCCGTGTAGCTCCGCCCCGTCACGTGCCGATTCCAGCCAATCAGGAGGCTGGAATCGGCAGTGGACCGCACAGAAGAGCTGCGGTCCACGAAGACAGAGGATCCCGGCGGCCATCTTCAGCGGTAAGTATTGAAGTCACCGGAGCGCGGGGATTAAGGTAAGCGCTCCGGTATACTTTCTTTACTTCCCTGCATCGGGGTTGTCTCGCGCCGAACGGGGGGGGGGGGGGGGGGGGTTGAAAAAAAAACAAACCCGTTTTGGCGCGGGACAACCCCTTTAAGTATTATCCCCGGACTCTTCTGATCTGAATTATGTGTCCTTAGCAAGCCCTCCCAAAATCCTGCCCCTCTCCAAAGGTGTGTATCAAAGAGGCGGTCCGCAAACAGTAGACGCCGCCCCCCCTTCTCCCTAAACTATCGGCATCCTTGCATAATTAAGTCATGAGGATCGTTATGACGTCGCCGTCCGGCCTCCGGTGCGTTCGGCGCGACGTGCATGCGTCATGACGCGCTGCTGTCAGGCTCCACGATGACGAAACGAGGTGGACTCCGTCCCACCTCTCCGGATTGGCCGGCACGCTTCGCGTAATGATGACGCAACACAATCTATTCCATTCCGCCCCCTGGTATCGGCCCACCTTCCGTGTCTATACCCCACCCCCTTGGGGTTTCATGGCCAGGTACTCATAATCGTAAACTGGCCATGACAATCAGAGGTGGTATATCGCGTTCATTAAATTAGAATTTTATATCTGGGGATCACCCAACCAGGCAAGTGAATGGATTAAGTGCGTTTTTGCTGCACATGGCCCTGCTATTGACGGGTGTGTCGGCATCGGGATTGGTAGGTCAAATCTTACCAACGCCCTTAGGGGTGTCGGCCTAAGGAGATAAAAGCAGGTCAGTTCCGGGCGGGCTCTCATTCCCTAGCCTACCATCTGGGCTACGGACACCATCTTTATTTCTTTATCAATCCACTGCTGTAACCATCTAGCATAGGAACGGGGAACCTTTAGGCATACTCTATATGCCAAACTAAAATTGTGGGCATTTTCTGAGATATCAAACAGAGTCCCCTGCAATACTGGCAGGCGACCGATAGGAGGGTTGGCTCCTTATTTCTCTAAAATAGCCCCTTCGGTTTGGCACTTTCTGACCTAGGTACCACTTTGACAGATCTGAGCGAGCCATAAAACTGGAAAATCAGTTTAGTGTTGGTTAAGCTTTATCTGATCTAGCTACTATCTAGACAGACCTGATAGAGCTGTGAGACTGGAGAACTAGTTTAGGATATACCTAGCTCTCTGGGTCCATTCACCACACTAAAAGACCTGTGAGAACAGATAAACTGTGACATTAGCTCAGTACTCGTGCACTCTTCGGGGTCTCTGTCTAATTTCTACTTCTGGTTCCCTACAATCGGAAACGTATTCTGTCCCCCTTTTAGGACATACACTATTTCAAGCTTTATGTACGCACACTCTTTTCGATTAAGCTCTAGTTACGCATACTCCTTAAAAATCTTTTCTAAGTCTCAAGTACTGAAATTCTCCTGAGGATCCACTCAATGTAGTGGGGAAACGCGTTGAGTTTAGTACTATTGACTAAGTTTAGTGCTATTGACTGAGTACCAAGTTTAGTACTATTGACTGAGCACCAATAAATATTATAGACCAATCAGCTGTCCACTAGCTGTTAGTGACATAACTATTCCAATATAGATCTGCCGGTCAGAGCAAAGACATATCGCGAAATTGCAGAATAAGCTCTTTCTTAAACAAAACACTGCAGCAGATCTATTTGGAGGAGTATATCCATCCAAGAGTTATCACATAAAGTACTCTGCGCTCTTGGAATTGAACTCCGTGGTTTCAATGACCCATCACTTTTGGTCTAATATTGATCATACAAGACCCACCGATAAAACAGAACCTAAGTGATTTTGGGTAGACAGATAATAACTAAATCTCTGTCCCCTAAGGGATCTTTATTTCCAATATATCACTCTTTCTTTTTGAGATCAGTATCAGAAAGATAGGCATACGGTGCAACTTTGAGATCCCCAACCAATCTAACCGCATGATACTCTTTCAATATAGTGATTATTCAACGTATATCTTCAAGCGGTGGGGTTGGAAACCATATGTGACCGACTAATGTGTGTCCTAAAATAATTGGATGTGCCGCCTTTCTGTTTTGCGACACATGTCATTTCTGTAATTTGTTATTTGTTGTGCCCTAGTGTGTAATATTTTTAAATAAATTATTCAATAAAGTTTATTATGTTATTCTAAGTCCCCTCTGTGATAGGGCTTTAATAAATTACGGAGACTTCTTAGCTGCCCGCTCTGTGGAATTTGATATTATAAATTATAAATCACCAGGTCGACCTCACACGGACATAATACGCGCACATTTGGGTGTTTTTAAGCGCATGTGTGCGTATTTCACTATATTCATTGCGCGCACATGCAAAAAAAAACCCCACAAGCGTGGCCCCCGTTGATTTCAATGGGCGATTAAGTTTGCTATGTGATATTCTCGTGTGCAATACACAACAAAATAGAACGTGCTGCGTACTTTTTTGCACAAACTGAAAGCATGAGCAAAATACACCCAAGTGAACGAACCCATTGAAATGAATGGGTTCTATTTACTGTCTATGGCGCGCAAATTTTGCACACTTAATACACAGCACAAATGTGCTTGTGTAAATAAGCCCTAAAAGCTGAAATAGTTCATAAAAATCATAAGTTGTAGCTGGAGGACAATGGTCCGAAGGCCAGAGGGCTCCCATAAGGCTGGGTTCACACAGGGCGGATTTGCTGCGGAAATTCCGTCCGGAATTTCTCCGCTGCATATCCGCTTGCGGCCGCTAATCCTGGAGTTAGCCAGCCATGTGGATGAGATTTCTCAGAAATCTCGTCCATATGGGACGACCAATCTGTCGCGGCAAAGCCAACAGAAGCCGGCGCTGCGGCCCGGATTCACCAGCAGCAGCATGTTCATTTTTTTTTATTACGCTGCGGACGTGCTCTCCGAGAGCCCCAGCCGCAGCGGAAGAGCGAGTGACCAGGCCGCTTCAAAACCCCGTGTTGCGGGTTTTGAAGCGGCATGGACATTCGCTCTTCCGCTGCGGCTGGGGCAATCACAATGGCTGTGATTGGTTCTTTGAGCGCTGGCCCTAATGGGCTGAGCAGCGGAACTCAAGAACCAATCACAGCCAGAGTCTCCTGGTGGCAGAGAATTTGAACTCCTAACCAGGAAGATTTGCCTGAAGACAAGTGCCAGGTACCTGCAGAGAAGACATGGCGGAGCGAACAGCGCCTGTTAGGTTATGTTTTTTTTTGTTTTTTTTTAATGAAGCCAGGGCTTATTTTAGGGCTTTTACAGTAGGATTTCCTATTGTAAAAGTTGCATCGCACCACACGAAAACTACTTTTTTGATCGGTGCAATGAAACAGAAAGAAATGCTTTATAGGCAAAACTGGGCTACAGAACATCGTAAATTATCAAAAAATTTTTGAATCATATGTTTCTTTTCTCACAATGTAGCAGCCTACAAAACATTGCTAACGTGAAATAACCCATTGGAAAGCATGGGATTCGCATACATGCGATTTGCAGCGCTGTCGCTTCACAAGTAAATTGCGCAATTGTCACCTGTGTAAAAGCAGGTCTAAAAAAAAAGAATTAACGTCTTCATGAAAACGTTTTAGTCTTAAAACATACCTGTAGCCCCACCCAATCTTACCTGTAAACCCACGCAATAACACCTATAATGCCACTCAGTCGCCCCTGTAACCCTACACAATCTCACATGTAACCCCACCCAATCGCACCTCTAAACCCACCCAATTTCACATGTAACCCCACCCAATCCCACCTGTAATCCCACCCAGTCTCCCCTGTAACCCCACCCAATTGCACCTCTCACCCCACCCAATTTCAACTATTACTCCACCCAATCTCACCTTTAAACCCACCCAATCTCACCTGCAAATACACAAAATCGCACATGTAACTGCATCCAATCTCACATGTAGCCCTACCTAATCATCCCTCTAAACCCACCCAACCAATCTCGCATGTAACCCCACCCAATCACACGTGTAACCCAGCCCAATCTCACCTGTAGCTCCACCCAATCTTACCTCTAACCACACCCAATCTCACCTGTAAACCCACCCAATTGCACCTCTAACCCCAACTAATCTCACCTGTAACCCTACCAAATCACAACTCTAACCCCACCCAATCGCAACTCTAACCCCAGCCAATTCCAACTGTAACCCCACCCAATTGCACCTCTAACCTCACACAATATCACCTGTAACCCCATCCAATCACACCTCCAATCCCACCCAATCTCACATGTAACCGTACCCAATCGCACCTCAAACCCCACCCAATCTCACCTGTAGCCCCATCCAATCTTACCTCTAACCATACCCAATCACACCTGTAAACCCACCAATCCCACCTATAATTTTACCCAGTCTTCCCTGTAACCCCACCCAATTGCACCTCTAATCCCACCCATTTCAAACTGTAACTCCACCTAATCGCACCTCTAAATTCACCCAATCTCACCTGTAACCCCACCCAATCGCACCTGTAAGGCAGCCCAATCTCACATGTAACACTTTCCAATCTTACCTCTAACCACACCCAATCTCACCTGCAAACCCAAACAATCACATCTATAATCCCACTCAATCTCCCCTGTAACCCTACCCAATCGCACCTCTAACCCCAGCCAATTCCAACTGTAACCCCACCCAATTGCACCTCTAACGTCACCCAATTCCACCTGTAACCCCACCTAATCGCACCTCCAATCCCACTCAATCTCACATGTAACCCTACCCAATTGCACCTCTAACCCCACCCAATCTTACCTGTATCCCCACCCAATCTTACCTCTAACCACACCCAATCTCATCTGTAAACCCACGCAATCACACCTCTATCCCCCCCAATCTCACATGTAACCCCACCCAATCGCACCTCCAACCCCACCCAATTTAACCTAAAGCCCCACCCAATCTCACCTCTAACCCCACCCAACCGCAACTCCAACCCCAGCCAATTCCAACTGTAACCCAATCACATCTCTAGCCTCACCCAAAATCACCTGTAACCCCACCCAATCAAACCTCCAACCCCACTCAATCTCACATGTAACCCTACCCAATCCAACCCAATCTCACATGTAACCCTTTCAAATCTCACCTCTAACCCTACCCAATCTGACCTGCAGCCCCACCCAATTTTACCTGTAAACCCACGCAATAACACCTATAATCCCACTCAGTCACCCCTGTAACCCTACCCAATCTCGTGTGTAATCCCATCCAATCACACCTCTATCCCAACCCTATCGCACTTGTAACCCCACTCAATCGCACCTCTAACCCCACCCAATCTCACCGGTAACCCTACCCAATCGCTCCTGTAACCCCACCCAATTGCAGCTGTTATTCACCCAATCTCCCATCTAATCCCACCAAAATACATCTGTACCACACCCAATCACACCTCTAATCGCACAGAACCGCACCTCTAACTCCATCCAATCGCACCACTAACCCCACCCAATCACATCTGTAACCGCATCCAATCTCAACTGTAACCCCACCTAATTGTACCTCTAACCTCACCCAATCTCACCTGTAACCCCACCCAATTGCACTTCTAATCCCACCTAATCTCACCTGTAAGCCTACCCAATCACTCCTGTAACCCCACCCAATTTCACCTCTAACCTAACCCAATCTCACCTGTAATCCCACCCAGTCACAACTCTAATCCCACCCAGTCTCATCTTTACCCCACTCAATCACACCACTAATTTTACCCAATCTCACATGTAACCATACCCAATCTCACCTGTAGCCCCACCCTATTTTACCTCTAACCACACCCAATCTCACCTGTAATCCCACACAATCACACCTCCAACCCCACCCAATCTCACATGTAACCCTACCCAATCCCACCCAATCTCACATGTAACCCTTTCCAATCGCACCTCTAACCCTACCCAATCTCACCTGTAGCCCCACCCAATCTTACCTGTAAACCCACGCAATAACACCTATAATGCCACTCAGTCGCCCCTGTAACCCTACACAATCTCACATGTAACCCCACCCAATCGCACCTCTAAACCCACCCAATTTCACATGTAACCCCACCCAATCCCACCTGTAATCCCACCCAGTCTCCCCTGTAACCCTACCCAATTGCACCTCTCACCCCACCCAATTCCAACTATTACTCCACCCAATCTCACCTTTAAACCCACCCAATCTCACCTGCAAATACACAAAATCGCACATGTAACCGCACCCAATCTCACATGTAGCCCTACCTAATCATCCCTCTAAACCCACCCAACCAATCTCGCATGTAACCCCAACCAATCACACGTGTAACCCAGCCCAATCTCACCTGTAGCTCCACCCAATCTTACCTCTAACCACACCCAATCTCACCTGTAAACCCACCCAATTGCACCTCTAACCCCAACTAATCTCACCTGTAACCCTACCAAATCACAACTCTAACCCCACCCAATCGCAACTCTAACCCCAGCCAATTCCAACTGTAACCTCACCCAATTGCACCTCTAACCTCACACAATATCACCTGTAACCCCATCCAATCACACCTCCAATCCCACCCAATCTCACATGTAACCGTACCCAATCGCACCTCTAAGCCCACCCAATCTCACCTGTAGCCCCATCCAATCTTACCTCTAACCATACCCAATCACACCTGTAAACCCACCAATCCCACCTATAATTTTACCCAGTCTTCCCTGTAACCCCACCCAATTGCACCTCTAATCCCACCCATTTCAAACTGTAACTCCACCTAATCGCACCTCTAAATTCACCCAATCTCACCTGTAACCCCACCCAATCGCACCTGTAAGGCAGCCAAATCTCACATGTAACACTTTCCAATCTTACCTCTAACCACACCCAATCTCACCTGCAAACCCAAACAATCACACCTATAGTCCCACTCAATCTCCCCTGTAACCCTACCCAATCGCACCTCTAACCCTACCCAATTCCAACTGTTACCCCATCTTATCACACCTCTAACGTCACCCAATTCCACCTGTAACCCCACCTAATCGCACCTCCAATCCCACTCAATCTCACATGTAACCCTACCCAATTGCACCTCTAACCCCATCCAATCTTACCTGTATCCCCACCCAATCTTACCTCTAACCACACCCAATCTTATCTGTAAACCCACGCAATCACACCTCTATCCCCCCCCAATCTCACATGTAACCCCACCCAATTGCACCTCCAACCCCACCCAATTTAACCTAAAGCCCCACCCAATCTCACCTCTAACCCCACCCAACCGCAACTCCAACCCCAGCCAATTCCAACTGTAACCCAATCACATCTCTAGCCTCACCCAAAATCACCTGTAACCCCACCCAATCAAACCTCCAACCCCACTCAATCTCACATGTAACCCTACCTAATCCAACCCAATCTCACATGTAACCCTTTCAAATCTCACCTCTAACCCTACCCAATCTGACCTGCAGCCCCACCCAATTTTACCTGTAAACCCACGCAATAACACCTATAATCCCACTCAGTCACCCCTGTAACCCTACCCAATCTCGTGTGTAATCCCATCCAATCACACCTCTATCCCAACCCTATCGCACTTGTAACCCCACTCAATCGCACCTCTAACCCCACCCAATCTCACCGGTAACCCTACCCAATCGCTCCTGTAACCCCACCCAATTGCAGCTGTTATTCACCCAATCTCCCATCTAATCCCACCAAAATACATCTGTACCACACCCAATCACACCTCTAATCGCACAGAACCGCACCTCTAACTCCATCCAATCGCACCACTAACCCCACCCAATCACATCTGTAACCGCATCCAATCTCAACTGTAACCCCACCTAATTGTACCTCTAACCTCACCCAATCTCACCTGTAACCCCACCGAATCGCACCTATAACCCCACCTAATTGCACTTCTAATCCCACCTAATCTCACCTGTAAACCTACCCAATCACTCCTGTAACCCCACCCAATTTCACCTCTAACCTAACCCAATCTCACCTGTAATCCCACCCAGTCACAACTCTAATCCCACCCAGTCTCATCTTTACCCCACTCAATCACACCACTAATCTTACCCAATCTCACATGTAACCATACCCAATCTCACCTGTAGCCCCACCCTATTTTACCTCTAACCACACCCAATCTCACCTGTAATCCCACACAATCACACCTCCAACCCCACCCAATCTCACATGTAACCCTACCCAATCCCACCCAATCTCACATGTAACCCTTTCCAATCGCACCTCTAACCCTACCCAATCTCACCTGTAGCCCCACCCAATCTTACCTGTAAACCCACGCAATAACACCTATAATGCCACTCAGTCGCCCCTGTAACCCTACACAATCTCACATGTAACCCCACCCAATCGCACCTCTAAACCCACCCAATTTCACATGTAACCCCACCCAATCCCACCTGTAATCCCACCCAGTCTCCCCTGTAACCCTACCCAATTGCACCTCTCACCCCACCCAATTCCAACTATTACTCCACCCAATCTCACCTTTAAACCCACCCAATCTCACCTGCAAATACACAAAATCGCACATGTAACCGCACCCAATCTCACATGTAGCCCTACCTAATCATCCCTCTAAACCCACCCAACCAATCTTGCATGTAACCCCACCCAATCACACGTGTAAAACAGCCCAATCTCACCTGTAGCTCCACCCAATCTTACCTCTAACCACACCCAATCACCCCTGTAACCCTACCCAATTGCACCTCTAACCCCAACTAATCTCACCTGTAACCCTACCAAATCACAACTCTAACCCCACCCAATCGCAACTCTAACCCCAGCCAATTCCAACTGTAACCCCACCCAATTGCACCTCTAACCTCACACAATATCACCTGTAACCCCATCCAATCACACCTCCAATCCCACCCAATCTCACATGTAACCGTACCCAATCGCACCTCTAACCCCACCCAATCTTACCTGTATCCCCACCCAATCTTACCTCTAACGACACCCAATCTCATCTGTAAACCTACGCAATCACACCTCTATCCCCCCAATCTCACATGTAACCCCACCCAATCGCACCTCCAACCCTACCCAATTTAACCTAAAGCCCCACCCAATCTCACCTCTAACCCCACCCAACCGCAACTCCAACCCCAGCCAATTCCAACTGTAACCCAATCACATCTCTAGCCTCACCCAAAATCACCTGTAACCCCACCCAATCAAACCTCCAACCCCACTCAATCTCACATGTAACCCTACCCAATCCAACCCAATCTCACATGTAACCCTTTCAAATCTCACCTCTAACCCTACCCAATCTGACCTGCAGCCCCACCCAATTTTACCTGTAAACCCACGCAATAACACCTATAATCCCACTCAGTCACCCCTGTAACCCTACCCAATCTCGTGTGTAATCCCATCCAATCACACCTCTATCCCAACCCTATCGCACTTGTAACCCCACTCAATCGCACCTCTAATCCCACCCAATCTCACCGGTAACCCTACCCAATCGCTCCTGTAACCCCACCCAATTGCAGCTGTTATTCACCCAATCTCCCATCTAATCCCACCCAAATACATCTGTACCACGCCCAATCACACCTCTAATCGCACAGAACCGCACCTCTAACCCCATCCAATCGCACCACTAACCCCACCCAATTACATCTGTAACCGCATCCAATCTCAACTGTAGCCCCACCTAATTGTACCTCTAACCTCACCCAATCTCACCTGTAACCCCACCGAATCGCACCTATAACCCCACCTAATTGCACTTCTAATCCCACCTAATCTCACCTGTAAGCCTACCCAATCACTCCTGTAACCCCACCCAATTTCACCTCTAACCTAACCCAATCTCACCTGTAATCCCACCCAGTCACAACTCTAATCCCACCCAGTCTCATCTTTACCCCACTCAATCACACCACTAATCTTACCCAATCTCACATGTAACCATACCCAATCTCACCTGTAGCCCCACCCTATTTTACCTCTAACCACACCCAATCTCACCTGTAATCCCACACAATCACACCTCCAACCCCACCCAATCTCACATGTAACCCTACCCAATCCCACCCAATCTCACATGTAACCCTTTCCAATCGCACCTCTAACCCTACCCAATCTCACCTGTAGCCCCACCCAATCTTACCTGTAAACCCACGCAATAACACCTATAATGCCACTCAGTCGCCCCTGTAACCCTACACAATCTCACATGTAACCCCACCCAATCGCACCTCTAAACCCACCCAATTTCACATGTAACCCCACCCAATCCCACCTGTAATCCCACCCAGTCTCCCCTGTAACCCTACCCAATTGCACCTCTCACCCCACCCAATTCCAACTATTACTCCACCCAATCTCACCTTTAAACCCACCCAATCTCACCTGCAAATACACAAAATCACACATGTAACCGCACCCAATCTCACATGTAGCCCTACCTAATCATCCCTCTAAACCCACCCAACCAATCTTGCATGTAACCCCACCCAATCACACGTGTAAAACAGCCCAATCTCACCTGTAGCTCCACCCAATCTTACCTCTAACCACACCCAATCACCCCTGTAACCCTACCCAATTGCACCTCTAACCCCAACTAATCTCACCTGTAACCCTACCAAATCACAACTCTAACCCCACCCAATCGCAACTCTAACCCCAGCCAATTCCAACTGTAACCCCACCCAATTGCACCTCTAACCTCACACAATATCACCTGTAACCCCATCCAATCACACCTCCAATCCCACCCAATCTCACATGTAACCGTACCCAATCGCACCTCTAACCCCACCCAATCTTACCTGTATCCCCACCCAATCTTACCTCTAACGACACCCAATCTCATCTGTAAACCTACGCAATCACACCTCTATCCCCCCAATCTCACATGTAACCCCACCCAATCGCACCTCCAACCCTACCCAATTTAACCTAAAGCCCCACCCAATCTCACCTCTAACCCCACCCAACCGCAACTCCAACCCCAGCCAATTCCAACTGTAACCCAATCACATCTCTAGCCTCACCCAAAATCACCTGTAACCCCACCCAATCAAACCTCCAACCCCACTCAATCTCACATGTAACCCTACCCAATCCAACCCAATCTCACATGTAACCCTTTCAAATCTCACCTCTAACCCTACCCAATCTGACCTGCAGCCCCACCCAATTTTACCTGTAAACCCACGCAATAACACCTATAATCCCACTCAGTCACCCCTGTAACCCTACCCAATCTCGTGTGTAATCCCATCCAATCACACCTCTATCCCAACCCTATCGCACTTGTAACCCCACTCAATCGCACCTCTAATCCCACCCAATCTCACCGGTAACCCTACCCAATCGCTCCTGTAACCCCACCCAATTGCAGCTGTTATTCACCCAATCTCCCATCTAATCCCAGCCAAATACATCTGTACCACGCCCAATCACACCTCTAATCGCACAGAACCGCACCTCTAACCCCATCCAATCGCACCACTAACCCCACCCAATTACATCTGTAACCGCATCCAATCTCAACTGTAGCCCCACCTAATTGTACCTCTAACCTCACCCAATCTCACCTGTAACCCCACCGAATCGCACCTATAACCCCACCTAATTGCACTTCTAACCCCACCTAATCTCACCTGTAACCTTACCCAATCGCTCCTGTAACCCCACCCAATTTCACCTCTAACCTAACCCAATCTCAACTGTAATCCCACCCAGTCGCACCTCTAATCCCACCCAGTCTTATCTTTACCCCACTCAATCGCACCACTAATATTACCCAATCTCACATGTAACCATACCCAATCTCACCTGTAGCCCCACCCTATTTTACCTCTAACCACACCCAATCTCACCTGTAATCCCACACAATCACACCTCCAACCCCACCCAATCTCACATGTAACCCTACCCAATCCCACCCAATCTCACATGTAACCCTTTCCAATCGCACCTCTAACCCTACCCAATCTCACCTGTAGCCCCACCCAATCTTACCTGTAAACCCACGCAATAACACCTATAATGCCACTCAGTCGCCCCTGTAACCCTACACAATCTCACATGTAACCCCACCCAATCGCACCTCTAAACCCACCCAATTTCACATGTAACCCCACCCAATCCCACCTGTAATCCCACCCAGTCTCCCCTGTAACCCCACCCAATTGCACCTCTCACCCCACCCAATTTCAACTATTACTCCACCCAATCTCACCTTTAAACCCACCCAATCTCACCTGCAAATACACAAAATCGCACATGTAACTGCACCCAATCTCACATGTAGCCCTACCTAATCATCCCTCTAAACCCACCCAACCAATCTCGCATGTAACCCCACCCAATCACACGTGTAACCCAGCCCAATCTCACCTGTAGCTCCACCCAATCTTACCTCTAACCACACCCAATCTCACCTGTAAACCCACCCAATTGCACCTCTAACCCCAACTAATCTCACCTGTAACCCTACCAAATCACAACTCTAACCCCACCCAATCGCAACTCTAACCCCAGCCAATTCCAACTGTAACCCCACCCAATTGCACCTCTAACCTCACACAATATCACCTGTAACCCCATCCAATCACACCTCCAATCCCACCCAATCTCACATGTAACCGTACCCAATCGCACCTCAAACCCCACCCAATCTCACCTGTAGCCCCATCCAATCTTACCTCTAACCATACCCAATCACACCTGTAAACCCACCAATCCCACCTATAATTTTACCCAGTCTTCCCTGTAACCCCACCCAATTGCACCTCTAATCCCACCCATTTCAAACTGTAACTCCACCTAATCGCACCTCTAAATTCACCCAATCTCACCTGTAACCCCACCCAATCGCACCTGTAAGGCAGCCCAATCTCACATGTAACACTTTCCAATCTTACCTCTAACCACACCCAATCTCACCTGCAAACCCAAACAATCACATCTATAATCCCACTCAATCTCCCCTGTAACCCTACCCAATCGCACCTCTAACCCTACCCAATTCCAACTGTTACCCCATCTTATCACACCTCTAAGGTCACCCAATTCCACCTGTAACCCCACCTAATCGCACCTCCAATCCCACTCAATCTCACATGTAACCCTACCCAATTGCACCTCTAACCCCACCCAATCTTACCTGTATCCCCACCCAATCTTACCTCTAACCACACCCAATCTCATCTGTAAACCCACGCAATCACACCTCTATCCCCCCCCAATCTCACATGTAACCCCACCCAATCGCACCTCCAACCCCACCCAATTTAACCTAAAGCCCCACCCAATCTCACCTCTAACCCCACCCAACCGCAACTCCAACCCCAGCCAATTCCAACTGTAACCCAATCACATCTCTAGCCTCACCCAAAATCACCTGTAACCCCACCCAATCAAACCTCCAACCCCACTCAATCTCACATGTAACCCTACCCAATCCAACCCAATCTCACATGTAACCCTTTCAAATCTCACCTCTAACCCTACCCAATCTGACCTGCAGCCCCACCCAATTTTACCTGTAAACCCACGCAATAACACCTATAATCCCACTCAGTCACCCCTGTAACCCTACCCAATCTCGTGTGTAATCCCATCCAATCACACCTCTATCCCAACCCTATCGCACTTGTAACCCCACTCAATCGCACCTCTAACCCCACCCAATCTCACCGGTAACCCTACCCAATCGCTCCTGTAACCCCACCCAATTGCAGCTGTTATTCACCCAATCTCCCATCTAATCCCACCAAAATACATCTGTACCACACCCAATCACACCTCTAATCGCACAGAACCGCACCTCTAACTCCATCCAATCGCACCACTAACCCCACCCAATCACATCTGTAACCGCATCCAATCTCAACTGTAACCCCACCTAATTGTACCTCTAACCTCACCCAATCTCACCTGTAACCCCACCCAATTGCACTTCTAATCCCACCTAATCTCACCTGTAAGCCTACCCAATCACTCCTGTAACCCCACCCAATTTCACCTCTAACCTAACCCAATCTCACCTGTAATCCCACCCAGTCACAACTCTAATCCCACCCAGTCTCATCTTTACCCCACTCAATCACACCACTAATCTTACCCAATCTCACATGTAACCATACCCAATCTCACATGTAGCCCCACCCTATTTTACCTCTAACCACACCCAATCTCACCTGTAATCCCACACAATCACACCTCCAACCCCACCCAATCTCACATGTAACCCTACCCAATCCCACCCAATCTCACATGTAACTCTTTCCAATCGCACCTCTAACCCTACCCAATCTCACCTGTAGCCCCACCCAATCTTACCTGTAAACCCACGCAATAACACCTATAATGCCACTCAGTCGCCCCTGTAACCCTACACAATCTCACATGTAACCCCACCCAATCGCACCTCTAAACCCACCCAATTTCACATGTAACCCCACCCAATCCCACCTGTAATCCCACCCAGTCTCCCCTGTAACCCTACCCAATTGCACCTCTCACCCCACCCAATTCCAACTATTACTCCACCCAATCTCACCTTTAAACCCACCCAATCTCACCTGCAAATACACAAAATCGCACATGTAACCGCACCCAATCTCACATGTAGCCCTACCTAATCATCCCTCTAAACCCACCCAACCAATCTCGCATGTAACCCCACCCAATCACACGTGTAACCCAGCCCAATCTCACCTGTAGCTCCACCCAATCTTACCTCTAACCACACCCAATCACCCCTGTAACCCTACCCAATTGCACCTCTAACCCCAACTAATCTCACCTGTAACCCTACCAAATCACAACTCTAACCCCACCCAATCGCAACTCTAACCCCAGCCAATTCCAACTGTAACCCCACCCAATTGCACCTCTAACCTCACACAATATCACCTGTAACCCCATCCAATCACACCTCCAATCCCACCCAATCTCACATGTAACCGTACCCAATCGAACCTCTAACCCCACCCAATCTCACCTGTAGCCCCACCCAATCTTACCTGTAAACCCACGCAATAACACCTATAATGCCACTCAGTCGCCCCTGTAACCCTACACAATCTCACATGTAACCCCACCCAATCGCACCTCTAAACCCACCCAATTTCACATGTAACCCCACCCAATCCCACCTGTAATCCCACCCAGTCTCCCCTGTAACCCTACCCAATTGCACCTCTCACCCCACCCAATTCCAACTATTACTCCACCCAATCTCACCTTTAAACCCACCCAATCTCACCTGCAAATACACAAAATCGCACATGTAACCGCACCCAATCTCACATGTAGCCCTACCTAATCATCCCTCTAAACCCACCCAACCAATCTCGCATGTAACCCCAACCAATCACACGTGTAACCCAGCCCAATCTCACCTGTAGCTCCACCCAATCTTACCTCTAACCACACCCAATCTCACCTGTAAACCCACCCAATTGCACCTCTAACCCCAACTAATCTCACCTGTAACCCTACCAAATCACAACTCTAACCCCACCCAATCGCAACTCTAACCCCAGCCAATTCCAACTGTAACCTCACCCAATTGCACCTCTAACCTCACACAATATCACCTGTAACCCCATCCAATCACACCTCCAATCCCACCCAATCTCACATGTAACCGTACCCAATCGCACCTCTAAGCCCACCCAATCTCACCTGTAGCCCCATCCAATCTTACCTCTAACCATACCCAATCACACCTGTAAACCCACCAATCCCACCTATAATTTTACCCAGTCTTCCCTGTAACCCCACCCAATTGCACCTCTAATCCCACCCATTTCAAACTGTAACTCCACCTAATCGCACCTCTAAATTCACCCAATCTCACCTGTAACCCCACCCAATCGCACCTGTAAGGCAGCCAAATCTCACATGTAACACTTTCCAATCTTACCTCTAACCACACCCAATCTCACCTGCAAACCCAAACAATCACACCTATAGTCCCACTCAATCTCCCCTGTAACCCTACCCAATCGCACCTCTAACCCTACCCAATTCCAACTGTTACCCCATCTTATCACACCTCTAACGTCACCCAATTCCACCTGTAACCCCACCTAATCGCACCTCCAATCCCACTCAATCTCACATGTAACCCTACCCAATTGCACCTCTAACCCCATCCAATCTTACCTGTATCCCCACCCAATCTTACCTCTAACCACACCCAATCTTATCTGTAAACCCACGCAATCACACCTCTATCCCCCCCCAATCTCACATGTAACCCCACCCAATTGCACCTCCAACCCCACCCAATTTAACCTAAAGCCCCACCCAATCTCACCTCTAACCCCACCCAACCGCAACTCCAACCCCAGCCAATTCCAACTGTAACCCAATCACATCTCTAGCCTCACCCAAAATCACCTGTAACCCCACCCAATCAAACCTCCAACCCCACTCAATCTCACATGTAACCCTACCTAATCCAACCCAATCTCACATGTAACCCTTTCAAATCTCACCTCTAACCCTACCCAATCTGACCTGCAGCCCCACCCAATTTTACCTGTAAACCCACGCAATAACACCTATAATCCCACTCAGTCACCCCTGTAACCCTACCCAATCTCGTGTGTAATCCCATCCAATCACACCTCTATCCCAACCCTATCGCACTTGTAACCCCACTCAATCGCACCTCTAACCCCACCCAATCTCACCGGTAACCCTACCCAATCGCTCCTGTAACCCCACCCAATTGCAGCTGTTATTCACCCAATCTCCCATCTAATCCCACCAAAATACATCTGTACCACACCCAATCACACCTCTAATCGCACAGAACCGCACCTCTAACTCCATCCAATCGCACCACTAACCCCACCCAATCACATCTGTAACCGCATCCAATCTCAACTGTAACCCCACCTAATTGTACCTCTAACCTCACCCAATCTCACCTGTAACCCCACCGAATCGCACCTATAACCCCACCTAATTGCACTTCTAATCCCACCTAATCTCACCTGTAAGCCTACCCAATCACTCCTGTAACCCCACCCAATTTCACCTCTAACCTAACCCAATCTC
Source organism: Eleutherodactylus coqui (assembly GCF_035609145.1). Taxonomy (NCBI): domain Eukaryota; kingdom Metazoa; phylum Chordata; class Amphibia; order Anura; family Eleutherodactylidae; genus Eleutherodactylus; species Eleutherodactylus coqui. Next base: position 1,165,023 of record NW_027102218.1, on the reverse strand, counting down.
ACCTGTAATCCCACCCAGTCACAACTCTAATCCCACCCAGTCTCATCTTTACCCCACTCAATCACACCACTAATCTTACCCAATCTCACATGTAACCATACCCAATCTCACCTGTAGCCCCACCCTATTTTACCTCTAACCACACCCAATCTCACCTGTAATCCCACACAATCACACCTCCAACCCCACCCAATCTCACATGTAACCCTACCCAATCCCACCCAATCTCACATGTAACCCTTTCCAATCGCACCTCTAACCCTACCCAATCTCACCTGTAGCCCCACCCAATCTTACCTGTAAACCCACGCAATAACACCTATAATGCCACTCAGTCGCCCCTGTAACCCTACACAATCTCACATGTAACCCCACCCAATCGCACCTCTAAACCCACCCAATTTCACATGTAACCCCACCCAATCCCACCTGTAATCCCACCCAGTCTCCCCTGTAACCCTACCCAATTGCACCTCTCACCCCACCCAATTCCAACTATTACTCCACCCAATCTCACCTTTAAACCCACCCAATCTCACCTGCAAATACACAAAATCGCACATGTAACCGCACCCAATCTCACATGTAGCCCTACCTAATCATCCCTCTAAACCCACCCAACCAATCTTGCATGTAACCCCACCCAATCACACGTGTAAAACAGCCCAATCTCACCTGTAGCTCCACCCAATCTTACCTCTAACCACACCCAATCACCCCTGTAACCCTACCCAATTGCACCTCTAACCCCAACTAATCTCACCTGTAACCCTACCAAATCACAACTCTAACCCCACCCAATCGCAACTCTAACCCCAGCCAATTCCAACTGTAACCCCACCCAATTGCACCTCTAACCTCACACAATATCACCTGTAACCCCATCCAATCACACCTCCAATCCCACCCAATCTCACATGTAACCGTACCCAATCGCACCTCTAACCCCACCCAATCTTACCTGTATCCCCACCCAATCTTACCTCTAACGACACCCAATCTCATCTGTAAACCTACGCAATCACACCTCTATCCCCCCAATCTCACATGTAACCCCACCCAATCGCACCTCCAACCCTACCCAATTTAACCTAAAGCCCCACCCAATCTCACCTCTAACCCCACCCAACCGCAACTCCAACCCCAGCCAATTCCAACTGTAACCCAATCACATCTCTAGCCTCACCCAAAATCACCTGTAACCCCACCCAATCAAACCTCCAACCCCACTCAATCTCACATGTAACCCTACCCAATCCAACACAATCTCACATGTAACCCTTTCAAATCTCACCTCTAACCCTACCCAATCTGACCTGCAGCCCCACCCAATTTTACCTGTAAACCCACGCAATAACACCTATAATCCCACTCAGTCACCCCTGTAACCCTACCCAATCTCGTGTGTAATCCCATCCAATCACACCTCTATCCCAACCCTATCGCACTTGTAACCCCACTCAATCGCACCTCTAATCCCACCCAATCTCACCGGTAACCCTACCCAATCGCTCCTGTAACCCCACCCAATTGCAGCTGTTATTCACCCAATCTCCCATCTAATCCCACCCAAATACATCTATACCACGCCCAATCACACCTCTAATCGCACAGAACCGCACCTCTAACCCCATCCAATCGCACCACTAACCCCACCCAATTACATCTGTAACCGCATCCAATCTCAACTGTAGCCCCACCTAATTGTACCTCTAACCTCACCCAATCTCACCTGTAACCCCACCGAATCGCACCTATAACCCCACCTAATTGCACTTCTAATCCCACCTAATCTCACCTGTAACCTTACCCAATCGCTCCTGTAACCCCACCCAATTTCACCTCTAACCTAACCCAATCTCAACTGTAATCCCACCCAGTCGCACCTCTAATCCCACCCAGTCTTATCTTTACCCCACTCAATCGCACCACTAATCTTACCCAATCTCACATGTAACCATACCCAATCTCACCTGTAGCCCCACCCTATTTTACCTCTAACCACACCCAATCTCACCTGTAATCCCACACAATCACACCTCCAACCCCACCCAATCTCACATGTAACCCTACCCAATCCCACCCAATCTCACATGTAACCCTTTCCAATCGCACCTCTAACCCTACCCAATCTCACCTGTAGCCCCACCCAATCTTACCTGTAAACCCACGCAATAACACCTATAATGCCACTCAGTCGCCCCTGTAACCCTACACAATCTCACATGTAACCCCACCCAATCGCACCTCTAAACCCACCCAATTTCACATGTAACCCCACCCAATCCCACCTGTAATCCCACCCAGTCTCCCCTGTAACCCTACCCAATTGCACCTCTCACCCCACCCAATTCCAACTATTACTCCACCCAATCTCACCTTTAAACCCACCCAATCTCACCTGCAAATACACAAAATCGCACATGTAACCGCACCCAATCTCACATGTAGCCCTACCTAATCATCCCTCTAAACCCACCCAACCAATCTTGCATGTAACCCCACCCAATCACACGTGTAAAACAGCCCAATCTCACCTGTAGCTCCACCCAATCTTACCTCTAACCACACCCAATCACCCCTGTAACCCTACCCAATTGCACCTCTAACCCCAACTAATCTCACCTGTAACCCTACCAAATCACAACTCTAACCCCACCCAATCGCAACTCTAACCCCAGCCAATTCCAACTGTAACCCCACCCAATTGCACCTCTAACCTCACACAATATCACCTGTAACCCCATCCAATCACACCTCCAATCCCACCCAATCTCACATGTAACCGTACCCAATCGCACCTCTAACCCCACCCAATCTTACCTGTATCCCCACCCAATCTTACCTCTAACGACACCCAATCTCATCTGTAAACCTACGCAATCACACCTCTATCCCCCCAATCTCACATGTAACCCCACCCAATCGCACCTCCAACCCTACCCAATTTAACCTAAAGCCCCACCCAATCTCACCTCTAACCCCACCCAACCGCAACTCCAACCCCAGCCAATTCCAACTGTAACCCAATCACATCTCTAGCCTCACCCAAAATCACCTGTAACCCCACCCAATCAAACCTCCAACCCCACTCAATCTCACATGTAACCCTACCCAATCCAACACAATCTCACATGTAACCCTTTCAAATCTCACCTCTAACCCTACCCAATCTGACCTGCAGCCCCACCCAATTTTACCTGTAAACCCACGCAATAACACCTATAATCCCACTCAGTCACCCCTGTAACCCTACCCAATCTCGTGTGTAATCCCATCCAATCACACCTCTATCCCAACCCTATCGCACTTGTAACCCCACTCAATCGCACCTCTAATCCCACCCAATCTCACCGGTAACCCTACCCAATCGCTCCTGTAACCCCACCCAATTGCAGCTGTTATTCACCCAATCTCCCATCTAATCCCACCCAAATACATCTGTACCACGCCCAATCACACCTCTAATCGCACAGAACCGCACCTCTAACCCCATCCAATCGCACCACTAACCCCACCCAATTACATCTGTAACCGCATCCAATCTCAACTGTAGCCCCACCTAATTGTACCTCTAACCTCACCCAATCTCACCTGTAACCCCACCGAATCGCACCTATAACCCCACCTAATTGCACTTCTAATCCCACCTAATCTCACCTGTAACCTTACCCAATCGCTCCTGTAACCCCACCCAATTTCACCTCTAACCTAACCCAATCTCAACTGTAATCCCACCCAGTCGCACCTCTAATCCCACCCAGTCTTATCTTTACCCCACTCAATCGCACCACTAATCTTACCCAATCTCACATGTAACCATACCCAATCTCACCTGTAGCCCCACCCTATTTTACCTCTAACCACACCCAATCTCACCTGTAATCCCACACAATCACACCTCCAACCCCACCCAATCTCACATGTAACCCTACCTAATCCCACCCAATCTCACATGTAACCCTTTCCAATCGCACCTCTAACCCTACCCAATCTCACCTGTAGCCCCACCCAATCTTACCTGTAAACCCACGCAATAACACCTATAATACCACTTAGTCGCCCCTGTAACCCTACACAATCTCACATGTAACCCCACCCAATCGCACCTCTAAGCCCACCCAATTGCACCTGTAACCCCACCCAATCTCACATGTAACCCCATCCAATCGCACCTCTATCCAAACGCTATCGCACTTGTAACCCCACTCGATCGCACCTATAACCCCACCCAATCTCACCTGTAACTCTACCCAATCGCTCCTGTAACTCCACCCAATTGCACCTGTTATCCACCCAATCTCCCATCTTTTCCCACCCAATCACATCTGTACCACATCCAATATTAACTGTAACCCCACCTAATTGTACCTCTAACCTCACCCAATCTCACCTGTAACCCCACCTAATTGCACTTCTAAACCCACCCAATCTCACCTGTAACCCTACCCAGTCGCACCTCTAATCCCACCCAGTCTCATCTTTACGCCACTCAATCGCACCTCTAATCTTACCCAATCTCACATGTAACCCCACCCAATTGCACCTGTAACCCCATCCAACGTCACCTAGAACCCCAGACAATCGCACCCCCAACCCCACCAATTCACACCTCTAACCTTACTCAATCTCACCTGTAACCACACCCAATCGCACCTCTAACGCCACCCAATCGCACATCTAATCCTACCCAATTGCACCTTTAACCCAACGCTATCTCACCTGTAACCCCACCCAATCGCACCTCTAATCCCACTCACTCACCCCTGTAACCCCATCCAATCACACCTCTAATCATACCAAATCGCACCAGTAACCCCACCCAATATCACCTATAAACCCACCCAATCGCACCTGTAACCGCAACCAATCTCACTTGTAACCCTACCTAATCCCACTTCTAAACCCACCAAATCTCACATATAACCCCACCCAATCGCACATCGAACCCCACCCAAACGCAGCTGTGGCCCCACCCAATCTCACCTCTCACTACACCCTATCTCACCTGTAACCCCACCCAATCGCACCTATAAGGCCACCCAATCTCACATGTAACTCTACCCAATCTCACCTGTAGCCCCACCATATCTTACCTCTAACCACACCAAATCTCACCTGTAATCCCACACAATCACACCTATAATCCCACCCAGCCGCCCCTGTAACCCTACCCAATCGCACCTCTAAGCCCACCCATTTCCAACTGTAACCCCTTCTTATCAAACCTCTAACCTCACCCGATTCCACCTGTAACCCCACCCAATCGCACATCCAATCCCACCCAATCTCACATGTAACCCTACCTAATCGCACCTCTAAACCCAGCCAGTCTCACCTGTAACCCCACCCAAACGCTCCTGTAACCCCACCTAATTTCACCTCTAACCTCAACCAATCTCACCTGTAATCCCACCCAATCGCACTTCTAATCCCACCCAGTCTCATCTTTACCCCACTCAATAGCACCTCTAATCTTACCCAATCTCACATGCAACCCTACCCAATCGCACCTGTAGCCCCATCCAACCTCACCTGGAACCCCAGCCAATCGCACCTCTAACCCCACCAAAATCGCACCTCTAACCTTACTCAATCTCACCTGTAAACACACCCAATCGCACCTCTAACCCCACCCAATCGCACCTGTAACCCCACCCAATTGCACCTCTAATCCTACCCAATTGCACCTCTAACCCAACGCTATCTCACCTGTAAACCCACCCAATCACACCTCTAATCCTACCAAATCGTACCTGTAACTCCACCCAATCTCACCTCTAAACCCACCCAATCTCACCTGTAAACCCACCCATTCGCACCTGTAACCACACTCAATCTCACTTGTAACCCTACCTAATCACACTTCTAAACCCACCCAATCTAACATGTAACCCCACCCAATCGCACATCGAACCCTACCCAATCGCAGCTGTGGCCCCACCCAATCTCACATCTCACCACACCCTATCTCCCCTGTAATCCCACACAATCTCACATGTAACCCCACCCAAACGCTCCTGTAACCCCACCCAATTTCACCTCTAACCTCACCCAAACTCACCTGTAAACCCACCCAATCGCACCTGTAACCGCACCCAATCTCACATGTAACCCTACCTAATCACACATCTAAACCCACCCAATCTCACATGTAACCCCACCCAGTCGCAACTGTATCCCCACCCAATCTCACCTCTAACCCCAACCAATTGCAACTCCAACCCCAGCCAATTCCAACTCTAACCTCACCCAATCGCACCTCTAACCTCACACAATATCACCTGTAACAACACCCAATCACAACTCCAATCCCACCAAATCTCACATGTAACCGTACCCAATCGAACCTCTAACCCCACCCAATCTCACCTGTAGCCCCACCCAATCTTACCTGTAAACCCACGCAATAACACCTATAATGCCACTCAGTCGCCCCTGTAACCCTACACAATCTCACATGTAACCCCACCCAATCGCACCTCTAAACCCACCCAATTTCACATGTAACCCCACCCAATCCCACCTGTAATCCCACCCAGTCTCCCCTGTAACCCCACCCAATTGCACCTCTCACCCCACCCAATTTCAACTATTACTCCACCCAATCTCACCTTTAAACCCACCCAATCTCACCTGCAAATACACAAAATCGCACATGTAACTGCACCCAATCTCACATGTAGCCCTACCTAATCATCCCTCTAAACCCACCCAACCAATCTCGCATGTAACCCCACCCAATCACACGTGTAACCCAGCCCAATCTCACCTGTAGCTCCACCCAATCTTACCTCTAACCACACCCAATCTCACCTGTAAACCCACCCAATTGCACCTCTAACCCCAACTAATCTCACCTGTAACCCTACCAAATCACAACTCTAACCCCACCCAATCGCAACTCTAACCCCAGCCAATTCCAACTGTAACCCCACCCAATTGCACCTCTAACCTCACACAATATCACCTGTAACCCCATCCAATCACACCTCCAATCCCACCCAATCTCACATGTAACCGTACCCAATCGCACCTCTAACCCCACCCAATCTCACCTGTAGCCCCATCCAATCTTACCTCTAACCATACCCAATCACACCTGTAAACCCACCAATCCCACCTATAATTTTACCCAGTCTTCCCTGTAACCCCACCCAATTGCACCTCTAATCCCACCCATTTCAAACTGTAACTCCACCTAATCGCACCTCTAAATTCACCCAATCTCACCTGTAACCCCACCCAATCGCACCTGTAAGGCAGCCCAATCTCACATGTAACACTTTCCAATCTTACCTCTAACCACACCCAATCTCACCTGCAAACCCAAACAATCACATCTATAATCCCACTCAATCTCCCCTGTAACCCTACCCAATCGCACCTCTAACCCTACCCAATTCCAACTGTTACCCCATCTTATCACACCTCTAACGTCACCCAATTCCACCTGTAACCCCACCTAATCGCACCTCCAATCCCACTCAATCTCACATGTAACCCTACCCAATTGCACCTCTAACCCCACCCAATCTTACCTGTATCCCCACCCAATCTTACCTCTAACCACACCCAATCTCATCTGTAAACCCACGCAATCACACCTCTATCCCCCCCCAATCTCACATGTAACCCCACCCAATCGCACCTCCAACCCCACCCAATTTAACCTAAAGCCCCACCCAATCTCACCTCTAACCCTACCCAACCGCAACTCCAACCCCAGCCAATTCCAACTGTAACCCAATCACATCTCTAGCCTCACCCAAAATCACCTGTAACCCCACCCAATCAAACCTCCAACCCCACTCAATCTCACATGTAACCCTACCCAATCCAACCCAATCTCACATGTAACCCTTTCAAATCTCACCTCTAACCCTACCCAATCTGACCTGCAGCCCCACCCAATTTTACCTGTAAACCCACGCAATAACACCTATAATCCCACTCAGTCACCCCTGTAACCCTACCCAATCTCGTGTGTAATCCCATCCAATCACACCTCTATCCCAACCCTATCGCACTTGTAACCCCACTCAATCGCACCTCTAACCCCACCCAATCTCACCGGTAACCCTACCCAATCGCTCCTGTAACCCCACCCAATTGCAGCTGTTATTCACCCAATCTCCCATCTAATCCCACCAAAATACATCTGTACCACACCCAATCACACCTCTAATCGCACAGAACCGCACCTCTAACTCCATCCAATTGCACCACTAACCCCACCCAATCACATCTGTAACCGCATCCAATCTCAACTGTAACCCCACCTAATTGTACCTCTAACCTCACCCAATCTCACCTGTAACCCCACCCAATTGCACTTCTAATCCCACCTAATCTCACCTGTAAGCCTACCCAATCACTCCTGTAACCCCACCCAATTTCACCTCTAACCTAACCCAATCTCACCTGTAATCCCACCCAGTCACAACTCTAATCCCACCCAGTCTTATCTTTACCCCACTCAATCACACCACTAATCTTACCCACTCTCACATGTAACCATACCCAATCTCACCTGTAGCCCCACCCTATTTTACCTCTAACCACACCCAATCTCACCTGTAATCCCACACAATCACACCTCCAACCCCACCCAATCTCACATGTAACCCTACCCAATCCCACCCAATCTCACATGTAACCCTTTCCAATCGCACCTCTAACCCTACCCAATCTCACCTGTAGCCCCACCCAATCTTACCTGTAAACCCACGCAATAACACCTATAATGCCACTCAGTCGCCCCTGTAACCCTACACAATCTCACATGTAACCCCACCCAATCGCACCTCTAAACCCACCCAATTTCACATGTAACCCCACCCAATCCCACCTGTAATCCCACCCAGTCTCCCCTGTAACCCTACCCAATTGCACCTCTCACCCCACCCAATTCCAACTATTACTCCACCCAATCTCACCTTTAAACCCACCCAATCTCACCTGCAAATACACAAAATCGCACATGTAACCGCACCCAATCTCACATGTAGCCCTACCTAATCATCCCTCTAAACCCACCCAACCAATCTCGCATGTAACCCCACCCAATCACACGTGTAACCCAGCCCAATCTCACCTGTAGCTCCACCCAATCTTACCTCTAACCACACCCAATCACCCCTGTAACCCTACCCAATTGCACCTCTAACCCCAACTAATCTCACCTGTAACCCTACCAAATCACAACTCTAACCCCACCCAATCGCAACTCTAACCCCAGCCAATTCCAACTGTAACCCCACCCAATTGCACCTCTAACCTCACACAATATCACCTGTAACCCCATCCAATCACACCTCCAATCCCACCCAATCTCACATGTAACCGTACCCAATCGAACCTCTAACCCCACCCAATCTCACCTGTAGCCCCACCCAATCTTACCTGTAAACCCACGCAATAACACCTATAATGCCACTCAGTCGCCCCTGTAACCCTACACAATCTCACATGTAACCCCACCCAATCGCACCTCTAAACCCACCCAATTTCACATGTAACCCCACCCAATCCCACCTGTAATCCCACCCAGTCTCCCCTGTAACCCTACCCAATTGCACCTCTCACCCCACCCAATTCCAACTATTACTCCACCCAATCTCACCTTTAAACCCACCCAATCTCACCTGCAAATACACAAAATCGCACATGTAACCGCACCCAATCTCACATGTAGCCCTACCTAATCATCCCTCTAAACCCACCCAACCAATCTCGCATGTAACCCCAACCAATCACACGTGTAACCCAGCCCAATCTCACCTGTAGCTCCACCCAATCTTACCTCTAACCACACCCAATCTCACCTGTAAACCCACCCAATTGCACCTCTAACCCCAACTAATCTCACCTGTAACCCTACCAAATCACAACTCTAACCCCACCCAATCGCAACTCTAACCCCAGCCAATTCCAACTGTAACCCCACCCAATTGCACCTCTAACCTCACACAATATCACCTGTAACCCCATCCAATCACACCTCCAATCCCACCCAATCTCACATGTAACCGTACCCAATCGCACCTCTAAGCCCACCCAATCTCACCTGTAGCCCCATCCAATCTTACCTCTAACCATACCCAATCACACCTGTAAACCCACCAATCCCACCTATAATTTTACCCAGTCTTCCCTGTAACCCCACCCAATTGCACCTCTAATCCCACCCATTTCAAACTGTAACTCCACCTAATCGCACCTCTAAATTCACCCAATCTCACCTGTAACCCCACCCAATCGCACCTGTAAGGCAGCCAAATCTCACATGTAACACTTTCCAATCTTACCTCTAACCACACCCAATCTCACCTGCAAACCCAAACAATCACACCTATAGTCCCACTCAATCTCCCCTGTAACCCTACCCAATCGCACCTCTAACCCTACCCAATTCCAACTGTTACCCCATCTTATCACACCTCTAACGTCACCCAATTCCACCTGTAACCCCACCTAATCGCACCTCCAATCCCACTCAATCTCACATGTAACCCTACCCAATTGCACCTCTAACCCCATCCAATCTTACCTGTATCCCCACCCAATCTTACCTCTAACCACACCCAATCTCATCTGTAAACCCACGCAATCACACCTCTATCCCCCCCCAATCTCACATGTAACCCCACCCAATTGCACCTCCAACCCCACCCAATTTAACCTAAAGCCCCACCCAATCTCACCTCTAACCCCACCCAACCACAACTCCAACCCCAGCCAATTCCAACTGTAACCCAATCACATCTCTAGCCTCACCCAAAATCACCTGTAACCCCACCCAATCAAACCTCCAACCCCACTCAATCTCACATGTAACCCTACCTAATCCAACCCAATCTCACATGTAACCCTTTCAAATCTCACCTCTAACCCTACCCAATCTGACCTGCAGCCCCACCCAATTTTACCTGTAAACCCACGCAATAACACCTATAATCCCACTCAGTCACCCCTGTAACCCTACCCAATCTCGTGTGTAATCCCATCCAATCACACCTCTATCCCAACCCTATCGCACTTGTAACCCCACTCAATCGCACCTCTAATCCCACCCAATCTCACCGGTAACCCTACCCAATCGCTCCTGTAACCCCACCCAATTGCAGCTGTTATTCACCCAATCTCCCATCTAATCCCACCAAAATACATCTGTACCACACCCAATCACACCTCTAATCGCACAGAACCGCACCTCTAACTCCATCCAATCGCACCACTAACCCCACCCAATCACATCTGTAACCGCATCCAATCTCAACTGTAACCCCACCTAATTGTACCTCTAACCTCACCCAATCTCACCTGTAACCCCACCGAATCGCACCTATAACCCCACCTAATTGCACTTCTAATCCCACCTAATCTCACCTGTAAACCTACCCAATCACTCCTGTAACCCCACCCAATTTCACCTCTAACCTAACCCAATCTCACCTGTAATCCCACCCAGTCACAACTCTAATCCCACCCAGTCTCATCTTTACCCCACTCAATCACACCACTAATCTTACCCAATCTCACATGTAACCATACCCAATCTCACCTGTAGCCCCACCCTATTTTACCTCTAACCACACCCAATCTCACCTGTAATCCCACACAATCACACCTCCAACCCCACCCAATCTCACATGTAACCCTACCCAATCCCACCCAATCTCACATGTAACCCTTTCCAATCGCACCTCTAACCCTACCCAATCTCACCTGTAGCCCCACCCAATCTTACCTGTAAACCCACGCAATAACACCTATAATGCCACTCAGTCGCCCCTGTAACCCTACACAATCTCACATGTAACCCCACCCAATCGCACCTCTAAACCCACCCAATTTCACATGTAACCCCACCCAATCCCACCTGTAATCCCACCCAGTCTCCCCTGTAACCCTACCCAATTGCACCTCTCACCCCACCCAATTCCAACTATTACTCCACCCAATCTCACCTTTAAACCCACCCAATCTCACCTGCAAATACACAAAATCGCACATGTAACCGCACCCAATCTCACATGTAGCCCTACCTAATCATCCCTCTAAACCCACCCAACCAATCTTGCATGTAACCCCACCCAATCACACGTGTAAAACAGCCCAATCTCACCTGTAGCTCCACCCAATCTTACCTCTAACCACACCCAATCACCCCTGTAACCCTACCCAATTGCACCTCTAACCCCAACTAATCTCACCTGTAACCCTACCAAATCACAACTCTAACCCCACCCAATCGCAACTCTAACCCCAGCCAATTCCAACTGTAACCCCACCCAATTGCACCTCTAACCTCACACAATATCACCTGTAACCCCATCCAATCACACCTCCAATCCCACCCAATCTCACATGTAACCGTACCCAATCGCACCTCTAACCCCACCCAATCTTACCTGTATCCCCACCCAATCTTACCTCTAACGACACCCAATCTCATCTGTAAACCTACGCAATCACACCTCTATCCCCCCAATCTCACATGTAACCCCACCCAATCGCACCTCCAACCCTACCCAATTTAACCTAAAGCCCCACCCAATCTCACCTCTAACCCCACCCAACCGCAACTCCAACCCCAGCCAATTCCAACTGTAACCCAATCACATCTCTAGCCTCACCCAAAATCACCTGTAACCCCACCCAATCAAACCTCCAACCCCACTCAATCTCACATGTAACCCTACCCAATCCAACCCAATCTCACATGTAACCCTTTCAAATCTCACCTCTAACCCTACCCAATCTGACCTGCAGCCCCACCCAATTTTACCTGTAAACCCACGCAATAACACCTATAATCCCACTCAGTCACCCCTGTAACCCTACCCAATCTCGTGTGTAATCCCATCCAATCACACCTCTATCCCAACCCTATCGCACTTGTAACCCCACTCAATCGCACCTCTAATCCCACCCAATCTCACCGGTAACCCTACCCAATCGCTCCTGTAACCCCACCCAATTGCAGCTGTTATTCACCCAATCTCCCATCTAATCCCACCCAAATACATCTGTACCACGCCCAATCACACCTCTAATCGCACAGAACCGCACCTCTAACCCCATCCAATCGCACCACTAACCCCACCCAATTACATCTGTAACCGCATCCAATCTCAACTGTAGCCCCACCTAATTGTACCTCTAACCTCACCCAATCTCACCTGTAACCCCACCGAATCGCACCTATAACCCCACCTAATTGCACTTCTAATCCCACCTAATCTCACCTGTAACCTTACCCAATCGCTCCTGTAACCCCACCCAATTTCACCTCTAACCTAACCCAATCTCAACTGTAATCCCACCCAGTCGCACCTCTAATCCCACCCAGTCTTATCTTTACCCCACTCAATCGCACCACTAATCTTACCCAATCTCACATGTAACCATACCCAATCTCACCTGTAGCCCCACCCTATTTTACCTCTAACCACACCCAATCTCACCTGTAATCCCACACAATCACACCTCCAACCCCACCCAATCTCACATGTAACCCTACCTAATCCCACCCAATCTCACATGTAACCCTTTCCAATCGCAACTCTAACCCTACCCAATCTCACCTGTAGCCCCACCCAATCTTACCTGTAAACCCACGCAATAACACCTATAATACCACTTAGTCGCCCCTGTAACCCTACACAATCTCACATGTAACCCCATCCAATCGCACCTCTAAGCCCACCCAATTGCACCTGTAACCCCACCCAATCTCACATGTAACCCCATCCAATCGCACCTCTATCCAAACGCTATCGCACTTGTAACCCCACTCGATCGCACCTATAACCCCACCCAATCTCACCTGTAACCCTACCCAATCGCTCCTGTAACTCCACCCAATTGCACCTGTTATCCACCCAATCTCCCATCTTTTCCCACCCAATCACATCTGTACCACATCCAATATTAACTGTAACCCCACCTAATTGTACCTCTAACCTCACCCAATCTCACCTGTAACCCCACCTAATTGCACTTCTAAACCCACCCAATCTCACCTGTAACCCTACCCAGTCGCACCTCTAATCCCACCCAGTCTCATCTTTACGCCACTCAATCGCACCTCTAATCTTACCCAATCTCACATGTAACCCCACCCAATTGCACCTGTAACCCCATCCAACGTCACCTAGAACCCCAGACAATCGCACCCCCAACCCCACCAATTCACACCTCTAACCTTACTCAATCTCACCTGTAACCACACCCAATCGCACCTCTAACGCCACCCAATCGCACATCTAATCCTACCCAATTGCACCTTTAACCCAACGCTATCTCACCTGTAACCCCACCCAATCGCACCTCTAATCCCACTCACTCACCCCTGTAACCCCATCCAATCACACCTCTAATCATACCAAATCGCACCAGTAACCCCACCCAATTCCAACTGTAACCCCACCCAATATCACCTATAAACCCACCCAATCGCACCTGTAACCGCAACCAATCTCACTTGTAACCCTACCTAATCCCACTTCTAAACCCACCAAATCTCACATATAACCCCACCCAATCGCACATCGAACCCCACCCAAACGCAGCTGTGGCCCCACCCAATCTCACCTCTCACTACACCCTATCTCACCTGTAACCCCACCAAATCGCACCTATAAGGCCACCCAATCTCACATGTAACTCTACCCAATCTCACCTGTAGCCCCACCATATCTTACCTCTAACCACACCAAATCTCACCTGTAATCCCACACAATCACACCTATAATCCCACCCAGCCGCCCCTGTAACCCTACCCAATCGCACCTCTAAGCCCACCCATTTCCAACTGTAACCCCTTCTTATCAAACCTCTAACCTCACCCGATTCCACCTGTAACCCCACCCAATCGCACATCCAATCCCACCCAATCTCACATGTAACCCTACCTAATCGCACCTCTAAACCCAGCCAGTCTCACCTGTAACCCCACCCAAACGCTCCTGTAACCCCACCTAATTTCACCTCTAACCTCAACCAATCTCACCTGTAATCCCACCCAATCGCACTTCTAATCCCACCCAGTCTCATCTTTACCCCACTCAATAGCACCTCTAATCTTACCCAATCTCACATGCAACCCTACCCAATCGCACCTGTAGCCCCATCCAACCTCACCTGGAACCCCAGCCAATCGCACCTCTAACCCCACCAAAATCGCACCTCTAACCTTACTCAATCTCACCTGTAAACACACCCAATCGCACCTCTAACCCCACCCAATCGCACCTGTAACCCCACCCAATTGCACCTCTAATCCTACCCAATTGCACCTCTAACCCAACGCTATCTCACCTGTAAACCCACCCAATCACACCTCTAATCCTACCAAATCGTACCTGTAACTCCACCCAATCTCACCTCTAAACCCACCCAATCTCACCTGTAAACCCACCCATTCGCACCTGTAACCACACTCAATCTCACTTGTAACCCTACCTAATCACACTTCTAAACCCACCCAATCTAACATGTAACCCCACCCAATCGCACATCGAACCCTACCCAATCGCAGCTGTGGCCCCACCCAATCTCACATCTCACCACACCCTATCTCCCCTGTAATCCCACACAATCTCACATGTAACCCCACCCAAACGCTCCTGTAACCCCACCCAATTTCACCTCTAACCTCACCCAAACTCACCTGTAAACCCACCCAATCGCACCTGTAACCGCACCCAATCTCACATGTAACCCTACCTAATCACACATCTAAACCCACCCAATCTCACATGTAACCCCACCCAGTCGCAACTGTATCCCCACCCAATCTCACCTCTAACCCCAACCAATTGCAACTCCAACCCCAGCCAATTCCAACTCTAACCTCACCCAATCGCACCTCTAACCTCACACAATATCACCTGTAACAACACCCAATCACAACTCCAATCCCACCAAATCTCACATGTAACCGTACCCAATCGAACCTCTAACCCCACCCAATCTCACCTGTAGCCCCACCCAATCTTACCTGTAAACCCACGCAATAACACCTATAATGCCACTCAGTCGCCCCTGTAACCCTACACAATCTCACATGTAACCCCACCCAATCGCACCTCTAAACCCACCCAATTTCACATGTAACCCCACCCAATCCCACCTGTAATCCCACCCAGTCTCCCCTGTAACCCCACCCAATTGCACCTCTCACCCCACCCAATTTCAACTATTACTCCACCCAATCTCACCTTTAAACCCACCCAATCTCACCTGCAAATACACAAAATCGCACATGTAACTGCACCCAATCTCACATGTAGCCCTACCTAATCATCCCTCTAAACCCACCCAACCAATCTCGCATGTAACCCCACCCAATCACACGTGTAACCCAGCCCAATCTCACCTGTAGCTCCACCCAATCTTACCTCTAACCACACCCAATCTCACCTGTAAACCCACCCAATTGCACCTCTAACCCCAACTAATCTCACCTGTAACCCTACCAAATCACAACTCTAACCCCACCCAATCGCAACTCTAACCCCAGCCAATTCCAACTGTAACCCCACCCAATTGCACCTCTAACCTCACACAATATCACCTGTAACCCCATCCAATCACACCTCCAATCCCACCCAATCTCACATGTAACCGTACCCAATCGCACCTCTAACCCCACCCAATCTCACCTGTAGCCCCATCCAATCTTACCTCTAACCATACCCAATCACACCTGTAAACCCACCAATCCCACCTATAATTTTACCCAGTCTTCCCTGTAACCCCACCCAATTGCACCTCTAATCCCACCCATTTCAAACTGTAACTCCACCTAATCGCACCTCTAAATTCACCCAATCTCACCTGTAACCCCACCCAATCGCACCTGTAAGGCAGCCCAATCTCACATGTAACACTTTCCAATCTTACCTCTAACCACACCCAATCTCACCTGCAAACCCAAACAATCACATCTATAATCCCACTCAATCTCCCCTATAACCCTACCCAATCGCACCTCTAACCCTACCCAATTCCAACTGTTACCCCATCTTATCACACCTCTAACGTCACCCAATTCCACCTGTAACCCCACCTAATCGCACCTCCAATCCCACTCAATCTCACATGTAACCCTACCCAATTGCACCTCTAACCCCACCCAATCTTACCTGTATCCCCACCCAATCTTACCTCTAACCACACCCAATCTCATCTGTAAACCCACGCAATCACACCTCTATCCCCCCCAATCTCACATGTAACCCCACCCAATCGCACCTCCAACCCCACCCAATTTAACCTAAAGCCCCACCCAATCTCACCTCTAACCCTACCCAACCGCAACTCCAACCCCAGCCAATTCCCACTGTAACCCAATCACATCTCTAGCCTCACCCAAAATCACCTGTAACCCCACCCAATCAAACCTCCAACCCCACTCAATCTCACATGTAACCCTACCCAATCCAACCCAATCTCACATGTAACCCTTTCAAATCTCACCTCTAACCCTACCCAATCTGACCTGCAGCCCCACCCAATTTTACCTGTAAACCCACGCAATAACACCTATAATCCCACTCAGTCACCCCTGTAACCCTACCCAATCTCGTGTGTAATCCCATCCAATCACACCTCTATCCCAACCCTATCGCACTTGTAACCCCACTCAATCGCACCTCTAACCCCACCCAATCTCACCGGTAACCCTACCCAATCGCTCCTGTAACCCCACCCAATTGCAGCTGTTATTCACCCAATCTCCCATCTAATCCCACCAAAATACATCTGTACCACACCCAATCACACCTCTAATCGCACAGAACCGCACCTCTAACTCCATCCAATCGCACCACTAACCCCACCCAATCACATCTGTAACCGCATCCAATCTCAACTGTAACCCCACCTAATTGTACCTCTAACCTCACCCAATCTCACCTGTAACCCCACCCAATTGCACTTCTAATCCCACCTAATCTCACCTGTAAGCCTACCCAATCACTCCTGTAACCCCACCCAATATCACCTCTAACCTAACCCAATCTCACCTGTAATCCCACCCAGTCACAACTCTAATCCCACCCAGTCTCATCTTTACCCCACTCAATCACACCACTAATCTTACCCAATCTCACATGTAACCATACCCAATCTCACCTGTAGCCCCACCCTATTTTACCTCTAACCACACCCAATCTCACCTGTAATCCCACACAATCACACCTCCAACCCCACCCAATCTCACATGTAACCCTACCCAATCCCACCCAATCTCACATGTAACCCTTTCCAATCGCACCTCTAACCCTACCCAATCTCACCTGTAGCCCCACCCAATCTTACCTGTAAACCCACGCAATAACACCTATAATGCCACTCAGTCGCCCCTGTAACCCTACACAATCTCACATGTAACCCCACCCAATCGCACCTCTAAACCCACCCAATTTCACATGTAACCCCACCCAATCCCACCTGTAATCCCACCCAGTCTCCCCTGTAACCCTACCCAATTGCACCTCTCACCCCACCCAATTCCAACTATTACTCCACCCAATCTCACCTTTAAACCCACCCAATCTCACCTGCAAATACACAAAATCGCACATGTAACCGCACCCAATCTCACATGTAGCCCTACCTAATCATCCCTCTAAACCCACCCAACCAATCTCGCATGTAACCCCACCCAATCACACGTGTAACCCAGCCCAATCTCACCTGTAGCTCCACCCAATCTTACCTCTAACCACACCCAATCACCCCTGTAACCCTACCCAATTGCACCTCTAACCCCAACTAATCTCACCTGTAACCCTACCAAATCACAACTCTAACCCCACCCAATCGCAACTCTAACCCCAGCCAATTCCAACTGTAACCCCACCCAATTGCACCTCTAACCTCACACAATATCACCTGTAACCCCATCCAATCACACCTCCAATCCCACCCAATCTCACATGTAACCGTACCCAATCGAACCTCTAACCCCACCCAATCTCACCTGTAGCCCCACCCAATCTTACCTGTAAACCCACGCAATAACACCTATAATGCCACTCAGTCGCCCCTGTAACCCTACACAATCTCACATGTAACCCCACCCAATCGCACCTCTAAACCCACCCAATTTCACATGTAACCCCACCCAATCCCACCTGTAATCCCACCCAGTCTCCCCTGTAACCCTACCCAATTGCACCTCTCACCCCACCCAATTCCAACTATTACTCCACCCAATCTCACCTTTAAACCCACCCAATCTCACCTGCAAATACACAAAATCGCACATGTAACCGCACCCAATCTCACATGTAGCCCTACCTAATCATCCCTCTAAACCCACCCAACCAATCTCGCATGTAACCCCAACCAATCACACGTGTAACCCAGCCCAATCTCACCTGTAGCTCCACCCAATCTTACCTCTAACCACACCCAATCTCACCTGTAAACCCACCCAATTGCACCTCTAACCCCAACTAATCTCACCTGTAACCCTACCAAATCACAACTCTAACCCCACCCAATCGCAACTCTAACCCCAGCCAATTCCAACTGTAACCCCACCCAATTGCACCTCTAACCTCACACAATATCACCTGTAACCCCATCCAATCACACCTCCAATCCCACCCAATCTCACATGTAACCGTACCCAATCGCACCTCTAAGCCCACCCAATCTCACCTGTAGCCCCATCCAATCTTACCTCTAACCATACCCAATCACACCTGTAAACCCACCAATCCCACCTATAATTTTACCCAGTCTTCCCTGTAACCCCACCCAATTGCACCTCTAATCCCACCCATTTCAAACTGTAACTCCACCTAATCGCACCTCTAAATTCACCCAATCTCACCTGTAACCCCACCCAATCGCACCTGTAAGGCAGCCAAATCTCACATGTAACACTTTCCAATCTTACCTCTAACCACACCCAATCTCACCTGCAAACCCAAACAATCACACCTATAGTCCCACTCAATCTCCCCTGTAACCCTACCCAATCGCACCTCTAACCCTACCCAATTCCAACTGTTACCCCATCTTATCACACCTCTAACGTCACCCAATTCCACCTGTAACCCCACCTAATCGCACCTCCAATCCCACTCAATCTCACATGTAACCCTACCCAATTGCACCTCTAACCCCATCCAATCTTACCTGTATCCCCACCCAATCTTACCTCTAACCACACCCAATCTCATCTGTAAACCCACGCAATCACACCTCTATCCCCCCCCAATCTCACATGTAACCCCACCCAATTGCACCTCCAACCCCACCCAATTTAACCTAAAGCCCCACCCAATCTCACCTCTAACCCCACCCAACCACAACTCCAACCCCAGCCAATTCCAACTGTAACCCAATCACATCTCTAGCCTCACCCAAAATCACCTGTAACCCCACCCAATCAAACCTCCAACCCCACTCAATCTCACATGTAACCCTACCTAATCCAACCCAATCTCACATGTAACCCTTTCAAATCTCACCTCTAACCCTACCCAATCTGACCTGCAGCCCCACCCAATTTTACCTGTAAACCCATGCAATAACACCTATAATCCCACTCAGTCACCCCTGTAACCCTACCCAATCTCGTGTGTAATCCCATCCAATCACACCTCTATCCCAACCCTATCGCACTTGTAACCCCACTCAATCGCACCTCTAACCCCACCCAATCTCACCGGTAACCCTACCCAATCGCTCCTGTAACCCCACCCAATTGCAGCTGTTATTCACCCAATCTCCCATCTAATCCCACCAAAATACATCTGTACCACACCCAATCACACCTCTAATCGCACAGAACCGCACCTCTAACTCCATCCAATCGCACCACTAACCCCACCCAATCACATCTGTAACCGCATCCAATCTCAACTGTAACCCCACCTAATTGTACCTCTAACCTCACCCAATCTCACCTGTAACCCCACCGAATCGCACCTATAACCCCACCTAATTGCACTTCTAATCCCACCTAATCTCACCTGTAAACCTACCCAATCACTCCTGTAACCCCACCCAATTTCACCTCTAACCTAACCCAATCTCACCTGTAATCCCACCCAGTCACAACTCTAATCCCACCCAGTCTCATCTTTACCCCACTCAATCACACCACTAATCTTACCCAATCTCACATGTAACCATACCCAATCTCACCTGTAGCCCCACCCTATTTTACCTCTAACCACACCCAATCTCACCTGTAATCCCACACAATCACACCTCCAACCCCACCCAATCTCACATGTAACCCTACCCAATCCCACCCAATCTCACATGTAACCCTTTCCAATCGCACCTCTAACCCTACCCAATCTCACCTGTAGCCCCACCCAATCTTACCTGTAAACCCACGCAATAACACCTATAATGCCACTCAGTCGCCCCTGTAACCCTACACAATCTCACATGTAACCCCACCCAATCGCACCTCTAAACCCACCCAATTTCACATGTAACCCCACCCAATCCCACCTGTAATCCCACCCAGTCTCCCCTGTAACCCTACCCAATTGCACCTCTCACCCCACCCAATTCCAACTATTACTCCACCCAATCTCACCTTTAAACCCACCCAATCTCACCTGCAAATACACAAAATCGCACATGTAACCGCACCCAATCTCACATGTAGCCCTACCTAATCATCCCTCTAAACCCACCCAACCAATCTCGCATGTAACCCCACCCAATCACACGTGTAAAACAGCCCAATCTCACCTGTAGCTCCACCCAATCTTACCTCTAACCACACCCAATCACCCCTGTAACCCTACCCAATTGCACCTCTAACCCCAACTAATCTCACCTGTAACCCTACCAAATCACAACTCTAACCCCACCCAATCGCAACTCTAACCCCAGCCAATTCCAACTGTAACCCCACCCAATTGCACCTCTAACCTCACACAATATCACCTGTAACCCCATCCAATCACACCTCCAATCCCACCCAATCTCACATGTAACCGTACCCAATCGCACCTCTAACCCCACCCAATCTCACCTGTAGCCCCATCCAATCTTACATCTAACCATACCCAATCACACCTGTAAACCCACCAATCCCACCTATAATCTTACCCAGTCTTCCCTGTAACCCCACCCAATTGCACCTCTAATCCCACCCATTTCAAACTGTAACTCCACCTAATCGCACCTCTAAATTCACCCAATCTCACCTGTAACCCCACCCAATCGCACCTGTAAGGCCGCCCAATCTCACATGTAACACTTTCCAATCTTACCTCTAACCACACCCAATCTCACCTGCAAACCCAAACAATCACACCTATAATCCCACTCAATCTCCCCTGTAACCCTACCCAATCGCACCTCTAACCCTACCCAATTCCAACTGTTACCCCATCTTATCACACCTCTAACGTCACCCAATTCCACCTGTAACCCCACCTAATCGCACCTCCAATCCCACTCAATCTCACATGTAACCCTACCCAATTGCACCTCTAACCCCACCCAATCTTACCTGTATCCCCACCCAATCTTACTTCTAACGACACCCAATCTCATCTGTAAACCTACGCAATCACACCTCTATCCCCCCAATCTCACATGTAACCCCACCCAATCGCACCTCCAACCCCACCCAATTTAACCTAAAGCCCCACCCAATCTCACCTCTAACCCCACCCAACCGCAACTCCAACCCCAGCCAATTCCAACTGTAACCCAATCACATCTCTAGCCTCACCCAAAATCACCTGTAACCCCACCCAATCAAACCTCCAACCCCACTCAATCTCACATGTAACCCTACCCAATCCAACCCAATCTCACATGTAACCCTTTCAAATCTCACCTCTAACCCTACCCAATCTGACCTGCAGCCCCACCCAATTTTACCTGTAAACCCACGCAATAACACCTATAATCCCACTCAGTCACCCCTGTAACCCTACTCAATCTCGTGTGTAATCCCATCCAATCACACCTCTATCCCAACCCTATCGCACTTGTAACCCCACTCAATCGCACCTCTAATCCCACCCAATCTCACCGGTAACCCTACCCAATCGCTCCTGTAACCCTACACAATCTCACATGTAACCCCACCCAACCGCACCTCTAAGCCCACCCAATTGCACCTGTAACCCCACCCAATCTCACATGTAACCCCATCCAATCGCACCTCTATCCAAACGCTATCGCACTTGTAACCCCACTCGATCGCACCTATAACCCCACCCAATCTCACCTGTAACCCTACCCAATCGCTCCTGTAACTCCACCCAATTGCACCTGTTATCCACCCAATCTCCCATCTTTTCCCACCCAATCACATCTGTACCACATCCAATATTAACTGTAACCCCACCTAATTGTACCTCTAACCTCACCCAATCTCACCTGTAACCCCACCTAATTGCACTTCTAAACCCACCCAATCTCACCTGTAACCCTACCCAGTCGCACCTCTAATCCCACCCAGTCTCATCTTTACGCCACTCAATCGCACCTCTAATCTTACCCAATCTCACATGTAACCCCACCCAATTGCACCTGTAACCCCATCCAACGTCACCTAGAACCCCAGACAATCGCACCCCCAACCCCACCAATTCACACCTCTAACCTTACTCAATCTCACCTGTAACCACACCCAATCGCACCTCTAACGCCACCCAATCGCACATCTAATCCTACCCAATTGCACCTTTAACCCAACGCTATCTCACCTGTAACCCCACCCAATCGCACCTCTAATCCCACTCACTCACCCCTGTAACCCCATCCAATCACACCTCTAATCATACCAAATCGCACCAGTAACCCCACCCAATTCCAACTGTAACCCCACCCAATATCACCTATAAACCCACCCAATCGCACCTGTAACCGCAACCAATCTCACTTGTAACCCTACCTAATCCCACTTCTAAACCCACCAAATCTCACATATAACCCCACCCAATCGCACATCGAACCCCACCCAAACGCAGCTGAGGCCCCACCCAATCTCACCTCTCACTACACCCTATCTCACCTGTAACCCCACCCAATCGCACCTATAAGGCCACCCAATCTCACATGTAACTCTACCCAATCTCACCTGTAGCCCCACCATATCTTACCTCTAACCACACCAAATCTCACCTGTAATCCCACACAATCACACCTATAATCCCACCCAGCCGCCCCTGTAACCCTACCCAATCGCACCTCTAAGCCCACCCATTTCCAACTGTAACCCCTTCTTATCAAACCTCTAACCTCACCCGATTCCACCTGTAACCCCACCCAATCGCACATCCAATCCCACCCAATCTCACATGTAACCCTACCTAATCGCACCTCTAAACCCAGCCAGTCTCACCTGTAACCCCACCCAAACGCTCCTGTAACCCCACCTAATTTCACCTCTAACCTCAACCAATCTCACCTGTAATCCCACCCAATCGCACTTCTAATCCCACCCAGTCTCATCTTTACCCCTCTCAATAGCACCTCTAATCTTACCCAATCTCACATGCAACCCAACCCAATCGCACCTGTAGCCCCATCCAACCTCACCTGGAACCCCAGCCAATCGCACCTCTAACCCCACCAAAATCGCACCTCTAACCTTACTCAATCTCACCTGTAAACACACCCAATCGCACCTCTAACCCCACCCAATCGCACCTGTAACCCCACCCAATTGCACCTCTAATCCTACCCAATTGCACCTCTAACCCAACGCTATCTCACCTGTAAACCCACCCAATCACACCTCTAATCCTACCAAATCGTACCTGTAACTCCACCCAATCTCACCTCTAAACCCACCCAATCTCACCTGTAAACCCACCCATTCGCACCTGTAACCACACTCAATCTCACTTGCATCCCTACCTAATCACACTTCTAAACCCACCCAATCTAACATGTAACCCCACCCAATCGCACATCGAACCCTACCCAATCGCAGCTGTGGCCCCACCCAATCTCACATCTCACCACACCCTATCTCCCCTGTAATCCCACACAATCTCACATGTAACCCCACCCAAATGCTCCTGTAACCCCACCCAATTTCACCTCTAACCTCACCCAAACTCACCTGTAAACCCACCCAATCTCACATGTAACCCTACCTAATCACACATCTAAACCCACCCAATCTCACATGTAACCCCACCCAGTCGCAACTGTATCCCCACCCAATCTCATCTCTAACCCCAAACAATTGCAACTCCAACCCCAGCCAATTCCAACTCTAACCTCACCCAATCGCACCTCTAACCTCACACAATATCACCTGTAACAACACCCAATCACAACTCCAATCCCACCAAATCTCACATGTAACCCTACCTAATCGCACCTCTAACCCAACCCAATCTCACCTGTAGCCCCACCCAATCTTACCTCTAACCACACCCAATCACATCTGTAAACCCACCCAATCCCACCCAGTCTCCCCTGTAACTCCTCCCAATTGCACCTCTAAACCCACCCAATTTCAACTGTCACACCACCTAATCGGTCCTCTAACTTCACCCAATCTCACCTGTAACCCCACCCAATCGCATCTTCTATCCTAGCCAATCTCAAATGTAAACCCACACAATTGCACCTCTAACCCCACCCAATCTGACCTGTAACACTACCCAATCACTCCTGTAACCCCACCCAATTGCAACTGTTATCCACACAATCTTACATCTAATCCCATCTAATAACATCTGTACCACACCTTATCACACCTCTAATCCCAGAGAACCGCATATTTAACCCCACTCAATCGCACCTCTAACCCCACCCAATCTCACCAGTAACCCCACCCAATCGCATCTTCTATCCTAGCCAATCTCACATGTAACCCTACTTAATCGCGCCTCTAACCCCACCCAATCTCACCTGTAGCCCCACCCAATCTTACCTCTAAACACACCCAATCTGACCTGTAAACCAACCCATTCACACCTTCAACTCCACCCAATCGCACCTGTAAACCCACCCAATCTCAAATGTAAGCCCACACAATTGCACCTCTAACCCCACCCAATAACATCTGTACCACACCTAATCACACCTCTAATCCCAAAGAACTGCACATCTAACCCCACCCAATCGCACCTCTAACCCCTCCCAATCTCACCAGTAACCCCACCCAATCGCATCTGTAACCTCATCCAATATCACGTGTAACCTCACCTAATTGCACCTCTAACCTCACCAAATCTCACCTGTAACCACAACCAATCGCACCTGTAACCCCACCTAATCGCACCTCTAATCCCACCCAGTCTCATCTTTACCCCAACCAATCTCACCTGTAACCCTACCCAATCGCTTCTGTAACCCCACCCAATTTCACCTCTAACCTCACCCAATCTGACCCGTAATCCCACCCAATTGCACCTCTAATCCCACCCAGTCTCATCTTTACCCTACTCAATCGCACCTCTAATCCCACCCAATCTCACATGTAACCCCACCCAATTGCACCTGTAACCCCATCCAATCTCACCTGGAACCCCAGCCAATCACACCTCTAATCCTACCAAATCTCACCTGTAACCCCACCCAATTCCAACTGTAACCCCAACCAATCTCACCTCTAAACCCACCAATCTCATCTGTAAATTCACCCAATCGCACCTGTAAACGCACCCAATCTCACATGTAACCCTACCTAATCACACATCTAAACCCACCCAATCTCACATGTAACCCTACCTAATCGCACCTCTAAACCCAGCCAGTCTCACCTGTAACCCCACCCAAACGCTCCTGTAACCCCACCCAATTTCACCTCTAACCTCAACCAATCTCACCTGTAATCCCACCCAATCGCACTTCTAATCCCACCCAGTCTCATCTTTACCCCACTCAATAGCACCTCTAATCTTACCCAATCTCAAATGCAACCCAACCCAATCGCACCTGTAGCCCCATCCAACCTCACCTGGAACCCCAGCCAATCGCACCTCTAACCCCACCAAAATCGCACCTCTAACCTTACTCAATCTCACCTGTAAACACACCCAATCGCACCTCTAACCCCACCCAATCGCACCTCTAACCCCACCCAATCGCACCTGTAACCCCACCCAATTGCACCTCTAATCCTACCCAATTGCACCTCTAACCCAACGCTATCTCACCTGTAAACCCACCCAATCACACCTCTAATCCTACCAAATCGTACCTGTAACTCCACCCAATCTCACCTCTAAACCCACCCAATCTCACCTGTAAACCCACCCATTCGCACCTGTAACCACACTCAATCTCACTTGTAACCCTACCTAATCACACTTCTAAACCCACCCAATCTAACATGTAACCCCACCCAATCGCACATCGAACCCTACCCAATCGCAGCTGTGGCCCCACCCAATCTCACATCTCACCACACCCTATCTCCCCTGTAATCCGACACAATCTCACATGTAACCCCACCCAAACGCTCCTGTAACCCCACCCAATTTCACCTCTAACCTCACCCAAACTCACCTGTAAACCCACCCAATCGCACCTGTAACCGCACCCAATCTCACATGTAACCCTACCTAATTACACATCTAAACCCACCCAATCTCACATGTAACCCCACCCAGTCGCAACTGTATCCCCACCCAATCTCACCTCTAACCCCAAACAATTGCAACTCCAACCCCAGCCAATTCCAACTCTAACCTCACCCAATCGCACCTCTAATCTCACACAATATCACCTGTAACAACACCCAATCACAACTCCAATCCCACCAAATCTCACATGTAACCCTACCTAATCGCACCTCTAACCCAACCCAATCTCACCTGTAGCCCCACCCAATCTTACCTCTAACCACACCCAATCACATCTGTAAACCCACCCAATCCCACCCAGTCTCCCCTGTAACTCCTCCCAATTGCACCTCTAAACCCACCCAATTTCAACTGTCACACCACCTAATCGGTCCTCTAACTTCACCCAATCTCACCTGTAACCCCACCCAATCGCATCTTCTATCCTAGCCAATCTCAAATGTAAACCCACACAATTGCACCTCTAACCCCACCCAATCTGACCTGTAACACTACCCAATCACTCCTGTAACCCCACCCAATTGCAACTGTTATCCACACAATCTTACATCTAATCCCATCTAATAACATCTGTACCACACTTTATCACACCTCTAATCCCAGAGAACCGCATATTTAACCCCACCCAATCGCACCTCTAACCCCACCCAATCTCACCAGTAACCCCACCCAATCGCATCTTCTATCCTAGCCAATCTCACATGTAACCCTACTTAATCGCACCTCTAACCCCACCCAATCTCACCTGTAGCCCCACCCAATCTTACCTCTAAACACACCCAATCTGACCTGTAAACCAACCCATTCACACCTTCAACTCCACCCAATCGCACCTGTAAACCCACCCAATCTCAAATGTAAGCCCACACAATTGCACCTCTAACCCCACCCAATAACATCTGTACCACACCTAATCACACCTCTAATCCCAAAGAACTGCACATCTAACCCCACCCAATCGCACCTCTAACCCCTCCCAATCTCACCAGTAACCCCACCCAATCGCATCTGTAACCGCATCCAATATCACGTGTAACCTCACCTAATTGCACCTCTAACCTCACCAAATCTCACCTGTAACCACAACCAATCGCACCTGTAACCCCACCTAATCGCACCTCTAATCCCACCCAGTCTCATCTTTACCCCAACCAATCTCACCTGTAACCCTACCCAATCGCTTCTGTAACCCCACCCAATTTCACCGCTAACCTCACCCAATCTGACCCGTAATCCCACCCAATTGCACCTCAAATCTCACCCAGTCTCATCTTTACCCTACTCAATCGCACCTCTAATCCCACCCAATCTCACATGTAACCCCACCCAATTGCACCTGTAACCCCACCTAATCACACCTTTAATCCCACCCAGCCTCATCTTTACCCTACCCAGTCTCACCTGTAACCCCACCCAATTTCATCTCTAACCTCACCCAATCTCACTTGTAATCCCAACCAATCGCACCTGTAACCCCATCCAATCTCACCTGGAACCCTAGCCAATCGCACCTCTAACCCCACCAAATCGCACTTCTAACCTCACCCAATCTCACCTGTAACCCCACTCAAGTGCACCCCTAACCCCACCCAATCGCACCTCTAACCCCACCCAATCGCACCTCTAATCCCACTCAATCTTCCCTGTAACCCCACCCTATCAGACCTCTAATCCTACCAAATCACACCTGTAACCCCACCGAATAATCACTGAAACCCCACCCAATCTCACCTCTAAACCCACCCAATCTCAGCTGTAACCCCATCCAATCCCACATGTAACCCTACCAAATCTCACCTGTAGCCCCACCCAATCTCACCTCTAACCACACTCAATCTCACCTGTAACCCCACCAAATCGCACCAGTAAGGCCACCCAATCTCATATGAAACCCTACCCAATCGCACTTCTAACCCTACCCAATCTCACCTGTAGCCCCACCCAATCTTACCTCTAACCACACCCAATCTTATCTGTAAACCCACCCATTCACACCTATAATTCCACCCAGTCTCCCCTGTAACCCTACCCAATCCAACCTCAAACCCCACCCAATTCCAACTGTAACCCCATCTTATCACACCTCTAACCTAACCCAATTCCACCTGTAACCCCACCCAATTGCATCTCCAATCCCACCCAATCTCACATGTATTCTACCTAATCGCAACTCTAACCCCACCCAATCTTACCTGTGGCCCCACCTAATCCTACCTCTAACCACAACCAATTTCACCTGTAAACCCACCCAATCCCACTCAATCGCACCTCTACCACCATTTAATCTCACATGTAAACCCACGCAGTTGCACCTCTAACCCTACCCAATCTCACCTGTAATCCCACCCAATTGCACCTTTAACCCAACCCAATTGCAACTTCAACCCCAGACAATTCCAACTGTAACCCCACCCAATCACACCTCTAACATCATGCAATATGACCTGTACCCCTACCCAATCATTCCCATCTATTCCCACCCAATCACATCTGTACCACACCCAATCACACCTCTAATCCCACAGAACGGCACCACTAACCCCACCCAATTTCACCTGTAATCCCACCTAATCGCACCAGTAACCTCACCCAATCTGACCTGTAACCCCACTCAATTGCACCTGTAACCCCACCTAATTGTACCCCTAACCCCACCCAATCGCACCTCTAACCCCACCCAATCGCACCTCTAATCCCACTCAATCTCTCCTGTAACCCCACCCTATCACACCTCTAATCCTACCAAATCACACCTGTAAACCCACCCAATCTCACCTCTAAACCCACCCAATCTCACCTGTAAACCCACCCGATCGCACCTGTAACCGCACCCAATCTCACATGTAACCCTACCTAATCACACCTGTAAACCCACCCAATCTCACCTCTAAACCCACCCAATCTCACCTCTAAACCCACCCAATCTCACCTCTAACCACACCCAATCTCACCTGTAACCCCACAAAATCGCACCTATAATCCTACCCAACTGCACCTCTAACCCAATGCTATCTCACCTGTAACCCCACCCATTAGAACCTCTAATCCCACTCAATCTCCCCTGCTATCCCACTTAATCACACCTAATCCCACCCAATTGCACCTCTAACCCAACCCAATTGCAACTTCAACCCCAGACAATTCCAACTGTAACCCCACCCAATCACAACTCTAACATCACGCAATATGACCTGTAACACTACCCAATCATTCCCATCCATTCCCACCCAATCACATCTGTACCACACCCAATCACACCTCTAATCCCACAGAATGGCACCACTAACCCCACCCAATCTCACCTGTAATCCCACCTAATCGCACCAGTAACCTCACCTAATCTGACCTGTAACCCCACTCAATTGCACCTGTAACCCCACCTAATTGCACCCCTAACCCCACCCAATCGCAACTCTAATCCCACCCAGTCTCATCTTTACCCCACTCAATCGCACCTCTAATCTTACCCTTTCCCCCATTGTGACATCACAAAGCCCTTTTCCCCATTGTGACATCACAATGCCGTTTTCCCCATTGTGACATCACAATGCCCTTTCTCCCATTGTGACATCACAATGCCGTTTTCCCCATTATGACATCACAATTCCCTTTCCCCCATTGTGACTTCACAATGCCATTTCCCCCATTGTGACATCACAATGCCGTTTTTCCCATTGTGACATCACAATGCCCTTTCCCCCATTGTGACATCACAATGCCCTTTCCCCCATTGTGACATCACAATGCCCTTCCCCCATTGTGACATCACAATTCCCTTTCCCCCATTGTGACATCACAATGCTGTTTTCCCCATTGTGACATCACAATGCCCTTCCACCATTGTGACATCAGAATTCCCTTTCCCCGATTGTGACATCACAATGCAGTTTTCCCCATTGTGACATAACAATGTCCATTCCCCCATTGTGACATCACAATGCCCTTTCCCGCATTGTAACATCACAATGCCCTTTTCGCAATGTTGCACCATCAGAATGCCCTTTCCCCCATTGTAACATCACAAAGCCCTTTCCCCCATTGTGACATCACAATGCCGTTTTCCCCTTTGTGACATCACAATGCCGTTTTCCCCATTGTGACATCACAATGCCATTTCCCTCATTGTGACATCACAATGCCGTTTTCCCCATTGTGACATCCCAATGCCCTTTCCCCCATTGTGACATCACAATAACCTTTCCCCATTGTGACATCACAAAGCCCTTTCCCCCATTGTGACATCACAATGCCGTTTTCCACATTGTCACATCAGAATGCCCTTTCCCCCATTGTGACATCACAATTCCATTTCCCCCATTGTGACATCACAATGCCCTTTCCCCCATTGTGACATCACAATGCCATTTTCCCAATTGTGACATCACAATGCGTTTTCCGCATTGTGACATCACAATGCCCTTTCCCCAAATTGTGAAATCACAATGCCGTTTTCCCCATTGTCACATCACAATGCCCTTTCCCCCATTGTGACATCACAATGCCCTTTCCCCCATTGTGACATCACAATGCCCTTTCCCCCATTGTGACATCACAATGCCCTTTCCACCATTGTGACATCACAATGCCCTTTCCCCAATTGTGACATCACAATGCCGTTTTCCCCATTGTGACATCACAATGCCCTTTCCCCCATTGTGACATCACAATGCCCTTTCCCGCATTGTAACATCACAATGCCCTTTTCGCAATGTTGCACCATCAGAATGCCCTTTCCCCCATTGTAACATCACAAAGCCCTTTCCCCCATTGTGACATCACAATGCCGTTTTCCTCTTTGTGACATCACAATGCCGTTTTCCCCATTGTGACATCACAATGCCATTTCCCTCATTGTGACATCACAATGCCGTTTTCCCCATTGTGACATCACAATGCCCTTTCCCCCATTGTGACATCACAATAACCTTTCCCCATTGTGACATCACAAAGCCCTTTCCCCCATTGTGACATCACAATGCCGTTTTCCACATTGTCACATCAGAATGCCCTTTCCCCCATTGTGACATCACAATTCCATTTCCCCCATTGTGACATCACAATGCCCTTTCCCCCATTGTGACATCACAATGCCATTTTCCCAATTGTGACATCACAATGCGTTTTCCGCATTGTGACATCACAATGCCCTTTCCCCAAATTGTGAAATCACAATGCCGTTTTCCCCATTGTCACATCACAATGCCCTTTCCCCCATTGTGACATCACAATGCCCTTTCCCCCATTGTGACATCACAATGCCCTTTCCCCCATTGTGACATCACGATGCCCTTTCCACCATTGTGACATCACAATGCCCTTTCCCCAATTGTGACATCACAATGCCGTTTTCCCCATTGTGACATCACAATGCCCTTTCCCCCATTGTGAAATCACAATGCTCTTTACCCCATTGTGACATCACAATGCCCTTTCCCCCATTGTGACATCACAATGCCCTTTCCCCCATTGTGATATCACAATGCCCTTTCCGCCATAGTGACATCACAATGCCTTTTCCCCCATTGTGACATCACAATACCCTTTCTCCCATTGTGACATCACAATGCCATTTCCCACATTGTGACATAACAATGCCGTTTTCCCCATTGTCACATCACAATGCCCTTTCCCCCATTGTGACATCACAATGCCGTTTTCCCCATTGTGACATCACAATTCCCTTTCCCCCATTGTGACATCACAATGCCATTTCCCCCATTGTGACATCACAATGCGTTTTCCGTATTGTAACATGACAATGCCATTTCCCCCATTTTGACATCACAATGCCGTTTTCCCCATTGTGACATCACAATGCCCTTTCCCCCATTGTGACATCACAATGCTGTTTTCCCCATTGTGACATCACAATGCCCTTTCCCCCATTGTGACATCACAATATCATTTCCCCTATTGTGACATCACAATGCCGTTTTTCCCATTGTGACATCATAATGCCCTTTCCCCCATTGTGACATCACAATGCCCTTTCCCCCATTGTGACATCACAATGCCCTTTCCCCCATTGTGACATCTCAATGCCCTTTCCACCATTGTGACATCACAATGCCCTTTCCCCCATTGTGACATCACAATGCCGTTTTCCACATTGTCACATCAGAATGCCCTTTCCCCCATTGTGACATCACAATTCCATTTCCCCCATTGTGACATCACAATGCCCTTTCCCCCATTGTGACATCACAATGCCATTTTCCCAATTGTGACATCACAATGCGTTTTCCGCATTGTGACATCACAATGCCCTTTCCCCAAATTGTGAAATCACAATGCCGTTTTCCCCATTGTCACATCACAATGCCCTTTCCCCCATTGTGACATCACAATGCCCTTTCCCCCATTGTGACATCACAATGCCCTTTCCCCCATTGTGACATCACAATGCCCTTTCCACCATTGTGACATCACAATGCCCTTTCCCCAATTGTGACATCACAATGCCGTTTTCCCCATTGTGACATCACAATGGCCTTTCCCCCATTGTGACATCACAATGCTCTTTCCCCCATTGTGACATCACAATGCCCTTTGCCCCTTTGTGACATCACAATGCCCTTTCCCCCATTGTGACATCACAATGCCCTTTCCGCCATAGTGACATCACAATGCCTTTTCCCCCATTTTGACATCACAATACCTTTTCTCCCATTGTGACATCACAATGCCCTTTCCCCCATTGTGACATCACAATGCCGTTTTCCCCATTGTCACATCACAATGCCCTTTCCCCCATTGTGACATCACAATGCCGTTTTCCCCATTGTGACATCACAATGCCCTTTCCCCCATTGTGACATCATAATGCCATTTCCCCCATTGTGATATCACAATGCGTTTTCCGTATTGTAACATGACAATGCCATTTCCCCCATTTTGACATCACAATGCCATTTTCCCCATTGTGACATCATAATGCCCTTTCCCCCATTGTGACATCACAATGGTGTTTTCCCCATTGTGACATCACAATGCCCTTTCCCCCATTGTGACATCACAATGCCATTTCCCCTATTGTGACATCACAATGCCGTTTTTCCCATTGTGACATCACAATGCCCTTTCCCCCATTGTGACATCACAATGCCCTTTCCCCGATTGTGACATCACAATGCCCTTTCCCCCATTGTGACATCACAATGCCCTTTCCACCATTGTGACATCACAATGCCCTTTCCCCAATTGTGACATCACAATGCCGTTTTCCACATTGTGACATCACAATGCCCTTTCCCCCATTGTGACATCACAATGCTCTTTCTCCCATTGTGACATCACAATGCCCTTTCCCCCAATGTGAAATCACAATGCCCTTTCCCCCATTGTGCCATCACAATGCCCTTTCCGCCATAGTGACATCACAATGCCTTTTCCCCCATTGTGACATCACAATACCCTTTCTCCCATTGTGACATCACAATGCCCTTTCCCACATTGTGACATCACAATGCCGTTTTCCGCATTGTGACATCACAATGCCCATTCCCCCAGTGTGACATCCCTATGCAGTTTTCCCCATTGTGGCATCACAGTGCCCTTTCCCCCACTGTGAAATCACAATGCCATTTCCCCCATTGTGACATAACAATGCCATTTTCCCCATTGTGGCATCACAATTCCGTTTTCCGCATTGTGACATCACAATGCCATTTCCCCCATTGTGACATCACAATGCCGTTTTTCCCATTGTGACATCACAATGCCTTTCCCCCATTGTGACATCACAATGCCCTTTCCCCCATTGTGACATCACAATGCCCTTCCCCCATTGTGACATCACAATTCCCTTTCCCCCATTGTGACATCACAATGCCATTTCCCCCATTGTGACATCACAATGCCGTTTTCCGCATTATGACATCCCAATGCCCTTTCCCCCATTGTGACATCACAATGCCATTTCCCCTATTGTGACATCACAATGCCGTTTTTCCCATTGTGACATCACAATGTCCTTTTCCCCATTGTGACATCACAATGCCATTTCCCCCATTGTGACATCACAATGCGTTTTCCGCATTGTGACATCACAATGCCCTTTCCCCCATTGTGACATCACAATGCAGTTTTCCCCATTGTGAAATCACAATGCCGTTTCCCCATTGTAACATCACAATGCCCTTTTCCCCATTGTGACATAACAATACCCTTTCTCCCATTGTGACATCACAATGCCCTTTCCCCCATTGTGACATCAGAATAACCTTTCTCCCGTTGTGACATCACAATGCCCTTTCCCCCATTGTGATATCACAATGCCCTTTCCCCCATTGTGACATCACAATGCCGTTTTCCCCATTGTCACATCACAATGCCCTTTTCCCCATTGTGACATAACAATACCCTTTCTCCCATTGTGACATCACAATGCCCTTTCCCCCATTGTGACATCACAATGCCATTTCCCCCATTGTGACATCACAATGCCGTTTTTCCCATTGTGACATCACAATGCCCTTTCCCCCATTGTGACATCACAATGCCCTTTCCCCCATTGTGACATCACAATGCCCTTCCCCCAATGTGACATCACAATTCCTTTTCCGCCATTGTGACAACACAATGCTGTTTTCCCCATTGTGACATCACAATGCCCTTTCCCCCATTGTGACATCACAATTCCCTTTCCCCGATTATGACATCACAATGCAGTTTTCCCCATTGTGACATCAACATGCCCTTTCCCCATTGTGACATCACAATGCTTTTTCCCCCATTGTGACATCACAATGCCGTTTTCCCCATTGTGACATCACAATGCCGTTTTCCCCATTGTGACATCACAATGCCCTTTCCCCCATTGTGACATCCCAATGCTCTCTCCCCCTCTGTGACATCACAATGCCGTTTTTCCCATTGTGACATCATATTGCCCTTTCCCCCATTGTGACATCACAATGCCCTTTCCCCCATTGTGACATCACAATGCCCTTTCCCCCATTGTGACATCTCAATGCCCTTTCCACCATTGTGACATCACAATGCCCTTTCCCCCATTGTGACATCACAATGCCGTTTTCCACATTGTCACATCAGAATGCCCTTTCCCCCATTGTGACATCACAATTCCATTTCCCCCATTGTGACATCACAATGCCCTTTCCCCCATTGTGACATCACAATGCCATTTTCCCAATTGTGACATCACAATGCGTTTTCCGCATTGTGACATCACAATGCCCTTTCCCCAAATTGTGAAATCACAATGCCGTTTTCCCCATTGTCACATCACAATGCCCTTTCCCCCATTGTGACATCACAATGCCCTTTCCCCCATTGTGACATCACAATGCCCTTTCCCCCATTGTGACATCACAATGCCCTTTCCACCATTGTGACATCACAATGCCCTTTCCCCAATTGTGACATCACAATGCCGTTTTCCCCATTGTGACATCACAATGGCCTTTCCCCCATTGTGACATCACAATGCTCTTTCCCCCATTGTGACATCACAATGCCCTTTGCCCCTTTGTGACATCACAATGCCCTTTCCCCCATTGTGACATCACAATGCCCTTTCCGCCATAGTGACATCACAATGCCTTTTCCCCCATTTTGACATCACAATGCAGTTTTCCCCATTGTGAAATCACAATGCCGTTTCCCCATTGTAACATCACAATGCCCTTTTCCCCATTGTGACATAACAATACCCTTTCTCCCATTGTGACATCACAATGCCCTTTCCCCCATTGTGACATCAGAATAACCTTTCTCCCGTTGTGACATCACAATGCCCTTTCCCCCATTGTGATATCACAATGCCCTTTCCCCCATTGTGACATCACAATGCCGTTTTCCCCATTGTCACATCACAATGCCCTTTTCCCCATTGTGACATAACAATACCCTTTCTCCCATTGTGACATCACAATGCCCTTTCCCCCATTGTGACATCACAATGCCATTTCCCCCATTGTGACATCACAATGCCGTTTTTCCCATTGTGACATCACAATGCCCTTTCCCCCATTGTGACATCACAATGCCCTTTCCCCCATTGTGACATCACAATGCCCTTCCCCCATTGTGACATCACAATTCCTTTTCCGCCATTGTGACAACACAATGCTGTTTTCCCCATTGTGACATCACAATGCCCTTTCCCCCATTGTGACATCACAATTCCCTTTCCCCGATTATGACATCACAATGCAGTTTTCCCCATTGTGACATCAACATGCCCTTTCCCCATTGTGACATCACAATGCTTTTTCCCCCATTGTGACATCACAATGCCGTTTTCCCCATTGTGACATCACAATGCCGTTTTCCCCATTGTGACATCACAATGCCCTTTCCCCCATTGTGACATCCCAATGCTCTCTCCCCCTCTGTGACATCACAATGCCGTTTTTCCCATTGTGACATCATAATGCCCTTTCCCCCATTGTGACATCACAATGCCCTTTCCCCCATTGTGACATCACAATGCCCTTTCCCCCATTGTGACATCTCAATGCCCTTTCCACCATTGTGACATCACAATGCCCTTTCCCCCATTGTGACATCACAATGCCGTTTTCCACATTGTCACATCAG
Organism: Eleutherodactylus coqui; assembly: GCF_035609145.1. Lineage (NCBI taxonomy): Eukaryota > Metazoa > Chordata > Amphibia > Anura > Eleutherodactylidae > Eleutherodactylus > Eleutherodactylus coqui. The sequence goes on along the minus strand of NW_027102218.1, from coordinate 1,126,894 downwards.
AATGCCCTTTCCCCCATTGTGACATCACAATTCCATTTCCCCCATTGTGACATCACAATGCCCTTTCCCCCATTGTGACATCACAATGCCATTTTCCCAATTGTGACATCACAAAGCGTTTTCCGCATTGTGACATCACAATGCCCTTTCCCCAAATTGTGAAATCACAATGCCGTTTTCCCCATTGTCACATCACAATGCCCTTTCCCCCATTGTGACATCACAATGCCCTTTCCCCCATTGTGACATCACAATGCCCTTTCCCCCATTGTGACATCACAATGCCCTTTCCACCATTGTGACATCACAATGCCCTTTCCCCAATTGTGACATCACAATGCCGTTTTCCCCATTGTGACATCACAATGGCCTTTCCCCCATTGTGACATCACAATGCTCTTTCCCCCATTGTGACATCACAATGCCCTTTGCCCCTTTGTGACATCACAATGCCCTTTCCCCCATTGTGACATCACAATGCCCTTTCCGCCATAGTGACATCACAATGCCTTTTCCCCCATTTTCACATCACAATACCCTTTCCACCATTGTGACATCACAATGCCCTTTCCCCAATTGTGACATCACAATGCCGTTTTCCACATTGTGACATCACAATGCCCTTTCCCCCATTGTGACATCACAATGCTCTTTCTCCCATTGTGACATCACAATGCCCTTTCCCCCAATGTGAAATCACAATGCCCTTTCCCCCATTGTGCCATCACAATGCCCTTTCCGCCATAGTGACATCACAATGCCTTTTCCCCCATTGTGACATCACAATAACCTTTCTCCCATTGTGACATCACAATGCCCTTTCCCACATTGTGACATCACAATGCCGTTTTCCGCATTGTGACATCACAATGCCCATTCCCCCAGTGTGACATCCCTATGCAGTTTTCCCCATTGTGGCATCACAGTGCCCTTTCCCCCACTGTGAAATCACAATGCCATTTCCCCCATTGTGACATAACAATGCCATTTTCCCCATTGTGGCATCACAATTCCGTTTTCCCCATTGTGACATCACAATGCCATTTCCCCCATTGTGACATCACAATGCCGTTTTTCCCATTGTGACATCACAATGCCTTTCCCCCATTGTGACATCACAATGCCCTTTCCCCCATTGTGACATCACAATGCCCTTCCCCCATTGTGACATCACAATTCCCTTTCCCCCATTGTGACATCACAATGCCATTTCCCCCATTGTGACATCACAATGCCGTTTTCCGCATTATGACATCCCAATGCCCTTTCCCCCATTGTGACATCACAATGCCATTTCCCCTATTGTGACACCACAATGCCGTTTTTCCCATTGTGACATCACAATGTCCTTTTCCCCATTGTGACATCACAATGCCATTTCCCCCATTGTGACATCACAATGCGTTTTCCGCATTGTGACATCACAATGCCCTTTCCCCCATTGTGACATCACAATGCAGTTTTCCCCATTGTGAAATCACAATGCCGTTTCCCCATTGTAACATCACAATGCCCTTTTCCCCATTGTGACATAACAATACCCTTTCTCCCATTGTGACATCACAATGCCCTTTCCCCCATTGTGACATCACAATAACCTTTCTCCCGTTGTGACATCACAATGCCCTTTCCCCCATTGTGATATCACAACGCCCTTTCCCCCATTGTGACATCACAATGCCGTTTTCCCCATTGTCACATCACAATGCCCTTTTCCCCATTGTGACATAACAATACCCTTTCTCCCATTGTGACATCACAATGCCCTTTCCCCCATTGTGACATCACAATGCCATTTCCCCCATTGTGACATCACAATGCCGTTTTTCCCATTGTGACATCACAATGCCCTTTCCCCCATTGTGACATCACAATGCCCTTTCCCCCATTGTGACATCACAATGCCCTTCCCCCATTGTGACATCACAATTCCTTTTCCGCCATTGTGACAACACAATGCTGTTTTCCCCATTGTGACATCACAATGCCCTTTCCCCCATTGTGACATCACAATTCCCTTTCCCCGATTATGACATCACAATGCAGTTTTCCCCATTGTGACATCAACATGCCCTTTCCCCATTGTGACATCACAATGCTTTTTCCCCCATTGTGACATCACAATGCCGTTTTCCCCATTGTGACATCACAATGCCGTTTTCCCCATTGTGACATCACAATGCCCTTTCCCCCATTGTGACATCCCAATGCTCTTTCCCCCTCTGTGACATCACAATGCCGTTTTTCCCATTGTGACATCATAATGCCCTTTCCCCCATTGTGACATCACAATGCCCTTTCCCCCATTGTGACATCACAATGCCCTTTCCCCCATTGTGACATCTCAATGCCCTTTCCACCATTGTGACATCACAATGCCCTTTCCCCCATTGTGACATCACAATGCCGTTTTCCACATTGTCACATCAGAATGCCCTTTCCCCCATTGTGACATCACAATTCCATTTCCCCCATTGTGACATCACAATGCCCTTTCCCCCATTGTGACATCACAATGCCATTTTCCCAATTGTGACATCACAATGCGTTTTCCGCATTGTGACATCACAATGCCCTTTCCCCAAATTGTGAAATCACAATGCCGTTTTCCCCATTGTCACATCACAATGCCCTTTCCCCCATTGTGACATCACAATGCCCTTTCCCCCATTGTGACATCACAATGCCCTTTCCCCCATTGTGACATCACAATGCCCTTTCCACCATTGTGACATCACAATGCCCTTTCCCCAATTGTGACATCACAATGCCGTTTTCCCCATTGTGACATCACAATGGCCTTTCCCCCATTGTGACATCACAATGCTCTTTCCCCCATTGTGACATCACAATGCCCTTTGCCCCTTTGTGACATCACAATGCCCTTTCCGCCATTGTGACATCACAATGCCCTTTCCGCCATAGTGACATCACAATGCCTTTTCCCCCATTTTGACATCACAATACCCTTTCTCCCATTGTGACATCACAATGCCCTTTCCCACATTGTGACATCACAATGCCGTTTTCCCCATTGTCACATCACAATGCCCTTTCCCCCATTGTGACATCACAATGCCGTTTTCCCCATTGTGACATCACAATGCCCTTTCCCCCATTGTGACATCATAATGCCCTTTCCCCCATTGTGATATCACAATGCGTTTTCCGTATTGTAACATGACAATGCCATTTCCCCCATTTTGACATCACAATGCCATTTTCCCCATTGTGACATCATAATGCCCTTTCCCCCATTGTGACATCACAATGGTGTTTTCCCCATTGTGACATCACAATGCCCTTTCCCCCATTGTGACATCACAATGCCATTTCCCCTATTGTGACATCACAATGCCGTTTTTCCCATTGTGACATCACAATGCCCTTTCCCCCATTGTGACATCACAATGCCCTTTCCCCCATTGTGACATCACAATGCCCTTTCCCCCATTGTGACATCACAATGCCCTTTCCACCATTGTGATTTCACAATGCCCTTTCCCCAATTGTGACATCACAATGCCGTTTTCCACATTGTGACATCACAATGCCCTTTCCCCCATTGTGACATCACAATGCTCTTTCTCCCATTGTGACATCACAATGCCCTTTCCCCCAATGTGAAATCACAATGCCCTTTCCCCCATTGTGCCATCACAATGCCCTTTCCGCCATAGTGACATCACAATGCCTTTTCCCCCATTGTGACATCACAATACCCTTTCTCCCATTGTGACATCACAATGCCCTTTCCCACATTGTGACATCACAATGCCGTTTTCCGCATTGTGACATCACAATGCCCATTCCCCCAGTGTGACATCCCTATGCAGTTTTCCCCATTGTGGCATCACAGTGCCCTTTCCCCCACTGTGAAATCACAATGCCATTTCCCCCATTGTGACATAACAATGCCATTTTCCCCATTGTGGCATCACAATTCCGTTTTCCCCATTGTGACATCACAATGCCATTTCCCCCATTGTGACATCACAATGCCGTTTTTCCCATTGTGACATCACAATGCCTTTCCCCCATTGTGACATCACAATGCCCTTTCCCCCATTGTGACATCACAATGCCCTTCCCCCATTGTGACATCACAATTCCCTTTCCCCCATTGTGACATCACAATGCCATTTCCCCCATTGTGACATCACAATGCCGTTTTCCGCATTATGACATCCCAATGCCCTTTCCCCCATTGTGACATCACAATGCCATTTCCCCTATTGTGACATCACAATGCCGTTTTTCCCATTGTGACATCACAATGTCCTTTTCCCCATTGTGACATCACAATGCCATTTCCCCCATTGTGACATCACAATGCGTTTTCCGCATTGTGACATCACAATGCCCTTTCCCCCATTGTGACATCACAATGCAGTTTTCCCCATTGTGAAATCACAATGCCGTTTCCCCATTGTAACATCACAATGCCCTTTTCCCCATTGTGACATAACAATACCCTTTCTCCCATTGTGACATCACAATGCCCTTTCCCCCATTGTGACATCACAATAACCTTTCTCCCGTTGTGACATCACAATGCCCTTTCCCCCATTGTGATATCACAATGCCCTTTCCCCCATTGTGACATCACAATGCCGTTTTCCCCATTGTCACATCACAATGCCCTTTTCCCCATTGTGACATAACAATACCCTTTCTCCCATTGTGACATCACAATGCCCTTTCCCCCATTGTGACATCACAATGCCATTTCCCCCATTGTGACATCACAATGCCGTTTTTCCCATTGTGACATCACAATGCTCTTTCCCCCATTGTGACATCACAATGCCCTTTCCCCCATTGTGACATCACAATGCCCTTCCCCCATTGTGACATCACAATTCCTTTTCCGCCATTGTGACAACACAATGCTGTTTTCCCCATTGTGACATCACAATGCCCTTTCCCCCATTGTGACATCACAATTCCCTTTCCCCGATTATGACATCACAATGCAGTTTTCCCCATTGTGACATCAACATGCCCTTTCCCCATTGTGACATTACAATGCTTTTTCCCCCATTGTGACATCACAATGCCGTTTTCCCCATTGTGACATCACAATGCCGTTTTCCCCATTGTGACATCACAATGCCCTTTCCCCCATTGTGACATCCCAATGCTCTTTCCCCCTCTGTGACATCACAATGCCATTTCCGCTATTGTGACATCACAATGCCGTTTTTCCCATTGTGACATCACAATGCCCTCCCCTCATTGTGACATCGCAATGCCCTACCCCCATTGTGACATCACAATGCCCTTTCCCCTATTGTGACATCACAATGCAGTTTTCCCCATTGTGACATCACAATGCCGTTTTCCCCATTGTGACATCACAATGCCCTTTCCCCCATTGTGACATCACAATGCCTGTTCCCCCATTTTGACATCACAATGCCCTTTCCCCCATTGTGACATCACAATGCCCTTTCCCGCATTGTGACATCACAATGCCCTTTCCCCTATTGTGACATCACAATACCCTTTCCCCTATTGTGACATCACAATACCCTTTCTCCCATTGTGACATCACAATGCCCTTTCCGCCATTGTGACAACACAATGCCCTTTCCCCCATTGTGACATCACAATGCCCTTTCCCCCATTGTGACATCACAATGCCATTTCCCCCATTGTGACTTCACAATGCGTTTTCCGTATTGTGACATGACAATGCCCTTTCCCCCATTGTGACATGACAATGCCGTTTCCCCATTGTGACATCATAATGCCCTTTCCCCCATTGTGACATCACAATGCCCTTTCCCCGACTGTGACATCACAATGCAGTTTTCCCCTTTGTGACATCACAATGCCGTTTTCCCCATTGTGACATCACAATGCCGTTTTCCCCATTGTGACATCACAATGCCCTTTCCCCCATTGTGACATCACAATGCCATTTCCCCCATTGTGACATCACAATGCCGTTTTTCCCATTGTGATATCACAATGCCCTCCCCCCATTGTGACATCACAATGCCCTTTCCCCCATTGTGACATCACAATGCCCTTTCCCCAATTGTGACATCGTAATGCCGTTTTCCCCATTGTGACATCACAATGCCCTTTCCCCCATTGTGACATCACAATGCTCATTCCCCTATTGTGACATCACAATGCCCTTTCCCCCATTCTGACATCACAATGCCCTTTCCGCCATAGTGACATCACAATGCCTTTTCCCCCATTGTGACATCACAATACCCTTTCTCCCATTGTGACATCACAATGCCCTTTCCCACATTGTGACATCACAATGCCGTTTTCCGCATTGTGACATCACAATGCCCATTCCCCCAGTGTGACATCCCTATGCAGTTTTCCCCATTGTGGCATCACAGTGCCCTTTCCCACACTGTGAAATCACAATGCCATTTCCCCCATTGTGACATAACAATGCCATTTTCCCCATTGTGGCATCACAATTCCGTTTTCCCCATTGTGACATCACAATGCCATTTCCCCCATTGTGACATCACAATGCCGTTTTTCCCATTGTGACATCACAATGCCTTTCCCCCATTGTGACATCACAATGCCTTTCCCCCATTGTGACATCACAATGCCCTTTCCCCCATTGTGACATCACAATGCCCTTCCCCCATTGTGACATCACAATTCCCTTTCCCCCATTGTGACATCACAATGCCATTTCCCCCATTGTGACATCACAATGCCGTTTTCCGCATTATGACATCCCAATGCCCTTTCCCCCATTGTGACATCACAATGCCATTTCCCCTATTGTGACATCACAATGCTGTTTTTCCCATTGTGACATCACAATGTCCTTTTCCCCATTGTGACATCACAATGCCATTTCCCCCATTGTGACATCACAATGCGTTTTCCGCATTGTGACATCACAATGCCCTTTCCCCCATTGTGACATCACAATGCAGTTTTCCCCATTGTGAAATCACAATGCCGTTTTTCCCATTGTGACATCACAATGTCCTTTTCCCCATTGTGACATCACAATGCCATTTCCCCCATTGTGACATCACAATGCGTTTTCCGCATTGTGACATCACAATGCCCTTTCCCCCATTGTGACATCACAATGCCATTTCCCCTATTGTGACATCACAATGCCGTTTTTCCCATTGTGACATCACAATGTCCTTTTCCCCATTGTGACATCACAATGCCATTTCCCCCATTGTGACATCACAATGCGTTTTCCGCATTGTGACATCACAATGCCCTTTCCCCCATTGTGACATCACAATGCCGTTTCCCCATTGTCACATCACAATGCCCTTTTCCCCATTGTGACATAACAATACCCTTTCTCCCATTGTGACATCACAATGCCCTTTCCCCCATTGTGACATCACAATAACCTTTCTCCCGTTGTGACATCACAATGCCCTTTCCCCCATTGTGATATCACAATGCCCTTTCCCCCATTGTGACATCACAATGCCGTTTTCCCCATTGTCACATCACAATGCCCTTTTCCCCATTGTGACATAATAATACCCTTTCTCCCATTGTGACATCACAATGCCCTTTCCCCCATTGTGACATCACAATGCCATTTCCCCCATTGTGACATCACAATGCCGTTTTTCCCATTGTGACATCACAATGCCTTTCCCCCATTGTGACATCACAATGCCCTTTCCCCCATTGTGACATCACAATGCCCTTCCCCCATTGTGACATCACAATTCCTTTTCCGCCATTGTGACAACACAATGCTGTTTTCCCCATTGTGACATCACAATGCCCTTTCCCCCATTGTGACATCACAATTCCCTTTCCCCGATTATGACATCACAATGCAGTTTTCCCCATTGTGACATCACAATGCCCTTTCCCCATTGTGACATCACAATGCTTTTTCCCCCATTGTGACATCACAATGCCGTTTTCCCCATTGTGACATCACAATGCCGTTTTCCCCATTGTGACATCACAATGCCCTTTCCCCCATTGTGACATCCCAATGCTCTTTCCCCCTCTGTGACATCACAATGCCATTTCCGCTATTGTGACATCACAATGCCGTTTTTCCCATTGTGACATCACAATGCCCTCCCCTCATTGTGACATCACAATGCCCTACCCCCATTGTGACATCACAATGCCCTTTCCCCTATTGTGACATCACAATGCAGTTTTCCCCATTGTGACATCACAATGCCGTTTTCCCCATTGTGACATCACAATGCCCTTTCCCCCATTGTGACATCACAATGCCTGTTCCCCCATTGTGACATCACAATGCCTGTTCCCCCATTTTGACATCACAATGCCCTTTCCCCCATTGTGACATCACAATGCCCTTTCCCGCATTGTGACATCACAATGCCCTTTCCCCTATTGTGACATCACAATACCCTTTCCCCTATTGTGACATCACAATACCCTTTCCGCCATTGTGACAACACAATGCCCTTTCGCCCATTGTGACATCACAATGCCCTTTCCCCCATTGTGACATCACAATGCCATTTCCCCCATTGTGACATCACAATGCGTTTTCCGTATTGTGACATGACAATGCCATTTCCCCATTGTGACATGACAATGCCGTTTCCCCATTGTGACATCATAATGCCCTTTCCCCCATTGTGACAACACAATGCTGTTTTCCCCATTGTGACATCACAATGCCCTTCCCCCATTGTGACATCACAATGCCCTTTCCCCCATTGTGACATCACAATGCCCTTTCCCCAATTGTGACATCGTAATGCCGTTTTCCCCATTGTGACATCACAATGCCCTTTCCCCCATTGTGACATCACAATGCTCATTCCCCTATTGTGACATCACAATGCCCTTTCCCCCATTGTGACATCACAATGCCCTTTCCGCCATAGTGACATCACAATGCCTTTTCCCCCATTGTGACATCACAATACCCTTTCTCCCATTGTGACATTACAATGCCCTTTCCCACATTGTGACATCACAATGCCGTTTTCCGCATTGTGACATCACAATGCCCATTCCCCCAGTGTGACATCCCTATGCAGTTTTCCCCATTGTGGTATCACAGTGCCCTTTCCCCATTGTGAAATCACAATGCCATTTCCCCCATTGTGACATAACAATGCCATTTTCCCCATTGTGGCATCACAATTCCGTTTTCCCCATTGTGACATCACAATGCCATTATCCCCATTGTGACATCACAATGCCGTTTTTCCCATTGTGACATCACAATGCCTTTCCCCCATTGTGACATCACAATGCCCTTTCCCCCATTGTGACATCACAATGCCCTTTCCCCCATTGTGACATCACAATGCCATTTCCCCATTGTGACATCACAATGCCGTTTTTCCCATTGTGACATCACAATGCCGTTTTCCCTATTGTCACATCACAATGCCCTTTTCCCCATTGTGACATCACAATACCCTTTCTCCCATTGTGACATCACAATGCCCTTTCCCCCATTGTGACATCACAATGCCGTTTTCCCCATTGTGACATCACAATGCCCTTTCCCCCATTGTGACATCCCAATGCCCTTTCCCCCTCTGTGACATCACAAAGCCTTTTCCGCTATTGTGACATCGTAATGCCGTTTTCCCCATTGTGACATCACAATGCCCTTTCCCCCATTGTGACATCACAATGCTCATTCCCCCATTGTGACATCACAGTGCCCTTTCCTCCATTGTGACATCACAATGCCCTTTCCCCCATTGTGACATAACAATGCCCTTTCCGCCATAGTGACATCACAATGCCTTTTTCCCCATTGTGACATCACAATACCCTTTCTCCCATTGTGACATCACAATGCCCTTTCCCCCATTGTGACATCACAATGCCGTTTTTCCCATTGTGACATCACAATGCCCTCCCCTCATTGTGACATCACAATGCCCTACCCCCATTGTGACATCACAATACCCTTTCCCCTATTGTGACATCACAATGCCGTTTTCCCCATTGTGACATCACAATGCCCTTTCCCCCATTGTGACATCACAATGCCTGTTCCCCCATTATGACATCACAATGCCCTTTCCCCCATTGTGACATCACAATGCCCTTTCCCGCATTGTGACATCACAATGCCCTTTCCCCTATTGTGACATCACAATGCCCTTTCTCCCATTGTGACATCACAATGCCCTTTCCCCCATTGTGACATCACAATGCCATTTCCCCCATTGTGACATCACAATGCCGTTTTCCCCATTGTGACATCCCAATGCCCTTTCCCCCATTGTGACATCACAATGCCATTTCCCCTATTGTGACATCATAATGCCGTTTTTCCCATTGTGACATCACAATGCCCTCCCCCCATTGTGACATCACAATGCCCTTTCCCCCATTGTGACATCACAATGCCCTTTCCCCAATTGTGACATCGTAATGCCGTTTTCCCCATTGTGACATCACAATGCCCTTTCCCCCATTGTGACATCACAATGCTCATTCCCCCATTGTGACATCACAGTGCCCTTTCCTCCATTGTGACATCACAATGCCCTTTCCCCCATTGTGACATCACAATGCCCTTTCCGCCATAGTGACATCACAATGCCTTTTTCCCCATTGTGACATCACAATACCCTTTCTCCCATTGTGACATCACAATGCCCTTTCCCACATTGTGACATCACAATGCCGTTTTCCGCATTGTGACATCACAATGCCCATTCCCCCAGTGTGACATCTTTATGCAGTTTTCCCCATTGTGGCATCACAGTGCCCTTTCCCCCATTGTGAAATCACAATGCCATTTCCCCCATTGTGACATAACAATGCCATTTTCCCCATTGTGGCATCACAATTCCGTTTTCCCCATTGTGACATCACAATGCCATTTCCCCCATTGTGACATCACAATGCCGTTTTTCCCATTGTGACATCACAATGCCTTTCCCCCATTGTGACATCACAATGCCCTTTCCCCCATTTTGACATCACAATGCCCTTCCCCCATTGTGACATCACAATTCCTTTCCCCCATTGTGACATCACAATGCCATTTCCCCCATTGTGACATCACAATGCCGTTTTCCACATTGTGACATCCCAATGCCCTTTCCCCCATTGTGACATCACAATGCCATTTCCCCTATTGTGACATCACAATGCCGTTTTTCCCATTGTGACATCACAATGCCCTTTTCCCCATTGTGACATAACAATGCCATTTCCCCCATTGTGACATCACAATGCGTTTTCCGCATTGTGACATCACAATGCCCTTTCCCCCATTGTGACATCACAAAGCAGTTTTCCCCATTGCGAAATCACAATGCCGTTTCCCCATTGCCACATCACAATGCCCTTTCCCCCATTGTGACATCACAATGCCCTTTCCCCCATTGTGACATCACAATGCCCTTTCCCCATTGTGACATCACAATGCCCTTTCCCCCATTGTGACATCACAATTCCCTTTCCCCCATTGTGACATCACAATGCCCTTTCCACCATAGTGACATCACAATGCCCTTTCCCCCATTGTGACATCACAATAACCTTTCTCCCATTGTGACATAACAATGCCTTTCCCCCATTGTGACATCACAATGCCCTTTCCCCCTTTGTGACATCACAATGCCGTTTTCCCCATTGTCACATAACAATGCCCTTTTCCCCATTGTGACATCACAATGCCCTTTCTCCCATTGTGACATCACAATGCCCTTTCCCCCATTGTGACATCACAATGCCATTTCCCCCATTGTGACATCACAATGCCGTTTTACCCATTGTGACATCACAATGCCTTTCCCCCATTGTGACATCACAATGCCCTTTCCCCCATTGTGACATCACAATGCGCTTCCCCCATTGTGACATCACAATTCCTTTTCAGCCATTGTGACAACACAATGCTGTTTTCCCCATTGTGACATCACAATGCCTTTCCCCCATTGTGACATCACAATTCCCTTTCCCCCATTGTGACATTACAATGCCGTTTTCCCCATTGTGACATCACAATGCCGTTTTCCCCATTGTGACATCACAATGCCCTTTCCCCCATTGTGACATCCCAATGCCCTTTCCCCCTCTGTGACATCACAAAGCCATTTCCGCTATTGTGACATCACAATGCCGTTTTTCCCATTGTGACATCACAATGCCCTCCCCTCATTGTGACATCACAATGCCCTACCCCCATTGTGACATCACAATACCCTTTCCCGTATTGGGACATCACAATGCCGTTTTCCCCATTGTGACATCACAATGCCCTTTCCCCCATTGTGACATCACAATGCCTGTTCCCCCATTATGACATCACAATGCCCTTTCCCCCATTGTGACATCACAATGCCCTTTCCCGCATTGTGACATCATAATGCCCTTTCCCCTATTGTGACATCACAATGCCCTTTCTCCCATTGTGACATCACAATGCCCTTTCCCCCATTGTGACATCACAATGCCATTTTCCCCATTGTGACATCGCAATGCCGTTTTCCCCATTGTGACATCCCAATGCCCTTTCCCCCATTGTGACATCACAATGCCATTTCCCCTATTGTGACATCACAATGCCGTTTTACCCATTGTGACATCACAATGCCCTCCCCCCATTGTGACATCACAATGCCCTTTCCCCCATTGTGACATCACAATGCCCTTTCCCCAATTGTGACATCACAATGCCCTTTCCTCCATTGTGACATCACAATGCCCTTTCCCCCATTGTGACATCACAATGCTCATTCCCCCATTGTGACATCACAATACCCTTTCTCCCATTGTGACATCACAATGCCCTTTCCCACATTGTGACATCACAATGCCGTTTTCCGCATTGTGACATCACAATGCCCATTCCCCCAGTGTGACATCCCTATGCAGTTTTCCCCATTGTGGCATCACAGTGCCCTTTCCCCCATTGTGAAATCACAATGCCATTGCCCCCATTGTGACATAACAATGCCATTTTCCCCATTGCGGCATCACAATTCCGTTTTCCCCATTGTGACATCACAATGCCATTTCCCCCATTGTGACATCACAATGCCATTTTTCCCATTGTGACATCACAATGCCTTTCCCCCATTGTGACATCACAATGCCCTTTCCCCCATTGTGACATCACAATGCCCTTCCACCATTGTGACATCACAATTCCTTTCCCCCATTGTGACATCACAATGCCTGTTCCCCCATTATGACATCACAATGCCCTTTCCCCCATTATGACATCACAATGCCCTTTCCCCCATTGTGACATCACAATGCCATTTCCCCTATTGTGACATCACAATGCCGTTTTTCCCATTGTGACATCACAATGCCCTTTTCCCCATTGTGACATAACAATGCCATTTCCCCCATTGTGACATCACAATGCGTTTTCCGCATTGTGACATCACAATGCCCTTTCCCCATTGTGACATCACAAAGCAGTTTTCCCCATTGCAAAATCACTATGCCGTTTCCCCATTGCCACATCACAATGCCCTTTCCCCCATTGTGACATCACAATGCCCTTTCCCCCATTGTGACATCACAATGCCCTTTCCCCATTGTGACATCACAATGCCCTTTCCCCCATTGTGATATCACAATTCCCTTTCCCCCATTGTGACATCACAATGCCCTTTCCACCATAGTGATATCACAATGCCCTTTCCCCCATTGTGACATCACAATAACCTTTCTCCCATTGTGACATAACAATGCCTTTCCCCCATTGTGACATCACAATGCCCTTTCCCCCTTTGTGACATCACAATGCCGTTTTCCCCATTGTCACATAACAATGCCCTTTTCCCCATTGTGACATCACAATGCCCTTTCTCCCATTGTGACATCACAATGCCCTTTCCCCCATTGTGACATCACAATGCCATTTCCCCCATTGTGACATAACAATGCCGTTTTACCCATTGTGACATCACAATGCCTTTCCCCCATTGTGACATCACAATGCCCTTTCCCCCATTGTGACATCACAATGCGCTTCCCCCATTGTGACATCACAATTCCTTTTCAGCCATTGTGACAACACAATGCTGTTTTCCCCATTGTGACATCACAATGCCTTTCCCCCATTGTGACATCACAATTCCCTTTCCCCCATTGTGACATTACAATGCCGTTTTCCCCATTGTGACATCACAATGCCGTTTTCCCCATTGTGACATCACAATGCCCTTTCCCCCATTGTGACATCCCAATGCCCTTTCCCCCTCTGTGACATCACAAAGCCATTTCCGCTATTGTGACATCACAATGCCGTTTTTCCCATTGTGACATCACAATGCCCTCCCCTCATTGTGACATCACAATGCCCTACCCCCATTGTGACATCACAATACCCTTTCCCGTATTGTGACATCACAATGCCGTTTTCCCCATTGTGACATCACAATGCCCTTTCCCCCATTATGACATCACAATGCCCTTTCCCCCATTGTGACATCACAATGCCCTTTCCCGCATTGTGACATCATAATGCCCTTTCCCCTATTGTGACATCACAATGCCCTTTCTCCCATTGTGACATCACAATGCCCTTTCCCCCATTGTGACATCACAATGCCATTTTCCCCATTGTGACATCACAATGCCGTTTTCCCCATTGTGACATCCCAATGCCCTTTCCCCCATTGTGACATCACAATGCCATTTCCCCTATTGTGACATCACAATGCCGTTTTTCCCATTGTGACATCACAATGCCCTCCCCCCATTGTGACATCACAATGCCCTTTCCCCCATTGTGACATCACAATGCCCTTTCCCCAATTGTGACATCACAATGCCCTTTCCTCCATTGTGACATCACAATGCCCTTTCCCCCATTGTGACATCACAATGCTCATTCCCCCATTGTGACATCACAATGCCTTTTCCTCCATTGTGACATCACAATGCCCTTTCCCCCATTGTGACATCACAATGCCCTTTCCGCCATAGTGACATCACAATGCCTTTTCCCCCATTGTGACATCACAATACCCTTTCTCCCATTGTGACATCACAATGCCCTTTCCCACATTGTGACATCACAATGCCGTTTTCCGCATTGTGACATCACAATGCCCATTCCCCCAGTGTGACATCCCTATGCAGTTTTCCCCATTGTGGCATCACAGTGCCCTTTCCCCCATTGTGAAATCACAATGCCATTGCCCCCATTGTGACATAACAATGCCATTTTCCCCATTGCGGCATCACAATTCCGTTTTCCCCATTGTGACATCACAATGCCATTTCCCCCATTGTGACATCACAATGCCGTTTTTCCCATTGTGACATCACAATGCCTTTCCCCCATTGTGACATCACAATGCCCTTTCCCCAATTGTGACATCACAATGCCCTTCCCCCATTGTGACATCACAATTCCTTTCCCCCATTGTGACATCACAATGCCATTTCCCCCATTGTGACATCACAATGCCGTTTTCCACAATGTGACATCCCAATGCCCTTTCCCCCATTTTGACATCACAATGCCATTTCCCCTATTGTGACATTACAATGCCGTTTTTCCCATTGTGACATCACAATGCCCTTTTCCTCATTGTGACATCACAATGCCATTTCCCCCATTGTGACATCACAATGCGTTTTCCGCATTGTGACATCACAATGCCCTTTCCCCCATTGTGACATCACAATGCAGTTTTCCCCATTGTGAAATCACAATGCCGTTTCCCCATTGCCACATCACAATGCCCTTTCCCCCATTGTGACATCACAATGCCCTTTCCCCCATTGTGACATCACAATGCCCTTTCCCAATTGTGACATCACAATGCCCTTTCCCCCATTGTGACATCACAATTCCCTTTCCCCCATTGTGACATCACAATGCCCTTTCCACCATAGTGACATCACAATGCCCTTTCCCCCATTGTGACATCACAATAACCTTTCTCCCATTGTGACTTCACAATGCCCTTTCCTCCATTGTGACAACACAATGCCCTTTCCCCTATTGTGACATCACAATGCCGTTTTCCCCATTGTCACATCACAATGCCCTTTTCCCCATTGTGACATCACAATGCCCTTTCCCCCATTGTGACATCACAATGCCCTTCCCCCATTGTGACATCACAATTCCTTTTCCGCCATTGTGACAGCACAATGCTGTTTTCCCCATTGTGACATCACAATGCCCTTTCCCCCATTGTGACATCACAATTCCCTTTCCCCGATTATGACATCACAATGCAGTTTTCCCCATTGTGACATCACAATGCCCATTCCCCCATTGTGACATCACAATGCTTTTTCCCCCATTGTGACATCACAATGCCGTTTTCCCCATTGTGACATCACAATGCCGTTTTCCCCATTGTGACATCACAATGCCCTTTCCCCCATTGTGACATCCCAATGCCCTTTCCCCCTCTGTGACATCACAATGCCATTTCCGCTATTGTGACATCACAATGCCGTTTTTCCCATTGTGACATCACAATGCCCTCCCCTCATTGTGACATCACAATGCCTTTCCCCCATTGTGACATCACAATGCCCTTTCCCCCATTGTGACATCACAATGCCCTTCCCCCATTGTGACATCACAATTCCTTTTCAGCCATTGTGACAACACAATGCTGTTTTCCCCATTGTGACATCACAATGCCTTTCCCGCATTGTGACATCACAATTCCCTTTCCCCCACTGTGACATTACAATGCCGTTTTCCCCATTGTGACATCACAATGCCGTTTTCCCCATTGTGACATCACAATGCCCTTTCCCCCATTGTGACATCCCAATGCCCTTTCCCCCTCTGTGACATCACAAAGCCATTTCCGCTATTGTGACATCACAATGCCGTTTTTCCCATTGTGACATCACAATGCCCTCCCCTCATTGTGACATCACAATGCCCTACCCCCATTGTGACATCACAATACCCTTTCCCGTATTGTGACATCACAATGCCGTTTTCCCCATTGTGACATCACAATGCCCTTTCCCCCATTATGACATCACAATGCCCTTTCCCCCATTGTGACATCACAATGCCCTTTCCCGCATTGTGACATCATAATGCCCTTTCCCCTATTGTGACATCACAATGCCCTTTCTCCCATTGTGACATCACAATGCCCTTTCCCCCATTGTGACATCACAATGCCATTTTCCCCATTGTGACATCACAATGCCGTTTTCCCCATTGTGACATCCCAATGCCCTTTCCCCCATTGTGACATCACAATGCCATTTCCCCTATTGTGACATCACAATGCCGTTTTTCCCATTGTGACATCACAATGCCCTCCCCCCATTGTGACATCACAATGCCCTTTCCCCCATTGTGACATCACAATGCCCTTTCCCCAATTGTGACATCACAATGCCCTTTCCTCCATTGTGACATCACAATGCCCTTTCCCCCATTGTGACATCACAATGCTCATTCCCCCATTGTGACATCACAATGCCTTTTCCTCCATTGTGACATCACAATGCCCTTTCCCCCATTGTGACATCACAATGCCCTTTCCGCCATAGTGACATCACAATGCCTTTTCCCCCATTGTGACATCACAATACCCTTTCTCCCATTGTGACATCACAATGCCCTTTCCCACATTGTGACATCACAATGCCGTTTTCCGCATTGTGACATCACAATGCCCATTCCCCCAGTGTGACATCCCTATGCAGTTTTCCCCATTGTGGCATCACAGTGCCCTTTCCCCCATTGTGAAATCACAATGCCATTGCCCCCATTGTGACATAACAATGCCATTTTCCCCATTGCGGCATCACAATTCCGTTTTCCCCATTGTGACATCACAATGCCATTTCCCCCATTGTGACATCACAATGCCGTTTTTCCCATTGTGACATCACAATGCCTTTCCCCCATTGTGACATCACAATGCCCTTTCCCCAATTGTGACATCACAATGCCCTTCCCCCATTGTGACATCACAATTCCTTTCCCCCATTGTGACATCACAATGCCATTTCCCCCATTGTGACATCACAATGCCGTTTTCCACAATGTGACATCCCAATGCCCTTTCCCCCATTTTGACATCACAATGCCATTTCCCCTATTGTGACATTACAATGCCGTTTTTCCCATTGTGACATCACAATGCCCTTTTCCTCATTGTGACATCACAATGCCATTTCCCCCATTGTGACATCACAATGCGTTTTCCGCATTGTGACATCACAATGCCCTTTCCCCCATTGTGACATCACAATGCAGTTTTCCCCATTGTGAAATCACAATGCCGTTTCCCCATTGCCACATCACAATGCCCTTTCCCCCATTGTGACATCACAATGCCCTTTCCCCCATTGTGACATCACAATGCCCTTTCCCAATTGTGACATCACAATGCCCTTTCCCCCATTGTGACATCACAATTCCCTTTCCCCCATTGTGACATCACAATGCCCTTTCCACCATAGTGACATCACAATGCCCTTTCCCCCATTGTGACATCACAATAACCTTTCTCCCATTGTGACTTCACAATGCCCTTTCCTCCATTGTGACAACACAATGCCCTTTCCCCTATTGTGACATCACAATGCCGTTTTCCCCATTGTCACATCACAATGCCCTTTTCCCCATTGTGACATCACAATGCCCTTTCCCCCATTGTGACATCACAATGCCCTTCCCCCATTGTGACATCACAATTCCTTTTCCGCCATTGTGACAACACAATGCTGTTTTCCCCATTGTGACATCACAATGCCCTTTCCCCCATTGTGACATCACAATTCCCTTTCCCCGATTATGACATCACAATGCAGTTTTCCCCATTGTGACATCACAATGCCCATTCCCCCATTGTGACATCACAATGCTTTTTCCCCCATTCTGACATCACAATGCCGTTTTCCCCATTGTGACATCACAATGCCGTTTTCCCCATTGTGACATCACAATGCCCTTTCCCCCATTGTGACATCCCAATGCCCTTTCCCCCTCTGTGACATCACAATGCCATTTCCGCTATTGTGACATCACAATGCCGTTTTTCCCATTGTGACATCACAATGCCCTCCCCTCATTGTGACATCACAATGCCCTACCCCCATTGTGACATCACAATGCCCTTTCCCGCATTGTGACATCACAATGCCGTTTTCCCCATTGTGACATCACAATGCCGTTTTCCCCATTGTGACATCACAATGCCCTTTCCCCCATTGTGACATCACAATGCCTTTCCCCCCATTTTGACATCACAATGCCCTTTCCCCCATTGTGACATCACAATGCCCTTTCCCGCATTGTGACATCACAATGCCCTTTCCCCTATTGTGACATCACAATGCCGTTTTCCCCATTGTGACATCACAATGCCCTTTCCCCCATTGTGACATCACAATGCCCTTTCCCCATTGTGACATCACAATGCCCTTTCCCCCATTGTGACATCACAATGCCATTTCCCCCATTGTGACATCACAATGCCGTTTTTCCCATTGTGACATCACAATGTTCTTTCCCCCATTGTGACATCACAATGCCCTTTCCCCCATTGTGACATCACAATGTTCTTTCCCCCCTTGTGACATCACAATGCCCTTTCCCCCATTGTGACATCACAATACCCTTTCTCCCATTGTGACATCACAAAGCCCTTTCCCCTATTGTGTAATCACAATACCCTTTCCCCTATTGTGACATCACAATACCCTTTCTCCCATTGTGACATCACAATGCCCTTTCCGCCATTGTGACAACACAATGCCCTTCGCCCATTGTGACATCACAATGCCCTTTCCCCCATTGTGACATCACAATGCCATTTCCCCCATTGTGACATCACAATGCGTTTTCCGTATTGTGACATGACAATGCCATTTCCCCCATTGTGACATCACAATGCCGTTTCCCCATTGTGACATCATAATGCCCTTTCCCCCATTGTGACATCACAAAGCCGTTTTCCCCATTGTCACATCACAATGCCCTTTCCCCCATTGTGACATCACAATGCCATTTCCCCCATTGTGACATCACAATGCCGTTTTCCCCATTGTGACATCACTATGCCCTTTCCCCCATTGTGACATCACAATGCCGTTTTCCCCATTGTGACATCACAATGCCCTTACCCCCATTGTGACATCACAATGCCATTTCCCCCATTGTGACATCACAATGCCGTTTTTCCCATTGTGACATCACAATACCCTTTCCCCCATTGTGACATCACAATGCCCTTTCCCCCATTGTGACATCACAATGACGTTTTCCCCATTGTCACATCACAATGCCCTTTTCCCCATTGTGACATCACAATGCCCTTTCCCCCATTGTGACATCACAATGCCCTTCCCCCATTGTGACATCACAATTCCTTTTCCGCCATTGTGACAACACAATGCTGTTTTCCCCATTGTGACATCACAATGCCCTTTCCCCCATTGTGACATCACAATTCCCTTTCCCCGATTATGACATCACAATGCAGTTTTCCCCATTGTGACATCACAATGCCCTTTCCCCCATTGTGACATCACAATGCTTTTTCCCCCATTGTGACATCACAATGCCATTTTCCCCATTGTGACATCACAATGCCGTTTTCCCCATTGTGACATCACAATGCCCTTTCCCCCATTGTGACATCCCAATGCCCTTTCCCCCTCTGTGACATCACAATGCCATTTCCGCTATTGTGAAATCACAATGCCGTTTTTCCCATTGTGACATCACAATGCCCTCCCCTCATTGTGACATCACAATGCCCTACCCCCATTGTGACATCACAATGCCCTTTCCCCTATTGTGACATCACAATGCCCTTTCCCCTATTGTGACATCACAATGCCGTTTTCCCCTTTGTGACATCACAATGCCGTTTTCCCCATTGTGACATCACAATGCCCTTTCCCCCATTGTGACATCACAATGCCTGTTCCCCCATTTTGACATCACAATGCCCTTTCCCCCATTGTGACATCACAATGCCCTTTCCCGCATTGTGACATCACAATGCCCTTTCCCCCATTGTGACATCACAATGCCCTTTCCCCCATTGTGACATCACAATGCCCTTTCCCCCAATGTGACATCACAATGCCATTTCCCCCATTGTGACATCACAATGCCGTTTCCCCCATTATGACATCACAATGCCGCTTTCCCCATTGTGACATCACAATGCCCTTCCCCCCATTGTGACATCACAATGCCTTTTCCCCATTGTGACATCACAATGCACTTTTCCCAATTGTGACATCACAATGCAATTTTTTCCCATTGTGACATCACAATGCCCTTTCCCCCATTGTGACATCACAATGCCCTTTCCCCCATTGTGACATCACAATGCCCTTTCCCCCATTGTGACATCACAATCCCCTTTCCCCCATTGTGACATCACAATGCCGTTTTCCCCATTGTGACATCACAATGCCCTTTCCCCCATTGTGACATCACAATGCCCTTTCCCCCATTGTGACATCACAATGCCCTTTCCCCCATTGCGACATCACAATGCCCTTTCCCCCATTGTGACATCACAATGCCGTTTTCCCCATTGTGACATCACAATGCCCTTTCCCCCATTGTGACATCACAATGCCGTTTCCCCCATTGTGACATCACAGTGCCGTTTTCCCCATTGTGACATCACAATGCTCTTTCCCCCATTGTGACATCACAATGCTGTTTCCCCCATTGTGACATCACAATGCCGTTTTCCCAATTGTGACATCACAATGCCCTTCCCCCCATTGTGACATCACAATGCACTTTTCCCCATTGTGACCTCACAATGCCCTTTCCCCCATTGTGACATCACAATGCCCTTTCCCCCATTGTGACATCACAATGCCGTTTCCCCTATTGTGACATCACAATGCCGTTTTCCTCATTGTGACATCACAATGCCATTTCCCCATTGTGACATCACAATGCCCTTTCCCCCATTGTGACATCACAATGCCCTTTCCCCCATTGTGACATCACAATGCCGTTTTCCCCATTGTGACATCGCAATGCCCTTTTCCCCATTGTGACCTCACAATGCCCTTTCCCCCATTGTGACATCACAATGCCCTTTCCCCCATTGTGACATCACAATGCCGTTTCCCCTATTGTGACATCACAATGCCGTTTTCCCCATTGTGACATCACAATGCCATTTCCCCATTGTGACATCACAATGCCCTTTCCCCCATTGTGACATCACAATGCCCTTTCCCCCATTGTGACATCACAATGCCGTTTTCCCCATTGTGACATCACAATGCCCTTTCCCCCATTGTGACATCATAATGCCCTCTCCCCCATTGTGACATCACAATGCTGTTTTCCCCATTGTGACATCACAATGCCCTTTCCCCCATTGTGACATCACAATGCTGTTTTCCCCATTGTGACATCACAATGCCCTTTCCCCCATTGTGACATCACAAAGCCATTTCCCCATTGTGACATCACAATGCCCTTAACCACATTGTGACATCACAATGCCCTTTCCCACATTGTGATATCATTATGCCATTTCACCTATTGTGACATCACAATGCCCCTAACCACATTATGACATCACAATGCCCTTTACCCCATTGTGACATCATAATGCAATTTTCCCCCATTGTGACATCACAATGCCCTTCCCCCCATTATGACATCACAATGCCCTTTCCCCCATTGTGACATCACAATGCCTTTTCCCCATTGTGACATCACAATGCACTCTTCCCCATTGTGACATCACAATGCCGTTTCCCCCATTGTGATATCACAATGCCGTTTTCCTCATTGTGATATCACAATGCCGTTTTCCTCATTGTGACATCACAATGCCGTTTTCCCCATTGTGACATCACAATGCCGTTTCCCCCATTGTGACATCACAATGCCGTTTCCCCCATTGTGACATCACAATGCCATTTCCCCCATTGTGACATCACAATGCCCTTTCCCACATTGTGACATCACAATGCCCTTTACCACATTGTGACATAACAATGCCCTTTCCCCCATTGTTACATCACAATGCACTTTCCCCCATTGTGACATCACAATGCCCTCTCCCCCATTGTGACATCACAATGCCCTTTCCCACATTGTGACATCACAATGCCATTTCCCCATTGTGACATCACAATGCTCTTTCCCACATTGTGACATCACAATGCCGTTTTCCCCATTGTGCCATCACAATGCCCTTTCCCCCATTGTGACATCACAATGCCGTTTTCCCCATTGTGACATCACAATGCCCTTTCCCCCATTGTGACATCACAATGCCCTTTCCCCCATTGTGACATCACAATGCCCTTTCCCCCATTGTGACATCACAATGCCATTTCCCCCATTGTGACATCACAATGCCGTTTCCCCCATTATGACATCACAATGCCGTTTTCCCCATTGTGACATCACAATGCCCTTCCCCCCATTGTGACATCACAATGCCTTTTCCCCATTGTGACATCACAATGCACTTTTCCCCATTGTGACATCACAATGCATTTTTTCCCATTGTGACATCACAATGCCCTTTTCCCCATTGTGACATCACAATGCCATTTCCCCCATTGTGACATCACAATGCCATTTTCCCCATTGTGACATCACAATGCCCTTTCCCGCATTGTGACTTCACAATGACGTTTCCCCTATTGTGACATCACAATGCCCTTTCCCCCATTGTGACATCACAATGCCCTTTCCCTCATTGTGACATCACAATTCCATTTCCCCCATTGTGACATCACAATGCTGTTTTCCCCTTTGTGACATCACAATGCCCTTTCCCCCATTGTGACATCACAATGCCCTTTCCCACATTGTGACATCACAATGCCCTTTCCCACATTGTGACATCACAATGCCCTTTCCCCCATTGTGACATCACAATGCCCTTTCCCCCATTGTGACATCACAATGCCCTTTCCCCCATTGTGACATCACAATCCCCTTTCCCCCATTGTGACATCACAGTGCCGTTTTCCCCATTGTGACATCACAATGCTCTTTCCCCCATTGTGACATCACAATGCTGTTTCCCCCATTGTGACATCACAATGGCGTTTTCCCCATTGTGACATCACAATGCCCTAACCCCCATTGTGACATCACAATGCACTTTCCCCCATTGTGACATCACAATGCCATTTCCCCCATTGTGACATCACAATGCCGTTTTCCCCATTGTGACATCACAATGCCCTTTCCCCCATTGTGACATCACAATGCCGTTTCCCCATTGTGACATCACAATGCCATTTCCCCATTGTGACATCACAATGCCCTTTCCCCCATTGTGACATCACAATGCCGTTTTCCCCATTGTGACATCACAATGCCCTTTCCCCCATTGTGACATCACACTGCCATTTCCCCCATTGTGACATCACAATGCTGTTTTCCCCATTGTGACATCACAATGCCCTTTCCCCCATTGTGACATCATAATGCCCTTTCCCCCATTGTGACATCACAATGATGTTTTCCCCATTGTGACATCACAATGCCCTTTCCCACATTGTGACATCACAAAGCCGATTCCCCTATTGTGACATCACAATGCCGTTTCCCCCATTATGACATCACAATGCCGTTTTCCCCATTGTGACATCACAATGCCCTTCCCCCCATTGTGACATCACAATGCCTTTTCCCCATTGTGACATCACAATGCACTTTTCCCCATTGTGACATCACAATGCATTTTTTTCCCATTGTGACATCACAATGCCCTTTCCCCCATTGTGGCATCACAATGCAGTTTTCCCCATTGTGATATCACAATGCCCTTTCCCCCATTGTGACATCACACTGCCATTTCCCCATTGTGACATCACAATGCTGTTTTCCCCATTGTGACATCACAATGCCCTTTCCCCCATTGTGACATCATAATGCCCTTTCCCCCATTGTGACATCACAATGATGTTTTCCCCATTGTGACATCACAATGCCCTTTCCCACATTGTGACATCACAAAGCCGATTCCCCTATTGTGACATCACAATGCCGTTTTCCCCATTGTGACATCACAATGGCATTTCCCCATTGTGACATCACAATGCCCTTAACCCCATTGTGATATCAGTATGCCATTTCCCCTATTGTGACATCACAATGCCCCTAACCACATTATGACATCACAATGCCCTTTCCCCCATTGTGACATCATAATGCAGTTTTTCCCCATTGTGACATCACAATGGCCATTCCCCCATTGTGACATCACAATGCCCTTCCCCCCATTTTGACATCACAATGCCCTTTCCCCCATTGTGACATCACAATGCCTTTTCCCGATTGTGACATCACAATGCACTTTTCCCCATTGTGACATCACAATGCCCTTTCCCCCATTGTGACATCACAATGCCGTTTCCCCCATTGTGATATCACAATGCCGTTTTTCCCATTGTGACATCACAATGCCCTTTCGCCCATTGTGACATCACAATGCTGTTTCCCCTATTGTGACATCACAATGCCGTTTTCCCATTGTGACATAACAATGCCATTTCCCCATTGTGACATCACAATGCCCTTTGCCACATTGTGACATCACAATGCCCTTTGCCACATTGTGACGACACAATGCCATTTCCCCTATTGTGACATAACAATGCCGTTTTCCCCATTGTGACATCACAATGCCCTTCCCCCATTGTGGCATCACAATGCCCTTTCCCCCATTGTGACATCACAATGCACTTTCCCCCATTGTGACATCACAATGCCATTTCCCCCATTGTGACATCACAATGCCGTTTTCCCCATTGTGACATCACAATGCCCTTTCCCCCATTGTGACATCACAATGCCGTTTCCCCATTGTGACATCACAATGCCATTTCCCCATTGTGACATCACAATGCCCTTTCCCCCATTGTGACATCACAATGCCCTTTCCCCCATTGTGACATCACAATGCCGTTTTCCCCATTGTGACATCACAATGCCCTTTCCCCCATTGTGACATCACACTGCTGTTTTCCCCATTGTGACATCACAATGCTGTTTTCCCCATTGTGACATCACAATGCCCTTTCCCCCATTGTGACATCATAATGCCCTTTCCCCCATTGTGACATCACAATGATGTTTTCCCCATTGTGACATCACAATGCCCTTTCCCACATTGTGACATCACAAAGCCGATTCCCCTATTGTGACATCACAATGCCGTTTTCCCCATTGTGACATCACAATGGCATTTCCCCATTGTGACATCACAATGCCCTTAACCACATTGTGATATCACAATGCCCTTTCCCCATTGTGATATCAGTATGCCATTTCCCCTATTGTGACATCACAATGCCCCTAACCACATTATGACATCACAATGCCCTTTCCCCCATTGTGACATCATAATGCAGTTTTTCCCCATTGTGACATCACAATGGCCATTCCCCCATTGTGACATCACAATGCCCTTCCCCCCATTTTGACATCACAATGCCCTTTCCCCCATTGTGACATCACAATGCCTTTTCCCCATTGTGACATCACAATGCACTTTTCCCCATTGTGACATCACAATGCCCTTTCCCCCATTGTGACATCACAATGCCGTTTCCCCCATTGTGATATCACAATGCCGTTTTTCCCATTGTGACATCACAATGCCCTTTCGCCCATTGTGACATCACAATGCTGTTTCCCCTATTGTGACATCACAATGCCGTGTTCCCCATTGTGACATAACAATGCCATTTCCCCATTGTGACATCACAATGCCCTTTGCCACATTGTGACATCACAATGCCCTTTCCCCCATTGTGACATCACAATGCTGTTTTCCCCATTGTGACATCACAATGCCCTTTCCCCCATTGTGACATCACAAAGCCGATTCCCCTATTGTGACATCACAATGCTGTTTTCCCCATTGTGACATCACAATGCCATTTCCCCATTGAGACATCACAATGCCCTTAACCACATTGCGACATCACAACGCCCTTTCTCCCATTGTGATATCAGTATGCCATTTCCCCTATTGTGACATCACAATGCCCCTAACCACATTATGACATCACAATGCCCTTTCCCCCATTGTGACATCATAATGCAGTTTTCCCCCATTGTGACATCACAATGGCCTTTCCCCCATTGTGACATCACAATGCCCTTTCCCCCATTGTGACATCACAATGCCTTTTCCCCACTGTGACATCACAATGCACTTTTCCCCATTGTGACATCACAATGCCCTTTCCCCCATTGTGACATCACAATGCCGTTTCCCCCATTGTGATATCACAATGCCGTTTTCCCCATTGTGACATCACAATGCCGTTTTCCCCATTGTGACATCACAATGCCCTTTCCCCCATTGTGACATCACAATGCCCTTTCCCACATTGTGACATCACAATGCCATTTCCCCATTGTGACATCACAATGCTCTTTCCCACATTGTGACATCACAATGCCTTTTCCCCCATTGTGACATCACAATGCCCTTTCCCCCATTGTGACATCACAATGGCCTTTCCCCCATTGTGACATCACAATGCCCTTCCCCCCATTTTGACATCACAATGCCCTTTCCCCCATTGTGACATCACAATGCCTTTTCCCCATTGTGACATCACAATGCACTTTTCCCCATTGTGACATCACAATGCCCTTACCCCCATTGTGACATTACAATGCCGTTTCCCCCACTGTGATATCACAATGCCGTTTTTCCCATTGTGACATCACAATGCCCTTTCGCCCATTGTGACATCACAATGCTGTTTCCCCTATTGTGACATCACAATGCCGTTTTCCCCATTGTGACATAACAATGCCATTTCCCCATTGTGATATCACAATGCCCTTTGCCACATTGTGACATCACAATGCCCTTTCCCCCATTGTGACAACACAATGCCATTTCCCCTATTGTGACATAACAATGCCGTTTTCCCCATTGTGACATCACAATGCCCTTCCCCCATTGTGGCATCACAATGCCCTTTCCCCCATTGTGACATCACAATGCCCTTTCCCCCATTGTGACATCACAATGCCATTTCCCCCATTGTGACATCACAATGCCCTTTCCCCCATTGTGACATCACAATGCCCTTTCCCTCATTGTGACATCACAATGCCGTTTCCCCTATTGTGACATCACAATGCCGTTTTCCCCATTGTGACATCACAATGCTGTTTTCCCCATTGTGACATCACAATGCCCTTTCCCCCATTGTGACATCATAATGCCCTTTCCCCCATTGTGATATCACAATGATGTTTTCCCCATTGTGACATCACAATGCCCTTTCCCACATTGTGACATCACAAAGCCGATTCCCCTATTGTGACATCACAATGCCGTTTTCCCCATTGTGACATCACAATGGCATTTCCCCATTGTGACATCACAATGCCGTTAACCACATTGTGATATCACAATGCCCTTTCCCCATTGTGATATCAGTATGCCATTTCCCCTATTGTGACATCACAATGCCCCTAACCACATTATGACATCACAATGCCCTTTCCCCCATTGTGACATCATAATGCAGTTTTTCCCCATTGTGACATCACAATGGCCATTCCCCCATTGTGACATCACAATGCCCTTCCCCCCATTTTGACATCACAATGCCCTTTCCCCCATTGTGACATCACAATGCCTTTTCCCCATTGTGACATCACAATGCACTTTTCCCCATTGTGACATCACAATGCCCTTTCCCCCATTGTGACATCACAATGCCGTTTCCCCCATTGTGATATCACAATGCCGTTTTTCCCATTGTGACATCACAATGCCCTTTCGCCCATTGTGACATCACAATGCTGTTTCCCCTATTGTGACATCACAATGCCGTGTTCCCCATTGTGACATAACAATGCCATTTCCCCATTGTGACATCACAATGCCCTTTGCCACATTGTGACATCACAATGCCCTTTCCCCCATTGTGACATCACAATGCTGTTTTCCCCATTGTGACATCACAATGCCCTTTCCCCCATTGTGACATCACAAAGCCGATTCCCCTATTGTGACATCACAATGCTGTTTTCCCCATTGTGACATCACAATGCCATTTCCCCATTGAGACATCACAATGCCCTTAACCACATTGCGACATCACAACGCCCTTTCCCCCATTGTGATATCAGTATGCCATTTCCCCTATTGTGACATCACAATGCCCCTAACCACATTATGACATCACAATGCCCTTTCCCCCATTGTGACATCATAATGCAGTTTTCCCCCATTGTGACATCACAATGGCCTTTCCCCCATTGTGACATCACAATGCCCTTTCCCACATTGTGACATCACAATGCCATTTCCCCATTGTGACATCACAATGCTCTTTCCCACATTGTGACATCACAATGCCTTTTCCCCCATTGTGACATCACAATCCCCTTTCCCCCATTGTGACATCACAATGGCCTTTCCCCCATTGTGACATCACAATG
Source organism: Eleutherodactylus coqui (assembly GCF_035609145.1). NCBI lineage: Eukaryota > Metazoa > Chordata > Amphibia > Anura > Eleutherodactylidae > Eleutherodactylus > Eleutherodactylus coqui. Next base: position 1,097,529 of record NW_027102218.1, on the reverse strand, counting down.
CCCTTCCCCCCATTTTGACATCACAATGCCCTTTCCCCCATTGTGACATCACAATGCCTTTTCCCCATTGTGACATCACAATGCACTTTTCCCCATTGTGACATCACAATGCCCTTACCCCCATTGTGACATTACAATGCCGTTTCCCCCACTGTGATATCACAATGCCGTTTTTCCCATTGTGACATCACAATGCCCTTTCGCCCATTGTGACATCACAATGCTGTTTCCCCTATTGTGACATCACAATGCCGTTTTCCCCATTGTGACATAACAATGCCATTTCCCCATTGTGACATCACAATGCCCTTTGCCACATTGTGACATCACAATGCCCTTTCCCCATTGTGACAACACAATGCCATTTCCCCTATTGTGACATAACAATGCCGTTTTCCCCATTGTGACATCACAATGCCCTTCCCCCATTGTGGCATCACAATGCCCTTTCCCCCATTGTGACATCACAATGCCCTTTCCCCCATTGTGACATCACAATGCCATTTCCCCCATTGTGACATCACAATGCCCTTTCCCCCACTGTGACATCACAATGCCCTTTCCCTCATTGTGACATCACAATGCCGTTTCCCCTATTGTGACATCACAATGCCGTTTTCCCCATTGTGACATCACAATGCCGTTTCCCCCATTGTGACATCACAATGCCCTTTCCCCCATTGTGACATCACAATGCCCTTTCCCCCATTGTGACATCACAATGCCCTTTCCCCCATTGTGACATCACAATGCCGTTTTCCCCATTGTGACATCACAATGCCCTTTCCCCCATTGTGACATCACAATGCCGTTTTCCCCATTGTGACATCACAATGCCCTTTCCCCCATTGTGACATCACAATGCTGTTTTCCCCATTGTGACATCACAATGCCGTTTTCCCCATTGTGACATCACAATGGCATTTCCCCATTGTGACATCACAATGCCCTTAACCCCATTGTGATATCAGTATGCCATTTCCCCTATTGTGACATCACAATGCCCCTAACCACATTATGACATCACAATGCCCTTTCCCCCATTGTGACATCATAATGCAGTTTTTCCCCATTGTGACATCACAATGGCCATTCCCCCATTGTGACATCACAATGCCTTTCCCCCCATTTTGACATCACAATGCCCTTTCCCCCATTGTGACATCACAATGCCTTTTCCCGATTGTGACATCACAATGCACTTTTCCCCATTGTGACATCACAATGCCCTTTCCCCCATTGTGACATCACAATGCCGTTTCCCCCATTGTGATATCACAATGCCGTTTTTCCCATTGTGACATCACAATGCCCTTTCGCCCATTGTGACATCACAATGCTGTTTCCCCTATTGTGACATCACAATGCCGTTTTCCCATTGTGACATAACAATGCCATTTCCCCATTGTGACATCACAATGCCCTTTGCCACATTGTGACATCACAATGCCCTTTGCCACATTGTGACGACACAATGCCATTTCCCCTATTGTGACATAACAATGCCGTTTTCCCCATTGTGACATCAAAATGCCCTTCCCCCGTTGTGGCATCACAATGCCCTTTCCCCCATTGTGACATCACAATGCACTTTCCCCCATTGTGACATCACAATGCCATTTCCCCCATTGTGACATCACAATGCCGTTTTCCCCATTGTGACATCACAATGCCCTTTCCCCCATTGTGACATCACAATGCCGTTTCCCCATTGTGACATCACAATGCCATTTCCCCATTGTGACATCACAATGCCCTTTCCCCCATTGTGACATCACAATGCCCTTTCCCCCATTGTGACATCACAATGCCGTTTTCCCCATTGTGACATCACAATGCCCTTTCCCCCATTGTGACATCACACTGCTGTTTTCCCCATTGTGACATCACAATGCTGTTTTCCCCATTGTGACATCACAATGCCCTTTCCCCCATTGTGACATCACAATGCCCTTTCCCCCATTGTGACATCACAATGCTGTTTTCCCCATTGTGACATCACAATGCCCTTTCCCCCATTGTGACATCACAAAGCCGATTCCCCTATTGTGACATCACAATGCTGTTTTCCCCATTGTGACATCACAATGCCATTTCCCCATTGAGACATCACAATGCCCTTAACCACATTGCGACATCACAACGCCCTTTCCCCCATTGTGATATCAGTATGCCATTTCCCCTATTGTGACATCACAATGCCCCTAACCACATTATGACATCACAATGCCCTTTCCCCCATTGTGACATCATAATGCAGTTTTCCCCCATTGTGACATCACAATGGCCTTTCCCCCATTGTGACATCACAATGCCTTTTCCCCACTGTGACATCACAATGCACTTTTCCCCATTGTGACATCACAATGCCCTTTCCCCCATTGTGACATCACAATGCCGTTTCCCCCATTGTGATATCACAATGCCGTTTTCCCCATTGTGACATCACAATGCCGTTTTCCCCATTGTGACATCACAATGCCCTTTCCCCCATTGTGACATCACAATGCCCTTTCCCACATTGTGACATCACAATGCCATTTCCCCATTGTGACATCACAATGCTCTTTCCCACATTGTGACATCACAATGCCTTTTCCCCCATTGTGACATCACAATGCCCTTTCCCCCATTGTGACATCACAATGGCCTTTCCCCCATTGTGACATCACAATGCCCTTCCCCCCATTTTGACATCACAATGCCCTTTCCCCCATTGTGACATCACAATGCCTTTTCCCCATTGTGACATCACAATGCACTTTTCCCCATTGTGACATCACAATGCCCTTACCCCCATTGTGACATTACAATGCCGTTTCCCCCACTGTGATATCACAATGCCGTTTTTCCCATTGTGACATCACAATGCCCTTTCGCCCATTGTGACATCACAATGCTGTTTCCCCTATTGTGACATCACAATGCCGTTTTCCCCATTGTGACATAACAATGCCATTTCCCCATTGTGACATCACAATGCCCTTTGCCACATTGTGACATCACAATGCCCTTTCCCCCATTGTGACAACACAATGCCATTTCCCCTATTGTGACATAACAATGCCGTTTTCCCCATTGTGACATCACAATGCCCTTCCCCCATTGTGGCATCACAATGCCCTTTCCCCCATTTTGACATCACAATGCCCTTTCCCCCATTGTGACATCACAATGCCATTTCCCCCATTGTGACATCACAATGCCCTTTTCCCCCACTGTGACATCACAATGCCCTTTCCCTCATTGTGACATCACAATGCCGTTTCCCCTATTGTGACATCACAATGCCGTTTTCCCCATTGTGACATCACAATGCCGTTTCCCCCATTGTGACATCACAATGCCGTTTTCCCCATTGTGACATCACAATGCCCTTTCCCCCATTGTGACATCACAATGCTGTTTTCCCCATTGTGACATCACAATGCCCTTTCTGCCATTGTGACATCATAATGCCCTTTCCCCTATTGTGACATCACAATGCTGTTTTCCCCATTGTGACATCACAATGCCCTTTCCCCCATTGTGACATCACAAAGCCGATTCCCCTATTGTGACATCACAATGCTGTTTTCCCCATTGTGACATCACAATGCCCTTTCCCCCATTGTGACATCACAAAGCCGTTTCCCCTATTGTGACATCACAATGCCGTTTTCCCCATTGTGACATCACAATGCCCTTCCCCCCATTGTGACATCACAATGCCTTTTCCCCATTGTGACATCACAATGCACTTTTGCCCATTGTGACATCACAATGCATTTTTTTCCCATTGTGACATCACAATGCCCTTTCCCCCATTGTGACATCACAATGCCATTTCCCCCATTGTGACATCACAATGCCGTTTTCCCCATTGTGACATCACAATGCCCTTTCCCGCATTGTGACTTCGCAATGACGTTTCCCCTATTGTGATATCACAATGCCCTTTCCCCCATTGTGACATCACAATGCCCTTTCCCTCATTGTGACATCACAATGCCATTTCCCCCATTGTGACATCACAATGCTCTTTTCCCCTTTGTGACATCACAATGCCCTTTCCCCCATTGTGACATCACAATGCCCTTTCCCACATTGTGACATCACAATGCCTTTTCCCCCATTGTGACATCACAATGCCCTTTCCCCCATTGTGACATCACAATGCCCTTTCCCCCATTGTGACATCACAATCCCCTTTCCCCCATTGTGACATCACAATGCCGTTTTCCCCATTGTGACATCACAATGCCCTTTCCCCCATTGTGACATCACAATGCCCTGTCCCCCATTGTGACATCACAATGCAGTTTCCCCCATTGTGACATCACAGTGCCGTTTTCCCCATTGTGACATCACAATGCTCTTTCCCCCATTGTGACATCACAATGCTGTTTCCCCCATTGTGACATCACAATGCCGTTTTCCCCATTGTGACATCACAATGCCCTAACCCCCATTGTGACATCACAATGCACTTTCCCCCATTGTGACATCACAATGCCATTTCCCCCATTGTGACATCACAATGCCGTTTTCCCCACTGTGACATCACAATGCCCTTTCCCCCATTGTGACATCACAATGCCGTTTCCCCATTGTGACATCACAATGCCATTTCCCCATTGTGACATCACAATGCCCTTTCCCCCATTGTGACATCACAATGCCCTTTCCCCCATTGTGACATCACAATGCCGTTTTCCCCATTGTGACATCACAATGCCCTTTCCCCCATTGTGACATCACACTGCTGTTTTCCCCATTGTGACATCACAATGCTGTTTTCCCCATTGTGACATCACAATGCCCTTTCCCCCATTGTGACATCATAATGCCCTTTCCCCCATTGTGACATCACAATGATGTTTTCCCCATTGTGACATCACAATGCCCTTTCCCACATTGTGACATCACAAAGCCGATTCCCCTATTGTGACATCACAATGCCGTTTTCCCCATTGTGACATCACAATGGCATTTCCCCATTGTGACATCACAATGCCCTTAACCACATTGTGATATCACAATGCCCTTTCCCCATTGTGATATCAGTATGCCATTTCCCCTATTGTGACATCACAATGCCCCTAACCACATTATGACATCACAATGCCCTTTCCCCCATTGTGACATCATAATGCAGTTTTTCCCCATTGTGACATCACAATGGCCATTCCCCCATTGTGACATCACAATGCCCTTTCCCCCATTGTGACATCACAATGCCTTTTCCCCATTGTGACATCACAATGCACTTTTCCCCATTGTGACATCACAATGCCCTTTCCCCCATTGTGACATCACAATGCCGTTTCCCCCATTGTGATATCACAATGCCGTTTTTCCCATTGTGACATCACAATGCCCTTTCGCCCATTGTGACATCACAATGCTGTTTCCCCTATTGTGACATCACAATGCCGTGTTCCCCATTGTGACATAACAATGCCATTTCCCCATTGTGACATCACAATGCCCTTTGCCACATTGTGACATCACAATGCCCTTTCCCCCATTGTGACGACACAATGCCATTTCCCCTATTGTGACATCACAATGCCGTTTTCCCCATTGTGACATCACAATGCCCTTCCCCCATTGTGGCATCACAATGCCCTTTCCCCCATTGTGACATCACAATGCCCTTTCCCCCATTGTGACATCACAATGCCATTTCCCCCATTGTGACATCACAATGCCCTTTCCCCCACTGTGACATCACAATGCCCTTTCCCTCATTGTGACATCACAATGCCGTTTCCCCTATTGTGACATCACAATGCCGTTTTCCCCATTGTGACATCACAATGCCGTTTTCCCCATTGTGACATCACAATGCCCTTTCCCCCATTGTGACATCACAATGCTGTTTTCCCCATTGTGACATCACAATGCCCTTTCTGCCATTGTGACATCATAATGCCCTTTCCCCTATTGTGACATCACAATGCTGTTTTCCCCATTGTGACATCACAATGCCCTTTCCCCCATTGTGACATCACAAAGCCGATTCCCCTATTGTGACATCACAATGCTGTTTTCCCCATTGTGACATCACAATGCCCTTTCCCCCATTGTGACATCACAAAGCCGTTTCCCCTATTGTGACATCACAATGCCGTTTTCCCCATTGTGACATCACAATGCCCTTCCCCCCATTGTGACATCACAATGCCTTTTCCCCATTGTGACATCACAATGCACTTTTGCCCATTGTGACATCACAATGCATTTTTTTCCCATTGTGACATCACAATGCCCTTTCCCCCATTGTGACATCACAATGCCATTTCCCCCATTGTGACATCACAATGCCGTTTTCCCCATTGTGACATCACAATGCCCTTTCCCGCATTGTGACTTCGCAATGACGTTTCCCCTATTGTGATATCACAATGCCCTTTCCCCCATTGTGACATCACAATGCCCTTTCCCTCATTGTGACATCACAATGCCATTTCCCCCATTGTGACATCACAATGCTCTTTTCCCCTTTGTGACATCACAATGCCCTTTCCCCCATTGTGACATCACAATGCCCTTTCCCACATTGTGACATCACAATGCCTTTTCCCCCATTGTGACATCACAATGCCCTTTCCCCCATTGTGACATCACAATGCCCTTTCCCCCATTGTGACATCACAATCCCCTTTCCCCCATTGTGACATCACAATGCCGTTTTCCCCATTGTGACATCACAATGCCCTTTCCCCCATTGTGACATCACAATGCCCTGTCCCCCATTGTGACATCACAATGCAGTTTCCCCCATTGTGACATCACAGTGCCGTTTTCCCCATTGTGACATCACAATGCTCTTTCCCCCATTGTGACATCACAATGCTGTTTCCCCCATTGTGACATCACAATGCCGTTTTCCCCATTGTGACATCACAATGCCCTAACCCCCATTGTGACATCACAATGCACTTTCCCCCATTGTGACATCACAATGCCATTTCCCCCATTGTGACATCACAATGCCGTTTTCCCCATTGTGACATCACAATGCCCTTTCCCCCATTGTGACATCACAATGCCGTTTCCCCATTGTGACATCACAATGCCATTTCCCCATTGTGACATCACAATGCCCTTTCCCCCATTGTGACATCACAATGCCCTTTCCCCCATTGTGACATCACAATGCCGTTTTCCCCATTGTGACATCACAATGCCCTTTCCCCCATTGTGACATCACACTGCTGTTTTCCCCATTGTGACATCACAATGCTGTTTTCCCCATTGTGACATCACAATGCCCTTTCCCCCATTGTGACATCATAATGCCCTTTCCCCCATTGTGACATCACAATGATGTTTTCCCCATTGTGACATCACAATGCCCTTTCCCACATTGTGACATCACAAAGCCGATTCCCCTATTGTGACATCACAATGCCGTTTTCCCCATTGTGACATCACAATGGCATTTCCCCATTGTGACATCACAATGCCCTTAACCACATTGTGATATCACAATGCCCTTTCCCCATTGTGATATCAGTATGCCATTTCCCCTATTGTGACATCACAATGCCCCTAACCACATTATGACATCACAATGCCCTTTCCCCCATTGTGACATCATAATGCAGTTTTTCCCCATTGTGACATCACAATGGCCATTCCCCCATTGTGACATCACAATGCCCTTCCTCCCATTTTGACATCACAATGCCCTTTCCCCCATTGTGACATCACAATGCCTTTTCCCCATTGTGACATCACAATGCACTTTTCCCCATTGTGACATCACAATGCCCTTTCCCCCATTGTGACATCACAATGCCGTTTCCCCCATTGTGATATCACAATGCCGTTTTTCCCATTGTGACATCACAATGCCCTTTCGCCCATTGTGACATCACAATGCTGTTTCCCCTATTGTGACATCACAATGCCGTGTTCCCCATTGTGACATAACAATGCCATTTCCCCATTGTGACATCACAATGCCCTTTGCCACATTGTGACATCACAATGCCCTTTCCCCCATTGTGACGACACAATGCCATTTCCCCTATTGTGACATCACAATGCCGTTTTCCCCATTGTGACATCACAATGCCCTTCCCCCATTGTGGCATCACAATGCCCTTTCCCCCATTGTGACATCACAATGCCCTTTCCCCCATTGTGACATCACAATGCCATTTCCCCCATTGTGACATCACAATGCCCTTTCCCCCACTGTGACATCACAATGCCCTTTCCCTCATTGTGACATCACAATGCCGTTTCCCCTATTGTGACATCACAATGCCGTTTTCCCCATTGTGACATCACAATGCCGTTTCCCCCATTGTGACATCACAATGCCCTTTCCCCCATTGTGACATCACAATGCCCTTTCCCCCATTGTGACATCACAATGCCCTTACCCCCATTGTGACATCACAATGCTGTTTTCCCCATTGTGACATCACAATGCCCTTTCCCCCATTGTGACATCACAATGCTGTTTTCCCCATTGTGACATCACAATGCCCTTTCCCCCATTGTGACATCACAATGCTGTTTTCCCCATTGTGACATCACAATGCCCTTTCCCCCATTGTGACATCATAATGCCCTTTCCCCCATTGTGACATCACAATGCTGTTTTCCCCATTGTGACATCACAATGCCCTTTCCCCCATTGTGACATCACAAAGCCGATTCCCCTATTGTGACATCACAATGCTGTTTTCCCCATTGTGACATCACAATGCCATTTCCCCATTGAGACATCACAATGCCCTTAACCACATTGCGACATCACAACGCCCTTTCCCCCATTGTGATATCAGTATGCCATTTCCCCTATTGTGACATCACAATGCCCCTAACCACATTATGACATCACAATGCCCTTTCCCCCATTGTGACACCTTAATGCAGTTTTCCCCCATTGTGACATCACAATGGCCTTTCCCCCATTGTGACATCACAATGCCCTTTCCCCCATTGTGACATCACAATGCCTTTTCCCCACTGTGACATCACAATGCACTTTTCCCCATTGTGACATCACAATGCCGTTTCCCCCATTGTGATATCACAATGCCGTTTTCCCCATTGTGACATCACAATGCCGTTTTCCCCATTGTGACATCACAATGCCCTTTCCCCCATTGTGACATCACAATGCCCTTTCCCACATTGTGACATCACAATGCCATTTCCCCATTGTGACATCACAATGCTCTTTCCCACATTGTGACATCACAATGCCTTTTCCCCCATTGTGACATCACAATGCCCTTTCCCCCATTGTGACATCACAATGGCCTTTCCCCCATTGTGACATCACAATGCCCTTCCCCCCATTTTGACATCACAATGCCCTTTCCCCCATTGTGACATCACAATGCCTTTTCCCCATTGTGACATCACAATGCACTTTTCCCCATTGTGACATCACAATGCCCTTACCCCCATTGTGACATTACAATGCCGTTTCCCCCACTGTGATATCACAATGCCGTTTTTCCCATTGTGACATCACAATGCCCTTTCGCCCATTGTGACATCACAATGCTGTTTCCCCTATTGTGACATCACAATGCCGTTTTCCCCATTGTGACATAACAATGCCCTTCCCCCATTGTGGCATCACAATGCCCTTTCCCCCATTGTGACATCACAATGCCCTTTCCCCCATTGTGACATCACAATGCCATTTCCCCCATTGTGACATCACAATGCCCTTTCCCCCACTGTGACATCACAATGCCCTTTCCCTCATTGTGACATCACAATGCCGTTTCCCCTATTGTGACATCACAATGCCGTTTTCCCCATTGTGACATCACAATGCCGTTTCCCCCATTGTGACATCACAATGCCCTTTCCCCCATTGTGACATCACAATGCCCTTTCCCCCATTGTGACATCACAATGCCCTTTCCCGCATTGTGACATCACAATGCCGTTTTCCCCATTGTGACATCACAATGCCCTTTCCCCCATTGTGACATCACAATGCCGTTTTCCCCATTGTGACATCACAATGCCCTTTCCCCCATTGTGACATCACAATGCTGTTTTCCCCATTGTGACATCACAATGCCCTTTCTGCCATTGTGACATCATAATGCCCTTTCCCCCATTGTGACATCACAAAGCCGATTCCCCTATTGTGACATCACAATGCTATTTTCCCCATTGTGACATCACAATGCCCTTTCCCCCATTGTGACATCACAAAGCCGTTTCCCCTATTGTGACATCACAATGCCGTTTTCCCCATTGTGACATCACAATGCTGTTTTCCCCATTGTGACATCACAATGCCTTTTCCCCATTGTGACATCACAATGCCCTTTCCCCCATTGTGACATCACAAAGCCGATTCCCCTATTGTGACATCACAATGCTGTTTTCCCCATTGTGACATCACAATGCCCTTTCCCCCATTGTGACATCACAAAGCCGTTTCCCCTATTGTGACATCACAATGCCGTTTTCCCCATTGTGACATCACAATGCCCTTCCCCCCATTGTGACATCACAATGCCTTTTCCCCATTGTGACATCACAATGCACTTTTCCCCATTGTGACATCACAATGCATTTTTTTCCCATTGTGACATCACAATGCCCTTTCCCCCATTGTGACATCACAATGCCATTTCCCCCATTGTGACATCACAATGCCGTTTTCCCCATTGTGACATCACAATGCCCTTTCCCGCATTGTGACTTCGAAATGACGTTTCCCCTATTGTGATATCACAATGCCCTTTCCCCCATTGTGACATCACAATGCCCTTTCCCTCATTGTGACATCACAATGCCATTTCCCCCATTGTGACATCACAATGCTCTTTTCCCCTTTGTGACATCACAATGCCCTTTCCCCCATTGTGACATCACAATGCCCTTTCCCACATTGTGACATCACAATGCCCTTTCCCCCATTGTGACATCACAATGCCCTTTCCCCCATTGTGACATCACAATGCCCTTTCCCCCATTGTGACATCACAATCCCCTTTCCCCCTTTGTGACATCACAATGCCGTTTTCCCCATTGTGACATCACAATGCCCTTTCCCCCATTGTGACATCACAATGCCCTTTTCCCCATTGTGACATCACAATGCAGTTTCCCCCATTGTGACATCACAGTGCCGTTTTCCCCATTGTGACATCACAATGCTCTTTCCCCCATTGTGACATCACAATGCTGTTTCCCCCATTGTGACGTCACAATGCCGTTTTCCCCATTGTGACATCACAATGCCCTAACCCCCATTGTGACATCACAATACACTTTCCCCCATTGTGACATCACAATGCCATTTCCCCCATTGTGACATCACAATGCCGTTTTCCCCATTGTGACATCACAATGCCCTTTCCCCCATTGTGACATCACAATGCCGTTTCCCCATTGTGACATCACAATGCCATTTCCCCATTGTGACATCACAATGCCCTTTCCCCCATTGTGACATCACAATGCCCTTTCCCCCATTGTGACATCACAATGCCGTTTTCCCCATTGTGACATCACAATGCCCTTTCCCCCATTGTGACATCACATTGCCATTTCCCCATTGTGACATCACAATGCTGTTTTCCCCATTGTGACATCACAATGCCCTTTCCCCCATTGTGACATCATAATGCCCTTTCCCCCATTGTGACATCACAATGATGTTTTCCCCATTGTGACATCACAATGCCCTTTCCCACATTGTGACATCACAAAGCCGATTCCCCTATTGTGACATCACAATGCCGTTTTCCCCATTGTGACATCACAATGGCATTTCCCCATTGTGACATCACAATGCCCTTAACCACATTGTGATATCACAATGCCCTTTCCCCATTGTGATATCAGTATGCCATTTCCCCTATTGTGACATCACAATGCCCCTAACCACATTATGACATCACAATGCCCTTTCCCCCATTGTGACATCATAATGCAGTTTTTCCCCATTGTGACATCACAATGGCCATTTCCCCATTGTGACATCACAATGCCCTTCCCCCCATTTTGACATCACAATGCCCTTTCCCCCATTGTGACATCACAATGCCTTTTCCCCATTGTGACATCACAATGCACTTTTCCCCATTGTGACATCACAATGCCCTTTTCCCCATTGTGACATCACAATGCCGTTTTTCCCATTGTGACATCACAATGCCGTTTTTCCCATTGTGACATCACAATGCCCTTTCGCCCATTGTGACATCACAATGCTGTTTCCCCTATTGTGACATCACAATGTCGTTTTCCCCATTGTGACATAACAATGCCATTTCCCCATTGTGACATCACAATGCCCTTTGCCACATTGTGACATCACAATGCCCTTTCCCCATTGTGACGACACAATGCCATTTCCCCTATTGTGACATAACAATGCCGTTTTCCCCATTGTGACATCACAATGCCCTTCCCCCATTGTGGCATCACAATGCCCTTTCCCCCATTGTGACATCACAATGCCCTTTCCCCCATTGTGACATCACAATGCCATTTCCCCCATTGTGACATCACAATGCTTTTTCCCCCACTGTGACATCACAATGCCCTTTCCCTCATTGTGACATCACAATGCCGTTTCCCCTATTGTGACATTACAATGCCGTTTTCCCCATTGTGACATCACAATGCCGTTTCCCCCATTGTGACATCACAATGCCCTTTCCCCCATTGTGACATCACAATGCCTTTTCCCCATTGTGACATCACAATGCACTTTTCCCCATTGTGACATCACAATGCATTTTTTTCCCATTGTGACATCACAATGCCCTTTCCCCCATTGTGACATCACAATGCCATTTCCCCCATTGTCACATCACAATGCCGTTTTCCCCATTGTGACATCCCATTGTGACATCACAATGCCCTTTCCCGCATTGTGACTTCACAATGACGTTTCCCCTATTGTGACATCACAATGCCCTTTCCCCCATTGTGACATCACAATGCCCTTTCCCTCATTGTGACATCACAATGCCATTTCCCCCATTGTGACATCACAATGCTGTTTTCCCCTTTGTGACATCACAATGCCCTTTCCCCCATTGTGACATCACAATGCCCTTTCCCACATTGTGACATCACAATGCCTTTTCCCCCATTGTGACATCACAATCCCCTTTCCCCCATTGTGACATCACAATGCCGTTTTCCCCATTGTGACATCACAATGCCCTTTCCCCCATTGTGACATCACAATGCCCTTTCCCCCATTGTGACATCACATTGCCGTTTCCCCCATTGTGACATCACAGTGCCGTTTTCCCCATTGTGACATCACAATGCTCTTTCCCCCATTGTGACATCACAATGCTGTTTCCCCCATTGTGACATCACAATGCCGTTTTCCCCATTGTGACATCACAATGCCCTAACCCCCATTGTGACATCACAATGCACTTTCCCCCATTGTGACATCACAATGCCATTTCCCCCATTGTGACATCACAATGCCGTTTTCCCCATTGTGACATCACAATGCCCTTTCCCCCATTGTGACATCACAATGCCGTTTCCCCATTGTGACATCACGTTGCCATTTCCCCATTGTGACATCACAATGCCCTTTCCCCCATTGTGACATCACAATGCCCTTTCCCCCATTGTGACATCACAATGCCGTTTTCCCCATTGTGACATCACAATGCCCTTTCCCCCATTGTGACATCACACTGCCATTTCCCCATTGTGACATCACAATGCTGTTTTCCCCATTGTGACATCACAATGGTGTTTTCCCCATTGTGACATCACAATGCCCTTTCCCCTATTGTGACATCATAATGCCCTTTCCCCCATTGTGACATCACAATGATGTTTTCCCCATTGTGACATCACAATGCCCTTTCCCACATTGTGACATCACAAAGCCGATTCCCCTATTGTGACATCACAATGCCGTTTTCCCCATTGTGACATCACAATGGCATTTCCCCATTGTGACATCACAATGCCCTTAACCACATTGTGATATCACAATGCCCTTTCCCCATTGTGATATCAGTATGCCATTTCCCCTATTGTGACATCACAATGCCCCTAACCACATTATGACATCACAATGCCCTTTCCCCCATTGTGACATCATAATGCAGTTTTTCCCCATTGTGACATCACAATGGCCATTCCCCCATTGTGACATCACAATGCCCTTCCCCCCATTTTGAAATCACAATGCCCTTTCCCCCATTGTGACATCACAATGCCTTTTCCCCATTGTGACATCACAATGCACTTTTCCCCATTGTGACATCACAATGCCCTTTCCCCCATTGTGACATCACAATGCTGTTTCTCCCATTGTGATATCACAATGCCGTTTTTCCCATTGTGACATTACAATGCCCTTTCGCCCATTGTGACATCACAATGCTGTTTCCCCTATTGTGACATCACAATGCCGTTTTCCCCATTGTGACATAACAATGCCATTTCCCCATTGTGACATCACAATGCCCTTCCCCGATTGTGACATCACAATGCCGTTTCCCCTATTGTGACATCACAATGCCGTTTTCCCCATTGTGACATCACAATGCCGTTTCCCCCATTGTGACATCACAATGCACTTTTCCGCATTGTGACATCACAATGCATTTTTTTCCCATTGTGACATCACAATGCCCTTTCCCCCATTGTGACATCACAATGCCATTTCCCCCATTGTGACATCACAATGCCGTTTTCCCCATTGTGACATCACAATGCCCTTTCCCGCATTGTGACTTCACAATGACGTTTCCCTATTGTGACATCACAATGCCCTTTCCCCCATTGTGACATCACAATGCCCTTTCCCTCATTGTGACATCACAATGCCATTTCCCCCATTGTGACATCACAATGCTGTTTTCCCCTTTGTGACATCACAATGCCCTTTCCCCCATTGTGACATCACAATGCCCTTTCCCACATTGTGACATCACAATGCCTTTTCCCCCATTGTGACATCACAATGCCCTTTCCCCCATTGTGACATCACAATGCCCTTTCCCCCATTGTGACATCACAATCCCCTTTCCCCCATTGTGACATCACAATGCCGTTTTCCCCATTGTGACATCACAATGCCCTTTCCCCCATTGTGACATCACAATGCCCTTTCCCCCATTGTGACATCACAATGCCGTTTCCCCTATTGTGACATCACAGTGCCGTTTCCCCCATTGTGACATCACAATGCTCTTTCCCCCATTGTGACATCACAATGCTGTTTCCCCCATTGTGACATCACAATGCCGTTTTCCCCATTGTGACATCACAATGCCCTAACCCCCATTGTGACATCACAATGCACTTTCCCCCATTGTGACATCACAATGCCATTTCCCCCATTGTGACATCACAATGCCGTTTTCCCCATTGTGACATCACAATGCCCTTTCCCCCATTGTGACATCACAATGCCGTTTCCCCATTGTGACATCACGTTGCCATTTCCCCATTGTGACATCACAATGCCCTTTCCCCCATTGTGACATCACAATGCCCTTTCCCCCATTGTGACATCACAATGCCGTTTTCCCCATTGTGACATCACAATGCCCTTTCCCCCATTGTGACATCACACTGCCATTTCCCCATTGTGACATCACAATGCTGTTTTCCCCATTGTGACATCACAATGCTGTTTTCCCCATTGTGACATCACAATGCCCTTTCCCCTATTGTGACATCATAATGCCCTTTCCCCCATTGTGACATCACAATGATGTTTTCCCCATTGTGACATCACAATGCCCTTTCCCACATTGTGACATCACAAAGCCGATTCCCCTATTGTGACATCACAATGCCGTTTTCCCCATTGTGACATCACAATGGCATTTCCCCATTGTGACATCACAATGCCCTTAACCACATTGTGATATCACAATGCCCTTTCCCCATTGTGATATCAGTATGCCATTTCCCCTATTGTGACATCGCAATGCCCCTAACCACATTATGACATCACAATGCCCTTTCCCCCATTGTGACATCATAATGCAGTTTTTCCCCATTGTGACATCACAATGGCCATTCCCCCATTGTGACATCACAATGCCCTTCCCCCCATTTTGACATCACAATGCCCTTTCCCCCATTGTGACATCACAATGCCTTTTCCCCATTGTGACATCACAATGCACTTTTCCCCATTGTGACATCACAATGCCCTTTCCCCCATTGTGACATCACAATGCTGTTTCTCCCATTGTGATATCACAATGCCGTTTTTCCCATTGTGACATCACAATGCCCTTTCGCCCATTGTGACATCACAATGCTGTTTCCCCTATTGTGACATCACAATGCCGTTTTCCCCATTGTGACATAACAATGCCATTTCCCCATTGTGACATCACAATGCCCTTCCCCCATTGTGACATCACAATGCCGTTTCCCCTATTGTGACATCACAATGCCGTTTTCCCCATTGTGACATCACAATGCCGTTTCCCCCATTGTGACATCACAATGCCCTTTCCCCCATTGTGACATCACAATGCCCTTTCCCCCATTGTGACATCACAATGCCCTTTCCCCCATTGTGACATCACAATGCCCTTTCCCCCATTGTGACATCACAATGCCGTTTTCCCCATTGTGACATTACAATGCCCTTTCCCCCATTGTGACATCACAATGCCGTTTTCCCCATTGTGACATCACAAAGCCGATTCCCCCATTGTGACATCACAATGCTGTTTTCCCCATTGTGACATCACAATGCCCTTTCCCCCATTGTGACATCATAATGCCCTTTCCCCCATTGTGACATCACAATGCAGTTTTCCCCATTGTGACATCACAATGCCCTTTCCCCCATTGTGACATCACAAAGCCGATTCCCCTATTGTGACATCACAATGCTGTTTTCCCCATTGTGACATCACAATGCCCTTTCCCCCATTGTGACATCACAATGCTGTTTTCCCCATTGTGACATCACAATGCCCTTTCCCCCATTGTGACATCATAATGCCCTTTCCCCCATTGTGACATCACAATGCTGTTTTCCCCATTGTGACATCACAATGCCCTTTCCCCCATTGTGACATCACAAAGCCGATTCCCCTATTGTGACATCACAATGCTGTTTTCCCCATTGTGACATCACAATGCCATTTCCCCATTGGGACATCACAATGCCCTTAACCACATTGCGACATCACAACGCCCTTTCCCCCATTGTGATATCAGTATGCCATTTCCCCTATTGTGACATCACAATGCCCCTAACCACATTATGACATCACAATGCCCTTTCCCCCATTGTGACATCATAATGCAGTTTTCCCCCATTGTGACATCACAATGGCCTTTCCCCCATTGTGACATCACAATGCCCTTTCCCCCATTGTGACATCACAATGCCTTTTCCCCACTGTGACATCACAATGCACTTTTCCCCATTGTGACATCACAATGCCGTTTCCCCCATTGTGATATCACAATGCCGTTTTCCCCATTGTGACATCACAATGCCGTTTTCCCCATTGTGACATCACAATGCCCTTTCCCCCATTGTGACATCACAATGCCCTTTCCCACATTGTGACATCACAATGCCATTTCCCCATTGTGACATCACAATGCTCTTTCCCACATTGTGACATCACAATGCCTTTTCCCCCATTGTGACATCACAATGCCGTTTTCCCCATTGTGACATCACAATGCCCTTTCCCCCATTGTGACATCACAATGCCGTTTTCCCCATTGTGACATCACAATGCCCTTTCCCCCATTGTGACATCACAATGCTGTTTTCCCCATTGTGACATCACAATGCCCTTTCTGCCATTGTGACATCATAATGCCCTTTCCCCTATTGTGACATCACAATGCTGTTTTCCCCATTGTGACATCACAATGCCCTTTCCCCCATTGTGACATCACAAAGCCGATTCCCCTATTGTGACATCACAATGCTGTTTTCCCCATTGTGACATCACAATGCCCTTTCCCCCATTGTGACATCACAAAGCCGTTTCCCCTATTGTGACATCACAATGCCGTTTTCCCCATTGTGACATCACAATGCCCTTCCCCCCATTGTGACATCACAATGCCTTTTCCCCATTGTGACATCACAATGCACTTTTGCCCATTGTGACATCACAATGCATTTTTTTCCCATTGTGACATCACAATGCCCTTTCCCCCATTGTGACATCACAATGCCATTTCCCCCATTGTGACATCACAATGCCGTTTTCCCCATTGTGACATCACAATGCCCTTTCCCGCATTGTGACTTCGCAATGACGTTTCCCCTATTGTGATATCACAATGCCCTTTCCCCCATTGTGACATCACAATGCCCTTTCCCTCATTGTGACATCACAATGCCATTTCCCCCATTGTGACATCACAATGCTCTTTTCCCCTTTGTGACATCACAATGCCCTTTCCCCCATTGTGACATCACAATGCCCTTTCCCACATTGTGACATCACAATGCCTTTTCCCCCATTGTGACATCACAATGCCCTTTCCCCCATTGTGACATCACAATGCCCTTTCCCCCATTGTGACATCACAATCCCCTTTCCCCCATTGTGACATCACAATGCCGTTTTCCCCATTGTGACATCACAATGCCCTTTCCCCCATTGTGACATCACAATGCCCTGTCCCCCATTGTGACATCACAATGCAGTTTCCCCCATTGTGACATCACAGTGCCGTTTTCCCCATTGTGACATCACAATGCTCTTTCCCCCATTGTGACATCACAATGCTGTTTCCCCCATTGTGACATCACAATGCCGTTTTCCCCATTGTGACATCACAATGCCCTAACCCCCATTGTGACATCACAATGCACTTTCCCCCATTGTGACATCACAATGCCATTTCCCCCATTGTGACATCACAATGCCGTTTTCCCCATTGTGACATCACAATGCCCTTTCCCCCATTGTGACATCACAATGCCGTTTCCCCATTGTGACATCACAATGCCATTTCCCCATTGTGACATCACAATGCCATTTCCCCATTGTGACATCACAATGCCCTTTCCCCCATTGTGACATCACAATGCCCTTTCCCCCATTGTGACATCACAATGCCGTTTTCCCCATTGTGACATCACAATGCCCTTTCCCCCATTGTGACATCACACTGCTGTTTTCCCCATTGTGACATCACAATGCTGTTTTCCCCATTGTGACATCACAATGCCCTTTCCCCCATTGTGACATCATAATGCCCTTTCCCCCATTGTGACATCACAATGATGTTTTCCCCATTGTGACATCACAATGCCCTTTCCCACATTGTGACATCACAAAGCCGATTCCCCTATTGTGACATCACAATGCCGTTTTCCCCATTGTGACATCACAATGGCATTTCCCCATTGTGACATCACAATGCCCTTAACCACATTGTGATATCACAATGCCCTTTCCCCATTGTGATATCAGTATGCCATTTCCCCTATTGTGACATCACAATGCCCCTAACCACATTATGACATCACAATGCCCTTTCCCCCATTGTGACATCATAATGCAGTTTTTCCCCATTGTGACATCACAATGGCCATTCCCCCATTGTGACATCACAATGCCCTTCCCCCCATTTTGACATCACAATGCCCTTTCCCCCATTGTGACATCACAATGCCTTTTCCCCATTGTGACATCACAATGCACTTTTCCCCATTGTGACATCACAATGCCCTTTCCCCCATTGTGACATCACAATGCCGTTTCCCCCATTGTGATATCACAATGCCGTTTTTCCCATTGTGACATCACAATGCCCTTTCGCCCATTGTGACATCACAATGCTGTTTCCCCTATTGTGACATCACAATGCCGTGTTCCCCATTGTGACATAACAATGCCATTTCCCCATTGTGACATCACAATGCCCTTTGCCACATTGTGACATCACAATGCCCTTTCCCCCATTGTGACGACACAATGCCATTTCCCCTATTGTGACATCACAATGCCGTTTTCCCCATTGTGACATCACAATGCCCTATCCCCATTGTGGCATCACAATGCCCTTTCCCCCATTGTGACATCACAATGCCCTTTCCCCCATTGTGACATCACAATGCCATTTCCCCCATTGTGACATCACAATGCCCTTTCCCCCACTGTGACATCACAATGCCCTTTCCCTCATTGTGACATCACAATGCCGTTTCCCCTATTGTGACATCACAATGCCGTTTTCCCCATTGTGACATCACAATGCCGTTTTCCCCATTGTGACATCACAATGCCCTTTCCCCCATTGTGACATCACAATGCTGTTTTCCCCATTGTGACATCACAATGCCCTTTCTGCCATTGTGACATCATAATGCCCTTTCCCCTATTGTGACATCACAATGCTGTTTTCCCCATTGTGACATCACAATGCCCTTTCCCCCATTGTGACATCACAAAGCCGATTCCCCTATTGTGACATCACAATGCTGTTTTCCCCATTGTGACATCACAATGCCCTTTCCCCCATTGTGACATCACAAAGCCGTTTCCCCTATTGTGACATCACAATGCCGTTTTCCCCATTGTGACATCACAATGCCCTTCCCCCCATTGTGACATCACAATGCCTTTTCCCCATTGTGACATCACAATGCACTTTTGCCCATTGTGACATCACAATGCATTTTTTTCCCATTGTGACATCACAATGCCCTTTCCCCCATTGTGACATCACAATGCCATTTCCCCCATTGTGACATCACAATGCCGTTTTCCCCATTGTGACATCACAATGCCCTTTCCCGCATTGTGACTTCGCAATGACGTTTCCCCTATTGTGATATCACAATGCCCTTTCCCCCATTGTGACATCACAATGCCCTTTCCCTCATTGTGACATCACAATGCCATTTCCCCCATTGTGACATCACAATGCTCTTTTCCCCTTTGTGACATCACAATGCCCTTTCCCCCATTGTGACATCACAATGCCCTTTCCCACATTGTGACATCACAATGCCTTTTCCCCCATTGTGACATCACAATGCCCTTTCCCCCATTGTGACATCACAATGCCCTTTCCCCCATTGTGACATCACAATGCCCTGTCCCCCATTGTGACATCACAATGCAGTTTCCCCCATTGTGACATCACAGTGCCGTTTTCCCCATTGTGACATCACAATGCTCTTTCCCCCATTGTGACATCACAATGCTGTTTCCCCCATTGTGACATCACAATGCCGTTTTCCCCATTGTGACATCACAATGCCCTAACCCCCATTGTGACATCACAATGCACTTTCCCCCATTGTGACATCACAATGCCATTTCCCCCATTGTGACATCACAATGCCGTTTTCCCCATTGTGACATCACAATGCCCTTTCCCCATTGTGACATCACAATGCCGTTTCCCCATTGTGACATCACAATGCCATTTCCCCATTGTGACATCACAATGCCCTTTCCCCCATTGTGACATCACAATGCCCTTTCCCCCATTGTGACATCACAATGCCGTTTTCCCCATTGTGACATCACAATGCCCTTTCCCCCATTGTGACATCACACTGCTGTTTTCCCCATTGTGACATCACAATGCTGTTTTCCCCATTGTGACATCACAATGCCCTTTCCCCCATTGTGACATCATAATGCCCTTTCCCCCATTGTGACATCACAATGATGTTTTCCCCATTGTGACATCACAATGCCCTTTCCCACATTGTGACATCACAAAGCCGATTCCCCTATTGTGACATCACAATGCCGTTTTCCCCATTGTGACATCACAATGGCATTTCCCCATTGTGACATCACAATGCCCTTAACCACATTGTGATATCACAATGCCCTTTCCCCATTGTGATATCAGTATGCCATTTCCCCTATTGTGACATCACAATGCCCCTAACCACATTATGACATCACAATGCCCTTTCCCCCATTGTGACATCATAATGCAGTTTTTCCCCATTGTGACATCACAATGGCCATTCCCCCATTGTGACATCACAATGCCCTTCCTCCCATTTTGACATCACAATGCCCTTTCCCCCATTGTGACATCACAATGCCTTTTCCCCATTGTGACATCACAATGCACTTTTCCCCATTGTGACATCACAATGCCCTTTCCCCCATTGTGACATCACAATGCCGTTTCCCCCATTGTGATATCACAATGCCGTTTTTCCCATTGTGACATCACAATGCCCTTTCGCCCATTGTGACATCACAATGCTGTTTCCCCTATTGTGACATCACAATGCCGTGTTCCCCATTGTGACATAACAATGCCATTTCCCCATTGTGACATCACAATGCCCTTTGCCACATTGTGACATCACAATGCCCTTTCCCCCATTGTGACGACACAATGCCATTTCCCCTATTGTGACATCACAATGCCGTTTTCCCCATTGTGACATCACAATGCCCTTCCCCCATTGTGGCATCACAATGCCCTTTCCCCCATTGTGACATCACAATGCCCTTTCCCCCATTGTGACATCACAATGCCATTTCCCCCATTGTGACATCACAATGCCCTTTCCCCCACTGTGACATCACAATGCCCTTTCCCTCATTGTGACATCACAATGCCGTTTCCCCTATTGTGACATCACAATGCCGTTTTCCCCATTGTGACATCACAATGCCGTTTCCCCCATTGTGACATCACAATGCCCTTTCCCCCATTGTGACATCACAATGCCCTTTCCCCCATTGTGACATCACAATGCCCTTACCCCCATTGTGACATCACAATGCTGTTTTCCCCATTGTGACATCACAATGCCCTTTCCCCCATTGTGACATCACAATGCTGTTTTCCCCATTGTGACATCACAATGCCCTTTCCCCCATTGTGACATCACAATGCTGTTTTCCCCATTGTGACATCACAATGCCCTTTCCCCCATTGTGACATCATAATGCCCTTTCCCCCATTGTGACATCACAATGCTGTTTTCCCCATTGTGACATCACAATGCCCTTTCCCCCATTGTGACATCACAAAGCCGATTCCCCTATTGTGACATCACAATGCTGTTTTCCCCATTGTGACATCACAATGCCATTTCCCCATTGAGACATCACAATGCCCTTAACCACATTGCGACATCACAACGCCCTTTCCCCCATTGTGATATCAGAATGCCATTTCCCCTATTGTGACATCACAATGCCCCTAACCACATTATGACATCACAATGCCCTTTCCCCCATTGTGACACCTTAATGCAGTTTTCCCCCATTGTGACATCACAATGGCCTTTCCCCCATTGTGACATCACAATGCCCTTTCCCCCATTGTGACATCACAATGCCTTTTCCCCACTGTGACATCACAATGCACTTTTCCCCATTGTGACATCACAATGCCGTTTCCCCCATTATGATATCACAATGCCGTTTTCCCCATTGTGACATCACAATGCCGTTTTCCCCATTGTGACATCACAATGCCCTTTCCCCCATTGTGACATCACAATGCCCTTTCCCACATTGTGACATCACAATGCCATTTCCCCATTGTGACATCACAATGCTCTT
Source organism: Eleutherodactylus coqui (assembly GCF_035609145.1). Lineage (NCBI taxonomy): Eukaryota > Metazoa > Chordata > Amphibia > Anura > Eleutherodactylidae > Eleutherodactylus > Eleutherodactylus coqui. The sequence continues at coordinate 1,074,034 of NW_027102218.1, read as the reverse complement.
TCCCACATTGTGACATCACAATGCCTTTTCCCCCATTGTGACATCACAATGCCCTTTCCCCCATTGTGACATCACAATGGCCTTTCCCCCATTGTGACATCACAATGCCCTTCCCCCCATTTTGACATCACAATGCCCTTTCCCCCATTGTGACATCACAATGCCTTTTCCCCATTGTGACATCACAATGCACTTTTCCCCATTGTGACATCACAATGCCCTTACCCCCATTGTGACATTACAATGCCGTTTCCCCCACTGTGATATCACAATGCCGTTTTTCCCATTGTGACATCACAATGCCCTTTCGCCCATTGTGACATCACAATGCTGTTTCCCCTATTGTGACATCACAATGCCGTTTTCCCCATTGTGACATAACAATGCCCTTCCCCCATTGTGACATCACAATGCCATTTCCCCCATTGTGACATCACAATGCCCTTTCCCCCACTGTGACATCACAATGCCCTTTCCCTCATTGTGACATCACAATGCCGTTTCCCCTATTGTGACATCACAATGCCGTTTTCCCCATTGTGACATCACAATGCCGTTTCCCCCATTGTGACATCACAATGCCCTTTCCCCCATTGTGACATCACAATGCCCTTTCCCCCATTGTGACATCACAATGCCCTTTCCCGCATTGTGACATCACAATGCCGTTTTCCCCATTGTGACATCACAATGCCCTTTCCCCCATTGTGACATCACAATGCCGTTTTCCCCATTGTGACATCACAATGCCCTTTCCCCCATTGTGACATCACAATGCTGTTTTCCCCATTGTGACATCACAATGCCCTTTCTGCCATTGTGACATCATAATGCCCTTTCCCCCATTGTGACATCACAATGCTGTTTTCCCCATTGTGACATCACAATGCCCTTTCCCCCATTGTGACATCACAAAGCCGATTCCCCTATTGTGACATCACAATGCTGTTTTCCCCATTGTGACATCACAATGCCCTTTCCCCCATTGTGACATCACAAAGCCGTTTCCCCTATTGTGACATCACAATGCCGTTTTCCCCATTGTGACATCACAATGCCCTTCCCCCCATTGTGACATCACAATGCCTTTTCCCCATTGTGACATCACAATGCACTTTTCCCCATTGTGACATCACAATGCATTTTTTTCCCATTGTGACATCACAATGCCCTTTCCCCCATTGTGACATCACAATGCCATTTCCCCCATTGTGACATCACAATGCCGTTTTCCCCATTGTGACATCACAATGCCCTTTCCCGCATTGTGACTTCGCAATGACGTTTCCCCTATTGTGATATCACAATGCCCTTTCCCCCATTGTGACATCACAATGCCCTTTCCCTCATTGTGACATCACAATGCCATTTCCCCCATTGTGACATCACAATGCTCTTTTCCCCTTTGTGACATCACAATGCCCTTTCCCCCATTGTGACATCACAATGCCCTTTCCCACATTGTGACATCACAATGCCCTTTCCCCCATTGTGACATCACAATGCCCTTTCCCACATTGTGACATCACAATGCCCTTTCCCCCATTGTGACATCACAATGCCCTTTCCCCCATTGTGACATCACAATGCTGTTTTCCCCATTGTGACATCACAATGCCCTTTCCCCCATTGTGACATCACATTGCCATTTCCCCATTGTGACATCACAATGCTGTTTTCCCCATTGTGACATCACAATGCCCTTTCCCCCATTGTGACATCATAATGCCCTTTCCCCCATTGTGACATCACAATGATGTTTTCCCCATTGTGACATCACAATGCCCTTTCCCACATTGTGACATCACAAAGCCGATTCCCCTATTGTGACATCACAATGCCGTTTTCCCCATTGTGACATCACAATGGCATTTCCCCATTGTGACATCACAATGCCCTTAACCACATTGTGATATCACAATGCCCTTTCCCCATTGTGATATCAGTATGCCATTTCCCCTATTGTGACATCACAATGCCCCTAACCACATTATGACATCACAATGCCCTTTCCCCCATTGTGACATCATAATGCAGTTTTTCCCCATTGTGACATCACAATGGCCATTTCCCCATTGTGACATCACAATGCCCTTCCCCCCATTTTGACATCACAATGCCCTTTCCCCCATTGTGACATCACAATGCCTTTTCCCCATTGTGACATCACAATGCACTTTTCCCCATTGTGACATCACAATGCCCTTTTCCCCATTGTGACATCACAATGCCGTTTTTCCCATTGTGACAACACAATGCCGTTTTTCCCATTGTGACATCACAATGCCCTTTCGCCCATTGTGACATCACAATGCTGTTTCCCCTATTGTGACATCACAATGTCGTTTTCCCCATTGTGACATAACAATGCCATTTCCCCATTGTGACATCACAATGCCCTTTGCCACATTGTGACATCACAATGCCCTTTCCCCATTGTGACGACACAATGCCATTTCCCCTATTGTGACATAACAATGCCGTTTTCCCCATTGTGACATCACAATGCCCTTCCCCCATTGTGGCATCACAATGCCCTTTCCCCCATTGTGACATCACAATGCCCTTTCCCCCATTGTGACATCACAATGCCATTTCCCCCATTGTGACATCACAATGCCCTTTCCCCCACTGTGACATCACAATGCCCTTTCCCTCATTGTGACATCACAATGCCGTTTCCCCTATTGTGACATTACAATGCCGTTTTCCCCATTGTGACATCACAATGCCGTTTCCCCCATTGTGACATCACAATGCCCTTTCCCCCATTGTGACATCACAATGCCTTTTCCCCATTGTGACATCACAATGCACTTTTCCCCATTGTGACATCACAATGCATTTTTTTCCCATTGTGACATCACAATGCCCTTTCCCCCATTGTGACATCACAATGCCATTTCCCCCATTGTGACATCACAATGCCGTTTTCCCCATTGTGACATCACAATGCCCTTTCCCGCATTGTGACTTCACAATGACGTTTCCCCTATTGTGACATCACAATGCCCTTTCCCCCATTGTGACATCACAATGCCCTTTCCCTCATTGTGACATCACAATGCCATTTCCCCCATTGTGCCATCACAATGCTGTTTTCCCCTTTGTGACATCACAATGCCCTTTCCCCCATTGTGACATCACAATGCCCTTTCCCACATTGTGACATCACAATGCCTTTTCCCCCATTGTGACATCACAATGCCCTTTCCCCCATTGTGACATCACAATGCCCTTTCCCCCATTGTGACATCACAATCCCCTTTCCCCCATTGTGACATCACAATGCCGTTTTCCCCATTGTGACATCACAATGCCCTTTCCCCCATTGTGACATCACAATGCCCTTTCCCCCATTGTGACATCACATTGCCGTTTCCCCCATTGTGACATCACAGTGCCGTTTTCCCCATTGTGACATCACAATGCTCTTTCCCCCATTGTGACATCACAATGCTGTTTCCCCCATTGTGACATCACAATGCCGTTTTCCCCATTGTGACATCACAATGCCCTAACCCCCATTGTGACATCACAATGCACTTTCCCCCATTGTGACATCACAATGCCATTTCCCCCATTGTGACATCACAATGCCGTTTTCCCCATTGTGACATCACAATGCCCTTTCCCCCATTGTGACATCACAATGCCGTTTCCCCATTGTGACATCACGTTGCCATTTCCCCATTGTGACATCACAATGCCCTTTCCCCCATTGTGACATCACAATGCCCTTTCCCCCATTGTGACATCACAATGCCGTTTTCCCCATTGTGACATCACAATGCCCTTTCCCCCATTGTGACATCACACTGCCATTTCCCCATTGTGACATCACAATGCTGTTTTCCCCATTGTGACATCACAATGGTGTTTTCCCCATTGTGACATCACAATGCCCTTTCCCCTATTGTGACATCATAATGCCCTTTCCCCCATTGTGACATCACAATGATGTTTTCCCCATTGTGACATCACAATGCCCTTTCCCACATTGTGACATCACAAAGCCGATTCCCCTATTGTGACATCACAATGCCGTTTTCCCCATTGTGACATCACAATGGCATTTCCCCATTGTGACATCACAATGCCCTTAACCACATTGTGATATCACAATGCCCTTTCCCCATTGTGATATCAGTATGCCATTTCCCCTATTGTGACATCACAATGCCCCTAACCACATTATGACATCACAATGCCCTTTCCCCCATTGTGACATCATAATGCAGTTTTTCCCCATTGTGACATCACAATGGCCATTCCCCCATTGTGACATCACAATGCCCTTCCCCCCATTTTGAAATCACAATGCCCTTTCCCCCATTGTGACATCACAATGCCTTTTCCCCATTGTGACATCACAATGCACTTTTCCCCATTGTGACATCACAATGCCCTTTCCCCCATTGTGACATCACAATGCTGTTTCTCCCATTGTGATATCACAATGCCGTTTTTCCCATTGTGACATCACAATGCCCTTTCGCCCATTGTGACATCACAATGCTGTTTCCCCTATTGTGACATCACAATGCCGTTTTCCCCATTGTGACATAACAATGCCATTTCCCCATTGTGACATCACAATGCCCTTCCCCGATTGTGACATCACAATGCCGTTTCCCCTATTGTGACATCACAATGCCGTTTTCCCCATTGTGACATCACAATGCCGTTTCCCCCATTGTGACATCACAATGCACTTTTCCGCATTGTGACATCACAATGCATTTTTTTCCCATTGTGACATCACAATGCCCTTTCCCCCATTGTGACATCACAATGCCATTTCCCCCATTGTGACATCACAATGCCGTTTTCCCCATTGTGACATCACAATGCCCTTTCCCGCATTGTGACTTCACAATGACGTTTCCCTATTGTGACATCACAATGCCCTTTCCCCCATTGTGACATCACAATGCCCTTTCCCTCATTGTGACATCACAATGCCATTTCCCCCATTGTGACATCACAATGCTGTTTTCCCCTTTGTGACATCACAATGCCCTTTCCCCCATTGTGACATCACAATGCCCTTTCCCACATTGTGACATCACAATGCCTTTTCCCCCATTGTGACATCACAATGCCCTTTCCCCCATTGTGACATCACAATGCCCTTTCCCCCATTGTGACATCACAATCCCCTTTCCCCCATTGTGACATCACAATGCCGTTTTCCCCATTGTGACATCACAATGCCCTTTCCCCCATTGTGACATCACAATGCCCTTTCCCCCATTGTGACATCACAGTGCCGTTTCCCCCATTGTGACATCACAGTGCCGTTTTCCCCATTGTGACATCACAATGCTCTTTCCCCCATTGTGACATCACAATGCTGTTTCCCCCATTGTGACATCACAATGCCGTTTTCCCCATTGTGACATCACAATGCCCTAACCCCCATTGTGACATCACAATGCACTTTCCCCCATTGTGACATCACAATGCCATTTCCCCCATTGTGACATCACAATGCCGTTTTCCCCATTGTGACATCACAATGCCCTTTCCCCCATTGTGACATCACAATGCCGTTTCCCCATTGTGACATCACGTTGCCATTTCCCCATTGTGACATCACAATGCCCTTTCCCCCATTGTGACATCACAATGCCCTTTCCCCCATTGTGACATCACAATGCCGTTTTCCCCATTGTGACATCACAATGCCCTTTCCCCCATTGTGACATCACACTGCCATTTCCCCATTGTGACATCACAATGCTGTTTTCCCCATTGTGACATCACAATGCTGTTTTCCCCATTGTGACATCACAATGCCCTTTCCCCTATTGTGACATCATAATGCCCTTTCCCCCATTGTGACATCACAATGATGTTTTCCCCATTGTGACATCACAATGCCCTTTCCCACATTGTGACATCACAAAGCCGATTCCCCTATTGTGACATCACAATGCCGTTTTCCCCATTGTGACATCACAATGGCATTTCCCCATTGTGACATCACAATGCCCTTAACCACATTGTGATATCACAATGCCTTTTCCCCATTGTGATATCAGTATGCCATTTCCCCTATTGTGACATCGCAATGCCCCTAACCACATTATGACATCACAATGCCCTTTCCCCCATTGTGACATCATAATGCAGTTTTTCCCCATTGTGACATCACAATGGCCATTCCCCCATTGTGACATCACAATGCCCTTCCCCCCATTTTGACATCACAATGCCCTTTCCCCCATTGTGACATCACAATGCCTTTTCCCCATTGTGACATCACAATGCACTTTTCCCCATTGTGACATCACAATGCCCTTTCCCCCATTGTGACATCACAATGCTGTTTCTCCCATTGTGATATCACAATGCCGTTTTTCCCATTGTGACATCACAATGCCCTTTCGCCCATTGTGACATCACAATGCCGTTTCCCCTATTGTGACATCACAATGCCGTTTTCCCCATTGTGACATAACAATGCCATTTCCCCATTGTGACATCACAATGCCCTTCCCCCATTGTGACATCACAATGCCGTTTCCCCTATTGTGACATCACAATGCCGTTTTCCCCATTGTGACATCACAATGCCGTTTCCCCCATTGTGACATCACAATGCCCTTTCCCCCATTGTGACATCACAATGCCCTTTCCCCCATTGTGACATCACAATGCCCTTTCCCCCATTGTGACATCACAATGCCCTTTCCCCCATTGTGACATCACAATGCCGTTTCCCCCATTGTGACATCACAATGCCGTTTTCCCCATTGTGACATTACAATGCCCTTTCCCCCATTGTGACATCACAATGCCGTTTTCCCCATTGTGACATCACAAAGCCGTTTCCCCCATTGTGACATCACAATGCTGTTTTCCCCATTGTGACATCACAATGCCCTTTCCCCCATTGTGACATCATAATGCCCTTTCCCCCATTGTGACATCACAATGCAGTTTTCCCCATTGTGACATCACAATGCCCTTTCCCCCATTGTGACATCACAAAGCCGATTCCCCTATTGTGACATCACAATGCTGTTTTCCCCATTGTGACATCACAATGCCCTTTCCCCCATTGTGACATCACAAAGCCGATTCCCCTATTGTGACATCACAATGCCGTTTTCCCCATTGTGACATCACAATGCCATTTCCCCATTGAGACATCACAATGCCCTTAACCACATTGTGACATCACAATGCCCTTTCCCCCATTGTGATATCAGTATGCCATTTCCCCTATTGTGACATCACAATGCCCCTAACCACATTATGACATCACAATGCCCTTTCCCCCATTGTGACATCATAATGCAGTTTTCCCCCATTGTGACATCACAATGGCCTTTCCCCCATTGTGACATCACAATGCCCTTCCCCCCATTATGACATCACAATGCCCTTTCCCCCATTGTGACATCACAATGCCTTTTCCCCACTGTGACATCACAATGCACTTTTCCCCATTGTGACATCACAATGCCCTTTCCCCCATTGTGACATCACAATGCCGTTTCCCCCATTGTGATATCACAATGCCGTTTTCCCCATTGTGACATCACAATGCCGTTTTCCCCATTGTGACATCACAATGCCCTTTCCCCCATTGTGACATCACAATGCCCTTTCCCACATTGTGACATCACAAAGCCGATTCCCCTATTGTGACATCACAATGCCGTTTTCCCCATTGTGACATCACAATGGCATTTCCCCATTGTGACATCACAATGCCCTTAACCACATTGTGATATCACAATGCCTTTTCCCCATTGTGATATCAGTATGCCATTTCCCCTATTGTGACATCGCAATGCCCCTAACCACATTATGACATCACAATGCCCTTTCCCCCATTGTGACATCATAATGCAGTTTTTCCCCATTGTGACATCACAATGGCCATTCCCCCATTGTGACATCACAATGCCCTTCCCCCCATTTTGACATCACAATGCCCTTTCCCCCATTGTGACATCACAATGCCTTTTCCCCATTGTGACATCACAATGCACTTTTCCCCATTGTGACATCACAATGCCCTTTCCCCCATTGTGACATCACAATGCTGTTTCTCCCATTGTGATATCACAATGCCGTTTTTCCCATTGTGACATCACAATGCCCTTTCGCCCATTGTGACATCACAATGCTGTTTCCCCTATTGTGACATCACAATGCCGTTTTCCCCATTGTGACATAACAATGCCATTTCCCCATTGTGACATCACAATGCCCTTCCCCCATTGTGACATCACAATGCCGTTTCCCCTATTGTGACATCACAATGCCGTTTTCCCCATTGTGACATCACAATGCCGTTTCCCCCATTGTGACATCACAATGCCCTTTCCCCATTGTGACATCACAATGCCCTTTCCCCCATTGTGACATCACAATGCCCTTTCCCCCATTGTGACATCACAATGCCCTTTCCCCCATTGTGACATCACAATGCCGTTTTCCCCATTGTGACATTACAATGCCCTTTCCCCCATTGTGACATCACAATGCTGTTTTCCCCATTGTGACATCACAAAGCCGATTCCCCCATTGTGACATCACAATGCTGTTTTCCCCATTGTGACATCACAATGCCCTTTCCCCCATTGTGACATCATAATGCCCTTTCCCCCATTGTGACATCACAATGCAGTTTTCCCCATTGTGACATCACAATGCCCTTTCCCCCATTGTGACATCACAAAGCCGATTCCCCTATTGTGACATCACAATGCTGTTTTCCCCATTGTGACATCACAATGCCCTTTCCCCCATTGTGACATCACAAAGCCGATTCCCCTATTGTGACATCACAATGCCGTTTTCCCCATTGTGACATCACAATGCCATTTCCCCATTGAGACATCACAATGCCCTTAACCACATTGTGACATCACAATGCCCTTTCCCCCATTGTGATATCAGTATGCCATTTCCCCTATTGTGACATCACAATGCCCCTAACCACATTATGACATCACAATGCCCTTTCCCCCATTGTGACATCATAATGCAGTTTTCCCCCATTGTGACATCACAATGGCCTTTCCCCCATTGTGACATCACAATGCCCTTCCCCCCATTATGACATCACAATGCCCTTTCCCCCATTGTGACATCACAATGCCTTTTCCCCACTGTGACATCACAATGCACTTTTCCCCATTGTGACATCACAATGCCCTTTCCCCCATTGTGACATCACAATGCCGTTTCCCCCATTGTGATATCACAATGCCGTTTTCCCCATTGTGACATCACAATGCCGTTTTCCCCATTGTGACATCACAATGCCCTTTCCCCCATTGTGACATCACAATGCCCTTTCCCACATTGTGACATCACAATGCCATTTCCCCATTGTGACATCACAATGCTCTTTCCCACATTGTGACATCACAATGCCTTTTCCCCCATTGTGACATCACAATGCCCTTTCCCCCATTGTGACATCACAATGGCCTTTCCCCCATTTTGACATCACAATGCCCTTTCCCCCATTGTGACATCACAATGCCTTTTCCCCATTGTGACATCACAATGCACTTTTCCTTATTGTGACATCACAATGCCCTTTCCCCCATTGTGACATTACAATGCCGTTTCCCCCATTGTGATATCACAATGCCGTTTTTCCCATTGTGACATCACAATGCCCTTTCGCCCATTGTGACATCACAATGCTGTTTCCCCTATTGTGACATCACAATGCCGTTTTCCCCATTGTGACATAACAATGCCATTTCCCCATTGTGACATCACAATGCCCTTTGCCACATTGTGACATCACAATGCCCTTTCCCCCATTGTGACAACACAATGCCATTTCCCCTATTGTGACATAACAATGCCGTTTTCCCCATTGTGACATCACAATGCCCTTCCCCCATTGTGGCATCACAATGCCCTTTCCCCCATTGTGACATCACAATGCCCTTTCCCCCATTGTGACATCACAATGCCATTTCCCCCATTGTGACATCACAATGCCCTTTCCCCCATTGTGACATCACAATGCCCTTTCCTTCATTGTGACATCACAATGCCGTTTCCCCTATTGTGACATCACAATGCCGTTTTCCCCATTGTGACATCACAATGCCGTTTCCCCCATTGTGACATCACAATGCCCTTTCCCCCATTGTGACATCACAATGCCCTTTCCCCCATTGTGACATCACAATGCCCTTTCCCCCATTGTGACATCACAATGCCGTTTTCCCCATTGTGACATCACAATGCCCTTTCCCCCATTGTGACATCACAATGCCGTTTTCCCCATTGTGACATCACAATGCCCTTTCCCCCATTGTGACATCACAATGCTGTTTTCCCCATTGTGACATCACAATGCCCTTTCCGCCATTGTGACATCATAATGTCCTTTCCCCCATTGTGACATCACAATGCTGTTTTCCCCATTGTGACATCACAATGCCCTTTCCCCCATTGTGACATCACAAAGCCGATTCCCCTATTGTGACATCACAATGCTGTTTTCCCCATTGTGACATCACAATGCCCTTTCCCCCATTGTGACATCACAAAGCCGATTCCCCTATTGTGACATCACAATGCCGTTTTCCCCATTGTGACATCACAATGCCATTTCCCCATTGAGACATCACAATGCCCTTAACCACATTGTGACATCACAATGCCCTTTCCCCCATTGTGATATCAGTATACCATTTCCCCTATTGTGACATCACAATGCCCCTAACCACATTATGACATCACAATGCCCTTTCCCCCATTGTGACATCATAATGCAGTTTTCCCCCATTGTGACATCACAATGGCCTTTCCCCCATTGTGACATCACAATGCCCTTCTCCCCATTATGACATCACAATGCCCTTTCCCCCATTGTGACATCGCAATGCCTTTTCCCCACTGTGACATCACAATGCACTTTTCCCCTATTGTGACATCACAATGCCCTTTCCCCCATTGTGACATCACAATGCCGCTTTCCCCATTGTGACATCACAATGCCCTTTCCCCCATTGTGACATCACAATGCCCTTTCCCACATTGTGACATCACAATGCCATTTCCCCATTGTGACATCACAATGCTCTTTCCCACATTGTGACATCACAATGCCTTTTCCCCCATTGTGACATCACAATGCCCTTTCCCCCATTGTGACATCACAATGGCCTTTCCCCCATTGTGACATCACAATCCCCTTTCCCCCATTGTGACATCACAATCCCCTTTCCCCCATTGTTACATCACAATGCCGTTTTCCCCATTGTGACATCACAATGCCCTTTCCCCCATTGTGACATCACAATGCCCTTTCCCCCATTGTGACATCACAATGCCCTTTCCCCTATTGTGACATCACAATGCTGTTTTCCCCATTGTGACATCACAATGCCCTTTCCCCATTGTGACATCACAATGCCATTTCCCCATTGTGACATCACAATGCCCTTTCCCCCATTGTGACATCACAATCCCCTTTCCCCCATTGTTGCATCACAATGCCGTTTTCCCCATTGTGACATCACAATGCCCTTTCCCCCATTGTGACATCACAATGCTCTTTCCCCCATTATGACATCACAATGCCCTTTCCCCCATTGTGACATCACAATGCTGTTTTCCCCATTGTGACATCACAATGCCCTTTCCCCATTGTGACATCACAATGCCATTTCCCCATTGTGACATCACAATGCCATTTCCCCATTGTGACATCACAATGCCCTTTCCCCCATTGTGACATCACAATGCCGTTTTTCCCATTGTGACATCACAATGCCCTTTCCCCCATTGTGACATCACACTGCCATTTCCCCCATTGTTACATCACAATGCTGTTTTTTACCATTGTGACATCACAATGCCCTTTCCCCTATTGTGACATCATAATGCCCTTTCCCCCATTGTGACATCACAATGCTGTTTTCCCCATTGTGACATCACAATGCCCTTTCCCCCATTGTGACATCACAAAGCCGATTCCCCCATTGTGACATCACAATGCCGTTTTCCCCATTGTGACATCACAATGCCATTTCCCACATTGTGACATCACAATGCCCTTAACCACATTGTGACATCACAATGCCCTTTCCCCCATTGTGATATCAGTATGCCATTTCCCCTATTGTGACATCACAATGCCCCTAACCACATTATGACATCACAATGCCCTTTCCCCCATTGTGACATCATAATGCAGTTTTCCCCCATTGTGACATCACAATGGCCTTTCCCCCATTGTGACATCACAATGCCCTTCCCCCCATTATGACATCACAATGCCCTTTCCCCCATTGTGACGTCACAATGCCCTTTCGCTCATTGTGACATCACAATGCTGTTTCCCCTATTGTGACATCACAATGCCGTTTTCCCCATTGTGACATAACAATGCCATTTCCCCATCGTGACATCACAATGCCCTTTGCCACATTGTGACATCACAATGCCCTTTCCCCCATTGTGACAACACAATGCCATTTCCCCTATTGTGACATAACAATGCCGTTTTCCCCATTGTGACAGCACAATGCCCTTCCCCCATTGTGGCATCACAATGCCCTTTCCCCCATTGTGACATCACAATGCCCTTTCCCCCATTGTGACATCACAATGCCATTTCCCCCATTGTGACATCACAATGCCCTTTCCCCCACTGTGACATCACAATGCCCTTTCCCTCATTGTGACATCACAATGCCGTTTCCCCTATTGTGACATCACAATGCCGTTTTCCCCATTGTGACATCACAATGCCGTTTCCCCCATTGTGACATCACAATGCCCTTTCCCCCATTGTGACATCACAATGCCCTTTCCCCCATTGTGACATCACAATGCCATTTCCCCCATTGTGACATCACAATGCCGTTTTCCCCATTGTGACATCACAATGCCCTTTCCCCCATTGTGACATCACAATGCCCTTTCCCCCATTGTGACATCACAATGCTGTTTTCCCCATTGTGACATCACAATGCCCTTTCCCCATTGTGACATCACAATGCCATTTCCCCATTGTGACATCACAATGCCCTTTCCCCCATTGTGACATCACAATCCCGTTTCCCCCATTGTTGCATCACAATGCCGTTTTCCCCATTGTGACATCACAATGCCCTTTCCCCTATTGTGACATCACAATGCCCTTTCCCCCATTGTGACATCACAATGCCCTTTCCCCCATTGTGACATCACAATGCTGTTTTCCCCATTGTGACATTACAATGCCCTTTCCCCCATTGTGACATCACAATGCCCTTTCCTCCGTTGTGACATCACAATGCCGTTTTTCCCATTGTGACATCACAATGCCCTTTCCCCTATTGTGACATCACACTGCCATTTCCCCCATTGTTACATCACAATGCTGTTTTCCCCATTGTGACATCACAATGCCCTTTCCCCCATTGTGACATCATAATGCCCTTTCCCCCATTGTGACATCACAATGCTGTTTTCCCCATTGTGACATCACAATGCCCTTTCCCCCATTGTGACATCACAAAGCCGATTCCCCTATTGTGACATCACAATGCCGTTTTCCCCATTGTGACATCACAATGCCATTTCCCACATTGTGACATCACAATGCCCTTAACCACATTGTGACATCACAATGCCCTTTCCCCCATTGTGATATCAGTATGCCATTTCCCCTATTGTGACATCACAATGCCCCTAACCACATTATGACATCACAATGCCCTTTCCCCCATTGTGACATCATAATGCAGTTTTCCCCCATTGTGACATCACAATGGCCTTTCCCCCATTGTGACATCACAATGCCCTTCCCCCCATTATGACATCACAATGCCCTTTCCCCCATTGTGACGTCACAATGCCCTTTCGCCCATTGTGACATCACAATGCTGTTTCCCCTATTGTGACATCACAATGCCGTTTTCCCCATTGTGACATAACAATGCCATTTCCCCATTGTGACATCACAATGCCCTTTGCCACATTGTGACATCACAATGCCCTTTCCCCCATTGTCACAACACAATGCCATTTCCCCTATTGTGACATAACAATGCCGTTTTCCCCATTGTGACATCACAATGCCCTTCCCCCATTGTGGCATCACAATGCCCTTTCCCCCATTGTGACATCACAATGCCCTTTCCCCCATTGTGACATCACAATGCCATTTCCCCCATTGTGACATCACAATGCCCTTTCCCCCACTGAGACATCACAATGCCCTTTCCCTCATTGTGACATCACAATGCCGTTTCCCCTATTGTGACATCACAATGCCGTTTTCCCCATTGTGACATCACAATGCCGTTTCCCCCATTGTGACATCACAATGCCCTTTCCCCCATTGTGACATCACAATGCCCTTTCCCCCATTGTGACATCACAATGCCCTTTCCCCCATTGTGACATCACAATGCCGTTTTCCCCATTGTGACATCACAATGCCCTTTCCCCCATTGTGACATCACAATGCCGTTTTCCCCATTGTGACATCACAATGCCCTTTCCCCCATTGTGACATCACAATGCTGTTTTCCCCATTGTGACATCACAATGCCCTTTCCGCCATTGTGACATCATAATGTCCTTTCCCCCATTGTGACATCACAATGCTGTTTTCCCCATTGTGACATCACAATGCCCTTTCCCCCATTGTGACATCACAAAGCCGATTCCCCTATTGTGACATCACAATGCTGTTTTCCCCATTGTGACATCACAATGCCCTTTCCCCCATTGTGACATCACAAAGCCGATTCCCCTATTGTGACATCACAATGCCGTTTTCCCCATTGTGACATCACAATGCCATTTCCCCATTGAGACATCACAATGCCCTTAACCACATTGTGACATCACAATGCCCTTTCCCCCATTGTGATATCAGTATACCATTTCCCCTATTGTGACATCACAATGCCCCTAACCACATTATGACATCACAATGCCCTTTCCCCCATTGTGACATCATAATGCAGTTTTCCCCCATTGTGACATCACAATGGCCTTTCCCCCATTGTGACATCACAATGCCCTTCTCCCCATTATGACATCACAATGCCCTTTCCCCCATTGTGACATCGCAATGCCTTTTCCCCACTGTGACATCACAATGCACTTTTCCCCTATTGTGACATCACAATGCCCTTTCCCCCATTGTGACATCACAATGCCGCTTTCCCCATTGTGACATCACAATGCCCTTTCCCCCATTGTGACATCACAATGCCCTTTCCCACATTGTGACATCACAATGCCATTTCCCCATTGTGACATCACAATGCTCTTTCCCACATTGTGACATCACAATGCCTTTTCCCCCATTGTGACATCACAATGCCCTTTCCCCCATTGTGACATCACAATGGCCTTTCCCCCATTGTGACATCACAATCCCCTTTCCCCCATTGTGACATCACAATCCCCTTTCCCCCATTGTTACATCACAATGCCGTTTTCCCCATTGTGACATCACAATGCCCTTTCCCCCATTGTGACATCACAATGCCCTTTCCCCCATTGTGACATCACAATGCCCTTTCCCCTATTGTGACATCACAATGCTGTTTTCCCCATTGTGACATCACAATGCCCTTTCCCCATTGTGACATCACAATGCCATTTCCCCATTGTGACATCACAATGCCCTTTCCCCCATTGTGACATCACAATCCCCTTTCCCCCATTGTTGCATCACAATGCCGTTTTCCCCATTGTGACATCACAATGCCCTTTCCCCCATTGTGACATCACAATGCTCTTTCCCCCATTATGACATCACAATGCCCTTTCCCCCATTGTGACATCACAATGCTGTTTTCCCCATTGTGACATCACAATGCCCTTTCCCCATTGTGACATCACAATGCCATTTCCCCATTGTGACATCACAATGCCATTTCCCCATTGTGACATCACAATGCCCTTTCCCCCATTGTGACATCACAATGCCGTTTTTCCCATTGTGACATCACAATGCCCTTTCCCCCATTGTGACATCACACTGCCATTTCCCCCATTGTTACATCACAATGCTGTTTTTTACCATTGTGACATCACAATGCCCTTTCCCCTATTGTGACATCATAATGCCCTTTCCCCCATTGTGACATCACAATGCTGTTTTCCCCATTGTGACATCACAATGCCCTTTCCCCCATTGTGACATCACAAAGCCGATTCCCCCATTGTGACATCACAATGCCGTTTTCCCCATTGTGACATCACAATGCCATTTCCCACATTGTGACATCACAATGCCCTTAACCACATTGTGACATCACAATGCCCTTTCCCCCATTGTGATATCAGTATGCCATTTCCCCTATTGTGACATCACAATGCCCCTAACCACATTATGACATCACAATGCCCTTTCCCCCATTGTGACATCATAATGCAGTTTTCCCCCATTGTGACATCACAATGGCCTTTCCCCCATTGTGACATCACAATGCCCTTCCCCCCATTATGACATCACAATGCCCTTTCCCCCATTGTGACGTCACAATGCCCTTTCGCTCATTGTGACATCACAATGCTGTTTCCCCTATTGTGACATCACAATGCCGTTTTCCCCATTGTGACATAACAATGCCATTTCCCCATCGTGACATCACAATGCCCTTTGCCACATTGTGACATCACAATGCCCTTTCCCCCATTGTGACAACACAATGCCATTTCCCCTATTGTGACATAACAATGCCGTTTTCCCCATTGTGACAGCACAATGCCCTTCCCCCATTGTGGCATCACAATGCCCTTTCCCCCATTGTGACATCACAATGCCCTTTCCCCCATTGTGACATCACAATGCCATTTCCCCCATTGTGACATCACAATGCCCTTTCCCCCACTGTGACATCACAATGCCCTTTCCCTCATTGTGACATCACAATGCCGTTTCCCCTATTGTGACATCACAATGCCGTTTTCCCCATTGTGACATCACAATGCCGTTTCCCCCATTGTGACATCACAATGCCCTTTCCCCCATTGTGACATCACAATGCCCTTTCCCCCATTGTGACATCACAATGCCATTTCCCCCATTGTGACATCACAATGCCGTTTTCCCCATTGTGACATCACAATGCCCTTTCCCCCATTGTGACATCACAATGCCCTTTCCCCCATTGTGACATCACAATGCTGTTTTCCCCATTGTGACATCACAATGCCCTTTCCCCATTGTGACATCACAATGCCATTTCCCCATTGTGACATCACAATGCCCTTTCCCCCATTGTGACATCACAATCCCGTTTCCCCCATTGTTGCATCACAATGCCGTTTTCCCCATTGTGACATCACAATGCCCTTTCCCCTATTGTGACATCACAATGCCCTTTCCCCCATTGTGACATCACAATGCCCTTTCCCCCATTGTGACATCACAATGCTGTTTTCCCCATTGTGACATTACAATGCCCTTTCCCCCATTGTGACATCACAATGCCCTTTCCTCCGTTGTGACATCACAATGCCGTTTTTCCCATTGTGACATCACAATGCCCTTTCCCCTATTGTGACATCACACTGCCATTTCCCCCATTGTTACATCACAATGCTGTTTTCCCCATTGTGACATCACACTGCCATTTCCCCCATTGTTACATCACAATGCTGTTTTCCCCATTGTGACATCACAATGCCCTTTCCCCCATTGTGACATCATAATGCCCTTTCCCCCATTGTGACATCACAATGCTGTTTTCCCCATTGTGACATCACAATGCCCTTTCCCCCATTGTGACATCACAAAGCCGATTCCCCTATTGTGACATCACAATGCCGTTTTCCCCATTGTGACATCACAATGCCATTTCCCACATTGTGACATCACAATGCCCTTAACCACATTGTGACATCACAATGCCCTTTCCCCCATTGTGATATCAGTATGCCATTTCCCCTATTGTGACATCACAATGCCCCTAACCACATTATGACATCACAATGCCCTTTCCCCCATTGTGACATCATAATGCAGTTTTCCCCCATTGTGACATCACAATGGCCTTTCCCCCATTGTGACATCACAATGCCCTTCCCCCCATTATGACATCACAATGCCCTTTCCCCCATTGTGACGTCACAATGCCCTTTCGCCCATTGTGACATCACAATGCTGTTTCCCCTATTGTGACATCACAATGCCGTTTTCCCCATTGTGACATAACAATGCCATTTCCCCATTGTGACATCACAATGCCCTTTGCCACATTGTGACATCACAATGCCCTTTCCCCCATTGTCACAACACAATGCCATTTCCCCTATTGTGACATAACAATGCCGTTTTCCCCATTGTGACATCACAATGCCCTTCCCCCATTGTGGCATCACAATGCCCTTTCCCCCATTGTGACATCACAATGCCCTTTCCCCCATTGTGACATCACAATGCCATTTCCCCCATTGTGACATCACAATGCCCTTTCCCCCACTGAGACATCACAATGCCCTTTCCCTCATTGTGACATCACAATGCCGTTTCCCCTATTGTGACATCACAATGCCGTTTTCCCCATTGTGACATCACAATGCCGTTTCACCCATTGTGACATCACAATGCCCTTTCCCCCATTGTGACATCACAATGCCCTTTCCCCCATTGTGACATCACAATGCCGTTTTCCCCATTGTGACATCACAATGGCCTTTCCCCCATTGTGACATCACAATGCCGTTTTCCCCATTGTGACATCACAATGCCCTTTCCCCCATTGTGACATCACAATGCTGTTTTCCCCATTGTGACATCACAATGCCCTTTCCGCCATTGTGACATCACAATGCCCTTTCCCCCATTGTGACATCACAATGCTGTTTTCCCCATTGTGACAGCACAATGCCCTTTCCCCCATTGTGACATCACAAAGCCGATTCCCCTATTGTGACATCACAATGCCGTTTTCCCCATTGTGACATCACAATGCCCTTTCCCCCATTGTGACATCACAAAGCCGATTCCCCTATTGTGACATCACAATGCCGTTTTCCCCATTGTGACATCACAATGCCATTTCCCCATTGAGACATCACAATGCCCTTAACCACATTGTGACATCACAATGTCCTTTCCCCCATTGTGATATCAGTATACCATTTCCCCTATTGTGACATCACAATGCCCCTAACCACATTATGACATCACAATGCCCTTTCCCCCATTGTGACATCATAATGCAGTTTTCCCCCATTGTGACATCACAATGGCCTTTCCCCCATTGTGACATCACAATGCCCTTCTCCCCATTATGACATCACAATGCCCTTTCCCCCATTGTGACATCACAATGCCTTTTCCCCACTGTGACATCACAATGCACTTTTCCCCTATTGTGACATCACAATGCCCTTTCCCCCATTGTGACATCACAATGCCGTTTCCCCCATTGTGATATCACAATGCCGTTTTCCCCCTTGTGACATCACAATGCCGTTTTCCCCATTGTGACATCACAATGCCCTTTCCCCCATTGTGACATCACAATGCCCTTTCCCACATTGTGACATCACAATGCCATTTCCCCATTGTGACATCACAATGCTCTTTCCCACATTGTGACATCACAATGCCTTTTCCCCCATTGTGACATCACAATGCCCTTTCCCCCATTGTGACATCACAATGCCCTTTCCCCCATTGTGACATCACAATCCCCTTTCCCCCATTGTTACATCACAATGCCGTTTTCCCCATTGTGACATCACAATGCCCTTTCCCCCATTGTGACATCACAATGCCCTTTCCCCCATTGTGACATCACAATGCCCTTTCCCCCATTGTGACATCACAATGCTGTTTTCCCCATTGTGACATCACAATGCCCTTTCCCCATTGTGACATCACAATGCCATTTCCCCATTGTGACATCACAATGCCCTTTCCCCCATTGTGACATCACAATCCCCTTTCCCCCATTGTTGCATCACAATGCCGTTTTCCCCATTGTGACATCACAATGCCCTTTCCCCCATTGTGACATCACAATGCCCTTTCCCCCATTGTGACATCACAATGCCCTTTCCCCCATTGTGACATCACAATGCTGTTTTCCCCATTGTGACATCACAATGCCCTTTCCCCATTGTGACATCACAATGCCATTTCCCCATTGTGACATCACAATGCCATTTCCCCATTGTGACATCACAATGCCCTTTCCCCCATTGTGACATCACAATGCCCTTTCCTCCATTGTGACATCACAATGCCGTTTTTCCCATTGTGACATCACAATGCCCTTTCCCCCATTGTGACATCACACTGCCATTTCCCCCATTGTTACATCACAATGCTGTTTTTTACCATTGTGACATCACAATGCCCTTTCCCCCATTGTGACATCATAATGCCCTTTCCCCCATTGTGACATCACAATGCTGTTTTCCCCATTGTGACATCACAATGCCCTTTCCCCCATTGTGACATCACAAAGCCGATTCCCCTATTGTGACATCACAATGCCGTTTTCCCCATTGTGACATCACAATGCCATTTCCCACATTGTGACATCACAATGCCCTTAACCACATTGTGACATCACAATGCCCTTTCCCCCATTGTGATATCAGTATGCCATTTCCCCTATTGTGACATCACAATGCCCCTAACCACATTATGACATCACAATGCCCTTTCCCCCATTGTGACATCATAATGCAGTTTTCCCCCATTGTGACATCACAATGCCGTTTCCCCCATTGTGACATCACAATGCCCTTTCCCCCATTGTGACATCACAATGCCCTTTCCCCCATTGTGACATCACAATGCCCTTTCCCCCATTGTGACATCACAATGCCGTTTTCCCCATTGTGACATCACAATGCCCTTTCCCCCATTGTGATATCACAATGCCCTTTCCCCCATTGTGACATCACAATGCTGTTTTCCCCATTGTGACATCACAATGCCCTTTCCCCATTGTGACATCACAATGCCATTTCCCCATTGTGACATCACAATGCCCTTTCCCCCATTGTGACATCACAATCCTGTTTCCCCCATTGTTGCATCACAATGCCGTTTTCCCCATTGTGACATCACAATGCCCTTTCCCCTATTGTGACATCACAATGCCCTTTCCCCCATTGTGACATCACAATGCCCTTTCCCCCATTGTGACATCACAATGCTGTTTTCCCCATTGTGACACCACAATGCCCTTTCCCCATTGTGACATCACAATGCCATTTCCCCATTGTGACATTACAATGCCCTTTCCCCCATTGTGACATCACAATGCCCTTTCCTCCGTTGTGACATCACAATGCCGTTTTTCCCATTGTGACATCACAATGCCCTTTCCCCCATTGTGACATCACACTGCCATTTCCCCCATTGTTACATCACAATGCTGTTTTCCCCATTGTGACATCACAATGCCCTTTCCCCCATTGTGACATCATAATGCCCTTTCCCCCATTGTGACATCACAATGCTGTTTTCCCCATTGTGACATCACAATGCCCTTTCCCCCATTGTGACATCACAATGCCCTTCCCCCATTGTGGCATCACAATGCCCTTTCCCCCATTGTGACATCACAATGCCCTTTCCCCCATTGTGACATCACAATGCCGTTTCCCCTATTGTGACATCACAATGCCGTTTTCCCCATTGTGACATCACAATGCCGTTTCCCCCATTGTGACATCACAATGCCCTTTCCCCCATTGTGACTTCACAATGCCCTTTCCCCCATTGTGACATTACAATGCCATTTCCCCAATTGTGACATCACAATGCCCTTTCCCCCACTGTGACATCACAATGCCCTTTCCCTCATTGTGACATCACAATGCCGTTTCCCCTATTGTGACATCACAATGCCGTTTTCCCCATTGTGACATCACAATGCCGTTTCCCCCATTGTGACATCACAATGCCCTTTCCCCCATTGTGACTTCACAATGCCCTTTCCCCCATTGTGACATCACAATGCCCTTTCCCCCATTGTGACATCACAATGCCGTTTTCCCCTTTGTGACATCACAATGGCCTTTCCCCCATTGTGACATCACAATGGCCTTTCCCCCATTGTGACATCACAATGCCGTTTTCCCCATTGTGACATCACAATGCCCTTTCCCCCATTGTGACATCACAATGCTGTTTTCCCCATTGTGACATCACAATGCCCTTTCCGCCATTGTGACATCACAATGCCCTTTCCCCCATTGTGACATCACAATGCTGTTTTCCCCATTGTGACATCACAATGCCCTTTCCCCCATTGTGACATCACAAAGCCGATTCCCCTATTGTGACATCACAATGCTGTTTTCCCCATTGTGACATCACAATGCCCTTTCCCCCATTGTGACATCACAAAGCCGATTCCCCTATTGTGACATCACAATGCCGTTTTCCCCATTGTGACATCACAATGCCATTTCCCCATTGAGACATCACAATGCCCTTAACCACATTGTGACATCACAATGCCCTTTCCCCCATTGTGATATCAGTATACCATTTCCCCTATTGTGACATCACAATGCCCCTAACCACATTATGACATCACAATGCCCTTT
This sequence comes from Eleutherodactylus coqui, assembly GCF_035609145.1. NCBI lineage: Eukaryota > Metazoa > Chordata > Amphibia > Anura > Eleutherodactylidae > Eleutherodactylus > Eleutherodactylus coqui. The sequence goes on along the minus strand of NW_027102218.1, from coordinate 1,051,498 downwards.
CCCCCATTGTGACATCATAATGCAGTTTTCCCCCATTGTGACATCACAATGGCCATTCCCCCATTGTGACATCACAATGCCCTTCTCCCCATTATGACATCACAATGCCCTTTCCCCCATTGTAACATCACAATGCCTTTTCCCCACTGTGACATCACAATGCACTTTTCCCCTATTGTGACATCACAATGCCCTTTCCCCCATTGTGACATCACAATGCCGTTTCCCCCATTGTGACATCACAATGCCCTCTCCCCCATTGTGACATCACAATGCCATTTCCCCCATTGTGACATCACAATGCCCTTTCCCCCACTGTGACATCACAATGCCCTTTCCCTCATTGTGACATCACAATGCCGTTTCCCCTATTGTGACATCACAATGCCGTTTTCCCCATTGTGACATCACAATGCCGTTTCCCCCATTGTGACATCACAATGCCCTTTCCCCCATTGTGACATCACAATGCCCTTTCCCCCATTGTGACATCACAATGCCCTTTCCCCCATTGTGACATCACAATGCCGTTTTCCCCATTGTGACATCACAATGCCCTTTCCCCCATTGTGACATCACAATGCCCTTTCCCCCATTGTGACATCACAATGCTGTTTTCCCCATTGTGACATCACAATGCCCTTTCCCCATTGTGACATCACAATGCCATTTCCCCATTGTGACATCACAATGCCCTTTCCCCCATTGTGACATCACAATCCCGTTTCCCCCATTGTTGCATCACAATGCCGTTTTCCCCATTGTGACATCACAATGCCCTTTCCCCTATTGTGACATCACAAAGCCGATTCCCCTATTGTGACATCACAATGCTGTTTTCCCCATTGTGACATCACAATGCCCTTTCCCCCATTGTGACATCACAAAGCCGATTCCCCTATTGTGACATCACAATGCCGTTTTCCCCATTGTGACATCACAATGCCATTTCCCCATTGAGACATCACAATGCCCTTAACCACATTGTGACATCACAATGCCCTTTCCCCCATTGTGATATCAGTATACCATTTCACCTATTGTGACATCACAATGCCCCTAACCACATTATGACATCACAATGCCCTTTCCCCCATTGTGACATCATAATGCAGTTTTCCCCCATTGTGACATCACAATGGCCATTCCCCCATTGTGACATCACAATGCCCTTCTCCCCATTATGACATCACAATGCCCTTTCCCCCATTGTAACATCACAATGCCTTTTCCCCACTGTGACATCACAATGCACTTTTCCCCTATTGTGACATCACAATGCCCTTTCCCCCATTGTGACATCACAATGCCGTTTCCCCCATTGTGATATCACAATGCCGTTTTCCCCATTGTGACATCACAATGCCGTTTTCCCCATTGTGACATCACAATGCCCTTTCCCCCATTGTGACATCACAATGCCCTTTCCCACATTGTGACATCACAATGCCATTTCCCCATTGTGACATCACAATGCTCTTTCCCACATTGTGACATCACAATGCCTTTTCCCCCATTGTGACATCACAATGCCCTTTCCCCCATTGTGACATCACAATGCCCTTTCCCCCATTGTGACATCACAATCCCCTTTCCCCCATTGTTACATCACAATGCCGTTTTCCCCATTGTGACATCACAATGCCCTTTCCCCCATTGTGACATCACAATGCCCTTTCCCCCATTGTGACATCACAATCCCCTTTCCCCTATTGTGACATCACAATGCTGTTTTCCCCATTGTGACATCACAATGCCCTTTCCCCCATTGTGACATCACAAAGCCGATTCCCCTATTGTGACATCACAATGCCGTTTTCCCCATTGTGACATCACAATGCCATTTCCCCATTGAGACATCACAATGCCCTTAACCACATTGTGACATCACAATGCCCTTTCCCCCATTGTGATATCAGTATACCATTTCACCTATTGTGACATCACAATGCCCCTAACCACATTATGACATCACAATGCCCTTTCCCCCATTGTGACATCATAATGCAGTTTTCCCCCATTGTGACATCACAATGGCCATTCCCCCATTGTGACATCACAATGCCCTTCTCCCCATTATGACATCACAATGCCCTTTCCCCCATTGTAACATCACAATGCCTTTTCCCCACTGTGACATCACAATGCACTTTTCCCCTATTGTGACATCACAATGCCCTTTCCCCCATTGTGACATCACAATGCCGTTTCCCCCATTGTGATATCACAATGCCGTTTTCCCCATTGTGACATCACAATGCCGTTTTCCCCATTGTGACATCACAATGCCCTTTCCCCCATTGTGACATCACAATGCCCTTTCCCACATTGTGACATCACAATGCCATTTCCCCATTGTGACATCACAATGCTCTTTCCCACATTGTGACATCACAATGCCTTTTCCCCCATTGTGACATCACAATGCCCTTTCCCCCATTGTGACATCACAATGCCCTTTCCCCCATTGTGACATCACAATCCCCTTTCCCCCATTGTTACATCACAATGCCGTTTTCCCCATTGTGACATCACAATGCCCTTTCCCCCATTGTGACATCACAATGCCCTTTCCCCCATTGTGACATCACAATGCCCTTTCCCCCATTGTGACATCACAATGCCCTTTCCCCATTGTGACATCACAATGCCCTTTCCCCATTGTGACATCACAATGCCATTTCCCCATTGTGACATCACAATGTCCTTTCCCCCATTGTGACATCACAATCCCCTTTCCCCCATTGTTGCATCACAATGCCGTTTTCCCCATTGTGACATCACAATGCCCTTTCCCCCATTGTGACATCACAATGCCCTTTCCCCCATTGTGACATCACAATGCCCTTTCCCCCATTGTGACATCACAATGCTGTTTTCCCCATTGTGACATCACAATGCCCTTTCCCCATTGTGACATCACAATGCCATTTCCCCATTGTGACATCACAATGCCATTTCCCCATTGTGACATCACAATGCTCTTTCCCACATTGTGACATCACAATGCCTTTTCCCCCATTGTGACATCACAATGCCGTTTTTCCCATTGTGACATCACAATGCCCTTTCCCCCATTGTGACATCACACTGCCATTTCCCCCATTGTTACATCACAATGCTGTTTTTTACCATTGTGACATCACAATGCCCTTTCCCCCATTGTGACATCATAATGCCCTTTCCCCCATTGTGACATCACAATGCTGTTTTCCCCATTGTGACATCACAATGCCCTTTCCCCATTGTGACATCACAATGCCCTTTCCCCATTGTGACATCACAATGCCATTTCCCCATTGTGACATCACAATGCCCTTTCCCCCATTGTGACATCACAATCCCCTTTCCCCCATTGTTGCATCACAATGCCGTTTTCCCCATTGTGACATCACAATGCCCTTTCCCCCATTGTGACATCACAATGCCCTTTCCCCCATTGTGACATCACAATGCTGTTTTCCCCATTGTGACATCACAATGCCCTTTCCCCATTGTGACATCACAATGCCATTTCCCCATTGTGACATCACAATGCCATTTCCCCATTGTGACATCACAATGCCCTTTCCCCCATTGTGACATCACAATGCCCTTTCCTCCATTGTGACATCACAATGCCGTTTTTCCCATTGTGACATCACAATGCCCTTTCCCCCATTGTGACATCACACTGCCATTTCCCCCATTGTTACATCACAATGCTGTTTTTTACCATTGTGACATCACAATGCCCTTTCCCCCATTGTGACATCATAATGCCCTTTCCCCCATTGTGACATCACAATGCTGTTTTCCCCATTGTGACATCACAATGCCCTTTCCCCCATTGTGACATCACAAAGCCGATTCCCCTATTGTGACATCACAATGCCGTTTTCCCCATTGTGACATCACAATGCCATTTCCCACATTGTGACATCACAATGCCCTTAACCACATTGTGACATCACAATGCCCTTTCCCCCATTGTGATATCAGTATGCCATTTCCCCTATTGTGACATCACAATGCCCCTAACCACATTATGACATCACAATGCCCTTTCCCCCATTGTGACATCATAATGCAGTTTTCCCCCATTGTGACATCACAATGGCCTTTCCCCCATTGTGACATCACAATGCCCTTCCCCCCATTATGACATCACAATGCCCTTTCCCCCATTGTGACGTCACAATGCCCTTTTGCTCATTGTGACATCACAATGCTGTTTCCCCTATTGTGACATCACAATGCCGTTTTCCCCATTGTGACATAACAATGCCATTTCCCCATTGTGACATCACAATGCCCTTTGCCACATTGTGACATCACAATGCCCTTTCCCCCATTGTGACAACACAATGCCATTTCCCCTATTGTGACATAACAATGCCGTTTTCCCCATTGTGACAGCACAATGCCCTTCCCCCATTGTGGCATCACAATGCCCTTTCCCCCATTGTGACATCACAATGCCCTCTCCCCCATTGTGACATCACAATGCCATTTCCCCCATTGTGACATCACAATGCCCTTTCCCCCACTGTGACATCACAATGCCCTTTCCCTCATTGTGACATCACAATGCCGTTTCCCCTATTGTGACATCACAATGCCGTTTTCCCCATTGTGACATCACAATGCCGTTTCCCCCATTGTGACATCACAATGCCCTTTCCCCCATTGTGACATCACAATGCCCTTTCCCCCATTGTGACATCACAATGCCCTTTCCCCCATTGTGACATCACAATGCCGTTTTCCCCATTGTGACATCACAATGCCCTTTCCCCCATTGTGACATCACAATGCCCTTTCCCCGATTGTGACATCACAATGCTGTTTTCCCCATTGTGACATCACAATGCCCTTTCCCCATTGTGACATCACAATGCCATTTCCCCATTGTGACATCACAATGCCCTTTCCCCCATTGTGACATCACAATCCCGTTTCCCCCATTGTTGCATCACAATGCCGTTTTCCCCATTGTGACATCAAAATGCCCTTTCCCCTATTGTGACATCACAATGCCCTTTCCCCCATTGTGACATCACAATGCCCTTTCCCCCATTGTGACATCACAATGCTGTTTTCCCCATTGTGACATCACAATGCCATTTCCCCATTGAGACATCACAATGCCATTTCCCCATTGTGACATTACAATGCCCTTTCCCCCATTGTGACATCACAATGCCCTTTCCTCCATTGTGACATCACAATGCCGTTTTTCCCATTGTGACATCACAATGCCCTTTCCCCCATTGTGACATCACACTGCCATTTCCCCCATTGTTACATCACAATGCTGTTTTCCCCATTGTGACATCACAATGCCCTTTCCCCCATTGTGACATCATAATGCCCTTTCCCCCATTGTGACATCACAATGCTGTTTTCCCCATTGTGACATCACAATGCCCTTTCCCCCATTGTGACATCACAAAGCCGATTCCCCTATTGTGACATCACAATGCCGTTTTCCCCATTGTGACATCACAATGCCATTTCCCACATTGTGACATCACAATGCCCTTAACCACATTGTGACATCACAATGCCCTTTCCCCCATTGTGATATCAGTATGCCATTTCCCCTATTGTGACATCACAATGCCCCTAACCACATTATGACATCACAATGCCCTTTCCCCCATTGTGACATCATAATGCAGTTTTCCCCCATTGTGACATCACAATGGCCTTTCCCCCATTGTGACATCACAATGCCCTTCCCCCCATTATGACATCACAATGCCCTTTCCCCCATTGTGACGTCACAATGCCCTTTCGCCCATTGTGACATCACAATGCTGTTTCCCCTATTGTGACATCACAATGCCGTTTTCCCCATTGTGACATAACAATGTCATTTCCCCATTGTGACATCACAATGCCCTTTGCCACATTGTGACATCACAATGCCCTTTCCCCCATTGTGACAACACAATGCCATTTCCCCTATTGTGACATAACAATGCCGTTTTCCCCTTTTGTGACATCACAATGCCATTTCCCCCATTGTGACATCACAATGCCCTTTCCCCCACTGTGACATCACAATGCCCTTTCCCTCATTGTGACATCACAATGCCGTTTCCCACATTGTGACATCACAATGCCCTTTCCCCCATTGTGACATCACAATGCCCTTTCCCCCATTGTGACATCACAATGCCCTTTCCCCCATTGTGACATCACAATGCCCTTTCCCCCATTGTGACATCACAATGCCGTTTTCCCCATTGTGACATCACAATGCCCTTTCCCCCATTGTGACATCACAATGCCGTTTTCCCCATTGTGACATCACAATGCCCTTTCCCCCATTGTGACATCATAATGCTGTTTTCCCCATTGTGACATCAGAATGCCCTTTCCCCCATTGTGACATCATAATGCCCTTTCCCCCATTGTGACATCACAATGCTGTTTTCCCCATTGTGACATCACAATGCCCTTTCCCCCATTGTGACATCACAAAGCCGATTCCCCTATTGTGACATCACAATGCTGTTTTCCCCATTGTGACATCACAATGCCCTTTCCCCCATTGTGACATCACAAAGCCGATTCCCCTATTGTGACATCACAATGCCGTTTTCCCCATTGTGACATCACAATGCCATTTCCCCATTGAGACATCACAATGCCCTTAACCACATTGTGACATCACAATGCCCTTTCCCCCATTGTGATATCAGTATGCCATTTCCCCTATTGTGACATCACAATGCCCCTAACCACATTATGACATCACAATGCCCTTTCCCCCATTGTGACATCATAATGCAGTTTTCCCCCCTTGTGACATCACAATGGCCTTTCCCCCATTGTGACATCACAATGCCCTTCCCCCCATTATGACATCACAATGCCCTTTCCCCCATTGTGACATCACAATGCCTTTTCCCAACTGTGACATCACAATGCACTTTTCCCCATTGTGACATCACAATGCCCTTTCCCCCATTGTGACATCACAATGCCGTTTCCCCCATTGTGAAATCACAATGCAGTTTTCCCCATTGTGACATCACAATGCCGTTTTCCCCATTGTGACATCACAATGCCCTTTCCCCCATTGTGACATCACAATGCCCTTTCCCACATTGTGACATCACAATGCCATTTCCCCATTGTGACATCACAATGCTCTTTCCCACATTGTGACATCACGATGCCTTTTCCCCCATTGTGACATCACAATGCCCTTTCCCCCATTGTGACATCATAATGGCCTTTCCCCCATTGTGACATCACAATGCCCTTCCCCCCATTTTGACATCACAATGCCCTTTCCCCCATTGTGACATCACAATGCCTTTTCCCCATTGTGACATCACAATGCACTTTTCCCCATTGTGACATCACAATGCCCTTTCCCCCATTGTGAAATCACAATGCCGTTTCCCCCATTGTGATATCAAAATGCCGTTTTTCCCATTGTGACATCACAATGCCGTTTCGCCCATTGTGACATCACAATGCTGTTTCCCCTATTGTGACATCACAATGCCGTTTTCCCCATTGTGACATAACAATGCCATTTCCCCATTGTGACATCACAATGCCCTTTGCCACATTGTGACATCACAATGCCCTTTCCCCCATTGTGACATCACAATGCCCTTTCCCCTATTGTGACATAACAATGCCGTTTTCCCCATTATGACATCACAATGCCCTTTCCCCCATTGTGACATCATAATGCAGTTTTCCCCCATTGTGACATCACAATGGCCTTTCCCCCATTGTGACATCACAATGCCCTTCCCCCCCATTATGACATCACAATGCCCTTTCCCCCATTGTGACGTCACAATGCCCTTTTGCTCATTGTGACATCACAATGCTGTTTCCCCTATTGTGACATCACAATGCCGTTTTCCCCATTGCGACATAACAATGCCATTTCCCCATTGTGACATCACAATGCCCTTTGCCACATTGTGACATCACAATGCCCTTTCCCCCATTGTGACAACACAATGCCATTTCCCCTATTGTGACATAACAATGCCGTTTTCCCCATTGTGACAGCACAATGCCCTTCCCCCATTGTGGCATCACAATGCCCTTTCCCCCATTGTGACATCACAATGCCCTCTCCCCCATTGTGACATCACAATGCCATTTCCCCCATTGTGACATCACAATGCCCTTTCCCCCACTGTGACATCACAATGCCCTTTCCCTCATTGTGACATCACAATGCCGTTTCCCCTATTGTGACATCACAATGCCGTTTTCCCCATTGTGACATCACAATGCCGTTTCCCCCATTGTGACATCACAATGCCCTTTCCCCCATTGTGACATCACAATGCCCTTTCCCCCATTGTGACATCACAATGCCCTTTCCCCCATTGTGACATCACAATGCCGTTTTCCCCATTGTGACATCACAATGCCCTTTCCCCCATTGTGACATCACAATGCCCTTTCCCCGATTGTGACATCACAATGCTGTTTTCCCCATTGTGACATCACAATGCCCTTTCCCCATTGTGACATCACAATGCCATTTCCCCATTGTGACATCACAATGCCCTTTCCCCCATTGTGACATCACAATCCCGTTTCCCCCATTGTTGCATCACAATGCCGTTTTCCCCATTGTGACATCACAATGCCCTTTCCCCTATTGTGACATCACAATGCCCTTTCCCCCATTGTGACATCACAATGCCCTTTCCCCCATTGTGACATCACAATGCTGTTTTCCCCATTGTGACATCACAATGCCATTTCCCCATTGAGACATCACAATGCCATTTCCCCATTGTGACATTACAATGCCCTTTCCCCCATTGTGACATCACAATGCCCTTTCCTCCATTGTGACATCACAATGCCGTTTTTCCCATTGTGACATCACAATGCCCTTTCCCCCATTGTGACATCACACTGCCATTTCCCCCATTGTTACATCACAATGCTGTTTTCCCCATTGTGACATCACAATGCCCTTTCCCCCATTGTGACATCATAATGCCCTTTCCCCCATTGTGACATCACAATGCTGTTTTCCCCATTGTGACATCACAATGCCCTTTCCCCCATTGTGACATCACAAAGCCGATTCCCCTATTGTGACATCACAATGCCGTTTTCCCCATTGTGACATCACAATGCCATTTCCCACATTGTGACATCACAATGCCCTTAACCACATTGTGACATCACAATGCCCTTTCCCCCATTGTGATATCAGTATGCCATTTCCCCTATTGTGACATCACAATGCCCCTAACCACATTATGACATCACAATGCCCTTTCCCCCATTGTGACATCATAATGCAGTTTTCCCCCATTGTGACATCACAATGGCCTTTCCCCCATTGTGACATCACAATGCCCTTCCCCCCATTATGACATCACAATGCCCTTTCCCCCATTGTGACGTCACAATGCCCTTTCGCCCATTGTGACATCACAATGCTGTTTCCCCTATTGTGACATCACAATGCCGTTTTCCCCATTGTGACATAACAATGTCATTTCCCCATTGTGACATCACAATGCCCTTTGCCACATTGTGACATCACAATGCCCTTTCCCCCATTGTGACAACACAATGCCATTTCCCCTATTGTGACATAACAATGCCGTTTTCCCCTTTGTGACATCACAATGCCATTTCCCCCATTGTGACATCACAATGCCCTTTCCCCCACTGTGACATCACAATGCCCTTTCCCTCATTGTGACATCACAATGCCGTTTCCCACATTGTGACATCACAATGCCCTTTCCCCCATTGTGACATCACAATGCCCTTTCCCCCATTGTGACATCACAATGCCCTTTCCCCCATTGTGACATCACAATGCCGTTTTCCCCATTGTGACATCACAATGCCCTTTCCCCCATTGTGACATCACAATGCCGTTTTCCCCATTGTGACATCACAATGCCCTTTCCCCCATTGTGACATCATAATGCTGTTTTCCCCATTGTGACATCAGAATGCCCTTTCCCCCATTGTGACATCATAATGCCCTTTCCCCCATTGTGACATCACAATGCTGTTTTCCCCATTGTGACATCACAATGCCCTTTCCCCCATTGTGACATCACAAAGCCGATTCCCCTATTGTGACATCACAATGCTGTTTTCCCCATTGTGACATCACAATGCCCTTTCCCCCATTGTGACATCACAAAGCCGATTCCCCTATTGTGACATCACAATGCCGTTTTCCCCATTGTGACATCACAATGCCATTTCCCCATTGAGACATCACAATGCCCTTAACCACATTGTGACATCACAATGCCCTTTCCCCCATTGTGATATCAGTATGCCATTTCCCCTATTGTGACATCACAATGCCCCTAACCACATTATGACATCACAATGCCCTTTCCCCCATTGTGACATCATAATGCAGTTTTCCCCCCTTGTGACATCACAATGGCCTTTCCCCCATTGTGACATCACAATGCCCTTCCCCCCATTATGACATCACAATGCCCTTTCCCCCATTGTGACATCACAATGCCTTTTCCCAACTGTGACATCACAATGCACTTTTCCCCATTGTGACATCACAATGCCCTTTCCCCCATTGTGACATCACAATGCCGTTTCCCCCATTGTGAAATCACAATGCAGTTTTCCCCATTGTGACATCACAATGCCGTTTTCCCCATTGTGACATCACAATGCTCTTTCCCACATTGTGACATCACGATGCCTTTTCCCCCATTGTGACATCACAATGCCCTTTCCCCCATTGTGACATCATAATGGCCTTTCCCCCATTGTGACATCACAATGCCCTTCCCCCCATTTTGACATCACAATGCCCTTTCCCCCATTGTGACATCACAATGCCTTTTCCCCATTGTGACATCACAATGCACTTTTCCCCATTGTGACATCACAATGCCCTTTCCCCCATTGTGAAATCACAATGCCGTTTCCCCCATTGTGATATCAAAATGCCGTTTTTCCCATTGTGACATCACAATGCCGTTTCGCCCATTGTGACATCACAATGCTGTTTCCCCTATTGTGACATCACAATGCCGTTTTCCCCATTGTGACATAACAATGCCATTTCCCCATTGTGACATCACAATGCCCTTTGCCACATTGTGACATCACAATGCCCTTTCCCCCATTGTGACATCACAATGCCCTTTCCCCTATTGTGACATAACAATGCCGTTTTCCCCATTGTGACATCACAATGCCCTTCCCCCATTGTGGCATCACAATGCCCTTTCCCCCAATGTGACATCACAATGCCCTTTCCCCCATTGTGACATCACAATGCCCTTTCCCCCATTGTGACATCACAATGCCCTTTCCCCCACTGTAACATCACAATGCCCTTTCCCTCATTGTGACATCACAATGCCGTTTCCCCTATTGTGACATCACAATGCCGTTTTCCCCATTGTGACATCACAATGCCGTTTCCCCCATTGTGACATCACAAAGCCGATTCCCCTATTGTGACATCACAATGCCGTTTTCCCCATTGTGACATCACAATGCCATTTCCCACATTGTGACATCACAATGCCCTTAACCACATTGTGACATCACAATGCCCTTTCCCCCATTGTGATATCAGTATGCCATTTCCCCTATTGTGACATCACAATGCCCCTAACCACATTATGACATCACAATGCCCTTTCCCCCATTGTGACATCATAATGCAGTTTTCCCCCATTGTGACATCACAATGGCCTTTCCCCCATTGTGACATCACAATGCCCTTCCCCCCATTATGACATCACAATGCCCTTTCCCCCATTGTGACGTCACAATACCCTTTCGCCCATTGTGACATCACAATGCCCTTCCCCCCATTATGACATCACAATGCCCTTTCCCCCATTGTGACGTCACAATACCCTTTCGCCCATTGTGACATCACAATGCTGTTTCCCCTATTGTGACATCACAATGCTGTTTTCCCCATTGTGACATAACAATGCCATTTCCCCATTGTGACATCACAATGCCCTTTGCCACATTGTGACATAACAATGCCATTTCCCCATTGTGACATCACAATGCCCTTTGCCACATTGTGACATCACAATGCCCTTTCCCCCATTGTGACAACACAATGCCATTTCCCCTATTGTGACATAACAATGCCGTTTTCCCCATTGTGACATCACAATGCCCTTCCCCCATTGTGGCATCACAATGCCCTTTCCCCCATTGTGACATCACAATGCCGTTTTCCCCATTGTGACATCACAATGCCGTTTCCCCCATTGTGACATCACAATGCCCTTTCCCCCATTGTGACATCACAATGCCCTTTCCCCCATTGTGACATCACAATGCCCTTTCCCCCATTGTGACATCACAATGCCGTTTTCCCATTGTGACATCACAATGGCCTTTCCCCCATTGTGACATCACAATGCCGTTTTCCCCATTGTGACATCACAATGCCCTTTCCCCCATTGTGACATCACAATGCTGTTTTCCCCATTGTGACATCACAATGCCCTTTCCGCCATTGTGACATCACAATGCCCTTTCCCCCATTGTGAAATCACAATGCTGTTTTCCCCATTGTGACATCACAATGCCCTTGCCCCCATTGTGACATCACAAAGCCGATTCCCCTATTGTGACATCACAATGCCGTTTTCCCCATTGTGACATCACAATGCCATTTCCCCATTGAGACATCACAATGCCCTTAACCACATTGTGACATCACAATGCCCTTTCCCCCATTGTGATATCAGTATACCATTTCCCCCATTGTGACATCACAATGCCATTTCCCCATTGAGACATCACAATGCCCTTAACCACATTATGACATCACAATGCCCTTTCCCCCATTGTGACATCATAATGCAGTTTTCCCCCATTGTGACATCACAATGGCCTTTCCCCCATTGTGACATCACAATGCCCTTCTCCCCATTATGACATCACAATGCCCTTTCCCCCATTGTGACATCACAATGCCTTTTCCCCACTGTGACATCACAATGCACTTTTCCCCTATTGTGACATCACAATGCTCTTTCCCCCATTGTGACATCACAATGCCGTTTCCCCCATTGTGATATCACAATGCCGTTTTCCCCATTGTGACATCACAATGCCGTTTTTCCCATTGTGACATCACAATGCCCTTTCCCCCATTGTGACATCACAATGCCCTTTCCCACATTGTGACATCACAATGCCATTTCCCCATTGTGACATCACAATGCTCTTTCCCACATTGTGACATCACAATGCCTTTTCCCCATTGTGACATCACAATGCTCTTTCCCACATTGTGACATCACAATGCCTTTTCCCCCATTGTGACATCACAATGCCCTTTCCCCCATTGTGACATCACAATGCCCTTTCCCCCATTGTGACATCACAATCCCCTTTCCCCCATTGTTACATCACAATGCCGTTTTCCCCATTGTGACATCACAATGCCCTTTCCCCCATTGTGACATCACAATGCCCTTTCCCCCATTGTGACATCACAATGCCCTTTCCCCCATTGTGACATCACAATGCCCTTTCCCCCATTGTGACATCACAATGCTGTTTTCCCCATTGTGACATCACAATGCCCTTTCCCCATTGTGACATCACAATGCCATTTCCCCATTGTGACATCACAATGCCCTTTCCCCCATTGTGACATCACAATCCCCTTTCCCCCATTGTTGCATCACAATGCCGTTTTCCCCATTGTGACATCACAATGCCCTTTCCCCCATTGTGACATCACAATGCCCTTTCCCCCATTGTGACATCACAATGCTGTTTTCCCCATTGTGACATCACAATGCCCTTTCCCCATTGTGACATCACAATGCCATTTCCCCATTGTGACATCACAATGCCATTTCCCCATTGTGACATCACAATGCCCTTTCCCCCATTGTGACATCACAATGCCCTTTCCTCCATTGTGACATCACAATGCCGTTTTTCCCATTGTGACATCACAATGCCCTTTCCCCCATTGTGACATCACACTGCCATTTCCCCCATTGTGACATCACAATGCTGTTTTTTACCATTGTGACATCACAATGCCATTTCCCCCATTGTGACATCATAATGCCCTTTCCCCCATTGTGACATCACAATGCTGTTTTCCCCATTGTGACATCACAATGCCCTTTCCCCCATTGTGACATCACAAAGCCGATTCCCCTATTGTGACATCACAATGCCGTTTTCCCCATTGTGACATCACAATGCCATTTCCCACATTGTGACATCACAATGCCCTTAACCACATTGTGACATCACAATGCCCTTTCCCCCATTGTGAAATCAGTATGCCATTTCCCCTATTGTGACATCACAATGCCCCTAACCACATTATGACATCACAATGCCCTTTCCCCCATTGTGACATCATAATGCAGTTTTCCCCCATTGTGACATCACAATGGCCTTTCCCCCATTGTGACATCACAATGCCCTTCCCCCCATTATGACATCACAATGCCCTTTCCCCCATTGTGACGTCACAATGCCCTTTCGCTCATTGTGACATCACAATGCTGTTTCCCCTATTGTGACATCACAATGCCGTTTTCCCCATTGTGACATAACAATGCCATTTCCCCATTGTGACATCACAATGCCCTTTGCCACATTGTGACATCACAATGCCCTTTCCCCCATTGTGACAACACAATGCCATTTCCCCTATTGTGACATAACAATGCCGTTTTCCCCATTGTGACATCACAATGCCCTTTCCCCCATTGTGACATCACAATGCCATTTCCCCCATTGTGACATCACAATGCCCTTTCCCCCACTGTGACATCACAATGCCCTTTCCCTCATTGTGACATCACAATGCCGTTTCCCCTATTGTGACATCACAATGCCGTTTTCCCCATTGTGACATCACAATGCCATTTCCCCCATTGTGACATCACAATGCCCTTTCCCCCATTGTGACATCACAATGCCCTTTCCCCCATTGTGACATCACAATGCCCTTTCCCCCATTGTGACATCACAATGCCCTTTCCCCCATTGTGACATCACAATGCCGTTTTCCCCATTGTGACATCACAATGCCCTTTCCCCCATTGTGACATCACAATGCCCTTTCCCCCATTGTGACATCACAATGCTGTTTTCCCCATTGTGACATCACAATGCCCTTTCCCCATTGTGACATCACAATGCCATTTCCCCATTGTGACATCACAATGCCCTTTCCCCCATTGTGACATCACAATCCCGTTTCCCCCATTGTTGCATCACAATGCCGTTTTCCCCATTGTGACATCACAATGCCCTTTCCCCTATTGTGACATCACAATGCCCTTTCCCCCATTGTGACATCACAATGCCCTTTCCCCCATTGTGACATCACAATGCTGTTTTCCCCATTGTGACATCACAATGCCCTTTCCCCATTGTGACATCACAATGCCATTTCCCCATTGTGACATTACAATGCCCTTTCCCCCATTGTGACATCACAATGCCCTTTCCTCCATTGTGACATCACAATGCCGTTTTTCCCATTGTGACATCACAATGCCCTTTCCCCCATTGTGACATCACACTGCCATTTCCCCCATTGTTACATCACAATGCTGTATTCCCCATTGTGACATCACAATGCCCTTTCCCCCATTGTGACATCATAATGCCCTTTCCCCCATTGTGACATCACAATGCTGTTTTCCCCATTGTGACATCACAATGCCCTTTCCCCCATTGTGACATCACAAAGCCGATTCCCCTATTGTGACATCACAATGCCGTTTTCCCCATTGTGACATCACAATGCCATTTCCCACATTGTGACATCACAATGCCCTTAACCACATTGTGACATCACAATGCCCTTTCCCCCATTGTGATATCAGTATGCCATTTCCCCTATTGTGACATCACAATGCCCCTAACCACATTATGACATCACAATGCCCTTTCCCCCATTGTGACATCATAATGCAGTTTTCCCCCATTGTGACATCACAATGGCCTTTCCCCCATTGTGACATCACAATGCCCTTCCCCCCATTATGACATCACAATGCCCTTTCCCCCATTGTGACGTCACAATGCCCTTTCGCCCATTGTGACATACAATGCTGTTTCCCCTATTGTGACATCACAATGCCGTTTTCCCCATTGTGACATAACAATGCCATTTCCCCATTGTGACATCACAATGCCCTTTGCCACATTGTGACATCACAATGCCCTTTCCCCCATTGTGACAACACAATGCCATTTCCCCTATTGTGACATAACAATGCCGTTTTCCCCATTGTGACATCACAATGCCCTTCCCCCATTGTGGCATCACAATGCCCTTTCCCCCATTGTGACATCACAATGCCCTTTCCCCCATTGTGACATCGCAATGCCATTTCCCCCATTGTGACATCACAATGCCCTTTCCCCCACTGTGACATCACAATGCCCTTTCCCTCATTGTGACATCACAATGCCCTTTCCCCATTGTGACATCACAATGCCATTTCCCCATTGTGACATCACAATGCCCTTTCCCCCATTGTGACATCACAATCCCCTTTCCCCCATTGTTGCATCACAATGCCGTTTTCCCCATTGTGACATCACAATGCCCTTTCCCCCATTGTGACATCACAATGCCCTTTCCCCCATTGTGACATCACAATGCCCTTTCCCCCATTGTGACATCACAATGCTGTTTTCCCCATTGTGACATCACAATGCCCTTTCCCCATTGTGACATCACAATGCCATTTCCCCATTGTGACATCACAATGCCATTTCCCCATTGTGACATCACAATGCCCTTTCCCCCATTGTGACATCACAATGCCCTTTCCTCCATTGTGACATCACAATGCCGTTTTTCCCATTGTGACATCACAATGCCCTTTCCCCCATTGTGACATCACACTGCCATTTCCCCCATTGTGACATCACAATGCTGTTTTTTACCATTGTGACATCACAATGCAATTTCCCCCATTGTGACATCATAATGCCCTTTCCCCCATTGTGACATCACAATGCTGTTTTCCCCATTGTGACATCACAATGCCCTTTCCCCCATTGTGACATCACAAAGCCGATTCCCCTATTGTGACATCACAATGCCGTTTTCCCCATTGTGACATCACAATGCCATTTCCCACATTGTGACATCACAATGCCCTTAACCACATTGTGACATCACAATGCCCTTTCCCCCATTGTGATATCAGTATGCCATTTCCCCTATTGTGACATCACAATGCCCCTAACCACATTATGACATCACAATGCCCTTTCCCCCATTGTGACATCATAATGCAGTTTTCCCCCATTGTGACATCACAATGGCCTTTCCCCCATTGTGACATCACAATGCCCTTCCCCCCATTATGACATCACAATGCCCTTTCCCCCATTGTGACGTCACAATGCCCTTTCGCTCATTGTGACATCACAATGCTGTTTCCCCTATTGTGACATCACAATGCCGTTTTCCCCATTGTGACATAACAATGCCATTTCCCCATTGTGACATCACAATGCCCTTTGCCACATTGTGACATCACAATGCCCTTTCCCCCATTGTGACAACACAATGCCATTTCCCCTATTGTGACATAACAATGCCGTTTTCCCCATTGTGACAGCACAATGCCCTTCCCCCATTGTGGCATCACAATGCCCTTTCCCCCATTGTGACATCACAATGCCCTTTCCCCCATTGTGACATCACAATGCCATTTCCCCCATTGTGACATCACAATGCCCTTTCCCCCACTGTGACATCACAATGCCCTTTCCCTCATTGTGACATCACAATGCCGTTTCCCCTATTGTGACATCACAATGCCGTTTTCCCCATTGTGACATCACAATGCCGTTTCCCCCATTGTGACATCACAATGCCCTTTCCCCCATTGTGACATCACAATGCCCTTTCCCCCATTGTGACATCACAATGCCCTTTCCCACATTGTGACATCACAATGCCGTTTTCCCCATTGTGACATCACAATGCCCTTTCCCCCATTGTGACATCACAATGCCCTTTCCCCCATTGTGACATCACAATGCTGTTTTCCCCATTGTGACATCACAATGCCCTTTCCCCATTGTGACATCACAATGCCATTTCCCCATTGTGACATCACAATGCCCTTTCCCCCATTGTGACATCACAATCCCGTTTCCCCCATTGTTGCATCACAATGCCGTTTTCCCCATTGTGACATCACAATGCCCTTTCCCCTATTGTGACATCACAATGCCCTTTCCCCCATTGTGACATCACAATGCCCTTTCCCCCATTGTGACATCACAATGCTGTTTTCCCCATTGTGACATCACAATGCCCTTTCCCCATTGTGACATCACAATGCCATTTCCCCATTGTGACATTACAATGCCCTTTCCCCCATTGTGACATCACAATGCCCTTTCCTCCATTGTGACATCACAATGCCGTTTTTCCCATTGTGACATCACAATGCCCTTTCCCCCATTGTGACATCACACTGCCATTTCCCCCATTGTTACATCACAATGCTGTATTCCCCATTGTGACATCACAATGCCCTTTCCCCCATTGTGACATCATAATGCCCTTTCCCCCATTGTGACATCACAATGCTGTTTTCCCCATTGTGACATCACAATGCCCTTTCCCCCATTGTGACATCACAAAGCCGATTCCCCTATTGTGACATCACAATGCCGTTTTCCCCATTGTGACATCACAATGCCATTTCCCACATTGGGACATCACAATGCCCTTAACCACATTGTGACATCACAATGCCCTTTCCCCCATTGTGATATCAGTATGCCATTTCCCCTATTGTGACATCACAATGCCCCTAACCACATTATGACATCACAATGCCCTTTCCCCCATTGTGACATCATAATGCAGTTTTCCCCCATTGAGACATCACAATGGCCTTTCCCCCATTGTGACATCACAATGCCCTTCCCCCCATTATGACATCACAATGCCCTTTCCCCCATTGTGACGTCACAATGCCCTTTCGCCCATTGTGACATACAATGCTGTTTCCCCTATTGTGACATCACAATGCCGTTTTCCCCATTGTGACATAACAATGCCATTTCCCCATTGTGACATCACAATGCCCTTTGCCACATTGTGACATCACAATGCCCTTTCCCCCATTGTGACAACACAATGCCATTTCCCCTATTGTGACATAACAATGCCGTTTTCCCCATTGTGACATCACAATGCCCTTCCCCCATTGTGGCATCACAATGCCCTTTCCCCCATTGTGACATCACAATGCCCTTTCCCCCATTGTGACATCGCAATGCCATTTCCCCCATTGTGACATCACAATGCCCTTTCCCCCACTGTGACATCACAATGCCCTTTCCCTCATTGTGACATCACAATGCCGTTTCCCCTATTGTGACATCACAATGCCGTTTTCC
The DNA here is from genome assembly GCF_035609145.1 of Eleutherodactylus coqui. Classification (NCBI taxonomy): domain Eukaryota; kingdom Metazoa; phylum Chordata; class Amphibia; order Anura; family Eleutherodactylidae; genus Eleutherodactylus; species Eleutherodactylus coqui. The sequence continues at coordinate 1,032,091 of NW_027102218.1, read as the reverse complement.
CCATTGTGACATCACAATGCCGTTTCCCCCATTGTGACATCACAATGCCCTTTCCCCCATTGTGACATCACAATGCCCTTTCCCCCATTGTGACATCACAATGCCGTTTTCCCCATTGTGACATCACAATGGCCTTTCCCCCATTGTGACATCACAATGCCGTTTTCCCCATTGTGACATCACAATGCCCTTTCCCCCATTGTGACATCACAATGCTGTTTTCCCCATTGTGACATCACAATGCCCTTTCCGCCATTGTGACATCACAATGCCCTTTCCCCCATTGTGACATCACAATGCTGTTTTCCCCATTGTGACATCACAATGCCCTTTCCCCCATTGTGACATCACAAAGCCGATTCCCCTATTGTGACATCACAATACTGTTTTCACCATTGTGACATCACAATGCCCTTTCCCCCATTGTGACATCACAAAGCCGATTCCCCTATTGTGACATCACAATGCCGTTTTCCCCATTGTGACATCACAATGCCATTTCCCCATTGAGACATCACAATGCCCTTAACCACATTGTGACATCACAATGCCCTTTCCCCCATTGTGATATCAGTATACCATTTCCCCTATTGTGACATCACAATGCCCCTAACCACATTATGACATCACAATGCCCTTTCCCCCATTGTGACATCATAATGCAGTTTTCCCCCATTGTGACATCACAATGGCCTTTCCCCCATTGTGACATCACATTGCCCTTCTCCCCATTATGACATCACAATGCCCTTTCCCCCATTGTGACATCACAATGCCTTTTCCCCACTGTGACATCACAATGCACTTTTCCCCTATTGTGACATCACAATGCCCTTTCCCCCATTGTGACATCACAATGCCGTTTCCCCCATTGTGATATCACAATGCCGTTTTCCCCATTGTGACATCACAATGCCGTTTTCCCCATTGTGACATCACAATGCCCTTTCCCCCATTGTGACATCACAATGCCCTTTCCCACATTGTGACATCACAATGCCATTTCCCCATTGTGACATTACAATGCTCTTTCCCACATTGTGACATCACAATGCCTTTTCCCCCATTGTGACATCACAATGCCCTTTCCCCCATTGTGACATCACAATGCCCTTTCCCCCATTGTGACATCACAATCCCCTTTCCCCCATTGTTACATCACAATGCCGTTTTCCCCATTGTGACATCACAATGCCCTTTCCCCCATTGTGACATCACAATGCCCTTTCCGCCAATTTGACATCACAATGCCCTTTCCCCCATTGTGACATCACAATGCCCTTTCCCCCATTGTGACATCACAATGCTGTTTTCCCCATTGTGACATCACAATGCCCTTTCCCCATTGTGACATCACAATGCCATTTCCCCATTGTGACATCACAATGCCCTTTCCCCCATTGACATCACAATGCCGTTTTCCCCATTGTGACATCACAATGCCATTTCCCACATTGTGGCATCACAATGCCCTTAACCACATTGTGACATCACAATGCCCTTTCCCCCATTGTGATATCAGTATGCCATTTCCCCTATTGTGACATCACAATGCCCCTAACCACATTATGACATCACAATGCCCTTTCCCCCATTGTGACATCATAATGCAGTTTTCCCCCATTGTGACATCACAATGGCCTTTCCCCCATTGTGACATCACAATGCCCTTCCCCCCATTATGACATCACAATGCCCTTTCCCCCATTGTGACGTCACAATGCCCTTTCGCTCATTGTGACATCACAATGCTGTTTCCCCTATTGTGACATCACAATGCCGTTTTCCCCATTGTGACATAACAATGCCATTTCCCCATTCTGACATCACAATGCCCTTTGCCACATTGTGACATCACAATGCCCTTTCCCCCATTGTGACAACACAATGCCATTTCCCCTATTGTGACATAACAATGCCGTTTTCCCCATTGTGACAGCACAATGCCCTTCCCCCATTGTGGCATCACAATGCCCTTTCCCCCATTGTGACATCACAATGCCCTTTCCCCCATTGTGACATCACAATGCCATTTCCCCCATTGTGACATCACAATGCCCTTTCCCCCACTGTGACATCACAATGCCCTTTCCCTCATTGTGACATCACAATGCCGTTTCCCCTATTGTGACATCACAATGCCGTTTTCCCCATTGTGACATCACAATGCCGTTTCCCCCATTGTGACATCACAATGCCCTTTCCCCCATTGTGACATCACAATGCCCTTTCCCCCATTGTGACATCACAATGCCCTTTCCCCCATTGTGACATCACAATGCCGTTTTCCCCATTGTGACAACACAATGCCCTTTCCCCCATTGTGACATCACAATGCCCTTTCCCCCATTGTGACATCACAATGCTGTTTTCCCCATTGTGACATCACAATGCCCTTTCCCCATTGTGACATCACAATGCCATTTCCCCATTGTGACATCACAATGCCCTTTCCCCCATTGTGACATCACAATCCCGTTTCCCCCATTGTTGCATCACAATGCCGTTTTCCCCATTGTGACATCACAATGCCCTTTCCCCTATTGTGACATCACAATGCCCTTTCCCCCATTGTGACATCACAATGCCCTTTCCCCCATTGTGACATCACAATGCTGTTTTCCCCATTGTGACATCACAATGCCCTTTCCCCATTGTGACATCACAATGCCATTTCCCCATTGTGACATTACAATGCCCTTTCCCCCATTGTGACATCACAATGCCCTTTCCTCCATTGTGACATCACAATGCCGTTTTTCCCATTGTGACATCACAATGCCCTTTCCCCCATTGTGACATCACACTGCCATTTCCCCCATTGTTACATCACAATGCTGTATTCCCCATTGTGACATCACAATGCCCTTTCCCCCATTGTGACATCATAATGCCCTTTCCCCCATTGTGACATCACAATGCTGTTTTCCCCATTGTGACATCACAATGCCCTTTCCCCCATTGTGACATCACAAAGCCGATTCCCCTATTGTGACATCACAATGCCGTTTTCCCCATTGTGACATCACAATGCCATTTCCCACATTGTGACATCACAATGCCCTTAACCACATTGTGACATCACAATGCCCTTTCCCCCATTGTGATATCAGTATGCCATTTCCCCTATTGTGACATCACAATGCCCCTAACCACATTATGACATCACAATGCCCTTTCCCCCATTGTGACATCATAATGCAGTTTTCCCCCATTGTGACATCACAATGGCCTTTCCCCCATTGTGACATCACAATGCCCTTCCCCCCATTATGACATCACAATGCCCTTTCCCCCATTGTGACGTCACAATGCCCTTTCGCCCATTGTGACATCACAATGCTGTTTCCCCTATTGTGACATCACAATGCCATTTTCCCCATTGTGACATAACAATGTCATTTCCCCATTGTGACATCACAATGCCCTTTGCCACATTGTGACATCACAATGCCCTTTCCCCCATTGTGACAACACAATGCCATTTCCCCTATTGTGACATAACAATACCGTTTTCCCCATTGTGACATCACAATGCCATTTCCCCCATTGTGACATCACAATGCCCTTTCCCCCACTGTGACATCACAATGCCCTTTCCCTCATTGTGACATCACAATGCCGTTTCCCACATTGTGACATCACAATGCCCTTTCCCCCATTGTGACATCACAATGCCCTTTCCCCCATTGTGACATCACAATGCCCTTTCCCCCATTGTGACATCACAATGCCGTTTTCCCCATTGTGACATCACAATGCCCTTTCCCCCATTGTGACATCACAATGCCCTTTCCCCCATTGTGACATCACAATGCTGTTTTCCCCATTGTGACATCACAATGCCCTTTCCCCATTGTGACATCACAATGCCATTTCCCCATTGTGACATCACAATGCCCTTTCCCCCATTGTGACATCACAATCCCGTTTCCCCCATTGTTGCATCACAATGCCGTTTTCCCCATTGTGACATCACAATGCCCTTTCCCCTATTGTGACATCACAATGCCCTTTCCCCCATTTAGACATCACAATGCCCTTTCCCCCATTGTGACATCACAATGCTGTTTTCCCCATTGTGACATCACAATGCCCTTTCCCCATTTTGACATCACAATGCCATTTCCCCATTGTGACATTACAATGCCCTTTCCCCCATTGTGACATCACAATGCCCTTTCCTCCATTGTGACATCACAATGCCGTTTTTCCCATTGTGACATCACAATGCCCTTTCCCCCATTGTGACATCACACTGCCATTTCCCCCATTGTTACATCACAATGCTGTATTCCCCATTGTGACATCACAATGCCCTTTCCCCCATTGTGACATCATAATGCCCTTTCCCCCATTGTGACATCACAATGCTGTTTTCCCCATTGTGACATCACAATGCCCTTTCCCCCATTGTGACATCACAAAGCCGATTCCCCTATTGTGACATCACAATGCCGTTTTCCCCATTGTGACATCACAATGCCATTTCCCACATTGTGACATCACAATGCCCTTAACCACATTGTGACATCACAATGCCCTTTCCCCCATTGTGATATCAGTATGCCATTTCCCCTATTGTGACATCACAATGCCCCTAACCACATTATGACATCACAATGCCCTTTCCCCCATTGTGACATCATAATGCAGTTTTCCCCCATTGTGACATCACAATGGCCTTTCCCCCATTGTGACATCACAATGCCCTTCCCCCCATTATGACATCACAATGCCCTTTCCCCCATTGTGACGTCACAATGCCCTTTCGCCCATTGTGACATCACAATGCTGTTTCCCCTATTGTGACATCACAATGCCCTTTGCCACATTGTGACATCACAATGCCCTTTCCCCCATTGTGACAACACAATGCCATTTCCCCTATTGTGACATAACAATGCCGTTTTCCCCATTGTGACATCACAATGCCATTTCCCCCATTGTGACATCACAATGCCCTTTCCCCCACTGTGACATCACAATGCCCTTTCCCTCATTGTGACATCACAATGCCGTTTCCCACATTGTGACATCACAATGCCCTTTCCCCCATTGTGACATCACAATGCCCTTTCCCCCATTGTGACATCACAATGCCCTTTCCCCCATTGTGACATCACAATGCCCTTTCCCCCATTGTGACATCACAATGCCGTTTTCCCCATTGTGACATCACAATGCCCTTTCCCCCATTGTGACATCACAATGCCGTTTTCCCCATTGTGACATCACAATGCCCTTTCCCCCATTGTGACATCATAATGCTGTTTTCCCCATTGTGACATCAGAATGCCCTTTCCCCCATTGTGACATCATAATGCCCTTTCCCCCATTGTGACATCACAATGCTGTTTTCCCCATTGTGACATCACAATGCCCTTTCCCCCATTGTGACATCACAAAGCCGATTCCCCTTATTGTGACATCACAATGCTGTTTTCCCCATTGTGACATCACAATGCCCTTTCCCCCATTGTGACATCAGAAAGCCGATTCCCCTATTGTGACATCACAATGCCGTTTTCCCCATTGTGACATCACAATGCCATTTCCCCATTGAGACATCACAATGCCCTTAACCACATTGTGACATCACAATGCCCTTTCCCCCATTGTGATATCAGTATGCCATTTCCCCTATTGTGACATCACAATGCCCCTAACCACATTATGACATCACAATGCCCTTTCCCCCATTGTGACATCATAATGCAGTTTTCCCCCATTGTGACATCACAATGGCCTTTCCCCCATTGTGACATCACAATGCCCTTCCCCCCATTATGACATCACAATGCCCTTTCCCCCATTGTGACATCACAATGCCTTTTCCCCACTGTGACATCACAATGCACTTTTCCCCATTGTGACATCACAATGCCCTTTCCCCCATTGTGACATCACAATGCCGTTTCCCCCATTGTGATATCACAATGCCGTTTTCCCCATTGTGACATCACAATGCCGTTTTCCCCATTGTGACATCACAATGCTCTTTCCCCCATTGTGACATCACAATGCCCTTTCCCACATTGTGACATCACAATGCCATTTCCCCATTGTGACATCACAATGCTCTTTCCCACATTGTGACATCACAATGCCTTTTCCCCCATTGAGACATCACAATGCCCTTTCCCCCATTGTGACATCACAATGGCCTTTCCCCCATTGTGACATCACAATGCCCTTCCCCCCATTTTGACATCACAATGCCCTTTCCCCCATTGTGACATCACAATGCCTTTTCCCCATTGTGACATCACAATGCACTTTTCCCCATTGTGACATCACAATGCCCTTTCCCCCTTTGTGACATTACAATGCCGTTTCCCCCATTGTGATATCACAATGCCGTTTTTCCCATTGTGACATCACAATGCCCATTCGCCCATTGTGACATCACAATGCTGTTTCCCCTATTGTGACATCACAATGCCGTTTTCCCCATTGTGACATCACAATGCCCTTCCCCCATTGTGGCATCACAATGCCCTTTCCCCCATTGTGACATCACAATGCCCTTTCCCCCATTGTGACATCACAATGCCATTTCCCCCATTGTGACATCACAATGCCCTTTCCCCCACTGTGACATCACAATGCCCTTTCCTTCATTGTGACATCACAATGCCGTTTCCCCTATTGTGACATCACAATGCCGTTTTCCCCATTGTGACATCACAATGCCGTTTCCCCCATTGTGACATCACAATGCCCTTTCCCCCATTGTGACATCACAATGCCCTTTCGCCCATTGTCACATCACAATGCTGTTTCCCCTATTGTGACATCACAATGCCGTTTTCCCCATTGTGACATAACAATGCCATTTCCCCATTGTAACATCACAATGCCCTTTGCCACATTGTGACATAACAATGCCATTTCCCCATTGTGACATCACAATGCCCTTTGCCACATTGTGACATCACAATGCCCTTTCCCCCATTGTGACAACACAATGCCATTTCCCCTATTGTGACATAACAATGCCGTTTTCCCCATTGTGACATCACAATGCCCTTCCCCCATTGTGGCATCACAATGCCCTTTCCCCCATTGTGACATCACAATGCCCTTTCCCCCATTGTGACATCGCAATGCCATTTCCCCCATTGTGACATCACAATGCCCTTTCCCCCACTGTGACATCACAATGCCCTTTCCCTCATTGTGACATCACAATGCCGTTTCCCCTATTGTGACATCACAATGCCGTTTTCCCCATTGTGACATCACAATGCCGTTTCCCCCATTGTGACATCACAATGCCCTTTCCCCCATTGTGACATCACAATGCCCTTTCCCCCATTGTGACATCACAATGCCCTTTCCCCCATTGTGACATCACAATGCCGTTTTCCCCATTGTGACATCACAATGGCCTTTCCCCCATTGTGACATTACAATGCCGTTTTCCCCATTGTGACATCACAATGCCCTTTCCCCCATTGTGACATCACAATGCTGTTTTCCCCATTGTGACATCACAATGCCCTTTCCGCCATTGTGACATCACAATGCCCTTTCCCCATTGTGACATCACAATGCTGTTTTCCCCATTGTGACATCACAATGCCCTTTCCCCCATTGTGACATCACAAAGCCGATTCCCCTATTGTGACATCACAATACTGTTTTCACCATTGTGACATCACAATGCCCTTTCCCCCATTGTGACATCACAAAGCCGATTCCCCTATTGTGACATCACAATGCCGTTTTCCCCATTGTGACATCACAATGCCATTTCCCCATTGAGACATCACAATGCCCTTAACCACATTGTGACATCACAATGCCCTTTCCCCCATTGTGATATCAGTATACCATTTCCCCTATTGTGACATCACAATGCCCCTAACCACATTATGACATCACAATGCCCTTTCCCCCATTGTGACATCATAATGCAGTTTTCCCCCATTGTGACATCACAATGGCCTTTCCCCCATTGTGACATCACAATGCCCTTCTCCCCATTATGACATCACAATGCCCTTTCCCCCATTGTGACATCACAATGCCTTTTCCCCACTGTGACATCACAATGCACTTTTCCCCTATTGTGACATCACAATGACCTTTCCCCCATTGTGACATCACAATGCCGTTTCCCCCATTGTGATATCACAATGCCGTTTTCCCCATTGTGACATCACAATGCCGTTTTCCCCATTGTGACATCACAATGCCCTTTCCCCCATTGTGACATCACAATGCCCTTTCCCACATTGTGACATCACAATGCCATTTCCCCATTGTGACATCACAATGCTCTTTCCCACATTGTGACATCACAATGCCTTTTCCCCCATTGTGACATCACAATGCCCTTTCCCCCATTGTGACATCACAATGCCCTTTCCCCCATTGTGACATCACAATCCCCTTTCCCCCATTGTTACATCACAATGCCGTTTTCCCCATTGTGACATCACAATGCCCTTTCCCCCATTGTGACATCACAATGCCCTTTCCCCCATTGTGACATCACAATGCCCTTTCCCCCATTGTGACATCACAATGCCCTTTCCCTTATTGTGACATCACAATGCTGTTTTCCCCATTGTGACATCACAATGCCCTTTCCCCATTGTGACATCACAATGCCATTTCCCCATTGTGACATCGCAATGCCCTTTCCCCCATTGTGACATCACAATCCCCTTTTCCCCATTGTTGCATCACAATGCCGTTTTCCCCATTGTGACATCACAATGCCCTTTCCCCCATTGTGACATCACAATGCCCTTTCCCCCATTGTGACATCACAATGCCCTTTCCCCCATTGTGACATCACAATGCTGTTTTCCCCATTGTGACATCACAATGCCCTTTCCCCATTGTGACATCACAATGCCATTTCCCCATTGTGACATCACAATGCCATTTCCCCATTGTGACATCACAATGCCCTTTCCCCATTGTGACATCACAATGCCCTTTCCTCCATTGTGACATCACAATGCCGTTTTTCCCATTGTGACATCACAATGCCCTTTCCCCCATTGTGACATCACACTGCCATTTCCCCCATTGTTACATCACAATGCTGTTTTTTACCATTGTGACATCACAATGCCCTTTCCCCCATTGTGACATCATAATGCCCTTTCCCCCATTGTGACATCACAATGCTGTTTTCCCCATTGTGACATCACAATGCCCTTTCCCCCATTGTGACATCACAAAGCCGATTCCCCTATTGTGACATCACAATGCCGTTTTCCCCATTGTGACATCACAATGCCATTTCCCACATTGTGACATCACAATGCCCTTAACCACATTGTGACATCACAATGCCCTTTCCCCCATTGTGATATCAGTATGCCATTTCCCCTATTGTGACATCACAATGCCCCTAACCACATTATGACATCACAATGCCCTTTCCCCCATTGTGACATCATAATGCAGTTTTCCCCCATTGTGACATCACAATGGCCTTTCCCCCATTGTGACATCACAATGCCCTTCCCCCCATTATGACATCACAATGCCCTTTCCCCCATTGTGACGTCACAATGCCCTTTCGCTCATTGTGACATCACAATGCTGTTTCCCCTATTGTGACATCACAATGCCGTTTTCCCCATTGTGACATAACAATGCCATTTCCCCATTGTGACATCACAATGCCCTTTGCCACATTGTGACATCACAATGCCCTTTCCCCCATTGTGACAACACAATGCCATTTCCCCTATTGTGACATAACAATGCCGTTTTCCCCATTGTGACAGCACAATGCCCTTCCCCCATTGTGGCATCAGAATGCCCTTTCCCCCATTGTGACATCACAATGCCCTTTCCCCCATTGTGACATCACAATGCCATATCCCCCATTGTGACATCACAATGCCCTTTCCCCCACTGTGACATCACAATGCCTTTTCCCTCATTGTGACATCACAATGCCGTTTCCCCTATTGTGACATCACAATGCCGTTTTCCCCATTGTGACATCACAATGCCGTTTCCCCCATTGTGACATCACAATGCCCTTTCCCCCATTGTGACATCACAATGCCCTTTCCCCCATTGTGACATCACAATGCCCTTTCCCCCATTGTGACATCACAATGCCGTTTTCCCCATTGTGACATCACAATGCCCTTTCCCCCATTGTGACATCACAATGCCCTTTCCCCCATTGTGACATCACAATGCTGTTTTCCCCATTGTGACATCACAATGCCCTTTCCCCATTGTGACATCACAATGCCATTTCCCCATTGTGACATCACAATGCCCTCTCCCCCATTGTGACATCACAATCCCGTTTCCCCCATTGTTGCATCACAATGCCGTTTTCCCCATTGTGACATCACAATGCCTTTCCCCTATTGTGACATCACAATGCCCTTTCCCCCATTGTGACATCACAATGCCCTTTCCCCCATTGTGACATCACAATGCTGTTTTCCCCATTGTGACATCACAATGCTGTTTTCCCCATTGTGACATTACAATGCCCTTTCCCCCATTGTGAAATCACAATGCCCTTTCCTCCATTGTGACATCACAATGCCGTTTTTCCCATTGTGACATCACAATGCCCTTTCCCCCATTGTGACATCACACTGCCATTTCCCCCATTGTTACATCACAATGCTGTTTTCCCCATTGTGACATCACAATGCCCTTTCCCCCATTGTGACATCATAATGCCCTTTCCCCCATTGTGACATCACAATGCTGTTTTCCCCATTGTGACATCACAATGCCCTTTCCCCCATTGTGACATCACAAAGCCGATTCCCCTATAGTGACATCACAATGCCGTTTTCCCCATTGTGACATCACAATGCCATTTCCCACATTGTGACATCACAATGCCCTTAACCACATTGTGACATCACAATGCCCTTTCCCCCATTGTGATATCAGTATGCCATTTCCCCTATTGTGACATCACAATGCCCCTAACCACATTATGACATCACAATGCCCTTTCCCCCATTGTGACATCATAATGCAGTTTTCCCCCATTGTGACATCACAATGGCCTTTCCCCCATTGTGACATCACAATGCCCTTCCCCCCATTATGACATCACAATGCCCTTTCCCCCATTGTGACGTCACAATGCCCTTTCGCCCATTGTGACATCACATTGCTGTTTCCCCTATTGTGACATCACAATGCCCTTTCCCCCATTGTGACATCACAAAGCCGATTCCCCTATTGTGACATCACAATACTGTTTTCACCATTGTGACATCACAATGCCCTTTCCCCCATTGTGACATCACAAAGCCGATTCCCCTATTGTGACATCACAATGCCGTTTTCCCCATTGTGACATCACAATGCCATTTCCCCATTGAGACATCACAATGCCCTTAACCACATTGTGACATCACAATGCCCTTTCCCCCATTGTGATTTCAGTATACCATTTCCCCTATTGTGACATCACAATGCCCCTAACCACATTATGACATCACAATGCCCTTTCCCCCATTGTGACATCATAATGCAGTTTTCCCCCATTGTGACATCACAATGGCCTTTCCCCCATTGTGACATCACAATGCCCTTCTCCCCATTATGACATCACAATGCCCTTTCCCCCATTGTGACATCACAATGCCTTTTCCCCACTGTGACATCACAATGCACTTTTCCCCTATTGTGACATCACAATGCCCTTTCCCCCATTGTGACATCACAATGCCGTTTCCCCCATTGTGATATCACAATGCCGTTTTCCCCATTGTGACATCACAATGCCGTTTTCCCCATTGTGACATCACAATGCCCTTTCCCACATTGTGACATCACAATGCCCTTTCCCACATTGTGACATCACAATGCCATTTCCCCATTGTGACATCACAATGCTCTTTCCCACATTGTGACATCACAATGCCTTTTCCCCCATTGTGACATCACAATGCCCTTTCCCCCATTGTGACATCACAATGCCCTTTCCCCCATTGTGACATCACAATCCCCTTTCCCCCATTGTTACATCACAATGCCGTTTTCCCCATTGTGACATCACAATGCCCTTTCCCCCATTGTGACATCACAATGCCCTTTCCCCCATTGTGACATCACAATGCCCTTTCCCCCATTGTGACATCACAATGCTGTTTTCCCCATTGTGACATCACAATGCCCTTTCCCCATTGTGACATCACAATGCCATTTCCCCATTGTGACATCGCAATGCCCTTTCCCCCATTGTGACATCACAATCCCCTTTCCCCCATTGTTGCTTCACAATGCCGTTTTCCCCATTGTGACATCACAATGCCCTTTCCCCCATTGTGACATCACAATGCCCTTTCCCCCATTGTGACATCACAATGCCCTTTCCCCCATTGTGACATCACAATGCTGTTTTCCCCATTGTGACATCACAATGCCCTTTCCCCATTGTGACATCACAATGCCATTTCCCCATTGTGACATCACAATGCCATTTCCCCATTGTGACATCACAATGCCCTTTCCCCTATTGTGACATCACAATGCCCTTTCCTCCATTGTGACATCACAATGCCGTTTTTCCCATTGTGACATCACAATGCCCTTTCCCCCATTGTGACATCACACTGCCATTTCCCCCATTGTTACATCACAATGCTGTTTTTTACCATTGTGACATCACAATGCCCTTTCCCCCATTGTGACATCATAATGCCCTTTCCCCCATTGTGACATCACAATGCTGTTTTCCCCATTGTGACATCACAATGCCCTTTCCCCCATTGTGACATCACAAAGCCGATTCCCCTATTGTGACATCACAATGCCGTTTTTCCCATTGTGACATCACAATGCCATTTCCCACATTGTGACATCACAATGCCCTTAACCACATTGTGACATCACAATGCCCTTTCCCCCATTGTGATATCAGTATGCCATTTCCCCTATTGTGACATCACAATGCCCCTAACCACATTATGACATCACAATGCCCTTTCCCCCATTGTGACATCATAATGCAGTTTTCCCCCATTGTGACATCACAATGGCCTTTTCCCCATTGTGACATCACAATGCCCTTCCCCCCATTATGACATCACAATGCCCTTTCCCCCATTGTGACGTCACAATGCCCTTTCGCTCATTGTGACATCACAATGCTGTTTCCCCTATTGTGACATCACAATGCCGTTTTCCCCATTGTGACATAACAATGCCATTTCCCCATTGTGACATCACAATGCCCTTTGCCACATTGTGACATCACAATGCCCTTTCCCCCATTGTGACAACACAATGCCATTTCCCCTATTGTGACATAACAATGCCGTTTTCCCCATTGTGACAGCACAATGCCCTTCCCCCATTGTGGCATCAGAATGCCCTTTCCCCCATTGTGACATCACAATGCCCTTTCCCCCATTGTGACATCACAATGCCATTTCCCCCATTGTGACATCACAATGCCCTTTCCCCCACTGTGACATCACAATGCCCTTTCCCTCATTGTGACATCACAATGCCGTTTCCCCTATTGTGACATCACAATGCCGTTTTCCCCATTGTGACATCACAATGCCGTTTCCCCCATTGTGACATCACAATGCCCTTTCCCCCATTGTGACATCACAATGCCCTTTCCCCCATTGTGACATCACAATGCCCTTTCCCCCATTGTGACATCACAATGCCGTTTTCCCCATTGTGACATCACAATGCCCTTTCCCCCATTGTGACATCACAATGCCCTTCTCCCCATTATGACATCACAATGCCCTTTCCCCCATTGTGACATCACAATGCCTTTTCCCCACTGTGACATCACAATGCACTTTTCCCCTATTGTGACATCACAATGCCCTTTCCCCCATTGTGACATCACAATGCCGTTTCCCCCATTGTGATATCACAATGCCGTTTTCCCCATTGTGACATCACAATGCCGTTTTCCCCATTGTGACATCACAATGCCCTTTCCCCCATTGTGACATCACAATGCCCTTTCCCACATTGTGACATCACAATGCCATTTCCCCATTGTGACATCACAATGCTCTTTCCCACATTGTGACATCACAATGCCTTTTCCCCCATTGTGACATCACAATGCCCTTTCCCCCATTGTGACATCACAATGCCCTTTCCCCCATTGTGACATCACAATCCCCTTTCCCCCATTGTTACATCACAATGCCGTTTTCCCCATTGTGACATCACAATGCCCTTTCCCCCATTGTGACATCACAATGCCCTTTCCCCCATTGTGACATCACAATGCCCTTTCCCCCATTGTGACATCACAATGCTGTTTTCCCCATTGTGACATCACAATGCCCTTTCCCCATTGTGACATCACAATGCCATTTCCCCATTGTGACATCGCAATGCCCTTTCCCCCATTGTGACATCACAATCCCCTTTCCCCCATTGTTGCATCACAATGCCGTTTTCCCCATTGTGACATCACAATGCCCTTTCCCCCATTGTGACATCACAATGCCCTTTCCCCCATTGTGACATCACAATGCCCTTTCCCCCATTGTGACATCACAATGCCCTTTCCCCCATTGTGACATCACAATGCTGTTTTCCCCATTGTGACATCACAATGCCCTTTCCCCATTGTGACATCACAATGCCATTTCCCCATTGTGACATCACAATGCCATTTCCCCATTGTGACATCACAATGCCCTTTCCCCTATTGTGACATCACAATGCCCTTTCCTCCATTGTGACATCACAATGCCGTTTTTCCCATTGTGACATCACAATGCCCTTTCCCCCATTGTGACATCACACTGCCATTTCCCCCATTGTTACATCACAATGCTGTTTTTTACCATTGTGACATCACAATGCCCTTTCCCCCATTGTGACATCATAATGCCCTTTCCCCCATTGTGACATCATAATGCCCTTTCCCCCATTGTGACATCACAATGCTGTTTTCCCCATTGTGACATCACAATGCCCTTTCCCCCATTGTGACATCACAAAGCCGATTCCCCTATTGTGACATCACAATGCCGTTTTCCCCATTGTGACATCACAATGCCATTTCCCACATTGTGACATCACAATGCCCTTAACCACATTGTGACATCACAATGCCCTTTCCCCCATTGTGATATCAGTATGCCATTTCCCCTATTGTGACATCACAATGCCCCTAACCACATTATGACATCACAATGCCCTTTCCCCCATTGTGACATCATAATGCAGTTTTCCCCCATTGTGACATCACAATGGCCTTTTCCCCATTGTGACATCACAATGCCCTTCCCCCCATTATGACATCACAATGCCCTTTCCCCCATTGTGACGTCACAATGCCCTTTCGCTCATTGTGACATCACAATGCTGTTTCCCCTATTGTGACATCACAATGCCGTTTTCCCCATTGTGACATAACAATGCCATTTCCCCATTGTGACATCACAATGCCCTTTGCCACATTGTGACATCACAATGCCCTTTCCCCCATTGTGACAACACAATGCCATTTCCCCTATTGTGACATAACAATGCCGTTTTCCCCATTGTGACAGCACAATGCCCTTCCCCCATTGTGGCATCAGAATGCCCTTTCCCCCATTGTGACATCACAATGCCCTTTCCCCCATTGTGACATCACAATGCCATTTCCCCCATTGTGACATCACAATGCCCTTTCCCCCACTGTGACATCACAATGCCCTTTCCCTCATTGTGACATCACAATGCCGTTTCCCCTATTGTGACATCACAATGCCGTTTTCCCCATTGTGACATCACAATGCCGTTTCCCCCATTGTGACATCACAATGCCCTTTCCCCCATTGTGACATCACAATGCCCTTTCCCCCATTGTGACATCACAATGCCCTTTCCCCCATTGTGACATCACAATGCCCTTTCCCCCATTGTGACATCACAATGCCGTTTTCCCCATTGTGACATCACAATGCCCTTTCCCCCATTGTGACATCACAATGCCCTTTCCCCCATTGTGACATCACAATGCTGTTTTCCCCATTGTGACATCACAATGCCCTTTCCCCATTGTGACATCACAATGCCATTTCCCCATTGTGACATCACAATGCCCTCTCCCCCATTGTGACATCACAATCCCGTTTCCCCCATTGTTGCATCACAATGCCGTTTTCCCCATTGTGACATCACAATGCCCTTTCCCCTATTGTGACATCACAATGCCCTTTCCCCCATTGTGACATCACAATGCCCTTTCCCCCATTGTGACATCACAATGCTGTTTTCCCCATTGTGACATCACAATGCCCTTTCCCCATTGTGACATCACAATGCCATTTCCCCATTGTGACATTACAATGCCCTTTCCCCCATTGTGACATCACAATGCCCTTTCCTCCATTGTGACATCACAATGCCGTTTTTCCCATTGTGACATCACAATGCCCTTTCCCCCATTGTGACATCACACTGCCATTTCCCCCATTGTTACATCACAATGCTGTTTTCCCCATTGTGACATCACAATGCCCTTTCCCCCATTGTGACATCATAATGCCCTTTCCCCCATTGTGACATCACAATGCTGTTTTCCCCATTGTGACATCACAATGCCCTTTCCCCCATTGTGACATCACAAAGCCGATTCCCCTATAGTGACATAACAATGCCGTTTTCCCCATTGTGACATCACAATGCCATTTCCCACATTGTGACATCACAATGCCCTTAACCACATTGTGACATCACAATGCCCTTTCCCCCATTGTGATATCAGTATGCCATTTCCCCTATTGTGACATCACAATGCCCCTAACCACATTATGACATCACAATGCCCTTTCCCCCATTGTGACATCATAATGCAGTTTTCCCCCATTGTGACATCACAATGGCCTTTCCCCCATTGTGACATCACAATGCCCTTCCCCCCATTATGACATCACAATGCCCTTTCCCCCATTGTGACGTCACAATGCCCTTTCGCCCATTGTGACATCACAATGCTGTTTCCCCTATTGTGACATCACAATGCCATTTTCCCCATTGTGACATACCAATGTCATTTCCCCATTGTGACATCACAATGCCCTTTGCCACATTGTGACATCACAATGCCCTTTCCCCCATTGTGACAACACAATGCCATTTCCCCTATTGTGACATAACAATGCCGTTTTCCCCATTGTGACATCACAATGCCATTTCCCCCATTGTGACATCACAATGCCCTTTCCCCCACTGTGACATCACAATGCCCTTTCCCTCATTGTGACATCACAATGCCGTTTCCCACATTGTGACATCACAATGCCCTTTCCCCCATTGTGACATCACAATGCCCTTTCCCCCATTGTGACATCACAATGCCCTTTCCCCCATTGTGACATCACAATGCCCTTTCCCCCATTGTGACATCACAATGCCCTTTCCCCCATTGTGACATCACAATGCCCTTTTCCCCATTGTGACATCACAATGCCCTTTCCCCCATTGTGACATCACAATTCCGTTTTCCCCATTGTGACATCACAATGCCCTTTCCCCCATTGTGACATCATAATGCTGTTTTCCCCATTGTGACATCAGAATGCCCTTTCCCCCATTGTGACATCATAATGCCCTTTCCCCCATTGTGACATCACAATGCTGTTTTCCCCATTGTGACATCACAATGCCCTTTCCCCCATTGTGACATCACAAAGCCGATTCCCCTATTATGACATCACAATGCTGTTTTCCCCATTGTGACATCACAATGCCCTTTCCCCCATTGTGACATCACAAAGCCGATTCCCCTATTGTGACATCACAATGCCGTTTTCCCCATTGTGACATCACAATGCCATTTCCCCATTGAGACATCACAATGCCCTTAACCACATTGTGACATCACAATGCCCTTTCCCCCATTGTGATATCAGTATGCCATTTCCCCTATTGTGACATCACAATGCCCCTAACCACATTATGACATCACAATGCCCTTTCCCCCATTGTGACATCATAATGCAGTTTTCCCCCATTGTGACATCACAATGGCCTTTCCCCCATTGTGACATCACAATGCCCTTCCCCCCATTATGACATCACAATGCCCTTTCCCCCATTGTGACATCACAATGCCTTTTCCCCACTGTGACATCACAATGCACTTTTCCCCATTGTGACATCACAATGCCCTTTCCCCCATTGTGACATCACAATGCCGTTTCCCCCATTGTGATATCACAATGCCGTTTTTCCCATTGTGACATCACAATGCCGTTTTCCCCATTGTGACATCACAATGCCCTTTCCCCCATTGTGACATCACAATGCCCTTTCCCACATTGTGACATCACAATGCCATTTCCCCATTGTGACATCACAATGCTCTTTCCCACATTGTGACATCACAATGCCTTTTCCCCCATTGAGACATCACAATGCCCTTTCCCCCATTGTGACATCACAATGGCCTTTCCCCCATTGTGACATCACAATGCCCTTCCCTCCATTTTGACATCACAATGCCCTTTCCCCCATTGTGACATCACAATGCCTTTTCCCCATTGTGACATCACAATGCACTTTTCCCCATTGTGACATCACAATGCCCTTTCCCCCATTGTGACATTACAATGCCGTTTCCCCCATTGTGATATCACAATGCCGTTTTTCCCATTGTGACATCACAATGCCCTTTCGCCCATTGTGACATCACAATGCTGTTTCCCCTATTGTGACATCACAATGCCGTTTTCCCCATTGTGACATAACAATGCCATTTCCCCATTGTGACATCACAATGCCGTTTGCCACATTGTGACATCACAATGCCCTTTCCCCCATTGTGACAACACAATGCCATTTCCCCTATTGTGACATAACAATGCCGTTTTCCCCATTGTGACATCACAATGCCCTTCCCCCATTGTGGCATCACAATACCCTTTCCCCCATTGTGACATCACAATGCCCTTTCCCCCATTGTGACATCACAATGCCATTTCCCCCATTGTGACATCACAATGCCCTTTCCCCCACTGTGACATCACAATGCCCTTTCCCTCATTGTGACATCACAATGCCGTTTCCCCTATTGTGACATCACAATGCCGTTTTCCCCATTGTGACATCACAATGCCGTTTCCCCCATTGTGACATCACAATGCCCTTTCCCCCATTGTGACATCACAATGCCCTTTCCCCCATTGTGACATCACAATGCCCTTTCCCCCATTGTAGCATCACAATGCCCTTTCCCCCATTGTGACATCACAATGCCCTTTCCCCCATTGTGACATCACAATGCCGTTTTCCCCATTGTGACATCACAATGCCCTTTCCCCCATTGTGACATCACAATGCCGTTTTCCCCATTGTGACATCACAATGCCCTTTCCCCCATTGTGACATCACAATGCTGTTTTCCCCATTGTGACATCACAATGCCCTTTCCGCCATTGTGACATCATAATGCCCTTTCCCCCATTGTGACATCACAATGCTGTTTTCCCCATTGTGACATCACAATGCCCTTTCCCCCATTGTGACATCACAAAGCCGATTCCCCTATTGTGACATCACAATGCTGTTTTCCCCATTGTGACATCACAATGCCCTTTCCCCCATTGTGACATCACAAAGCCGATTCCCCTATTGTGACATCACAATGCCGTTTTTCCCCATTGTCTCATCACAATGCCATTTCCCCATTGAGACATCACAATGCCCTTAACCACATTGTGACATCACAATGCCCTTTCCCCCATTGTGATATCAGTATACCATTTCCCCTATTGTGACATCACAATGCCCCTAACCACATTATGACATCACAATGCCCTTTCCCCCATTGTGACATCCTAATGCAGTTTTCCCCCATTGTGATATCACAATGGCCTTTCCCCCATTGTGACATCACAATGCCCTTCCTCCCATTATGACATCACAATGCCCTTTCCCCCATTGTGACATCACAATGCCTTTTCCCCACTGTGACATCACAATGCACTTTTCCCCTATTGTGACATCACAATGCCCTTTCCCCCATTGTGACATCACAATGCCGTTTCCCCCATTGTGATATCACAATGCCGTTTTCCCCATTGTGACATCACAATGCCGTTTTCCCCATTGTGACATCACAATGCCCTTTCCCACATTGTGACATCACAATGCCATTTCCCCATTGTGACATCACAATGCTCTTTCCCACATTGTGACATCACAATGCCTTTTCCCCCATTGTGACATCACAATGCCCTTTCCCCCATTGTGACATCACAATGCCCTTTCCCCCATTGTGACATCACAATCCCCTTTCCCCCATTGTTACATCACAATGCCGTTTTCCCCATTGTGACATCACAATGCCCTTTCCCCCATTGTGACATCACAATGCCCTTTCCCCCATTGTGACATCACAATGCCCTTTCCCCCATTGTGACATAACAATGCTGTTTTCCCCATTGTGACATCACAATGCCCTTTCCCCATTGTGACATCACAATGCCATTTCCCCATTGTTGCATCACAATGCCGTTTTCCCCATTGTGACATCACAATGCCCTTTCCCCCATTGTGACATCACAATGCCCTTTCCCCCATTGTGACATCACAATGCCCTTTCCCCCATTGTGACATCACAATGCTGTTTTCCCCATTGTGACATCACAATGCCCTTTCCCCATTGTGACATCACAATGCCCTTTCCCCATTGTGACATCACAATGCCATTTCCCCATTGTGAGATCACAATGCCCTTTCCCCCATTGTGACATCACAATGCCCTTTCCTCCATTGTGACATCACAATGCCGTTTTTCCCATTGTGACATCACAATGCCCTTTCCCCCATTGTGACATCACACTGCCATTTCCCCCATTGTTACATCACAATGCCGTTTTCACCATTGTGACATCACAATGCCCTTTCCCCCATTGTGACATCACAATGCTGTTTTCCCCATTGTGACATCACAATGCCCTTTTCCCCATTGTGACATCACAAAGCCCTTCCCCCCATTATGACATCACAATGCCCTTTCCCCCATTGTGACGTCACAATGCCCTTTCGCCCATTGTGACATCACAATGCTGTTTCCCCTATTGTGACATCACAATGCCGTTTTACCCATTGTGACATAACAATGTCATTTCCCCATTGTGACATCACAATGCCCTTTGCCACATTGTGACATCACAATGCCCTTTCCCCCATTGTGACAACACAATGCCATTTCCCCTATTGTGACATAACAATGCCGTTTTCCCCATTGTGACATCACAATGCCATTTCCCCCATTGTGACATCACAATGCCCTTTCCCCCACTGTGGCATCACAATGCCGTTTCCCACATTGTGACATCACAATGCCCTTTCCCCCATTGTGACATCACAATGCCCTTTCCCCCATTGTGACATCACAATGCCCTTTCCCCCAGTGTGACATCACAATGCCGTTTTTCCCATTGTGACATCACAATGCCCTTTCCCCCATTGTGACATCATAATGCTGTTTTCCCCATTGTGACATCAGAATGCCCTTTCCCCCATTGTGACATCACAATGCCGTTTTTCCCATTGTGACATCACAATGCCCTTTCCCCCATTGTGACATCATAATGCTGTTTTCCCAATTGTGACATCAGAATGCCCTTTCCCCCATTGTGACATCATAATGCCCTTTCCCCCATTGTGACATCACAATGCTGTTTTCCCCATTGTGACATCGAAATGCCCTTTCCCCCATTGTGACATCACAAAGCCGATTCCCCTATTGTGACATCACAATGCTGTTTTCCCCATTGTGACATCACAATGCCCTTTCCCCCATTGTGACATCACAAAGCCGATTCCCCTATTGTGACATCACAATGCCGTTTTCCCCATTGTGACATCACAATGCCATTTCCCCATTGAGACATCACAATGCCCTTAACCACATTGTGACATCACAATGCCCTTTCCCCCATTGTGATATCAGTATGCCATTTCCCCTATTGTGACATCACAATGCCCCTAACCACATTATGACATCACAATGCCCTTTCCCCCATTGTGACATCATAATGCAGTTTTCCCCCCTTGTGACATCACAATGGCCTTTCCCCCATTGTGACATCACAATGCCCTTCCCCCCATTATGACATCACAATGCCCTTTCCCCCATTGTGACATCACAATGCCTTTTCCCCACTGTGACATCACAATGCACTTTTCCCCATTGTGACATCACAATGCCCTTTCCCCCATTGTGACATCACAATGCCGTTGTTACGGCACTCTGCCCCCCGAGCGCCAGTTGGGGTGCCCTGATCTCCTGCACCCCACTGTCCCTGCCTACTTGCCTCGGCCCTGGCTAACCCCAGGCGGACAACTGGGCGGCAGTCCCTGCACTGGCTAGGGACCTGGCGACTGCCTAGCTGGAACTACTAACAGGGGACAGAGTGCCGACAGAAGAGGCAGGTGTAACAAACCAACAAAACTTACAAGTACAAGCAGGGCTGGAGATGGAGCTCACAGGCAGATAGACAGGACCCGAATAGCAACCAGTGCTGACTGGGACAGACCAGACTAGGGGCTAACAGGACCAACAGGAACAGGCTGAGAAAGGATAGCAGGGCTGACAGACAACTAGTGACTGGCTGAGGTAAACTGCAGACAGACTGACTAGCTGA
Organism: Eleutherodactylus coqui; assembly: GCF_035609145.1. Taxonomy (NCBI): domain Eukaryota; kingdom Metazoa; phylum Chordata; class Amphibia; order Anura; family Eleutherodactylidae; genus Eleutherodactylus; species Eleutherodactylus coqui. The sequence goes on along the minus strand of NW_027102218.1, from coordinate 1,009,487 downwards.
AAGCAGAACCAATAACTGGCAGTGAGCTCACATCACTGCCAGTCTCTTAACCACAAGGTTCCGCCCCCGGGCGGAGAGTGGGAGGAGGCAACTCCACCCACTGCTGTATAAGACGAACGGAGGAGTGCGGGCGGCACCCTACGGGTGGACACGCCCATGCCGCCGCCCACCGGCCGTCCCAAGCTGCTGGGATAACCTCGACACAAGGCTCCAGGCTGCTGGAGCCGACGCCGGAGCGACGCGCGCCGACCGCGGGATCCCGTGCCGCGCTGTATGGTAACATTACCCCCCCTCTGACGGGGGACCTCCGGGCCCCCGGAAACTCGACCAGGCTTATCCAGGAGGCGGCTGCGAAAACGCTGTACCAACCCGAGAATGTGACCCACCTGGGCGGTCACCATGGGCTGATCCTCAGGTCCATGACTTCGGTAGTCTGTGGCTGCCCCATTTCCTTCAGGGCCAACCGTTGACATATCGTCATGTTTCAGGTCGTCTTCCGAGTCAATGTCCAACCATTCACCACTGTCTTTTGACCCATCCTCGCTACCAATGACGCTGCCTTCAAAATCTGAGGCATCTCCAACTTTAAAATCACTGTCATCTGAGCTATCATACTCCAAAAAACTCTTCCGGGCCCCCAAATATTGTACGGTTCCTGTAGCCCGGCGAGAATCCAGGATCTCCTGGGCCTCGTATTCAACTTCATCACGGACCGGGGTGGGCGGCGGGGGACCGGAGGTGGGCATCACCGAAGGGACAACAGGTTTCGACACAGACTTATGGAACCCCCTGCGACCCCTCCTTTTGCGATTTCCAGAGGACCGGTACCCCTTCTGTCCCGCCCTGTACGGCTCAACCACCGACAGACTCTCCTCACAACGCAACTGCATACGAGACCCCACCCCTTTCTTCCGTCCCCCCTGCAGGGCATCGGTGGCGACATCAGCAGCAGGGCAGGCGGACGGGGTGTGAAGGTAAGTGGGACCTCGGGGACTGAGTGCGGTCTCGACTGAGCAGGGAGGATGGGAAGCGCGATGGCTATGGCAGAACGGGCCCCACCGGGTTAGCTCCCCAGTGGCCCAATCGAATTGGGGGTTATGCAACGCCAGCCACGGCATCCCTAGTACCATGTCTACCGACATTTTCTCCATTACCAGGAATGATAGACCTTCCGAATGGCGACCCCCCACAGTGAGTTGTAACACTGGGGTCCTCCATCGTACCAAGCCCGAAGCCAGAGGAGTAGCATCAATGCTAGCAAAACGAATTGGCGTCTTCAGCGCCAAAAATTCCGCCCTCAGGGGCTCAACAAGACGCATGCTTACCAGGTTAGCGGCTGCTCCGGAATCAATAAATGCCTGCCCTAGGCGGGAGAAGTTCCGGAATCTAACCTGGCAGGGTATTAGAAGTCTAGGACGTACCTGTGGTCCTAGGCGACCCTCCCTGCAATCGCCTAGGACTGGGAGTCTTTCTGCCGATTCGGACTGTGGGCGCTGAGGCCTCAGGGGGCAGGTTATCACCCGATGTCCAGCTTTCCCGCAGTAGAGGCAGAGATGATGCAATAACCGAACTCGGCGTCGCTCCTTGGGGTCCAGCGGGTCCAGTTCCATAGGTTCGGGAACAGAGACTGGTACGGAAGAGGAAGGAACCGGACAAACGACCTCCCTGACTCTACTGGTCTGCCTGTCCTGCTTCCCAGCCCTGAGCCTCCTATCTGCCTTCACCGCTAGCTCCATGGCCTCCTTTAAGGACCCGGGAATGGGATGGGAGATCAACAGCTCTTTGACCGCGTCCGAGAGACCCTGCAGAAAAACGTCCTTCAGGGCACTCTCGTTCCATGCAGTGTCGCCCGCATAGCGTCTGAAACTGGAGCAATAATCCTCCACACAAAGCGACCCCTGATGCAGCGCCAGCAACCGTGAAACCGCCAACCCCACTCGGTCCGGCTCATCGAAGATGCCCCCGAGTTCCTGAAAAAAGGAGTCCACCGACTGCAGGGAGGGGGAACCCTCGGGAATAGAAAAGGCCCAAGTCTGGGCAGAGCCCCGCAGCAGGGACATTATAAGCCCGACCCTCTGGGCCTCTGAGCCCGAAGAACGGGGACGCATCCGAAAAAACAGGCGACACGCCTGTTGAAAAACGAAAAACTTGTTCCTCTCCCCAGAGAACACCTCGGGGAGAGGGCACTTGGGTTCGGGACTGGTAAAGGCGTTCTGCCCCTGCGACAACGCCCACTGCTCCTGGGCCACCATGCGAGCTGACAAATCCCGGATCACCGGCACCAGGTCTTGCAGCTGGTTTGCAAGGGCGCTGATCGCCGCCATGAAAAAAAAGGTATTTTAAGGGCCAGTTATTATGTTACGGCACTCTGCCCCCCGAGCGCCAGTTGGGGTGCCCTGATCTCCTGCACCCCACTGTCCCTGCCTACTTGCCTCGGCCCTGGCTAACCCCAGGCGGACAACTGGGCGGCAGTCCCTGCACTGGCTAGGGACCTGGCGACTGCCTAGCTGGAACTACTAACAGGGGACAGAGTGCCGACAGAAGAGGCAGGTGTAACAAACCAACAAAACTTACAAGTACAGCAGGGCTGGAGATGGAGCTCACAGGCAGATAGACAGGACCCGAATAGCAACCAGTGCTGACTGGGACAGACCAGACTAGGGGCTAACAGGACCAACAGGAACAGGCTGAGAAAGGATAGCAGGGCTGACAGACAACTAGTGACTGGCTGAGGTAAACTGCAGACAGACTGACTAGCTGAAAGCAGAACCAATAACTGGCAGTGAGCTCACATCACTGCCAGTCTCTTAACCACAAGGTTCCGCCCCCGGGCGGAGAGTGGGAGGAGGCAACTCCACCCACTGCTGTATAAGACGAACGGAGGAGTGCGGGCGGCACCCTACGGGTGGACACGCCCATGCCGCCGCCCACCGGCCGTCCCAAGCTGCTGGGATAACCTCGACACAAGGCTCCAGGCTGCTGGAGCCGACGCCGGAGCGACGCGCGCCGACCGCGGGATCCCGTGCCGCGCTGTATGGTAACAGCCGTTTCCCCTATTGTGAAATCACAATGCAGTTTTCCCCATTGTGACATCACAATGCCGTTTTCCCCATTGTGACATCACAAGGCCCTTTCCCCCATTGTGACATCACAATGCCCTTTCCCACATTGTGACATCACAATGCCATTTCCCCATTGTGACATCACAATGCTCTTTCCCACATTGTGACATCACAATGCCTTTTCCCCCATTGTGACATCACAATGCCCTTTCCCCCATTGTGACATCATAATGGCCTTTCCCCCATTGTGACATCACAATGCCCTTCCCCCCATTTTGACATCACAATGCCCTTTCCCCCATTGTGACATCACAATGCCTTTTCCCCATTGTGACATCACAATGCCCTTTCCCCCATTGTGAAATCACAATGCCGTTTCCCCCATTGTGATATCACAATGCCGTTTTTCCCATTGTGACATCACAATGCCGTTTCGCCCATTGTGACATCACAATGCTGTTTCCCCTATTGTGACATCACAATGCCGTTTTCCCCATTGTGACATAACAATGCCATTTCCCCATTGTGACATCACAATGCCCTTTGCCACATTGTGACATCACAATGCCCTTTCCCCCATTGTGACATCACAATGCCCTTTCCCCTATTGTGACATAACAATGCCGTTTTCCCCATTGTGACATCACAATGCCCTTCCCCCATTGTGGCATCACAATGCCCTTTCCCCCATTGTGACATCACAATGCCCTTTCCCCCATTGTGACATCACAATGCCCTTTCCCCCATTGTGACATCACAATGCCCTTTCCCCCACTGTAACATCACAATGCCCTTTCCCTCATTGTGACATCACAATGCCGTTTCCCCTATTGTGACATCACAAAGCCGTTTTCCCCATTGTGACATCACAATGCCGTTTCCCCCATTGTGACATCACAAAGCCGATTCCCCTATTGTGACATCACAATGCCGTTTTCCCCATTGTGACATCACAATGCCATTTCCCACATTGTGACATCACAATGCCCTTAACCACATTGTGACATCACAATGCCCTTTCCCCCATTGTGATATCAGTATGCCATTTCCCCTATTGTGACATCACAATGCCCCTAACCACATTATGACATCACAATGCCCTTTCCCCCATTGTGACATCATAATGCAGTTTTCCCCCATTGTGACATCACAATGGCCTTTCCCCCATTGTGACATCACAATGCCCTTCCCCCCATTATGACATCACAATGCCCTTTCCCCCATTGTGACGTCACAATGCCCTTTCGCCCATTGTGACATCACAATGCTGTTTCCCCTATTGTGACATCACAATGCCGTTTTCCCCATTGTGACATAACAATGCCATTTCCCCATTGTGACATCACAATGCCCTTTGCCACATTGTGACATAACAATGCCATTTCCCCATTGTGACATCACAATGCCCTTTGCCACATTGTGACATCACAATGCCCTTTCCCCCATTGTGACAACACAATGCCATTTCCCCTATTGTGACATAACAATGCCGTTTTCCCCATTGTGACATCACAATGCCCTTCCCCCATTGTGGCATCACAATGCCCTTTCCCCCATTGTGACATCACAATGCCCTTTCCCCCATTGTGACATCACAATGCCATTTCCCCCATTGTGACATCACAATGCCCTTTCCCCCACTGTGACATCACAATGCCCTTTCCCTCATTGTGACATCACAATGCCGTTTCCCCTATTGTGACATCACAATGCCGTTTTCCCCATTGTGACATCACAATGCCGTTTCCCCCATTGTGACATCACAATGCCCTTTCCCCCATTGTGACATCACAATGCCCTTTCCCCCATTGTGACATCACAATGCCCTTTCCCCCATTGTGACATCACAATGCCGTTTTCCCCATTGTGACATCACAATGGCCTTTCCCCCATTGTGACATCACAATGCCGTTTTCCCCATTGTGACATCACAATGCCCTTTCCCCCATTGTGACATCACAATGCTGTTTTCCCCATTGTGACATCACAATGCCCTTTCCGCCATTGTGACATCACAATGCCCTTTCCCCCATTGTGACATCACAATGCTGTTTTCCCCATTGTGACATCACAATGCCCTTTCCCCCATTGTGACATCACAAAGCCGATTCCCCTATTGTGACATCACAATGCTGTTTTCCCCATTGTGACATCACAATGCCCTTTCCCCCATTGTGACATCACAAAGCCGATTCCCCTATTGTGACATCACAATGCCGTTTTCCCCATTGTGACATCACAATGCCATTTCCCCATTGAGACATCACAATGCCCTTAACCACATTGTGACATCACAATGCCCTTTCCCCCATTGTGATATCAGTATACCATTTCCCCTATTGTGACATCACAATGCCCCTAACCACATTATGACATCACAATGCCCTTTCCCCCATTGTGACATCATAATGCAGTTTTCCCCCATTGTGACATCACAATGGCCTTTCCCCCATTGTGACATCACAATGCCCTTCTCCCCATTATGACATCACAATGCCCTTTCCCCCATTGTGACATCACAATGCCTTTTCCCCACTGTGACATCACAATGCCCTTTCCCCCATTGTGAAATCACAATGCCGTTTCCCCCATTGTGATATCACAATGCCGTTTTTCCCATTGTGACATCACAATGCCGTTTCGCCCATTGTGACATCACAATGCTGTTTCCCCTATTGTGACATCACAATGCCGTTTTCCCCATTGTGACATAACAATGCCATTTCCCCATTGTGACATCACAATGCCCTTTGCCACATTGTGACATCACAATGCCCTTTCCCCCATTGTGACATCACAATGCCCTTTCCCCTATTGTGACATAACAATGCCGTTTTCCCCATTGTGACATCACAATGCCCTTCCCCCATTGTGGCATCACAATGCCCTTTCCCCCATTGTGACATCACAATGCCCTTTCCCCCATTGTGACATCACAATGCCCTTTCCCCCATTGTGACATCACAATGCCCTTTCCCCCACTGTAACATCACAATGCCCTTTCCCTCATTGTGACATCACAATGCCGTTTCCCCTATTGTGACATCACAATGCCGTTTTCCCCATTGTGACATCACAATGCCGTTTCCCCCATTGTGACATCACAAAGCCGATTCCCCTATTGTGACATCACAATGCCGTTTTCCCCATTGTGACATCACAATGCCATTTCCCACATTGTGACATCACAATGCCCTTAACCACATTGTGACATCACAATGCCCTTTCCCCCATTGTGATATCAGTATGCCATTTCCCCTATTGTGACATCACAATGCCCCTAACCACATTATGACATCACAATGCCCTTTCCCCCATTGTGACATCATAATGCAGTTTTCCCCCATTGTGACATCACAATGGCCTTTCCCCCATTGTGACATCACAATGCCCTTCCCCCCATTATGACATCACAATGCCCTTTCCCCCATTGTGACGTCACAATGCCCTTTCGCCCATTGTGACATCACAATGCTGTTTCCCCTATTGTGACATCACAATGCCGTTTTCCCCATTGTGACATAACAATGCCATTTCCCCATTGTGACATCACAATGCCCTTCCCCCATTGTGGCATCACAATGCCCTTTCCCCCATTGTGACATCACAATGCCCTTTCCCCCATTGTGACATCACAATGCCATTTCCCCCATTGTGACATCACAATGCCCTTTCCCCCACTGTGACATCACAATGCCCTTTCCCTCATTGTGACATCACAATGCCGTTTCCCCTATTGTGACATCACAATGCCGTTTTCCCCATTGTGACATCACAATGCCGTTTCCCCCATTGTGACATCACAATGCCCTTTCCCCCATTGTGACATCACAATGCCCTTTCCCCCATTGTGACATCACAATGCCCTTTCCCCCATTGTGACATCACAATGCCGTTTTCCCCATTGTGACATCACAATGGCCTTTCCCCCATTGTGACATCACAATGCCGTTTTCCCCATTGTGACATCACAATGCCCTTTCCCCCATTGTGACATCACAATGCTGTTTTCCCCATTGTGACATCACAATGCCCTTTCCGCCATTGTGACATCACAATGCCCTTTCCCCCATTGTGACATCACAATGCTGTTTTCCCCATTGTGACATCACAATGCCCTTTCCCCCATTGTGACATCACAAAGCCGATTCCCCTATTGTGACATCACAATGCTGTTTTCCCCATTGTGACATCACAATGCCCTTTCCCCCATTGTGACATCACAAAGCCGATTCCCCTATTGTGACATCACAATGCCGTTTTCCCCATTGTGACATCACAATGCCATTTCCCCATTGAGACATCACAATGCCCTTAACCACATTGTGACATCACAATGCCCTTTCCCCCATTGTGATATCAGTATACCATTTCCCCTATTGTGACATCACAATGCCCCTAACCACATTATGACATCACAATGCCCTTTCCCCCATTGTGACATCATAATGCAGTTTTCCCCCATTGTGACATCACAATGGCCTTTCCCCCATTGTGACATCACAATGCCCTTCTCCCCATTATGACATCACAATGCCCTTTCCCCCATTGTGACATCACAATGCCTTTTCCCCACTGTGACATCACAATGCCCTTTCCCCCATTGTGAAATCACAATGCCGTTTCCCCCATTGTGATATCACAATGCCGTTTTTCCCATTGTGACATCACAATGCCGTTTCGCCCATTGTGACATCACAATGCTGTTTCCCCTATTGTGACATCACAATGCCGTTTTCCCCATTGTGACATAACAATGCCATTTCCCCATTGTGACATCACAATGCCCTTTGCCACATTGTGACATCACAATGCCCTTTCCCCCATTGTGACATCACAATGCCCTTTCCCCCATTGTGACATCACAATGCCCTTTCCCCCATTGTGACATCACAATGCCGTTTTCCCCATTGTGACATCACAATGGCCTTTCCCCCATTGTGACATCACAATGCCCTTTCCCCCATTGTGACATCACAATGCCCTTTCCCCCATTGTGACATCACAATGCCCTTTCCCCCACTGTAACATCACAATGCCCTTTCCCTCATTGTGACATCACAATGCCGTTTCCCCTATTGTGACATCACAATGCCGTTTTCCCCATTGTGACATCACAATGCCGTTTCCCCCATTGTGACATCACAAAGCCGATTCCCCTATTGTGACATCACAATGCCGTTTTCCCCATTGTGACATCACAATGCCATTTCCCACATTGTGACATCACAATGCCCTTAACCACATTGTGACATCACAATGCCCTTTCCCCCATTGTGATATCAGTATGCCATTTCCCCTATTGTGACATCACAATGCCCCTAACCACATTATGACATCACAATGCCCTTTCCCCCATTGTGACATCATAATGCAGTTTTCCCCCATTGTGACATCACAATGGCCTTTCCCCCATTGTGACATCACAATGCCCTTCCCCCCATTATGACATCACAATGCCCTTTCCCCCATTGTGACGTCACAATGCCCTTTCGCCCATTGTGACATCACAATGCTGTTTCCCCTATTGTGACATCACAATGCCGTTTTCCCCATTGTGACATAACAATGCCATTTCCCCATTGTGACATCACAATGCCCTTTCCCCCATTGTGACATCACAATGCTGTTTTCCCCATTGTGACATCACAATGCCCTTTCCGCCATTGTGACATCATAATGCCCTTTCCCCCATTGTGACATCACAATGCTGTTTTCCCCATTGTGACATCACAATGCCCTTTCCCCCATTGTGACATCACAAAGCCGATTCCCCTATTGTGACATCACAATGCTGTTTTCCCCATTGTGACATCACAATGCCCTTTCCCCCATTGTGACATCACAAAGCCGATTCCCCTATTGTGACATCACAATGCCGTTTTTCCCCATTGTGACATCACAATGCCATTTCCCCATTGAGACATCACAATGCCCTTAACCACATTGTGACATCACAATGCCCTTTCCCCCATTGTGATATCAGTATACCATTTCCCCTATTGTGACATCACAATGCCCCCAACCACATTATGACATCACAATGCCCTTTCCCCCATTGTGACAACACAATGCCATTTCCCCTATTGTGACATAACAATGCCGTTTTCCCCATTGTGACATCACAATGCCCTTCCCCCATTGTGGCATCACAATGCCCTTTTCCCCATTGTGACATCACAATGCCCTTTCCCCCATTGTGACATCACAATGCCATTTCCCCCATTGTGACATCACAATGCCCTTTCCCCCACTGTGACATCACAATGCCCTTTCCCTCATTGTGACATCACAATGCCGTTTCCCCTATTGTGACATCACAATGCCGTTTTCCCCATTGTGACATCACAATGCCGTTTCCCCCATTGTGACATCACAATGCCCTTTCCCCCATTGTGACATCACAATGCCCTTTCCCCCATTGTGACATCACAATGCCCTTTCCCCCATTGTGACATCACAATGCTGTTTTCCCCATTGTGACATCACAATGGCCTTTCCCCCATTGTGACATCACAATGCCGTTTTCCCCATTGTGACATCACAATGCCCTTTCCCCCATTGTGACATCACAATGCTGTTTTCCCCATTGTGACATCACAATGCCCTTTCCGCCATTGTGACATCACAATGCCCTTTCCCCCATTGTGACATCACAATGCCCTTTCCCTCATTGTGACATCACAATGCTGTTTCCCCTATTGTGACATCACAATGCCGTTTTCCCCATTGTGACATCACAATGCCGTTTCCCCCATTGTGACATCACAATGCCCTTTCCCCCATTGTGACATAACAATGCCCTTTCCCCCATTGTGACATCACAATGCCCTTTCCCCCATCGTGACATCACAATGCCGTTTTCCCCATTGTGACATCACAATGGCCTTTCCCCCATTGTGACATCACAATGCCGTTTTCCCCATTGTGACATCACAATGCCCTTTCCCCCATTGTGACATCACAATGCTGTTTTCCCCATTGTGACATCACAATGCCCTTTCCGCCATTGTGACATCACAATGCCCTTTCCCCCATTGTGACATCACAATGCTGTTTCCCCATTGTGACATCACAATGCCCTTTTCCCCATTGTGACATCACAAAGCCGATTCCCCTATTGTGACATCACAATGCTGTTTTCCCCATTGTGACATCACAATGCCCTTTCCCCCATTGTGACATCACAAAGCCGATTCCCCTATTGTGACATCACAATGCCGTTTTCCCCATTGTGACATCACAATGCCATTTCCCCATTGAGACATCACAATGCCCTTAACCACATTGTGACATCACAATGCCCTTTCCCCCATTGTGATATCAGTATACCATTTCCCCTATTGTGACATCACAATGCCCCTAACCACATTATGACATCACAATGCCCTTTCCCCCATTGTGACATCATAATGCAGTTTTCCCCCATTGTGACATCACAATGCCTTTTCCCCACTGTGACATCACAATGCACTTTTCCCCATTGTGACATCACAATGCCCTTTCCCCCATTGTGACATCACAATGCCGTTTCCCCCATTGTGAAATCACAATGCAGTTTTCCCCATTGTGACATCACAATGCCGTTTTCCCCATTGTGACATCACAAGGCCCTTTCCCCCATTGTGACATCACAATGCCCTTTCCCACATTGTGACATCACAATGCCATTTCCCCATTGTGACATCACAATGCTCTTTCCCACATTGTGACATCACAATGCCTTTTCTACCATTGTGACATCACAATGCCCTTTCCCCCATTGTGACATCATAATGGCCTTTCCCCCATTGTGACATCACAATGCCCTTCCCCCCATTTTGACATCACAATGCCCTTTCCCCCATTGTGACATCACAATGCCTTTTCCCCATTGTGACATCACAATGCCCTTTCCCCCATTGTGAAATCACAATGCCGTTTCCCCCATTGTGATATCACAATGCCGTTTTTCCCATTGTGACATCACAATGCCGTTTCGCCCATTGTGACATCACAATGCTGTTTCCCCTATTGTGACATCACAATGCCGTTTTCCCCATTGTGACATAACAATGCCATTTCCCCATTGTGACATCACAATGCCCTTTGCCACATTGTGACATCACAATGCCCTTTCCCCCATTGTGACATCACAATGCCCTTTCCCCTATTGTGACATAACAATGCCGTTTTCCCCATTGTGACATCACAATGCCCTTCCCCCATTGTGGCATCACAATGCCCTTTCCCCCATTGTGACATCACAATGCCCTTTCCCCCATTGTGACATCACAATGCCCTTTCCCCCATTGTGACATCACAATGCCCTTTCCCCCACTGTAACATCACAATGCCCTTTCCCTCATTGTGACATCACAATGCCGTTTCCCCTATTGTGACATCACAATGCCGTTTTCCCCATTGTGACATCACAATGCCGTTTCCCCCATTGTGACATCACAAAGCCGATTCCCCTATTGTGACATCACAATGCCGTTTTCCCCATTGTGACATCACAATGCCATTTCCCACATTGTGACATCACAATGCCCTTAACCACATTGTGACATCACAATGCCCTTTCCCCCATTGTGATATCAGTATGCCATTTCCCCTATTGTGACATCACAATGCCCCTAACCACATTATGACATCACAATGCCCTTTCCCCCATTGTGACATCATAATGCAGTTTTCCCCCATTGTGACATCACAATGGCCTTTCCCCCATTGTGACATCACAATGCCCTTCCCCCCATTATGACATCACAATGCCCTTTCCCCCATTGTGACGTCACAATGCCCTTTCGCCCATTGTGACATCACAATGCTGTTTCCCCTATTGTGACATCACAATGCCGTTTTCCCCATTGTGACATAACAATGCCATTTCCCCATTGTGACATCACAATGCCCTTCCCCCATTGTGGCATCACAATGCCCTTTCCCCCATTGTGACATCACAATGCCCTTTCCCCCATTGTGACATCACAATGCCATTTCCCCCATTGTGACATCACAATGCCCTTTCCCCCACTGTGACATCACAATGCCCTTTCCCTCATTGTGACATCACAATGCCGTTTCCCCTATTGTGACATCACAATGCCGTTTTCCCCATTGTGACATCACAATGCCGTTTCCCCCATTGTGACATCACAATGCCCTTTCCCCCATTGTGACATCACAATGCCCTTTCCCCCATTGTGACATCACAATGCCCTTTCCCCCATTGTGACATCACAATGCCGTTTTCCCCATTGTGACATCACAATGGCCTTTCCCCCATTGTGACATCACAATGCCGTTTTCCCCATTGTGACATCACAATGCCCTTTCCCCCATTGTGACATCACAATGCTGTTTTCCCCATTGTGACATCACAATGCCCTTTCCGCCATTGTGACATCACAATGCCCTTTCCCCCATTGTGACATCACAATGCTGTTTTCCCCATTGTGACATCACAATGCCCTTTCCCCCATTGTGACATCACAAAGCCGATTCCCCTATTGTGACATCACAATGCTGTTTTCCCCATTGTGACATCACAATGCCCTTTCCCCCATTGTGACATCACAAAGCCGATTCCCCTATTGTGACATCACAATGCCGTTTTCCCCATTGTGACATCACAATGCCATTTCCCCATTGAGACATCACAATGCCCTTAACCACATTGTGACATCACAATGCCCTTTCCCCCATTGTGATATCAGTATACCATTTCCCCTATTGTGACATCACAATGCCCCTAACCACATTATGACATCACAATGCCCTTTCCCCCATTGTGACATCATAATGCAGTTTTCCCCCATTGTGACATCACAATGGCCTTTCCCCCATTGTGACATCACAATGCCCTTCTCCCCATTATGACATCACAATGCCCTTTCCCCCATTGTGACATCACAATGCCTTTTCCCCACTGTGACATCACAATGCCCTTTCCCCCATTGTGAAATCACAATGCCGTTTCCCCCATTGTGATATCACAATGCCGTTTTTCCCATTGTGACATCACAATGCCGTTTCGCCCATTGTGACATCACAATGCTGTTTCCCCTATTGTGACATCACAATGCCGTTTTCCCCATTGTGACATAACAATGCCATTTCCCCATTGTGACATCACAATGCCCTTTGCCACATTGTGACATCACAATGCCCTTTCCCCCATTGTGACATCACAATGCCCTTTCCCCTATTGTGACATAACAATGCCGTTTTCCCCATTGTGACATCACAATGGCCTTCCCCCATTGTGGCATCACAATGCCCTTTCCCCCATTGTGACATCACAATGCCCTTTCCCCCATTGTGACATCACAATGCCCTTTCCCCCATTGTGACATCACAATGCCCTTTCCCCCACTGTAACATCACAATGCCCTTTCCCTCATTGTGACATCACAATGCCGTTTCCCCTATTGTGACATCACAATGCCGTTTTCCCCATTGTGACATCACAATGCCGTTTCCCCCATTGTGACATCACAAAGCCGATTCCCCTATTGTGACATCACAATGCCGTTTTCCCCATTGTGACATCACAATGCCATTTCCCACATTGTGACATCACAATGCCCTTAACCACATTGTGACATCACAATGCCCTTTCCCCCATTGTGATATCAGTATGCCATTTCCCCTATTGTGACATCACAATGCCCCTAACCACATTATGACATCACAATGCCCTTTCCCCCATTGTGACATCATAATGCAGTTTTCCCCCATTGTGACATCACAATGGCCTTTCCCCCATTGTGACATCACAATGCCCTTCCCCCCATTATGACATCACAATGCCCTTTCCCCCATTGTGACGTCACAATGCCCTTTCGCCCATTGTGACATCACAATGCTGTTTCCCCTATTGTGACATCACAATGCCGTTTTCCCCATTGTGACATAACAATGCCATTTCCCCATTGTGACATCACAATGCCCTTTCCCCCATTGTGACATCACAATGCTGTTTTCCCCATTGTGACATCACAATGCCCTTTCCGCCATTGTGACATCATAATGCCCTTTCCCCCATTGTGACATCACAATGCTGTTTTCCCCATTGTGACATCACAATGCCCTTTCCCCCATTGTGACATCACAAAGCCGATTCCCCTATTGTGACATCACAATGCTGTTTTCCCCATTGTGACATCACAATGCCCTTTCCCCCATTGTGACATCACAAAGCCGATTCCCCTATTGTGACATCACAATGCCGTTTTTCCCCATTGTGACATCACAATGCCATTTCCCCATTGAGACATCACAATGCCCTTAACCACATTGTGACATCACAATGCCCTTTCCCCCATTGTGATATCAGTATACCATTTCCCCTATTGTGACATCACAATGCCCCTAACCACATTATGACATCACAATGCCCTTTCCCCCATTGTGACAACACAATGCCATTTCCCCTATTGTGACATAACAATGCCGTTTTCCCCATTGTGACATCACAATGCCCTTCCCCCATTGTGGCATCACAATGCCCTTTTCCCCATTGTGACATCACAATGCCCTTTCCCCCATTGTGACATCACAATGCCATTTCCCCCATTGTGACATCACAATGCCCTTTCCCCCACTGTGACATCACAATGCCCTTTCCCTCATTGTGACATCACAATGCCGTTTCCCCTATTGTGACATCACAATGCCGTTTTCCCCATTGTGACATCACAATGCCGTTTCCCCCATTGTGACATCACAATGCCCTTTCCCCCATTGTGACATCACAATGCCCTTTCCCCCATTGTGACATCACAATGCCCTTTCCCCCATTGTGACATCACAATGCTGTTTTCCCCATTGTGACATCACAATGGCCTTTCCCCCATTGTGACATCACAATGCCGTTTTCCCCATTCTGACATCACAATGCCCTTTCCCCCATTGTGACATCACAATGCTGTTTTCCCCATTGTGACATCACAATGCCCTTTCCGCCATTGTGACATCACAATGCCCTTTCCCCCATTGTGACATCACAATGCCCTTTCCCTCATTGTGACATCACAATGCTGTTTCCCCTATTGTGACATCACAATGCCGTTTTCCCCATTGTGACATCACAATGCCGTTTCCCCCATTGTGACATCACAATGCCCTTTCCCCCATTGTGACATAACAATGCCCTTTCCCCCATTGTGACATCACAATGCCCTTTCCCCCATCGTGACATCACAATGCCGTTTTCCCCATTGTGACATCACAATGGCCTTTCCCCCATTGTGACATCACAATGCCGTTTTCCCCATTGTGACATCACAATGCCCTTTCCCCCATTGTGACATCACAATGCTGTTTTCCCCATTGTGACATCACAATGCCCTTTCCGCCATTGTGACATCACAATGCCCTTTCCCCCATTGTGACATCACAATGCTGTTTCCCCATTGTGACATCACAATGCCCTTTTCCCCATTGTGACATCACAAAGCCGATTCCCCTATTGTGACATCACAATGCTGTTTTCCCCATTGTGACATCACAATGCCCTTTCCCCCATTGTGACATCACAAAGCCGATTCCCCTATTGTGACATCACAATGCCGTTTTCCCCATTGTGACATCACAATGCCATTTCCCCATTGAGACATCACAATGCCCTTAACCACATTGTGACATCACAATGCCCTTTCCCCCATTGTGATATCAGTATACCATTTCCCCTATTGTGACATCACAATGCCCCTAACCACATTATGACATCACAATGCCCTTTCCCCCATTGTGACATCATAATGCAGTTTTCCCCCATTGTGACATCACAATGCCTTTTCCCCACTGTGACATCACAATGCACTTTTCCCCATTGTGACATCACAATGCCCTTTCCCCCATTGTGACATCACAATGCCGTTTCCCCCATTGTGAAATCACAATGCAGTTTTCCCCATTGTGACATCACAATGCCGTTTTCCCCATTGTGACATCACAAGGCCCTTTCCCCCATTGTGACATCACAATGCCCTTTCCCACATTGTGACATCACAATGCCATTTCCCCATTGTGACATCACAATGCTCTTTCCCACATTGTGACATCACAATGCCTTTTCCCCCATTGTGACATCACAATGCCCTTTCCCCCATTGTGACATCATAATGGCCTTTCCCCCATTGTGACATCACAATGCCCTTCCCCCCATTTTGACATCACAATGCCCTTTCCCCCATTGTGACATCACAATGCCTTTTCCCCATTGTGACATCACAATGCCCTTTCCCCCATTGTGAAATCACAATGCCGTTTCCCCCATTGTGATATCACAATGCCGTTTTTCCCATTGTGACATCACAATGCCGTTTCGCCCATTGTGACATCACAATGCTGTTTCCCCTATTGTGACATCACAATGCCGTTTTCCCCATTGTGACATAACAATGCCATTTCCCCATTGTGACATCACAATGCCCTTTGCCACATTAGGACATCACAATGCCCTTTCCCCCATTGTGACATCACAATGCCCTTTCCCCTATTGTGACATAACAATGCCGTTTTCCCCATTGTGACATCACAATGCCCTTCCCCCATTGTGGCATCACAATGCCCTTTCCCCCATTGTGACATCACAATGCCCTTTCCCCCATTGTGACATCACAATGCCCTTTCCCCCATTGTGACATCACAATGCCCTTTCCCCCACTGTAACATCACAATGCCCTTTCCCTCATTGTGACATCACAATGCCGTTTCCCCTATTGTGACATCACAAAGCCGTTTTCCCCATTGTGACATCACAATGCCGTTTCCCCCATTGTGACATCACAAAGCCGATTCCCCTATTGTGACATCACAATGCCGTTTTCCCCATTGTGACATCACAATGCCATTTCCCACATTGTGACATCACAATGCCCTTAACCACATTGTGACATCACAATGCCCTTTCCCCCATTGTGATATCAGTATGCCATTTCCCCTATTGTGACATCACAATGCCCCTAACCACATTATGACATCACAATGCCCTTTCCCCCATTGTGACATCATAATGCAGTTTTCCCCCATTGTGACATCACAATGGCCTTTCCCCCATTGTGACATCACAATGCCCTTCCCCCCATTATGACATCACAATGCCCTTTCCCCCATTGTGACGTCACAATGCCCTTTCGCCCATTGTGACATCACAATGCTGTTTCCCCTATTGTGACATCACAATGCCGTTTTCCCCATTGTGACATAACAATGCCATTTCCCCATTGTGACATCACAATGCCCTTTACCACATTGTGACATAACAATGCCATTTCCCCATTGTGACATCACAATGCCCTTTGCCACATTGTGACATCACAATGCCCTTTCCCCCATTGTGACAACACAATGCCATTTCCCCTATTGTGACATAACAATGCCGTTTTCCCCATTGTGACATCACAATGCCCTTCCCCCATTGTGGCATCACAATGCCCTTTCCCCCATTGTGACATCACAATGCCCTTTCCCCCATTGTGACATCACAATGCCATTTCCCCCATTGTGACATCACAATGCCCTTTCCCCCACTGTGACATCACAATGCCCTTTCCCTCATTGTGACATCACAATGCCGTTTCCCCTATTGTGACATCACAATGCCGTTTTCCCCATTGTGACATCACAATGCCGTTTCCCCCATTGTGACATCACAATGCCCTTTCCCCCATTGTGACATCACAATGCCCTTTCCCCCATTGTGACATCACAATGCCCTTTCCCCCATTGTGACATCACAATGCCGTTTTCCCCATTGTGACATCACAATGGCCTTTCCCCCATTGTGACATCACAATGCCGTTTTCCCCATTGTGACATCACAATGCCGTTTTCCCCATTGTGACATCACAATGCCCTTTCCCCCATTGTGACATCACAATGCTGTTTTCCCCATTGTGACATCACAATGCCCTTTCCGCCATTGTGACATCACAATGCCCTTTCCCCCATTGTGACATCACAATGCTGTTTTCCCCATTGTGACATCACAATGCCCTTTCCCCCAATGTGACATCACAAAGCCGATTCCCCTATTGTGACATCACAATGCCGTTTTCCCCATTGTGACATCACAATGCCATTTCCCCATTGAGACATCACAATGCCCTTAACCACATTGTGACATCACAATGCCCTTTCCCCCATTGTGATATCAGTATACCATTTCCCCTATTGTGACATCACAATGCCCCTAACCACATTATGACATCACAATGCCCTTTCCCCCATTGTGACATCACAATGCCCTTTCCCCCATCGTGACATCACAATGCCGTTTTCCCCATTGTGACATCACAATGGCCTTTCCCCCATTGTGACATCACAATGCCGTTTTCCCCATTGTGACATCACAATGCCCTTTCCCCCATTGTGACATCACAATGCTGTTTTCCCCATTGTGACATCACAATGCCCTTTCCGCCATTGTGACATCACAATGCCCTTTCCCCCATTGTGACATCACAATGCTGTTTCCCCATTGTGACATCACAATGCCCTTTTCCCCATTGTGACATCACAAAGCCGATTCCCCTATTGTGACATCACAATGCTGTTTTCCCCATTGTGACATCACAATGCCCTTTCCCCCATTGTGACATCACAAAGCCGATTCCCCTATTGTGACATCACAATGCCGTTTTCCCCATTGTGACATCACAATGCCATTTCCCCATTGAGACATCACAATGCCCTTAACCACATTGTGACATCACAATGCCCTTTCCCCCATTGTGATATCAGTATACCATTTCCCCTATTGTGACATCACAATGCCCCTAACCACATTATGACATCACAATGCCCTTTCCCCCATTGTGACATCATAATGCAGTTTTCCCCCATTGTGACATCACAATGCCTTTTCCCCACTGTGACATCACAATGCACTTTTCCCCATTGTGACATCACAATGCCCTTTCCCCCATTGTGACATCACAATGCCGTTTCCCCCATTGTGAAATCACAATGCAGTTTTCCCCATTGTGACATCACAATGCCGTTTTCCCCATTGTGACATCACAAGGCCCTTTCCCCCATTGTGACATCACAATGCCCTTTCCCACATTGTGACATCACAATGCCATTTCCCCATTGTGACATCACAATGCTCTTTCCCACATTGTGACATCACAATGCCTTTTCCCCCATTGTGACATCACAATGCCCTTTCCCCCATTGTGACATCATAATGGCCTTTCCCCCATTGTGACATCACAATGCCCTTCCCCCCATTTTGACATCACAATGCCCTTTCCCCCATTGTGACATCACAATGCCTTTTCCCCATTGTGACATCACAATGCCCTTTCCCCCATTGTGAAATCACAATGCCGTTTCCCCCATTGTGATATCACAATGCCGTTTTTCCCATTGTGACATCACAATGCCGTTTCGCCCATTGTGACATCACAATGCTGTTTCCCCTATTGTGACATCACAATGCCGTTTTCCCCATTGTGACATAACAATGCCATTTCCCCATTGTGACATCACAATGCCCTTTGCCACATTAGGACATCACAATGCCCTTTCCCCCATTGTGACATCACAATGCCCTTTCCCCTATTGTGACATAACAATGCCGTTTTCCCCATTGTGACATCACAATGCCCTTCCCCCATTGTGGCATCACAATGCCCTTTCCCCCATTGTGACATCACAATGCCCTTTCCCCCATTGTGACATCACAATGCCCTTTCCCCCATTGTGACATCACAATGCCCTTTCCCCCACTGTAACATCACAATGCCCTTTCCCTCATTGTGACATCACAATGCCGTTTCCCCTATTGTGACATCACAAAGCCGTTTTCCCCATTGTGACATCACAATGCCGTTTCCCCCATTGTGACATCACAAAGCCGATTCCCCTATTGTGACATCACAATGCCGTTTTCCCCATTGTGACATCACAATGCCATTTCCCACATTGTGACATCACAATGCCCTTAACCACATTGTGACATCACAATGCCCTTTCCCCCATTGTGATATCAGTATGCCATTTCCCCTATTGTGACATCACAATGCCCCTAACCACATTATGACATCACAATGCCCTTTCCCCCATTGTGACATCATAATGCAGTTTTCCCCCATTGTGACATCACAATGGCCTTTCCCCCATTGTGACATCACAATGCCCTTCCCCCCATTATGACATCACAATGCCCTTTCCCCCATTGTGACGTCACAATGCCCTTTCGCCCATTGTGACATCACAATGCTGTTTCCCCTATTGTGACATCACAATGCCGTTTTCCCCATTGTGACATAACAATGCCATTTCCCCATTGTGACATCACAATGCCCTTTACCACATTGTGACATAACAATGCCATTTCCCCATTGTGACATCACAATGCCCTTTGCCACATTGTGACATCACAATGCCCTTTCCCCCATTGTGACAACACAATGCCATTTCCCCTATTGTGACATAACAATGCCGTTTTCCCCATTGTGACATCACAATGCCCTTCCCCCATTGTGGCATCACAATGCCCTTTCCCCCATTGTGACATCACAATGCCCTTTCCCCCATTGTGACATCACAATGCCATTTCCCCCATTGTGACATCACAATGCCCTTTCCCCCACTGTGACATCACAATGCCCTTTCCCTCATTGTGACATCACAATGCCGTTTCCCCTATTGTGACATCACAATGCCGTTTTCCCCATTGTGACATCACAATGCCGTTTCCCCCATTGTGACATCACAATGCCCTTTCCCCCATTGTGACATCACAATGCCCTTTCCCCCATTGTGACATCACAATGCCCTTTCCCCCATTGTGACATCACAATGCCGTTTTCCCCATTGTGACATCACAATGGCCTTTCCCCCATTGTGACATCACAATGCCGTTTTCCCCATTGTGACATCACAATGCCGTTTTCCCCATTGTGACATCACAATGCCCTTTCCCCCATTGTGACATCACAATGCTGTTTTCCCCATTGTGACATCACAATGCCCTTTCCGCCATTGTGACATCACAATGCCCTTTCCCCCATTGTGACATCACAATGCTGTTTTCCCCATTGTGACATCACAATGCCCTTTCCCCCAATGTGACATCACAAAGCCGATTCCCCTATTGTGACATCACAATGCCGTTTTCCCCATTGTGACATCACAATGCCATTTCCCCATTGAGACATCACAATGCCCTTAACCACATTGTGACATCACAATGCCCTTTCCCCCATTGTGATATCAGTATACCATTTCCCCTATTGTGACATCACAATGCCCCTAACCACATTATGACATCACAATGCCCTTTCCCCCATTGTGACATCATAATGCAGTTTTCTTCCATTGTGACATCACAATGGCCTTTCCCCCATTGTGACATCACAATGCCCTTCTCCCCATTATGACATCACAATGCCCTTTCCCCCATTGTGACATCACAATGCCTTTTCCCCACTGTGACATCACAATGCCCTTTCCCCCATTGTGAAATCACAATGCCGTTTCCCCCATTGTGATATCACAATGCCGTTTTTCCCATTGTGACATCACAATGCCGTTTCGCCCATTGTGACATCACAATGCTGTTTCCCCTATTGTGACATCACAATGCCGTTTTCCCCATTGTGACATAACAATGCCATTTCCCCATTGTGACATCACAATGCCCTTTGCCACATTGTGACATCACAATGCCTTTCCCCCATTGTGACATCAAAATGCCCTTTCCTCTATTGTGACATAACAATGCCGTTTTCCCCATTGTGACATCACAATGCCCTTCCCCCATTGTGGCATCACAATGCCCTTTCCCCCATTGTGACATCACAATGCCCTTTCCCCCATTGTGACATCACAATGCCCTTTCCCCCATTGTGACATCACAATGCCCTTTCCCCCACTGTAACATCACAATGCCCTTTCCCTCATTGTGACATCACAATGCCGTTTCCCCTATTGTGACATCACAATGCCGTTTTCCCCATTGTGACATCACAATGCCGTTTCCCCCATTGTGACATCACAAAGCCGATTCCCCTATTGTGACATCACAATGCCGTTTTCCCCATTGTGACATCACAATGCCATTTCCCACATTGTGACATCACAATGCCCTTAACCACATTGTGACATCACAATGCCCTTTCCCCCATTGTGACATCACAATGCCCTTTCCCCCATTGTGACATCACAATGCCCTTTCCCCCACTGTAACATCACAATGCCCTTTCCCTCATTGTGACATCACAATGCCGTTTCCCCTATTGTGACATCACAATGGCCTTTCCCCCATTGTGACATCACAATGCCCTTCCCCCCATTATGACATCACAATGCCCTTTCCCCCATTGTGACGTCACAATGCCCTTTCGCCCATTGTGACATCACAATGCTGTTTCCCCTATTGTGACATCACAATGCCGTTTTCCCCATTGCGACATAACAATGCCATTTCCCCATTGTGACATCACAATGCCCTTTCCCCCATTGTGACATCACAATGCTGTTTTCCCCATTGTGACATCACAATGCCCTTTCCGCCATTGTGTTATCATAATGCCCTTTCCCCATTGTGACATCACAATGCTGTTTTCCCCATTGTGACATCACAATGCCCTTTCCCCCATTGTGACATCACAAAGCCGATTCCCCTATTGTGACATCACAATGCTGTTTTCCCCATTGTGACATCACAATGCCCTTTCCCCCATTGTGACATCACAAAGCCGATTCCCCTATTGTGACATCACAATGCCGTTTTTCCCCATTGTGACATCACAATGCCATTTCCCCATTGAGACATCACAATGCCCTTAACCACATTGTGACATCACAATGCCCTTTCCCCCATTGTGATATCAGTATACCATTTCCCCTATTGTGACATCACAATGCCCCTAACCACATTATGACATCACAATGCCCTTTCCCCCATTGTGACAACACAATGCCATTTCCCCTATTGTGACATAACAATGCCGTTTTCCCCATTGTGACATCACAATGCCCTTCCCCCATTGTGGCATCACAATGCCCTTTCCCCCATTGTGACATCACAATGCCCTTTCCCCCATTGTGACATCACAATGCCATTTCCCCCATTGTGACATCACAATGCCCTTTCCCCCACTGTGACATCACAATGCCCTTTCCCTCATTGTGACATCACAATGCCGTTTCCCCTATTGTGACATCACAATGCCGTTTTCCCCATTGTGACATCACAATGCCGTTTCCCCCATTGTGACATCACAATGCCCTTTCCCCCATTGTGACATCACAATGCCCTTTCCCCCATTGTGACATCACAATGCCCTTTCCCCCATTGTGACATCACAATGCTGTTTTCCCCATTGTGACATCACAATGGCCTTTCCCCCATTGTGACATCACAATGCCGTTTTCCCCATTGTGACATCACAATGCCCTTTCCCCCATTGTGACATCACAATGCTGTTTTCCCCATTGTGACATCACAATGCCCTTTCCGCCATTGTGACATCACAATGCCCTTTCCCCCATTGTGACATCACAATGCCCTTTCCCTCATTGTGACATCACAATGCTGTTTCCCCTATTGTGACATCACAATGCCGTTTTCCCCATTGTGACATCACAATGCCGTTTCCCCCATTGTGACATCACAATGCCCTTTCCCCCATTGTGACATCACAATGCCCTTTCCCCCATTGTGACATCACAATGCCCTTTCCCCCATTGTGACATCACAATGCCGTTTTCCCCATTGTGACATCACAATGGCCTTTCCCCCATTGTGACATCACAATGCCGTTTTCCCCATTGTGACATCACAATGCCCTTTCCCCCATTGTGACATCACAATGCTGTTTTCCCCATTGTGACATCACAATGCCCTTTCCGCCATTGTGACATCACAATGCCCTTTCCCCCATTGTGACATCACAATGCTGTTTTCCCCATTGTGACATCACAATGCCCTTTTCCCCATTGTGACATCACAAAGCCGATTCCCCTATTGTGACATCACAATGCTGTTTTCCCCATTGTGACATCACAATGCCCTTTCCCCCATTGTGACATCACAAAGCCGATTCCCCTATTGTGACATCACAATGCCGTTTTCCCCATTGTGACATCACAATGCCATTTCCCCATTGAGACATCACAATGCCCTTAACCACATTGTGACATCACAATGCCCTTTCCCCCATTGTGATATCAGTATACCATTTCCCCTATTGTGACATCACAATGCCCCTAACCACATTATGACATCACAATGCCCTTTCCCCCATTGTGACATCATAATGCAGTTTTCCCCCATTGTGACATCACAATGGCCTTTCCCCCATTGTGACATCACAATGCCCTTCTCCCCATTATGACATCACAATGCCCTTTCCCCCATTGTGACATCACAATGCCTTTTCCCCACTGTGACATCACAATGCCCTTTCCCCCATTGTGAAATCACAATGCCGTTTCCCCCATTGTGATATCACAATGCCGTTTTTCCCATTGTGACATCACAATGCCGTTTCGCCCATTGTGACATCACAATGCTGTTTCCCCTATTGTGACATCACAATGCCGTTTTCCCCATTGTGACATAACAATGCCATTTCCCCATTGTGACATCACAATGCCCTTTGCCACATTGTGACATCACAATGCCCTTTCCCCCATTGTGACATCACAATGCCCTTTCCCCTATTGTGACATAACAATGCCGTTTTCCCCATTGTGACATCACAATGCCCTTCCCCCATTGTGGCATCACAATGCCCTTTCCCCCATTGTGACATCACAATGCCCTTTCCCCCATTGTGACATCACAATGCCCTTTCCCCCATTGTGACATCACAATGCCCTTTCCCCCACTGTAACATCACAATGCCCTTTCCCTCATTGTGACATCACAATGCCGTTTCCCCTATTGTGACATCACAATGCCGTTTTCCCCATTGTGACATCACAATGCCGTTTCCCCCATTGTGACATCACAAAGCCGATTCCCCTATTGTGACATCACAATGCCGTTTTCCCCATTGTGACATCACAATGCCATTTCCCACATTGTGACATCACAATGCCCTTAACCACATTGTGACATCACAATGCCCTTTCCCCCATTGTGATATCAGTATGCCATTTCCCCTATTGTGACATCACAATGCCCCTAACCACATTATGACATCACAATGCCCTTTCCCCCATTGTGACATCATAATGCAGTTTTCCCCCATTGTGACATCACAATGGCCTTTCCCCCATTGTGACATCACAATGCCCTTCCCCCCATTATGACATCACAATGCCCTTTCCCCCATTGTGACGTCACAATGCCCTTTCGCCCATTGTGACATCACAATGCTGTTTCCCCTATTGTGACATCACAATGCCGTTTTCCCCATTGTGACATAACAATGCCATTTCCCCATTGTGACATCACAATGCCCTTTGCCACATTGTGACATAACAATGCCATTTCCCCATTGTGACATCACAATGCCCTTTGCCACATTGTGACATCACAATGCCCTTTCCCCCATTGTGACAACACAATGCCATTTCCCCTATTGTGACATAACAATGCCGTTTTCCCCATTGTGACATCACAATGCCCTTCCCCCATTGTGGCATCACAATGCCCTTTCCCCCATTGTGACATCACAATGCCCTTTCCCCCATTGTGACATCACAATGCCATTTCCCCCATTGTGACATCACAATGCCCTTTCCCCCACTGTGACATCACAATGCCCTTTCCCTCATTGTGACATCACAATGCCGTTTCCCCTATTGTGACATCACAATGCCGTTTTCCCCATTGTGACATCACAATGCCGTTTCCCCCATTGTGACATCACAATGCCCTTTCCCCCATTGTGACATCACAATGCCCTTTCCCCCATTGTGACATCACAATGCCCTTTCCCCCATTGTGACATCACAATGCTGTTTTCCCCATTGTGACATCACAATGGCCTTTCCCCCATTGTGACATCACAATGCCCTTTCCCCCATTGTGACATCACAATGCTGTTTTCCCCATTGTGACATCACAATGCCCTTTCCGCCATTGTGACATCACAATGCCCTTTCCCCCATTGTGACATCACAATGCTGTTTTCCCCATTGTGACATCACAATGCCCTTTCCCCCATTGTGACATCACAAAGCCGATTCCCCTATTGTGACATCACAATGCTGTTTTCCCCATTGTGACATCACAATGCCCTTTCCCCCATTGTGACATCACAAAGCCGATTCCCCTATTGTGACATCACAATGCCGTTTTCCCCATTGTGACATCACAATGCCATTTCCCCATTGAGACATCACAATGCCCTTAACCACATTGTGACATCACAATGTCCTTTCCCCCATTGTGATATCAGTATACCATTTCCCCTATTGTGACATCACAATGCCCCTAACCACATTATGACATCACAATGCCCTTTCCCCCATTGTGACATCATAATGCAGTTTTCCCCCATTGTGACATCACAATGGCCTTTCCCCCATTGTGACATCACAATGCCCTTTCCCACATTGTGACATCACAATGCCATTTCCCCATTGTGACATCACAATGCTCTTTCCCACATTGTGACATCACAATGCCATTTCCCCATTGTGACATCACAATGCTCTTTCCCACATTGTGACATCACAATGCCTTTTCCCCCATTGTGACATCACAATGCCCTTTCCCCTATTGTGACATCACAATGCCCTTTCCCCCATTGTGACATCACAATCCCCTTTCCCCCATTGTTACATCACAATGCCGTTTTCCCCATTGTGACATCACAATGCCCTTTCCCCCATTGTGACATCACAATGCCCTTTCCCCCATTGTGACATCACAATGCCCTTTCCCCCATTGTGACATCACAATGCTGTTTTCCCCATTGTGACATCACAATGCCCTTTCCCCATTGTGACATCACAATGCCATTTCCCCATTGTGACATCACAATGCCCTTTCCCCCATTGTGACATCACAATCCCCTTTCCCCCATTGTTGCATCACAATGCCGTTTTCCCCATTGTGACATCACAATGCCCTTTCCCCCATTGTGACATCACAATGCCCTTTCCCCCATTGTGACATCACAATGCCCTTTCCCCCATTGTGACATCACAATGCTGTTTTCCCCATTGTGACATCACAATGCCCTTTCCCCATTGTGACATCACAATGCCATTTCCCCATTGTGACATCACAATGCCATTTCCCCATTGTGACATCACAATGCCCTTTCCCCCATTGTGACATCACAATGCCCTTTCCTCCATTGTGACATCACAATGCCGTTTTTCCCATTGTGACATCACAATGCCCTTTCCCCCATTGTGACATCACACTGCCATTTCCCCCATTGTTACATCACAATGCTGTTTTTTACCATTGTGACATCACAATGCCCTTTCCCCCATTGTGACATCATAATGCCCTTTCCCCCATTGTGACATCACAATGCTGTTTTCCCCATTGTGACATCACAATGCCCTTTCCCCCATTGTGACATCACAAAGCCGATTCCCCTATTGTGACATCACAATGCCGTTTTCCCCATTGTGACATCACAATGATATTTTCCCACATTGTGACATCACAATGCCCTTACCCACATTGTGACATCACAATGCCCTTTCCCCCATTGTGATATCAGTATGCCATTTCCCCTATTGTGACATCACAATGCCCCTAACCACATTATGACATCACAATGCCCTTTCCCCCATTGTGACATCATAATGCAGTTTTCCCCCATTGTGACATCACAATGGCCTTTCCCCCATTGTGACATCACAATGCCCTTCCCCCCATTATGACATCACAATGCCCTTTCCCCCATTGTGACGTCACAATGCCCTTTTGCTCATTGTGACATCACAATGCTGTTTCCCCTATTGTGACATCACAATGCCGTTTTCCCCATTGTGACATAACAATGCCATTTCCCCATTGTGACATCACAATGCCCTTTCCCCCATTGTGACATCACAATGCCGTTTTCCCCATTGTGACATCACAATGCCCTTTCCCCCATTGTGACATCATAATGCTGTTTTCCCCATTGTGACATCAGAATGCCCTTTCCCCCATTGTGACATCATAATGCCCTTTCCCCCATTGTGACATCACAATGCTGTTTTCCCCATTGTGACATCACAATGCCCTTTCCCCCATTGTGACATCACAAAGCCGATTCCCCTATTGTGACATCACAATGCTGTTTTCCCCATTGTGACATCACAATGCCCTTTCCCCCATTGTGACATCACAAAGCCGATTCCCCTATTGTGACATCACAATGCCGTTTTCCCCATTGTGACATCACAATGCCATTTCCCCATTGAGACATCACAATGCCCTTAACCACATTGTGACATCACAATGCCCTTTCCCCCATTGTGATATCAGTATGCCATTTCCCCTATTGTGACATCACAATGCCCCTAACCACATTATGACATCACAATGCCCTTTCCCCCATTGTGACATCATAATGCAGTTTTCCCCCCTTGTGACATCACAATGGCCTTTCCCCCATTGTGACATCACAATGCCCTTCCCCCCATTATGACATCACAATGCCCTTTCCCCCATTGTGACATCACAATGCCTTTTCCCCACTGTGACATCACAATGCACTTTTCCCCATTGTGACATCACAATGCCCTTTCCCCCATTGTGACATCACAATGCCGTTTCCCCCATTGTGAAATCACAATGCAGTTTTCCCCATTGTGACATCACAATGCCGTTTTCCCCATTGTGACATCACAATGCCCTTTCCCCCATTGTGACATCACAATGCCCTTTCCCACATTGTGACATCACAATGCCATTTCCCCATTGTGACATCACAATGCTCTTTCCCACATTGTGATATCACAATGCCTTTTCCCCCATTGTGACATCACAATGCCCTTTCCCCCATTGTGACATCATAATGGCCTTTCCCCCATTGTGACATCACAATGCCCTTTCCCCCATTGTGACATCATAATGCAGTTTTCTTCCATTGTGACATCACAATGGCCTTTCCCCCATTGTGACATCACAATGCCCTTCTCCCTATTATGACATCACAATGCCCTTTCCCCCATTGTGACATCACAATGCCTTTTCCCCACTGTGACATCACAATGCCCTTTCCCCCATTGTGAAATCACAATGCCGTTTCCCCCATTGTGATATCACAATGCCGTTTTTCACCATTGTGACATCACAATGCCGTTTCGCCCATTGTGACATCACAATGCTGTTTCCCCTATTGTGACATCACAATGCCGTTTTCCCCATTGTGACATAACAATGCCATTTCCCCATTGTGACATCACAATGCCCTTTGCCACATTGTGACATCACAATGCCTTTCCCCCATTGTGACATCAAAATGCCCTTTCCTCTATTGTGACATAACAATGCCGTTTTCCCCATTGTGACATCACAATGCCCTTCCCCCATTGTGGCATCACAATGCCCTTTCCCCCATTGTGACATCACAATGCCCTTTCCCCCATTGTGACATCACAATGCCCTTTCCCCCATTGTGACATCACAATGCCCTTTCCCCCACTGTAACATCACAATGCCCTTTCCCTCATTGTGACATCACAATGCCGTTTCCCCTATTGTGACATCACAATGCCGTTTTCCCCATTGTGACATCACAATGCCGTTTCCCCCATTGTGACATCACAAAGCCGATTCCCCTATTGTGACATCACAATGCCGTTTTCCCCATTGTGACATCACAATGCCATTTCCCACATTGTGACATCACAATGCCCTTAACCACATTGTGACATCACAATGCCCTTTCCCCCATTGTGATATCAGTATGCCATTTCCCCTATTGTGACATCACAATGCCCCTAACCACATTATGACATCACAATGCCCTTTCCCCCATTGTGACATCATAATGCAGTTTTCCCCCATTGTGACATCACAATGGCCTTTCCCCCATTGTGACATCACAATGCTCTTCCCCCCATTATGACATCACAATGCCCTTTCCCCCATTGTGACGTCACAATGCCCTTTCGCCCATTGTGACATCACAATGCTGTTTCCCCTATTGTGACATCACAATGCCGTTTTCCCCATTGTGACATAACAATGCCATTTCCCCATTGTGACATCACAATGCCCTTTCCCCCATTGTGACATCACAATGCTGTTTTCCCCATTGTGACATCACAATGCCCTTTCCGCCATTGTGTTATCATAATGCCCTTTCCCCCATTGTGACATCACAATGCTGTTTTCCCCATTGTGACATCACAATGCCCTTTCCCCCATTGTGACATCACAAAGCCGATTCCCCTATTGTGACATCACAATGCTGTTTTCCCCATTGTGACATCACAATGCCCTTTCCCCCATTGTGACATCACAAAGCCGATTCCCCTATTGTGACATCACAATGCCGTTTTTCCCCATTGTGACATCACAATGCCATTTCCCCATTGAGACATCACAATGCCCTTAACCACATTGTGACATCACAATGCCCTTTCCCCCATTGTGATATCAGTATACCATTTCCCCTATTGTGACATCACAATGCCCCTAACCACATTATGACATCACAATGCCCTTTCCCCCATTGTGACAACACAATGCCATTTCCCCTATTGTGACATAACAATGCCGTTTTCCCCATTGTGACATCACAATGCCCTTCCCCCATTGTGGCATCACAATGCCCTTTCCCCCATTGTGACATCACAATGCCCTTTCCCCCATTGTGACATCACAATGCCATTTCCCCCATTGTGACATCACAATGCCCTTTCCCCCACTGTGACATCACAATGCCCTTTCCCTCATTGTGACATCACAATGCCGTTTCCCCTATTGTGACATCACAATGCCGTTTTCCCCATTGTGACATCACAATGCCGTTTCCCCCATTGTGACATCACAATGCCCTTTCCCCCATTGTGACATCACAATGCCCTTTCCCCCATTGTGACATCACAATGCCCTTTCCCCCATTGTGACATCACAATGCTGTTTTCCCCATTGTGACATCACAATGGCCTTTCCCCCATTGTGACATCACAATGCCGTTTTCCCCATTGTGACATCACAATGCCCTTTCCCCCATTGTGACATCACAATGCTGTTTTCCCCATTGTGACATCACAATGCCCTTTCCGCCATTGTGACATCACAATGCCCTTTCCCCCATTGTGACATCACAATGCCCTTTCCCTCATTGTGACATCACAATGCTGTTTCCCCTATTGTGACATCACAATGCCGTTTTCCCCATTGTGACATCACAATGCCGTTTCCCCCATTGTGACATCACAATGCCCTTTCCCCCATTGTGACATCACAATGCCCTTTCCCCCATTGTGACATCACAATGCCCTTTCCCCCATTGTGACATCACAATGCCGTTTTCCCCATTGTGACATCACAATGGCCTTTCCCCCATTGTGACATCACAATGCCGTTTTCCCCATTGTGACATCACAATGCCCTTTCCCCCATTGTGACATCACAATGCTGTTTTCCCCATTGTGACATCACAATGCCCTTTCCGCCATTGTGACATCACAATGCCCTTTCCCCCATTGTGACATCACAATGCTGTTTTCCCCATTGTGACATCACAATGCCCTTTTCCCCATTGTGACATCACAAAGCCGATTCCCCTATTGTGACATCACAATGCTGTTTTCCCCATTGTGACATCACAATGCCCTTTCCCCCATTGTGACATCACAAAGCCGATTCCCCTATTGTGACATCACAATGCCGTTTTCCCCATTGTGACATCACAATGCCATTTCCCCATTGAGACATCACAATGCCCTTAACCACATTGTGACATCACAATGCCCTTTCCCCCATTGTGATATCAGTATACCATTTCCCCTATTGTGACATCACAATGCCCCTAACCACATTATGACATCACAATGCCCTTTCCCCCATTGTGACATCATAATGCAGTTTTCCCCCATTGTGACATCACAATGGCCTTTCCCCCATTGTGACATCACAATGCCCTTCTCCCCATTATGACATCACAATGCCCTTTCCCCCATTGTGACATCACAATGCCTTTTCCCCACTGTGACATCACAATGCCCTTTCCCCCATTGTGAAATCACAATGCCGTTTCCCCCATTGTGATATCACAATGCCGTTTTTCCCATTGTGACATCACAATGCCGTTTCGCCCATTGTGACATCACAATGCTGTTTCCCCTATTGTGACATCACAATGCCGTTTTCCCCATTGTGACATAACAATGCCATTTCCCCATTGTGACATCACAATGCCCTTTGCCACATTGTGACATCACAATGCCCTTTCCCCCATTGTGACATCACAATGCCCTTTCCCCTATTGTGACATAACAATGCCGTTTTCCCCATTGTGACATCACAATGCCCTTCCCCCATTGTGGCATCACAATGCCCTTTCCCCCATTGTGACATCACAATGCCCTTTCCCCCATTGTGACATCACAATGCCCTTTCCCCCATTGTGACATCACAATGCCCTTTCCCCCACTGTAACATCACAATGCCCTTTCCCTCATTGTGACATCACAATGCCGTTTCCCCTATTGTGACATCACAATCCCCTTTCCCCCATTGTTGCATCACAATGCCGTTTTCCCCATTGTGACATCACAATGCCCTTTCCCCCATTGTGACATCACAATGCCCTTTCCCCCATTGTGACATCACAATGCCCTTTCCCCCATTGTGACATCACAATGCTGTTTTCCCCATTGTGACATCACAATGCCCTTTCCCCATTGTGACATCACAATGCCATTTCCCCATTGTGACATCACAATGCCATTTCCCCATTGTGACATCACAATGCCCTTTCCCCCATTGTGACATCACAATGCCCTTTCCTCCATTGTGACATCACAATGCCGTTTTTCCCATTGTGACATCACAATGCCCTTTCCCCCATTGTGACATCACACTGCCATTTCCCCCATTGTTACATCACAATGCTGTTTTTTACCATTGTGACATCACAATGCCCTTTCCCCCATTGTGACATCATAATGCCCTTTCCCCCATTGTGACATCACAATGCTGTTTTCCCCATTGTGACATCACAATGCCCTTTCCCCCATTGTGACATCACAAAGCCGATTCCCCTATTGTGACATCACAATGCCGTTTTCCCCATTGTGACATCACAATGATATTTTCCCACATTGTGACATCACAATGCCCTTAACCACATTGTGACATCACAATGCCCTTTCCCCCATTGTGATATCAGTATGCCATTTCCCCTATTGTGACATCACAATGCCCCTAACCACATTATGACATCACAATGCCCTTTCCCCCATTGTGACATCATAATGCAGTTTTCCCCCATTGTGACATCACAATGGCCTTTCCCCCATTGTGACATCACAATGCCCTTCCCCCCATTATGACATCACAATGCCCTTTCCCCCATTGTGACGTCACAATGCCCTTTTGCTCATTGTGACATCACAATGCTGTTTCCCCTATTGTGACATCACAATGCCGTTTTCCCCATTGTGACATAACAATGCCATTTCCCCATTGTGACATCACAATGCCCTTTCCCCCATTGTGACATCACAATGCCGTTTTCCCCATTGTGACATCACAATGCCCTTTCCCCCATTGTGACATCATAATGCTGTTTTCCCCATTGTGACATCAGAATGCCCTTTCCCCCATTGTGACATCATAATGCCCTTTCCCCCATTGTGACATCACAATGCTGTTTTCCCCATTGTGACATCACAATGCCCTTTCCCCCATTGTGACATCACAAAGCCGATTCCCCTATTGTGACATCACAATGCTGTTTTCCCCATTGTGACATCACAATGCCCTTTCCCCCATTGTGACATCACAAAGCCGATTCCCCTATTGTGACATCACAATGCCGTTTTCCCCATTGTGACATCACAATGCCATTTCCCCATTGAGACATCACAATGCCCTTAACCACATTGTGACATCACAATGCCCTTTCCCCCATTGTGATATCAGTATGCCATTTCCCCTGTTGTGACATCACAATGCCCCTAACCACATTATGACATCACACTGCCCTTTCCCCCATTGTGACATCATAATGCAGTTTTCCCCCCTTGTGACATCACAATGGCCTTTCCCCCATTGTGACATCACAATGCCCTTCCCCCCATTATGACATCACAATGCCCTTTCCCCCATTGTGACATCACAATGCCTTTTCCCCACTGTGACATCACAATGCACTTTTCCCCATTGTGACATCACAATGCCCTTTCCCCCATTGTGACATCACAATGCCGTTTCCCCCATTGTGAAATCACAATGCAGTTTTCCCCATTGTGACATCACAATGCCGTTTTCCCCATTGTGACATCACAATGCCCTTTCCCCCATTGTGACATCACAATGCCCTTTCCCACATTGTGACATCACAATGCCATTTCCCCATTGTGACATCACAATGCTCTTTCCCACATTGTGACATCGCAATGCCTTTTCCCCCATTGTGACATCACAATGCCCTTTCCCCCATTGTGACATCATAATGGCCTTTCCCCCATTGTGACATCACAATGCCCTTCCCCCCATTTTGACATCACAATGCCCTTTCCCCCATTGTGACATCACAATGCCTTTTCCCCATTGTGACATCACAATGCACTTTTCCCCATTGTGACATCACAATGCCCTTTCCCCCATTGTGAAATCACAATGCCGTTTCCCCCATTGTGATATCACAATGCCGTTTTTCCCATTGTGACATCACAATGCCGTTTCGCCCATTGTGACATCACAATGCTGTTTCCCCTATTGTGACATCACAATGCCGTTTTCCCCATTGTGACATAACAATGCCATTTCCCCATTGTGACATCACAATGCCCTTTGCCACATTGTGACATCACAATGCCCTTTCCCCCATTGTGACATCACAATGCCCTTTCCCCTATTGTGACATAACAATGCCGTTTTCCCCATTGTGACATCACAATGCCCTTCCCCCATTGTGGCATCACAATGCCCTTTCCCCCATTGTGACATCACAATGCCCTTTCCCCCATTGTGACATCACAATGCCCTTTCCCCCATTGTGACATCACAATGCCCTTTCCCCCACTGTAACATCACAATGCCCTTTCCCTCATTGTGACATCACAATGCCGTTTCCCCTATTGTGACATCACAATGCCGTTTTCCCCATTGTGACATCACAATGCCGTTTCCCCCATTGTGACATCACAAAGCCGATTCCCCTATTGTGACATCACAATGCCGTTTTCCCCATTGTGACATCACAATGCCATTTCCCACATTGTGACATCACAATGCCCTTAACCAAATTGTGACATCACAATGCCCTTTCCCCCATTGTGATATTAGTATGCCATTTCCCCTATTGTGACATCACAATGTCCCTAACCACATTATGACATTACAATGCCCTTTCCCCCATTGTGACATCATAATGCAGTTTTCCCCCATTGTGACATCACAATGGCCTTTCCCCCATTGTGACATCACAATGCCCTTCCCCCCATTATGACATCAGAATGCCCTTTCCCCCATTGTGACGTCACAATGCCCTTTCGCCCATTGTGACATCACAATGCTGTTTCCCCTATTGTGACATCACAATGCCGTTTTCCCCATTGTGACATAACAATGCCATTTCCCCATTGTGACATCACAATGCCCTTTGCCACATTGTGACATAACAATGCCATTTCCCCATTGTGACATCACAATGCCCTTTGCCACATTGTGACATCACAATGCCCTTTCCCCCATTGTGACAACACAATGCCATTTCCCCTATTGTGACATAACAATGCCGTTTTCCCCATTGTGACATCACAATGCCCTTCCCCCATTGTGGCATCACAATGCCCTTTCCCCCATTGTGACATCACAATGCCATTTCCCCCATTGTGACATCACAATGCCCTTTCCCCCACTGTGACATCACAATGCCCTTTCCCTCATTGTGACATCACAATGCCGTTTCCCCTATTGTGACATCACAATGCCGTTTTCCCCATTGTGACATCACAATGCCGTTTCCCCCATTGTGACATCACAATGCCCTTTCCCCCATTGTGACATCACAATGCCCTTTCCCCCATTGTGACATCACAATGCCCTTTCCCCCATTGTGACATCACAATGCCGTTTTCCCCATTGTGACATCACAATGGCCTTTCCCCCATTGTGACATCACAATGCCGTTTTCCCCATTGTGACATCACAATGCCCTTTCCCCCATTGTGACATCACAATGCTGTTTTCCCCATTGTGACATCACAATGCCCTTTCCGCCATTGTGACATCACAATGCCCTTTCCCCCATTGTGACATCACAATGCTGTTTTCCCCATTGTGACATCACAATGCCCTTTCCCCCATTGTGACATCACAAAGCCGATTCCCCTATTGTGACATCACAATGCTGTTTTCCCCATTGTGACATCACAATGCCCTTTCCCCCATTGTGACATCACAATGCCATTTCCCACATTGTGACATCACAATGCCCTTAACCACATTGTGACATCACAATGCCCTTTCCCCCATTGTGATATCAGTATGCCATTTCCCCTATTGTGACATCACAATGCCCCTAACCACATTATGACATCACAATGCCCTTTCCCCCATTGTGACATCATAATGCAGTTTTCCCCCATTGTGACATCACAATGGCCTTTCCCCCATTGTGACATCACAATGCCCTTCCCCCCATTATGACATCACAATGCCCTTTCCCCCATTGTGACGTCACAATGCCCTTTCGCCCATTGTGACATCACAATGCTGTTTCCCCTATTGTGACATCACAATGCCGTTTTCCCCATTGTGACATAACAATGCCATTTCCCCATTGTGACATCACAATGCCCTTTCCCCCATTGTGACATCACAATGCTGTTTTCCCCATTGTGACATCACAATGCCCTTTCCGCCATTGTGTTATCATAATGCCCTTTCCCCATTGTGACATCACAATGCTGTTTTCCCTATTGTGACATCACAATGCCCTTTCCCCCATTGTGACATCACAAAGCCGATTCCCCTATTGTGACATCACAATGCTGTTTTCCCCATTGTGACATCACAATGCCCTTTCCCCCATTGTGACATCACAAAGCCGATTCCCCTATTGTGACATCACAATGCCGTTTTTCCCCATTGTGACATCACAATGCCATTTCCCCATTGAGACATCACAATGCCCTTAACCACATTGTGACATCACAATGCCCTTTCCCCCATTGTGATATCAGTATACCATTTCCCCTATTGTGACATCACAATGCCCCTAACCACATTATGACATCACAATGCCCTTTCCCCCATTGTGACAACACAATGCCATTTCCCCTATTGTGACATAACAATGCCGTTTTCCCCATTGTGACATCACAATGCCCTTCCCCCATTGTGGCATCACAATGCCCTTTCCCCCATTGTGACATCACAATGCCCTTTCCCCCATTGTGACATCACAATGCCATTTCCCCCATTGTGACATCACAATGCCCTTTCCCCCACTGTGACATCACAATGCCCTTTCCCTCATTGTGACATCACAATGCCGTTTCCCCTATTGTGACATCACAATGCCGTTTTCCCCATTGTGACATCACAATGCCGTTTCCCCCATTGTGACATCACAATGCCCTTTCCCCCATTGTGACATCACAATGCCCTTTCCCCCATTGTGACATCACAATGCCCTTTCCCCCATTGTGACATCACAATGCTGTTTTCCCCATTGTGACATCACAATGGCCTTTCCCCCATTGTGACATCACAATGCCGTTTTCCCCATTGTGACATCACAATGCCCTTTCCCCCATTGTGACATCACAATGCTGTTTTCCCCATTGTGACATCACAATGCCCTTTCCGCCATTGTGACATAATAATGCCCTTTCCCCCATTGTGACATCACAATGCCCTTTCCCTCATTGTGACATCACAATGCTGTTTCCCCTATTGTGACATCACAATGCCGTTTTCCCCATTGTGACATCACAATGCCCTTCCCCCCATTATGACATCACAATGCCCTTTCCCCCATTGTGACGTCACAATGCCCTTTCGCCCATTGTGACATCACAATGCTGTTTCCCCTATTGTGACATCACAATGCCGTTTTCCCCATTGTGACATAACAATGCCATTTCCCCATTGTGACATCACAATGCCCTTTCCCCCATTGTGACATCACAATGCTGTTTTCCCCATTGTGACATCACAATGCCCTTTCCGCCATTGTGTTATCATAATGCCCTTTCCCCATTGTGACATCACAATGCTGTTTTCCCCATTGTGACATCACAATGCCCTTTCCCCCATTGTGACATCACAAAGCCGATTCCCCTATTGTGACATCACAATGCTGTTTTCCCCATTGTGACATCACAATGCCCTTTCCCCCATTGTGACATCACAAAGCCGATTCCCCTATTGTGACATCACAATGCCGTTTTTCCCCATTGTGACATCACAATGCCATTTCCCCATTGAGACATCACAATGCCCTTAACCACATTGTGACATCACAATGCCCTTTCCCCCATTGTGATATCAGTATACCATTTCCCCTATTGTGACATCACAATGCCCCTAACCACA
This sequence comes from Eleutherodactylus coqui, assembly GCF_035609145.1. Taxonomy (NCBI): domain Eukaryota; kingdom Metazoa; phylum Chordata; class Amphibia; order Anura; family Eleutherodactylidae; genus Eleutherodactylus; species Eleutherodactylus coqui. Next base: position 970,781 of record NW_027102218.1, on the reverse strand, counting down.
TTATGACATCACAATGCCCTTTCCCCCATTGTGACAACACAATGCCATTTCCCCTATTGTGACATAACAATGCCGTTTTCCCCATTGTGACATCACAATGCCCTTCCCCCATTGTGGCATCACAATGCCCTTTCCCCCATTGTGACATCACAATGCCCTTTCCCCCATTGTGACATCACAATGCCATTTCCCCCATTGTGACATCACAATGCCCTTTCCCCCACTGTGACATCACAATGCCCTTTCCCTCATTGTGACATCACGATGCCGTTTCCCCTATTGTGACATCACAATGCCGTTTTCCCCATTGTGACATCACAATGCCGTTTCCCCCATTGTGACATCACAATGCCCTTTCCCCCATTGTGACATCACAATGCCCTTTCCCCCATTGTGACATCACAATGCCCTTTCCCCCATTGTGACATCACAATGCTGTTTTCCCCATTGTGACATCACAATGGCCTTTCCCCCATTGTGACATCACAATGCCGTTTTCCCCATTGTGACATCACAATGCCCTTTCCCCCATTGTGACATCACAATGCTGTTTTCCCCATTGTGACATCACAATGCCCTTTCCGCCATTGTGACATAATAATGCCCTTTCCCCCATTGTGACATCACAATGCCCTTTCCCTCATTGTGACATCACAATGCTGTTTCCCCTATTGTGACATCACAATGCCGTTTTCCCCATTGTGACATCACAATGCCGTTTCCCCCATTGTGACATCACAATGCCCTTTCCCCCATTGTGACATCACAATGCCCTTTCCCCCATTGTGACATCACAATGCCCTTTCCCCCATTGTGACATCACAATGCCGTTTTCCCCATTGTGACATCACAATGGCCTTTCCCCCATTGTGACATCACAATGCCGTTTTCCCCATTGTGACATCACAATGCCCTTTCCCCCATTGTGACATCACAATGCTGTTTTCCCCATTGTGACATCACAATGCCTTTTCCGCCATTGTGACATCACAATGCCCTTTCCCCCATTGTGACATCACAATGCTGTTTTCCCCATTGTGACATCACAATGCCCTTTTCCCCATTGTGACATCACAAAGCCGATTCCCCTATTGTGACATCACAATGCTGTTTTCCCCATTGTGACATCACAATGCCCTTTCCCCCATTGTGACATCACAAAGCCGATTCCCCTATTGTGACATCACAATGCCGTTTTCCCCATTGTGACATCACAATGCCATTTCCCCATTGAGACATCACAATGCCCTTAACCACATTGTGACATCACAATGCCCTTTCCCCCATTGTGATATCAGTATACCATTTCCCCTATTGTGACATCACAATGCCCCTAACCACATTATGACATCACAATGCCCTTTCCCCCATTGTGACATCATAATGCAGTTTTCCCCCATTGTGACATCACAATGGCCTTTCCCCCATTGTGACATCACAATGCCCTTCTCCCCATTATGACATCACAATGCCCTTTCCCCCATTGTGACATCACAATGCCTTTTCCCCACTGTGACATCACAATGCCCTTTCCCCCATTGTGAAATCACAATGCCGTTTCCCCCATTGTGATATCACAATGCCGTTTTTCCCATTGTGACATCACAATGCCGTTTCGCCCATTGTGACATCACAATGCTGTTTCCCCTATTGTGACATCACAATGCCGTTTTCCCCATTGTGACATAACAATGCCATTTCCCCATTGTGACATCACAATGCCCTTTGCCACATTGTGACATCACAATGCCCTTTCCCCCATTGTGACATCACAATGCCCTTTCCCCTATTGTGACATAACAATGCCGTTTTCCCCATTGTGACATCACAATGCCCTTCCCCCATTGTGGCATCACAATGCCCTTTCCCCCATTGTGACATCACAATGCCCTTTCCCCCATTGTGACATCACAATGCCCTTTCCCCCATTGTGACATCACAATGCCCTTTCCCCCACTGTAACATCACAATGCCCTTTCCCTCATTGTGACATCACAATGCCGTTTCCCCTATTGTGACATCACAATGCCGTTTTCCCCATTGTGACATCACAATGCCGTTTCCCCCATTGTGACATCACAAAGCCGATTCCCCTATTGTGACATCACAATGCCGTTTTCCCCATTGTGACATCACAATGCCATTTCCCACATTGTGACATCACAATGCCCTTAACCACATTGTGACATCACAATGCCCTTTCCCCCATTGTGATATCAGTATGCCATTTCCCCTATTGTGACATCACAATGCCCCTAACCACATTATGACATCACAATGCCCTTTCCCCCATTGTGACATCATAATGCAGTTTTCCCCCATTGTGACATCACAATGGCCTTTCCCCCATTGTGACATCACAATGCCCTTCCCCCCATTATGACATCACAATGCCCTTTCCCCCATTGTGACGTCACAATGCCCTTTCGCCCATTGTGACATCACAATGCTGTTTCCCCTATTGTGACATCACAATGCCGTTTTCCCCATTGTGACATAACAATGCCATTTCCCCATTGTGACATCACAATGCCCTTTGCCACATTGTGACATAACAATGCCATTTCCCCATTGTGACATCACAATGCCCTTTGCCACATTGTGACATCACAATGCCCTTTCCCCCATTGTGACAACACAATGCCATTTCCCCTATTGTGACATAACAATGCCGTTTTCCCCATTGTGACATCACAATGCCCTTCCCCCATTGTGGCATCACAATGCCCTTTCCCCCATTGTGACATCACAATGCCCTTTCCCCCATTGTGACATCACAATGCCATTTCCCCCATTGTGACATCACAATGCCCTTTCCCCCACTGTGACATCACAATGCCCTTTCCCTCATTGTGACATCACAATGCCGTTTCCCCTATTGTGACATCACAATGCCGTTTTCCCCATTGTGACATCACAATGCCGTTTCCCCCATTGTGACATCACAATGCCCTTTCCCCCATTGTGACATCACAATGCCCTTTCCCCCATTGTGACATCACAATGCCCTTTCCCCCATTGTGACATCACAATGCCGTTTTCCCCATTGTGACATCACAATGGCCTTTCCCCCATTGTGACATCACAATGCCGTTTTCCCCATTGTGACATCACAATGCCCTTTCCCCCATTGTGACATCACAATGCTGTTTTCCCCATTGTGACATCACAATGCCCTTTCCGCCATTGTGACATCACAATGCCCTTTCCCCCATTGTGACATCACAATGCTGTTTTCCCCATTGTGACATCACAATGCCCTTTCCCCCATTGTGACATCACAAAGCCGATTCCCCTATTGTGACATCACAATGCTGTTTTCCCCATTGTGACATCACAATGCCCTTTCCCCCATTGTGACATCACAAAGCCGATTCCCCTATTGTGACATCACAATGCCGTTTTCCCCATTGTGACATCACAATGCCATTTCCCCATTGAGACATCACAATGCCCTTAACCACATTGTGACATCACAATGTCCTTTCCCCCATTGTGATATCAGTATACCATTTCCCCTATTGTGACATCACAATGCCCCTAACCACATTATGACATCACAATGCCCTTTCCCCCATTGTGACATCATAATGCAGTTTTCCCCCATTGTGACATCACAATGGCCTTTCCCCCATTGTGACATCACAATGCCCTTCTCCCCATTATGAGATCACAATGCCCTTTCCCCCATTGTGACATCACAATGCCTTTTCCCCACTGTGACATCACAATGCACTTTTCCCCTATTGTGACATCACAATGCCCTTTCCCCCATTGTGACATCACAATGCCGTTTCCCCCATTGTGATATCACAATGCCGTTTTCCCCATTGTGACATCACAATGCCGTTTTCCCCATTGTGACATCACAATGCCCTTTCCCCCATTGTGACATCACAATGCCCTTTCCCACATTGTGACATCACAATGCCATTTCCCCATTGTGACATCACAATGCTCTTTCCCACATTGTGACATCACAATGCCTTTTCCCCCATTGTGACATCACAATGCCCTTTCCCCCATTGTGACATCACAATGCCCTTTCCCCCATTGTGACATCACAATCCCCTTTCCCCCATTGTTACATCACAATGCCGTTTTCCCCATTGTGACATCACAATGCCCTTTCCCCCATTGTGACATCACAATGCCCTTTCCCCCATTGTGACATCACAATGCCCTTTCCCCCATTGTGACATCACAATGCTGTTTTCCCCATTGTGACATCACAATGCCCTTTCCCCATTGTGACATCACAATGCCATTTCCCCATTGTGACATCACAATGCCCTTTCCCCCATTGTGACATCACAATCCCCTTTCCCCCATTGTTGCATCACAATGCCGTTTTCCCCATTGTGACATCACAATGCCCTTTCCCCCATTGTGACATCACAATGCCCTTTCCCCCATTGTGACATCACAATGCCCTTTCCCCCATTGTGACATCACAATGCTGTTTTCCCCATTGTGACATCACAATGCCCTTTCCCCATTGTGACATCACAATGCCATTTCCCCATTGTGACATCACAATGCCATTTCCCCATTGTGACATCACAATGCCCTTTCCCCCATTGTGACATCACAATGCCCTTTCCTCCATTGTGACATCACAATGCCGTTTTTCCCATTGTGACATCACAATGCCCTTTCCCCCATTGTGACATCACACTGCCATTTCCCCCATTGTTACATCACAATGCTGTTTTTTACCATTGTGACATCACAATGCCCTTTCCCCCATTGAGACATCATAATGCCCTTTCCCCCATTGTGACATCACAATGCTGTTTTCCCCATTGTGACATCACAATGCCCTTTCCCCCATTGTGACATCACAAAGCCGATTCCCCTATTGTGACATCACAATGCCGTTTTCCCCATTGTGACATCACAATGATATTTTCCCACATTGTGACATCACAATGCCCTTAACCACATTGTGACATCACAATGCCCTTTCCCCCATTGTGATATCAGTATGCCATTTCCCCTATTGTGACATCACAATGCCCCTAACCACATTATGACATCACAATGCCCTTTCCCCCATTGTGACATCATAATGCAGTTTTCCCCCATTGTGACATCACAATGGCCTTTCCCCCATTGTGACATCACAATGCCCTTCCCCCCATTATGACATCACAATGCCCTTTCCCCCATTGTGACGTCACAATGCCCTTTTGCTCATTGTGACATCACAATGCTGTTTCCCCTATTGTGACATCACAATGCCGTTTTCCCCATTGTGACATAACAATGCCATTTCCCCATTGTGACATCACAATGCCCTTTCCCCCATTGTGACATCACAATGCCGTTTTCCCCATTGTGACATCACAATGCCCTTTCCCCCATTGTGACATCATAATGCTGTTTCCCCCATTGTGACATCATAATGCCCTTTCCCCCATTGTGACATCACAATGCTGTTTTACCCATTGTGACATCACAATGCCCTTTCCCCCATTGTGACATCACAAAGCCGATTCCCCTATTGTGACATCACAATGCTGTTTTCCCCATTGTGACATCACAATGCCCTTTCCCCCATTGTGACATCACAAAGCCGATTCCCCTATTGTGACATCACAATGCCGTTTTCCCCATTGTGACATCACAATGCCATTTCCCCATTGAGACATCACAATGCCCTTAACCACATTGTGACATCACAATGCCCTTTCCCCCATTGTGATATCAGTATGCCATTTCCCCTATTGTGACATCACAATGCCCCTAACCACATTATGACATCACAATGCCCTTTCCCCCATTGTGACATCATAATGCAGTTTTCCCCCCTTGTGACATCACAATGGCCTTTCCCCCATTGTGACATCACAATGCCCTTCCCCCCATTATGACATCACAATGCCCTTTCCCCCATTGTGACATCACAATGCCTTTTCCCCACTGTGACATCACAATGCACTTTTCCCCATTGTGACATCACAATGCCCTTTCCCCCATTGTGACATCACAATGCCGTTTCCCCCATTGTGAAATCACAATGCAGTTTTCCCCATTGTGACATCACAATGCCGTTTTCCCCATTGTGACATCACAATGCCCTTTCCCCCATTGTGACATCACAATGCCCTTTCCCACATTGTGATATCACAATGCCATTTCCCCATTGTGACATCACAATGCTCTTTCCCACATTGTGACATCACAATGCCTTTTCCCCCATTGTGACATCACAATGCCCTTTCCCCCATTGTGACATCATAATGGCCTTTCCCCCATTGTGACATCACAATGCCCTTTCCCCCATTGTGACATCATAATGCAGTTTTCTTCCATTGTGACATCACAATGGCCTTTCCCCCATTGTGACATCACAATGCCCTTCTCCCCATTATGACATCACAATGCCCTTTCCCCCATTGTGACATCACAATGCCTTTTCCCCACTGTGACATCACAATGCCCTTTCCCCCATTGTGAAATCACAATGCCGTTTCCCCCATTGTGATATCACAATGCCGTTTTTCCCATTGTGACATCACAATGCCGTTTCGCCCATTGTGACATCACAATGCTGTTTCCCCTATTGTGACATCACAATGCCGTTTTCCCCATTGTGACATAACAATGCCATTTCCCCATTGTGACATCACAATGCCCTTTGCCACATTGTGACATCACAATGCCTTTCCCCCATTGTGACATCAAAATGCCCTTTCCTCTATTGTGACATAACAATGCCGTTTTCCCCATTGTGACATCACAATGCCCTTCCCTCATTGTGGCATCACAATGCCCTTTCCCCCATTGTGACATCACAATGCCCTTTCCCCCATTGTGACATCACAATGCCCTTTCCCCCATTGTGACATCACAATGCCCTTTCCCCCATTGTGACATCACAATGCTGTTTTCCCCATTGTGACATCACAATGCCCTTTCCCCATTGTGACATCACAATGCCATTTCCCCATTGTGACATCACAATGCCCTTTCCCCCATTGTGACATCACAATCCCCTTTCCCCCATTGTTGCATCACAATGCCGTTTTCCCCATTGTGACATCACAATGCCCTTTCCCCCATTGTGACATCACAATGCCCTTTCCCCCATTGTGACATCACAATGCCCTTTCCCCCATTGTGACATCACAATGCTGTTTTCCCCATTGTGACATCACAATGCCCTTTCCCCATTGTGACATCACAATGCCATTTCCCCATTGTGACATCACAATGCCATTTCCCCATTGTGACATCACAATGCCCTTTCCCCCATTGTGACATCACAATGCCCTTTCCTCCATTGTGACATCACAATGCCGTTTTTCCCATTGTGACATCACAATGCCCTTTCCCCCATTGTGACATCACACTGCCATTTCCCCCATTGTTACATCACAATGCTGTTTTTTACCATTGTGACATCACAATGCCCTTTCCCCCATTGAGACATCATAATGCCCTTTCCCCCATTGTGACATCACAATGCTGTTTTCCCCATTGTGACATCACAATGCCCTTTCCCCCATTGTGACATCACAAAGCCGATTCCCCTATTGTGACATCACAATGCCGTTTTCCCCATTGTGACATCACAATGATATTTTCCCACATTGTGACATCACAATGCCCTTAACCACATTGTGACATCACAATGCCCTTTCCCCCATTGTGATATCAGTATGCCATTTCCCCTATTGTGACATCACAATGCCCCTAACCACATTATGACATCACAATGCCCTTTCCCCCATTGTGACATCATAATGCAGTTTTCCCCCATTGTGACATCACAATGGCCTTTCCCCCATTGTGACATCACAATGCCCTTCCCCCCATTATGACATCACAATGCCCTTTCCCCCATTGTGACGTCACAATGCCCTTTTGCTCATTGTGACATCACAATGCTGTTTCCCCTATTGTGACATCACAATGCCGTTTTCCCCATTGTGACATAACAATGCCATTTCCCCATTGTGACATCACAATGCCCTTTCCCCCATTGTGACATCACAATGCCGTTTTCCCCATTGTGACATCACAATGCCCTTTCCCCCATTGTGACATCATAATGCTGTTTCCCCCATTGTGACATCATAATGCCCTTTCCCCCATTGTGACATCACAATGCTGTTTTACCCATTGTGACATCACAATGCCCTTTCCCCCATTGTGACATCACAAAGCCGATTCCCCTATTGTGACATCACAATGCTGTTTTCCCCATTGTGACATCACAATGCCCTTTCCCCCATTGTGACATCACAAAGCCGATTCCCCTATTGTGACATCACAATGCCGTTTTCCCCATTGTGACATCACAATGCCATTTCCCCATTGAGACATCACAATGCCCTTAACCACATTGTGACATCACAATGCCCTTTCCCCCATTGTGATATCAGTATGCCATTTCCCCTATTGTGACATCACAATGCCCCTAACCACATTATGACATCACAATGCCCTTTCCCCCATTGTGACATCATAATGCAGTTTTCCCCCCTTGTGACATCACAATGGCCTTTCCCCCATTGTGACATCACAATGCCCTTCCCCCCATTATGACATCACAATGCCCTTTCCCCCATTGTGACATCACAATGCCTTTTCCCCACTGTGACATCACAATGCACTTTTCCCCATTGTGACATCACAATGCCCTTTCCCCCATTGTGACATCACAATGCCGTTTCCCCCATTGTGAAATCACAATGCAGTTTTCCCCATTGTGACATCACAATGCCGTTTTCCCCATTGTGACATCACAATGCCCTTTCCCCCATTGTGACATCACAATGCCCTTTCCCACATTGTGATATCACAATGCCATTTCCCCATTGTGACATCACAATGCTCTTTCCCACATTGTGACATCACAATGCCTTTTCCCCCATTGTGACATCACAATGCCCTTTCCCCCATTGTGACATCATAATGGCCTTTCCCCCATTGTGACATCACAATGCCCTTTCCCCCATTGTGACATCATAATGCAGTTTTCTTCCATTGTGACATCACAATGGCCTTTCCCCCATTGTGACATCACAATGCCCTTCTCCCCATTATGACATCACAATGCCCTTTCCCCCATTGTGACATCACAATGCCTTTTCCCCACTGTGACATCACAATGCCCTTTCCCCCATTGTGAAATCACAATGCCGTTTCCCCCATTGTGATATCACAATGCCGTTTTTCCCATTGTGACATCACAATGCCGTTTCGCCCATTGTGACATCACAATGCTGTTTCCCCTATTGTGACATCACAATGCCGTTTTCCCCATTGTGACATAACAATGCCATTTCCCCATTGTGACATCACAATGCCCTTTGCCACATTGTGACATCACAATGCCTTTCCCCCATTGTGACATCAAAATGCCCTTTCCTCTATTGTGACATAACAATGCCGTTTTCCCCATTGTGACATCACAATGCCCTTCCCTCATTGTGGCATCACAATGCCCTTTCCCCCATTGTGACATCACAATGCCCTTTCCCCCATTGTGACATCACAATGCCCTTTCCCCCATTGTGACATCACAATGCCCTTTCCCCCACTGTAACATCACAATGCCCTTTCCCTCATTGTGACATCACAATGCCGTTTCCCCTATTGTCAAACATCACAATGACGTTTTCCCCATTGTGACATCACAATGCCGTTTCCCCCATTGTGACATCACAAAGCTGATTCCCCTATTGTGACATCACAATGCCGTTTTCCCCATTGTGACATCACAATGCCATTTCCCACATTGTGACATCACAATGCCCTTAACCACATTGTGACATCACAATGCCCTTTCCCCCATTGTGATATCAGTATGCCATTTCCCCTATTGTGACATCACAATGCCCCTAACCACATTATGACATCACAATGCCCTTTCCCCCATTGTGACATCATAATGCAGTTTTCCCCCATTGTGACATCACAATGGCCTTTCCCCCATTGTGACATCACAATGCCCTTCCCCCCATTATGACATCACAATGCCCTTTCCCCCATTGTGACGTCACAATGCCCTTTCGCCCATTGTGACATCACAATGCTGTTTCCCCTATTGTGACATCACAATGCCGTTTTCCCCATTGTGACATAACAATGCCATTTCCCCATTGTGACATCACAATGCCCTTTCCCCCATTGTGACATCACAATGCTGTTTTCCCCATTGTGACATCACAATGCCCTTTCCGCCATTGTGTTATCATAATGCCCTTTCCCCCATTGTGACATCACAATGCTGTTTTCCCCATTGTGACATCACAATGCCCTTTCCCCCATTGTGACATCACAAAGCCGATTCCCCTATTGTGACATCACAATGCTGTTTTCCCCATTGTGACATCACAATGCCCTATCCCCCATTGTGACATCACAAAGCCGATTCCCCTATTGTGACATCACAATGCCGTTTTTCCCCATTGTGACATCACAATGCCATTTCCCCATTGAGACATCACAATGCCCTTAACCACATTGTGACATCACAATGCCCTTTCCCCCATTGTGATATCAGTATACCATTTCCCCTATTGTGACATCACAATGCCCCTAACCACATTATGACATCACAATGCCCTTTCCCCCATTGTGACAACACAATGCCATTTCCCCTATTGTGACATAACAATGCCGTTTTCCCCATTGTGACATCACAATGCCCTTCCCCCATTGTGGCATCACAATGCCCTTTCCCCCATTGTGACATCACAATGCCCTTTCCCCCATTGTGACATCACAATGCCATTTCCCCCATTGTGACATCACAATGCCCTTTCCCCCACTGTGACATCACAATGCCCTTTCCCTCATTGTGACATCACAATGCCGTTTCCCCTATTGTGACATCACAATGCCGTTTTCCCCATTGTGACATCACAATGCCGTTTCCCCCATTGTGACATCACAATGCCCTTTCCCCCATTGTGACATCACAATGCCCTTTCCCCCATTGTGACATCACAATGCCCTTTCCCCCATTGTGACATCACAATGCTGTTTTCCCCATTGTGACATCACAATGGCCTTTCCCCCATTGTGACATCACAATGCCGTTTTCCCCATTGTGACATCACAATGCCCTTTCCCCCATTGTGACATCACAATGCTGTTTTCCCCATTGTGACATCACAATGCCCTTTCCGCCATTGTGACATCACAATGCCCTTTCCCCCATTGTGACATCACAATGCCCTTTCCCTCATTGTGACATCACAATGCTGTTTCCCCTATTGTGACATCACAATGCCGTTTTCCCCATTGTGACATCACAATGCCGTTTCCCCCATTGTGACATCACAATGCCCTTTCCCCCATTGTGACATCACAATGCCCTTTCCCCCATTGTGACATCACAATGCCCTTTCCCCCATTGTGACATCACAATGCCGTTTTCCCCATTGTGACATCACAATGGCCTTTCCCCCATTGTGACATCACAATGCCGTTTTCCCCATTGTGACATCACAATGCCCTTTCCCCCATTGTGACATCACAATGCTGTTTTCCCCATTGTGACATCACAATGCCCTTTCCGCCATTGTGACATCACAATGCCCTTTCCCCCATTGTGACATCACAATGCTGTTTTCCCCATTGTGACATCACAATTCCCTTTTCCCCATTGTGACATCACAAAGCCGATTCCCCTATTGTGACATCACAATGCTGTTTTCCCCATTGTGACATCACAATGCCCTTTCCCCCATTGTGACATCACAAAGCCGATTCCCCTATTGTGACATCACAATGCCGTTTTCCCCATTGTGACATCACAATGCCATTTCCCCATTGAGACATCACAATGCCCTTAACCACATTGTGACATCACAATGCCCTTTCCCCCATTGTGATATCAGTATACCATTTCCCCTATTGTGACATCACAATGCCCCTAACCACATTATGACATCACAATGCCCTTTCCCCCATTGTGACATCATAATGCAGTTTTCCCCCATTGTGACATCACAATGGCCTTTCCCCCATTGTGACATCACAATGCCCTTCTCCCCATTATGACATCACAATGCCCTTTCCCCCATTGTGACATCACAATGCCTTTTCCCCACTGTGACATCACAATGCCCTTTCCCCCATTGTGAAATCACAATGCCGTTTCCCCCATTGTGATATCACAATGCCGTTTTTCCCATTGTGACATCACAATGCCGTTTCGCCCATTGTGACATCACAATGCTGTTTCCCCTATTGTGACATCACAATGCCGTTTTCCCCATTGTGACATAACAATGCCATTTCCCCATTGTGACATCACAATGCCCTTTGCCACATTGTGACATCACAATGCCCTTTCCCCCATTGTGACATCACAATGCCCTTTCCCCTATTGTGACATAACAATGCCGTTTTCCCCATTGTGACATCACAATGCCCTTCCCCCATTGTGGCATCACAATGCCCTTTCCCCCATTGTGACATCACAATGCCCTTTCCCCCATTGTGACATCACAATGCCCTTTCCCCCATTGTGACATCACAATGCCCTTTCCCCCACTGTAACATCACAATGCCCTTTCCCTCATTGTGACATCACAATGCCGTTTCCCCTATTGTGACATCACAATGCCGTTTTCCCCATTGTGACATCACAATGCCGTTTCCCCCATTGTGACATCACAAAGCCGATTCCCCCATTGTGACATCACAATGCCGTTTTCCCCATTGTGACATCACAATGCCATTTCCCACATTGTGACATCACAATGCCCTTAACCACATTGTGACATCACAATGCCCTTTCCCCCATTGTGATATCAGTATGCCATTTCCCCTATTGTGACATCACAATGCCCCTAACCACATTATGACATCACAATGCCCTTTCCCCCATTGTGACATCATAATGCAGTTTTCCCCCATTGTGACATCACAATGGCCTTTCCCCCATTGTGACATCACAATGCCCTTCCCCCCAATATGACATCACAATGCCCTTTCCCCCATTGTGACGTCACAATGCCCTTTCGCCCATTGTGACATCACAATGCTGTTTCCCCTATTGTGACATCACAATGCCGTTTTCCCCATTGTGACATAACAATGCCATTTCCCCATTGTGACATCACAATGCCCTTTGCCACATTGTGACATAACAATGCCATTTCCCCATTGTGACATCACAATGCCCTTTGCCACATTGTGACATCACAATGCCTTTTCCCCCATTGTGACAACACAATGCCATTTCCCCTATTGTGACATAACAATGCCGTTTTCCCCATTGTGACATCACAATGCCCTTCCCCCATTGTGGCATCACAATGCCCTTTTCCCCATTGTGACATCACAATGCCCTTCCCCCATTGTGGCATCACAATGCCCTTTCCCCCATTGTGACATCACAATGCCCTTTCCCCCATTGTGACATCACAATGCCATTTCCCCCATTGTGACATCACAATGCCCTTTCCCCCACTGTGACATCACAATGCCCTTTCCCTCATTGTGACATCACAATGCCGTTTCCCCTATTGTGACATCACAATGCCGTTTTCCCCATTGTGACATCACAATGCCGTTTCCCCCATTGTGACATCACAATGCCCTTTCCCCCATTGTGACATCACAATGCCCTTTCCCCCATTGTGACATCACAATGCCCTTTCCCCCATTGTGACATCACAATGCCGTTTTCCCCATTGTGACATCACAATGGCCTTTCCCCCATTGTGACATCACAATGCCGTTTTCCCCATTGTGACATCACAATGCCCTTTCCCCCATTGTGACATCACAATGCTGTTTTCCCCATTGTGACATCACAATGCCCTTTCCGCCATTGTGACATCACAATGCCCTTTCCCCCATTGTGACATCACAATGCTGTTTTCCCCATTGTGACATCACAATGCCCTTTCCCCCATTGTGACATCACAAAGCCGATTCCCCTATTGTGACATCACAATGCTGTTTTCCCCATTGTGACATCACAATGCCCTTTCCCCCATTGTGACATCACAAAGCCGATTCCCCTATTGTAACATCACAATGCCGTTTTCCCCATTGTGACATCACAATGCCATTTCCCCATTGAGACATCACAATGCCCTTAACCACAGTGTGACATCACAATGTCCTTTCCCCCATTGTGATATCAGTATACCATTTCCCCTATTGTGACATCACAATGCCCCTAACCACATTATGACATCACAATGCCCTTTCCCCCATTGTGACATCATAATGCAGTTTTCCCCCATTGTGACATCACAATGGCCTTTCCCCCATTGTGACATCACAATGCCCTTCTCCCCATTATGACATCACAATGCCCTTTCCCCCATTGTGACATCACAATGCCTTTTCCCCACTGTGACATCACAATGCACTTTTCCCCTATTGTGACATCACAATGCCCTTTCCCCCATTGTGACATCACAATGCCGTTTCCCCCATTGTGATATCACAATGCCGTTTTCCCCATTGTGACATCACAATGCCGTTTTCCCCATTGTGACATCACAATGCCCTTTCCCCCATTGTGACATCACAATGCCCTTTCCCACATTGTGACATCACAATGCCATTTCCCCATTGTGACATCACAATGCTCTTTCCCACATTGTGACATCACAATGCCTTTTCCCCCATTGTGACATCACAATGCCCTTTCCCCCATTGTGACATCACAATGCCCTTTCCCCCATTGTGACATCACAATCCCCTTTCCCCCATTGTTACATCACAATGCCGTTTTCCCCATTGTGACATCACAATGCCCTTTCCCCCATTGTGACATCACAATGCCCTTTCCCCCATTGTGACATCACAATGCCCTTTCCCCCATTGTGACATCACAATGCTGTTTTCCCCATTGTGACATCACAATGCCCTTTCCCCATTGTGACATCACAATGCCATTTCCCCATTGTGACATCACAATGCCCTTTCCCCCATTGTGACATCACAATCCCCTTTCCCCCATTGTTGCATCACAATGCCGTTTTCCCCATTGTGACATCACAATGCCCTTTCCCCCATTGTGACATCACAATGCCCTTTCCCCCATTGTGACATCACAATGCCCTTTCCCCCATTGTGACATCACAATGCTGTTTTCCCCATTGTGACATCACAATGCCCTTTCCCCATTGTGACATCACAATGCCATTTCCCCATTGTGACATCACAATGCCATTTCCCCATTGTGACATCACAATGCCCTTTCCCCCATTGTGACATCACAATGCCCTTTCCTCCATTGTGACATCACAATGCCGTTTTTCCCATTGTGACATCACAATGCCCTTTCCCCCATTGTGACATCACACTGCCATTTCCCCCATTGTTACATCACAATGCTGTTTTTTACCATTGTGACATCACAATGCCCTTTCCCCCATTGTGACATCATAATGCCCTTTCCCCCATTGTGACATCACAATGCTGTTTTCCCCATTGTGACATCACAATGCCCTTTCCCCCATTGTGACATCACAAAGCCGATTCCCCTATTGTGACATCACAATGCCGTTTTCCCCATTGTGACATCACAATGATATTTTCCCACATTGTGACATCACAATGCCCTTAACCACATTGTGACATCACAATGCCCTTTCCCCCATTGTGATATCAGTATGCCATTTCCCCTATTGTGACATCACAATGCCCCTAACCACATTATGACATCACAATGCCCTTTCCCCCATTGTGACATCATAATGCAGTTTTCCCCCATTGTGACATCACAATGGCCTTTCCCCCATTGTGACATCATAATGCCCTTCCCCCCATTATGACATCACAATGCCCTTTCCCCCATTGTGACGTCACAATGCCCTTTTGCTCATTGTGACATCACAATGCTGTTTCCCCTATTGTGACATCACAATGCCGTTTTCCCCATTGTGACATAACAATGCCATTTCCCCATTGTGACATCACAATGCCCTTTCCCCCATTGTGACATCACAATGCCGTTTTCCCCATTGTGACATCACAATGCCCTTTCCCCCATTGTGACATCATAATGCTGTTTTCCCCATTGTGACATCAGAATGCCCTTTCCCCCATTGTGACATCATAATGCCCTTTCCCCCATTGTGACATCACAATGCTGTTTTCCCCATTGTGACATCACAATGCCCTTTCCCTCATTGTGACATCACAATGCTGTTTCCCCTATTGTGACATCACAATGCCGTTTTCCCCATTGTGACATCACAATGCCGGTTCCCCCATTGTGACATCACAATGCCCTTTCCCCCATTGTGACATCACAATGCCCTTTCCCCCATTGTGACATCACAATGCCCTTTCCCCCATTGTGACATCACAATGCCGTTTTCCCCATTGTGACATCACAATGCCCTTTCCCCCATTGTGACATCACAATCCCCTTTCCCCCATTGTTGCATCACAATGCCGTTTTCCCCATTGTGACATCACAATGCCCTTTCCCCCATTGTGACATCACAATGCCCTTTCCCCCATTGTGACATCACAATGCCCTTTCCCCCATTGTGACATCACAATGCTGTTTTCCCCATTGTGACATCACAATGCCCTTTCCCCATTGTGACATCACAATGCCATTTCCCCATTGTGACATCACAATGCCATTTCCCCATTGTGACATCACAATGCCCTTTCCCCCATTGTGACATCACAATGCCCTTTCCTCCATTGTGACATCACAATGCCGTTTTTCCCATTGTGACATCACAATGCCCTTTCCCCCATTGTGACATCACACTGCCATTTCCCCCATTGTTACATCACAATGCTGTTTTTTACCATTGTGACATCACAATGCCCTTTCCCCCATTGTGACATCATAATGCCCTTTCCCCCATTGTGACATCACAATGCTGTTTTCCCCATTGTGACATCACAATGCCCTTTCCCCCATTGTGACATCACAAAGCCGATTCCCCTATTGTGACATCACAATGCCGTTTTCCCCATTGTGACATCACAATGATATTTTCCCACATTGTGACATCACAATGCCCTTAACCACATTGTGACATCACAATGCCCTTTCCCCCATTGTGATATCAGTATGCCATTTCCCCTATTGTGACATCACAATGCCCCTAACCACATTATGACATCACAATGCCCTTTCCCCCATTGTGACATCATAATGCAGTTTTCCCCCATTGTGACATCACAATGGCCTTTCCCCCATTGTGACATCACAATGCCCTTCCCCCCATTATGACATCACAATGCCCTTTCCCCCTTTGTGACGTCACAATGCCCTTTTGCTCATTGTGACATCACAATGCTGTTTCCCCTATTGTGACATCACAATGCCGTTTTCCCCATTGTGACATAACAATGCCATTTCCCCATTGTGACATCACAATGCCCTTTCCCCCATTGTGACATCACAATGCCGTTTTCCCCATTGTGACATCACAATGCCCTTTCCCCCATTGTGACATCATAATGCTGTTTTCCCCATTGTGACATCAGAATGCCCTTTCCCCCATTGTGACATCATAATGCCCTTTCCCCCATTGTGACATCACAATGCTGTTTTCCCCATTGTGACATCACAATGCCCTTTCCCTCATTGTGACATCACAATGCTGTTTCCCCTATTGTGACATCACAATGCCGTTTTCCCCATTGTGACATCACAATGCCGTTTCCCCCAATGTGACATCACAATGCCCTTTCCCCCATTGTGACATCACAATGCCCTTTCCCCCATTGTGACATCACAATGCCCTTTCCCCCATTGTGACATCACAATGCCCTTTCCCCCATTGTGACATCACAATGCCGTTTTCCCCATTGTGACATCACAATGGCCTTTCCCCCATTGTGACATCACAATGCCGTTTTCCCCATTGTGACATCACAATGCCCTTTCCCCCATTGTGACATCACAATGCTGTTTTCCCCATTGTGACATCACAATGCCCTTTCCGCCATTGTGACATCACAATGCCCTTTCCCCCATTGTGACATCACAATGCTGTTTTCCCCATTGTGACATCACAATGCCCTTTTCCCCATTGTGACATCACAAAGCCGATTCCCCTATTGTGACATCACAATGCTGTTTTCCCCATTGTGACATCACAATGCCCTTTCCCCCATTGTGACATCACAAAGCCGATTCCCCTATTGTGACATCACAATGCCGTTTTCCCCATTGTGACATCACAATGCCATTTCCCCATTGAGACATCACAATGCCCTTAACCACATTGTGACATCACAATGCCCTTTCCCCCATTGTGATATCAGTATACCATTTCCCCTATTGTGACATCACAATGCCCCTAACCACATTATGACATCACAATGCCCTTTCCCCTATTGTGACATCATAATGCAGTTTTCCCCCATTGTGACATCACAATGGCCTTTCCCCCATTGTGACATCACAATGCCCTTCTCCCCATTATGACATCACAATGCCCTTTCCCCCATTGTGACATCACAATGCCTTTTCCCCACTGTGACATCACAATGCCCTTTCCCCCATTGTGAAATCACAATGCCGTTTCCCCCATTGTGATATCACAATGCCGTTTTTCCCATTGTGACATCACAATGCCGTTTCGCCCATTGTGACATCACAATGCTGTTTCCCCTATTGTGACATCACAATGCCGTTTTCCCCATTGTGACATAACAATGCCATTTCCCCATTGTGACATCACAATGCCCTTTGCCACATTGTGACATCACAATGCCCTTTCCCCCATTGTGACATCACAATGCCCTTTCCCCTATTGTGACATAACAATGCCGTTTTCCCCATTGTGACATCACAATGCCCTTCCCCCATTGTGGCATCACAATGCCCTTTCCCCCATTGTGACATCACAATGCCCTTTCCCCCATTGTGACATCACAATGCCCTTTCCCCCATTGTGACATCACAATGCCCTTTCCCCCACTGTAACATCACAATGCCCTTTCCCTCATTGTGACATCACAATGCCGTTTCCCCTATTGTGACATCACAATGCCGTTTTCCCCATTGTGACATCACAATGCCGTTTCCCCCATTGTGACATCACAAAGCCGATTCCCCCATTGTGACATCACAATGCCGTTTTCCCCATTGTGACATCACAATGCCATTTCCCACATTGTGACATCACAATGCCCTTAACCACATTGTGACATCACAATGCCCTTTCCCCCATTGTGATATCAGTATGCCATTTCCCCTATTGTGACATCACAATGCCCCTAACCACATTATGACATCACAATGCCCTTTCCCCCATTGTGACATCATAATGCAGTTTTCCCCCATTGTGACATCACAATGGCCTTTCCCCCATTGTGACATCACAATGCCCTTCCCCCCATTATGACATCACAATGCCCTTTCCCCCATTGTGACGTCACAATGCCCTTTCGCCCATTGTGACATCACAATGCTGTTTCCCCTATTGTGACATCACAATGCCGTTTTCCCCATTGTGACATAACAATGCCATTTCCCCATTGTGACATCACAATGCCCTTTGCCACATTGTGACATAACAATGCCATTTCCCCATTGTGACATCACAATGCCCTTTGCCACATTGTGACATCACAATGCCCTTTCCCCCATTGTGACAACACAATGCCATTTCCCCTATTGTGACATAACAATGCCGTTTTCCCCATTGTGACATCACAATGCCCTTCCCCCATTGTGGCATCACAATGCCCTTTCCCCCATTGTGACATCACAATGCCCTTTCCCCCATTGTGACATCACAATGCCATTTCCCCCATTGTGACATCACAATGCCCTTTCCCCCACTGTGACATCACAATGCCCTTTCCCTCATTGTGACATCACAATGCCGTTTCCCCTATTGTGACATCACAATGCCGTTTTCCCCATTGTGACATCACAATGCCGTTTCCCCCATTGTGACATCACAATGCCCTTTCCCCCATTGTGACATCACAATGCCCTTTCCCCCATTGTGACATCACAATGCCCTTTCCCCCATTGTGACATCACAATGCCGTTTTCCCCATTGTGACATCACAATGGCCTTTCCCCCATTGTGACATCACAATACCGTTTTCCCCATTGTGACATCACAATGCTGTTTCCCCTATTGTGACATCACAATGCCGTTTTCCCCATTGTGACATCACAATGCCATTTCCCCATTGTGACATCACAATGCCCTTTGCCACATTGTGACATCACAATGCCCTTTCCCCCATTGTGACATCACAATGCTGTTTTCCCCATTGTGACATCACAATGCCCTTTCCGCCATTGTGACATCACAATGCCCTTTCCCCCATTGTGACATCACAATGCTGTTTTCCCCATTGTGACATCACAATGCCCTTTCCCCCATTGTGACATCACAAAGCCGATTCCCCTATTGTGACATCACAATGCTGTTTTCCCCATTGTGACATCACAATGCCCTTTCCCCCATTGTGACATCACAAAGCCGATTCCCCTATTGTGACATCACAATGCCGTTTTCCCCATTGTGACATCACAATGCCATTTCCCCATTGAGACATCACAATGCCCTTAACCACATTGTGACATCACAATGTCCTTTCCCCCATTGTGATATCAGTATACCATTTCCCCTATTGTGACATCACAATGCCCCTAACCACATTATGACATCACAATGCCCTTTCCCCCATTGTGACATCATAGTGCAGTTTTCCCCCATTGTGACATCACAATGGCCTTTCCCCCATTGTGACATCACAATGCCCTTCTCCCCATTATGACATCACAATGCCCTTTCCCCCATTGTGACATCACAATGCCTTTTCCCCACTGTGACATCACAATGCACTTTTCCCCTATTGTGACATCACAATGCCCTTTCCCCCATTGTGACATCACAATGCCGTTTCCCCCATTGTGATATCACAATGCCGTTTTCCCCATTGTGACATCACAATGCCGTTTTCCCCATTGTGACATCACAATGCCCTTTCCCCCATTGTGACATCACAATGCCCTTTCCCACATTGTGACATCACAATGCCATTTCCCCATTGTGACATCACAATGCTCTTTCCCACATTGTGACATCACAATGCCTTTTCCCCCATTGTGACATCACAATGCCCTTTCCCCCATTGTGACATCACAATGCCCTTTCCCCCATTGTGACATCACAATCCCCTTTCCCCCATTGTTACATCACAATGCCGTTTTCCCCATTGTGACATCACAATGCCCTTTCCCCCATTGTGACATCACAATGCCCTTTCCCCCATTGTGACATCACAATGCCCTTTCCCCCATTGTGACATCACAATGCTGTTTTCCCCATTGTGACATCACAATGCCCTTTCCCCATTGTGACATCACAATGCCATTTCCCCATTGTGACATCACAATGCCCTTTCCCCCATTGTGACATCACAATCCCCTTTCCCCCATTGTTGCATCACAATGCCGTTTTCCCCATTGTGACATCACAATGCCCTTTCCCCCATTGTGACATCACAATGCCCTTTCCCCCATTGTGACATCACAATGCCCTTTCCCCCATTGTGACATCACAATGCTGTTTTCCCCATTGTGACATCACAATGCCCTTTCCCCATTGTGACATCACAATGCCATTTCCCCATTGTGACATCACAATGCCATTTCCCCATTGTGACATCACAATGCCCTTTCCCCCATTGTGACATCACAATGCCCTTTCCTCCATTGTGACATCACAATGCCGTTTTTCCCATTGTGACATCACAATGCCCTTTCCCCCATTGTGACATCACACTGCCATTTCCCCCATTGTTACATCACAATGCTGTTTTTTACCATTGTGACATCACAATGCCCTTTCCCCCATTGTGACATCATAATGCCCTTTCCCCCATTGTGACATCACAATGCTGTTTTCCCCATTGTGACATCACAATGCCCTTTCCCCCATTGTGACATCACAAAGCCGATTCCCCTATTGTGACATCACAATGCCGTTTTCCCCATTGTGACATCGCAATGATATTTTCCCACATTGTGACATCACAATGCCCTTAACCACATTGTGACATCACAATGCCCTTTCCCCCATTGTGATATCAGTATGCCATTTCCCCTATTGTGACATCACAATGCCCCTAACCACATTATGACATCACAATGCCCTTTCCCCCATTGTGACATCATAATGCAGTTTTCCCCCATTGTGACATCACAATGGCCTTTCCCCCATTGTGACATCACAATGCCCTTCCCCCCATTATGACATCACAATGCCCTTTCCCCCATTGTGACGTCACAATGCCCTTTTGCTCATTGTGACATCACAATGCTGTTTCCCCTATTGTGACATCACAATGCCGTTTTCCCCATTGTGACATAACAATGCCATTTCCCCATTGTGACATCACAATGCCCTTTCCCCCATTGTGACATCACAATGCCGTTTTCCCCATTGTGACATCACAATGCCCTTTCCCCCATTGTGACATCATAATGCTGTATTCCCCATTGTGACATCAGAATGCCCTTTCCCCCATTGTGACATCATAATGCCCTTTCCCCCATTGTGACATCACAATGCTGTTTTCCCCATTGTGACATCACAATGCCCTTTCCCCCATTGTGACATCACAAAGCCGATTCCCCTATTGTGACATCACAATGCTGTTTTCCCCATTGTGACATCACAATGCCCTTTCCCCCATTGTGACATCACAAAGCCGATTCCCCTATTGTGACATCACAATGCCGTTTTCCCCATTGTGACATCACAATGCCATTTCCCCATTGAGACATCACAATGCCCTTAACCACATTGTGACATCACAATGCCCTTTCCCCCATTGTGATATCAGTATGCCATTTCCCCTATTGTGACATCACAATGCCCCTAACCACATTATGACATCACAATGCCCTTTCCCCCATTGTGACATCATAATGCAGTTTTCCCCCCTTGTGACATCACAATGGCCTTTCCCCCATTGTGACATCACAATGCCCTTCCCCCCATTATGACATCACAATGCCCTTTCCCCCATTGTGACATCACAATGCCTTTTCCCCACTGTGACATCACAATGCACTTTTCCCCATTGTGACATCACAATGCCCTTTCCCCCATTGTGACATCACAATGCCGTTTCCCCCATTGTGAAATCACAATGCAGTTTTCCCCATTGTGACATCACAATGCCGTTTTCCCCATTGTGACATCACAATGCCCTTTCCCCCATTGTGACATCACAATGCCCTTTCCCACATTGTGACATCACAATGCCATTTCCCCATTGTGACATCACAATGCTCTTTCCCACATTGTGACATCACAATGCCTTTTCCCCCATTGTGACATCACAATGCCCTTTCCCCCATTGTGACATCATAATGGCCTTTCCCCCATTGTGACATCACAATGCCCTTCCCCCCATTTTGACATCACAATGCCCTTTCCCCCATTGTGACATCACAATGCCTTTTCCCCATTGTGACATCACAATGCACTTTTCCCCATTGTGACATCACAATGCCCTTTCCCCCATTGTGAAATCACAATGCCGTTTCCCCCATTGTGATATCACAATGCCGTTTTTCCCATTGTGACATCACAATGCCGTTTCGCCCATTGTGACATCACAATGCTGTTTCCCCTATTGTGACATCACAATGCCGTTTTCCCCATTGTGACATAACAATGCCATTTCCCCATTGTGACATCACAATGCCCTTTGCCACATTGTGACATCACAATGCCCTTTCCCCCATTGTGACATCACAATGCCCTTTCCCCTATTGTGACATAACAATGCCGTTTTCCCCATTGTGACATCACAATGCCCTTCCCCCATTGTGGCATCACAATGCCCTTTCCCCCATTGTGACATCACAATGCCCTTTCCCCCATTGTGACATCACAATGCCCTTTCCCCCATTGTGACATCACAATGCCCTTTCCCCCACTGTAACATCACAATGCCCTTTCCCTCATTGTGACATCACAATGCCGTTTCCCCTATTGTGACATCACAATGCCGTTTTCCCCATTGTGACATCACAATGCCGTTTCCCCCATTGTGACATCACAAAGCCGATTCCCCTATTGTGACATCACAATGCCGTTTTCCCCATTGTGACATCACAATGCCATTTCCCACATTGTGACATCACAATGCCCTTAACCACATTGTGACATCACAATGCCCTTTCCCCCATTGTGATATTAGTATGCCATTTCCCCTATTGTGACATCACAATGCCCCTAACCACATTATGACATCACAATGCCCTTTCCCCCATTGTGACATCATAATGCAGTTTTCCCCCATTGTGACATCACAATGGCCTTTCCCCCATTGTGACATCACAATGCCCTTCCCCCCATTATGACATCACAATGCCCTTTCCCCCATTGTGACGTCACAATGCCCTTTCGCCCATTGTGACATCACAATGCTGTTTCCCCTATTGTGACATCACAATGCCGTTTTCCCCATTGTGACATAACAATGCCATTTCCCCATTGTGACATCACAATGCCCTTTGCCACATTGTGACATAACAATGCCATTTCCCCATTGTGACATCACAATGCCCTTTGCCACATTGTGACATCACAATGCCCTTTCCCCCATTGTGACAACACAATGCCATTTCCCCTATTGTGACATAACAATGCCGTTTTCCCCATTGTGACATCACAATGCCCTTCCCCCATTGTGGCATCACAATGCCCTTTCCCCCATTGTGACATCACAATGCCATTTCCCCCATTGTGACATCACAATGCCCTTTCCCCCACTGTGACATCACAATGCCCTTTCCCTCATTGTGACATCACAATGCCGTTTCCCCTATTGTGACATCACAATGCCGTTTTCCCCATTGTGACATCACAATGCCGTTTCCCCCATTGTGACATCACAATGCCCTTTCCCCCATTGTGACATCACAATGCCCTTTCCCCCATTGTGACATCACAATGCCCTTTCCCCCATTGTGACATCACAATGCCGTTTTCCCCATTGTGACATCACAATGGCCTTTCCCCCATTGTGACATCACAATGCCGTTTTCCCCATTGTGACATCACAATGCCCTTTCCCCCATTGTGACATCACAATGCTGTTTTCCCCATTGTGACATCACAATGCCCTTTCCGCCATTGTGACATCACAATGCCCTTTCCCCCATTGTGACATCACAATGCTGTTTTCCCCATTGTGACATCACAATGCCCTTTCCCCCATTGTGACATCACAAAGCCGATTCCCCTATTGTGACATCACAATGCTGTTTTCCCCATTGTGACATCACAATGCCCTTTCCCCCATTGTGACATCACAAAGCCGATTCCCCTATTGTGACATCACAATGCCGTTTTCCCCATTGTGACATCACAATGCGATTTCCCCATTGAGACATCACAATGCCCTTAACCACATTGTGACATCACAATGCCCTTTCCCCCATTGTGACATCATAATGCAGTTTTCCCCCATTGTGACATCACAATGGCCTTTCCCCCATTGTGACATCACAATGCCCTTCTCCCCATTATGACATCACAATGCCCTTTCCCCCATTGTGACATCACAATGCCTTTTCCCCACTGTGACATCACAATGCACTTTTCCCCTATTGTGACATCACAATGCCCTTTCCCCCATTGTGACATCACAATGCCGTTTCCCCCATTGTGATATCACAATGCCGTTTTCCCCATTGTGACATCACAATGCCGTTTTCCCCATTGTGACATCACAATGCCCTTTCCCCCATTGTGACATCACAATGCCCTTTCCCACATTGTGACATCACAATGCCATTTCCCCATTGTGACATCACAATGCTCTTTCCCACATTGTGACATCACAATGCCTTTTCCCCCATTGTGACATCACAATGCCCTTTCCCCCATTGTGACATCACAATGCCCTTTCCCCCATTGTGACATCACAATCCCCTTTCCCCCATTGTTACATCACAATGCCGTTTTCCCCATTGTGACATCACAATGCCCTTTCCCCCATTGTGACATCACAATGCCCTTTCCCCCATTGTGACATCACAATGCCCTTTCCCCCATTGTGACAACACAATGCTGTTTTCCCCATTGTGACATCACAATGCCCTTTCCCCATTGTGACATCACAATGCCATTTCCCCATTGTGACATCACAATGCCCTTTCCCCCATTGTGACATCACAATCCCCTTTCCCCCATTGTTGCATCACAATGCCGTTTTCCCCATTGTGACATCACAATGCCCTTTCCCCCATTGTGACATCACAATGCCTTTTCCCCATTGTGACATCACAATGCACTTTTCCCCATTGTGACATCACAATGCCCTTTCCCCCATTGTGAAATCACAATGCCGTTTCCCCCATTGTGATATCACAATGCCGTTTTTCCCATTGTGACATCACAATGCCGTTTCGCCCATTGTGACATCACAATTCTGTTTCCCCTATTGTGACATCACAATGCCGTTTTCCCCATTGTGACATAACAATGCCATTTCCCCATTGTGACATCACAATGCCCTTTGCCACATTGTGACATCACAATGCCCTTTCCCCCATTGTGACATCACAATGCCCTTTCCCCTATTGTGACATAACAATGCCGTTTTCCCCATTGTGACATCACAATGCCCTTCCCCCATTGTGGCATCAGAATGCCCTTTCCCCCATTGTGACATCACAATGCCCTTTCCCCCATTGTGACATCACAATGCCCTTTCCCCCATTGTGACATCACAATGCCCTTTCCCCCACTGTAACATCACAATGCCCTTTCCCTCATTGTGACATCACAATGCCGTTTCCCCTATTGTGACATCACAATGCCGTTTTCCCCATTGTGACATCACAAAGCCGATTCCCCTATTGTGACATCACAATGCCGTTTTCCCCATTGTGACATCACAATGCCATTTCCCACATTGTGACATCACAATGCCCTTAACCACATTGTGACATCACAATGCCCTTTCCCCCATTGTGATATCAGTATGCCATTTCCCCTATTGTGACATCACAATGCCCCTAACCACATTATGACATCACAATGCCCTTTCCCCCATTGTGACATCATAATGCAGTTTTCCCCCATTGTGACATCACAATGGCCTTTCCCCCATTGTGACATCACAATGCCCTTCCCCCCATTATGACATCACAATGCACTTTCCCCCATTGTGACGTCACAATGCCCTTTCGCCCATTGTGACATCACAATGCTTTTTCCCCTATTGTGACATCACAATGCCGTTTTCCCCATTGTGACATAACAATGCCATTTCCCCATTGTGACATCACAATGCCCTTTGCCACATTGTGACATAACAATGCCATTTCCCCATTGTGACATCACAATGCCCTTTGCCACATTGTGACATCACAATGCCCTTTCCCCCATTGTGACAACACAATGCCATTTCCCCTATTGTGACATAACAATGCCGTTTTCCCCATTGTGACATCACAATGCCCTTCCCCCATTGTGGCATCACAATGCCCTTTCCCCCATTGTGACATCACAATGCCCTTTCCCCCATTGTGACATCACAATGCCATTTCCCCCATTGTGACATCACAATGCCCTTTCCCCCACTGTGACATCACAATGCCCTTTCCCTCATTGTGACATCACAATGCCGTTTCCCCTATTGTGACATCACAATGCCGTTTTCCCCATTGTGACATCACAATGCCGTTTCCCCCATTGTGACATCACAATGCCCTTTCCCCCATTGTGACATCACAATGCCCTTTCCCCCATTGTGACAACACAATGCCCTTTCCCCCATTGTGACATCACAATGCCGTTTTCCCCATTGTGACATCACAATGGCCTTTCCCCCATTGTGACATCACAATGCCGTTTTCCCCATTGTGACATCACAATGCCCTTTCCCCCATTGTGACATCACAATGCTGTTTTCCCCATTGTGACATCACAATGCCCTTTCCGCCATTGTGACATCACAATGCCCTTTCCCCCATTGTGACATCACAATGCTGTTTTCCCCATTGTGACATCACAATGCCCTTTCCCCCATTGTGACATCACAAAGCCGATTCCCCTATTGTGACATCACAATGCTGTTTTCCCCATTGTGACATCACAATGCCCTTTCCCCCATTGTGACATCACAAAGCCGATTCCCCTATTGTGACATCACAATGCCGTTTTCCCCATTGTGACATCACAATGCCATTTCCCCATTGAGACATCACAATGCCCTTAACCACATTGTGACATCACAATGCCCTTTCCCCCATTGTGATATCAGTATACCATTTCCCCTATTGTGACATCACAATGCCCCTAACCACATTATGACATCACAATGCCCTTTCCCCCATTGTGACATCATAATGCAGTTTTCCCCCATTGTGACATCACAATGGCCTTTCCCCCATTGTGACATCACAATGCCCTTCTCCCCATTATGACATCACAATGCCCTTTCCCCCATTGTGACATCACAATGCCTTTTCCCCACTGTGACATCACAATGCACTTTTCCCCTATTGTGACATCACAATGCCCTTTCCCCCATTGTGACATCACAATGCCGTTTCCCCCATTGTGATATCACAATGCCGTTTTCCCCATTGTGAGATCACAATGCCGTTTTCCCCATTGTGACATCACAATGCCCTTTCCCCCATTGTGACATCACAATGCCCTTTCCCACATTGTGACATCACAATGCCATTTCCCCATTGTGACATCACAATGCTCTTTCCCACATTGTGACATCACAATGCCTTTTCCCCCATTGTGACATCACAATGCCCTTTCCCCCATTGTGACATCACAATGCCCTTTCCCCCATTGTGACATCACAATCCCCTTTCCCCCATTGTTACATCACAATGCCGTTTTCCCCATTGTGACATCACAATGCCCTTTCCCCCATTGTGACATCACAATGCCCTTTCCCCCATTGTGACATCACAATGCCCTTTCCCCCATTGTGACATCACAATGCTGTTTTCCCCATTGTGACATCACAATGCCCTTTCCCCATTGTGACATCACAATGCCATTTCCCCATTGTGACATCACAATGCCCTTTCCCCCATTGTGACATCACAATACCCTTTCCCCCATTTTTGCATCACAATGCCGTTTTCCCCATTGTGACATCACAATGCCCTTTCCCCTATTGTGACATCACAATGCCCTTTCCCCCATTGTGACATCACAATGCCCTTTCCCCCATTGTGACATCACAATGCCCTTTCCCCCATTGTGACATCACAATGCCCTTTCCCCCATTGTGACATCACAATGCCGTTTTCCCCATTGTGACTTCACAATGCCCTTTCTCCCATTGTGACATCACAATGCCGTTTTCCCCATTGTGACATCACAATGCCCTTTCCCCCATTGTGACATCACAATGCTGTTTTCCCCATTGTGACATCACAATGCCCTTTCCGCCATTGTGACATCATAATGCCCTTTCCCCTATTGTGACATCACAATGCTGTTTTCCCCATTGTGACATCACAATGCCCTTTCCCCCATTGTGACATCACAAAGCCGATTCCCCTATTGTGACATCACAATGCTGTTTTCCCCATTGTGACATCACAATGCCCTTTCCCCCATTGTGACATCACAAAGCCGATTCCCCTATTGTGACATCATAATGCCGTTTTTCCCCATTGTGACATCACAATGCCATTTCCCCATTGAGACATCACAATGCCCTTAACCACATTGTGACATCACAATGCCCTTTCCCCCATTGTGATATCAGTATGCCATTTCCCCTATTGTGACATCACAATGCCCCTAACCACATTATGACATCACAATGCCCTTTCCCCCATTGTGACATAATAATGCAGTTTTCCCCCATTGTGACATCACAATGGCCTATCCCCCATTGTGACATCACAATGCCCTTCCCCCCATTATGACATCACAATGCCCTTTCCCCCATTGTGACATCACAATGCCTTTTCCCCACTGTGACATCACAATGCACTTTTCCCCATTGTGACATCACAATGCCCTTTCCCCCATTGTGACATCACAATGCCGTTTCCCCCATTGTGATATCACAATGCCGTTTTCCCCATTGTGACATCACAATGCCGTTTTCCCCATTGTGACATCACAATGCCCTTTCCCCCATTGTGACATCACAATGCCCTTTCCCACATTGTGACATCACAATGCCATTTCCCCATTGTGACATCACAATGCTCTTTCCCACATTGTGACATCACAATGCCTTTTCCCCCATTGAGACATCACAATGCCCTTTCCCCCATTGTGACATCACAATGGCCTTTCCCCCATTGTGACATCACAATGCCCTTCCCCCCATTTTGACATCACAATGCCCTTTCCCCCATTGTGACATCACAATGCCTTTTCCCCATTGTGACATCACAATGCACTTTTCCCCATTGTGACATCACAATGCCCTTTCCCCCATTGTGACATTACAATGACGTTTCCCCCATTGTGATATCACAATGCCGTTTTTCCCATTGTGACATAACAATGCCATTTCCCCATTGTGACATCACAATGCCCTTTGCCACATTGTGACATCACAATGCCCTTTCCCCCATTGTGACAACACAATGCCATTTCCCCTATTGTGACATAACAATGCCGTTTTCCCCATTGTGACATCACAATGCCCTTCCCCCATTGTGGCATCACAATGCCCTTTCCTCCATTGTGACATCACAATGCCCTTTCCCCCATTGTGACATCACAATGCCATTTCCCCCATTGTGACATCACAATGCCCTTTCCCCCACTGTGACATCACAATGCCCTTTCCCCTATTGTGACATCACAATGCCGTTTCCCCTATTGTGACATCACAATGCCGTTTTCCCCATTGTGACATCACAATGCCGTTTCCCCCATTGTGACATCACAATGCCCTTTCCCCCATTGTGACATCACAATGCCGTTTTCCCCATTGTGACATCACAATGCCCTTTCCCCCATTGTGACATCACAATGCTGTTTTCCCCATTGTGACATCACAATGCCCTTTCCGCCATTGTGACATCATAATGCCCTTTCCCCCATTGTGACATCACAATGCTGTTTTCCCCATTGTGACATCACAATGCCCTTTCCCCCATTGTGACATCACAAAGCCGATTCCCCTATTGTGACATCACAATGCTGTTTTCCCCATTGTGACATCACAATGCCCTTTCCGCCATTGTGACATCACAATGCCCTTTCCCCCATTGTGACATCACAATGCCGTTTTCCCCATTGTGACATCACAATGCCCTTTCCCCCATTGTGACATCACAATGCTGTTTTCCCCATTGTGACATCACAATGCCCTTTCCGCCATTGTGACATCATAATGCCCTTTCCCCTATTGTGACATCACAATGCTGTTTTCCCCATTGTGACATCACAATGCCCTTTCCCCCATTGTGACATCACAAAGCCGATTCCCCTATTGTGACATCACAATGCTGTTTTCCCCATTGTGACATCACAATGCCCTTTCCCCCATTGTGACATCACAAAGCCGATTCCCCTATTGTGACATCATAATGCCGTTTTCCCCATTGTGACATCACAATGCCATTTCCCCATTGAGACATCACAATGCCCTTAACCACATTGTGACATCACAATGCCCTTTCCCCCATTGTGATATCAGTATGCCATTTCCCCTATTGTGACATCACAATGCCCCTAACCACATTATGACATCACAATGCCCTTTCCCCTATTGTGACATCATAATGCAGTTTTCCCCCATTGTGACATCACAATGGCCTTTCCCCCATTGTGACATCACAATGCCCTTCCCCCCATTATGACATCACAATGCCCTTTCCCCCATTGTGACATCACAATGCCTTTTCCCCACTGTGACATCACAATGCACTTTTCCCCTATTGTGACATCACAATGCCCTTTCCCCCATTGTGACATCACAATGCCGTTTCCCCCATTGTGACATCACAATGCCGTTTCCCCCATTGTGATATCACAATGCCGTTTTCCCCATTGTGACATCACAATGCCGTTTTCCCCATTGTGACATCACAATGCCCTTTCCCCCATTGTGACATCACAATGCTGTTTTCCCCATTGTGACATCACAATGCCCTTTCCCCCATTGTGACATCACAAAGCCGATTCCCCTATTGTGACATCACAATGCTGTTTTCCCCATTGTGACATCACAATGCCCTTTCCGCCATTGTGACATCACAATGCCCTTTCCCCCATTGTGACATCACAATGCCGTTTTCCCCATTGTGACATCACAATGCCCTTTCCCCCATTGTGACATCACAATGCTGTTTTCCCCATTGTGACATCACAATGCCCTTTCCGCCATTGTGACATCATAATGCCCTTTCCCCTATTGTGACATCACAATGCTGTTTTCCCCATTGTGACATCACAATGCCCTTTCCCCCATTGTGACATCACAAAGCCGATTCCCCTATTGTGACATCACAATGCTGTTTTCCCCATTGTGACATCACAATGCCCTTTCCCCCATTGTGACATCACAAAGCCGATTCCCCTATTGTGACATCATAATGCCGTTTTTCCCCATTGTGACATCACAATGCCATTTCCCCATTGAGACATCACAATGCCGTTTCCCCCATTGTGACATCACAATGCCGTTTCCCCCATTGTGATATCACAATGCCGTTTTCCCCATTGTGACATCACAATGCCGTTTTCCCCATTGTGACATCACAATGCCCTTTCCCACATTGTGACATCACAATGCCATTTCCCCATTGTGACATCACAATGCTCTTTCCCACATTGTGACATCACAATGCCTTTTCCCCCATTGTGACATTACAATCCCCTTTCCCCCATTGTGACATCACAATGCCCTTTTCCCCATTGTGACATCACAATCCCCTTTCCCCCATTGTTACATCACAATGCCGTTTTCCCCATTGTGACATCACAATGCCCTTTCCCCCATTGTGACATCACAATGCCCTTTCCCCCATTGTGACATCACAATGCCCTTTCCCCCATTGTGACATCACAATGCTGTTTTCCCCATTGTGACATCACAATGCCCTTTCCCCATTGTGACATCACAATGCCATTTCCCCATTGTGACATCACAATGCCCTTTCCCCCATTGTGACATCACAATCCCCTTTCCCCCATTGTTGCATCACTATGTCGTTTTCCCCATTGTGACATCACAATGCCCTTTCCCCCATTGTGACATCACAATGCCCTTTCCCCCATTGTGACATCACAATGCTGTTTTCCCCATTGTGACATCACAATGCCCTTTCCCCATTGTGACATCACAATGCCATTTCCCCATTGTGACATCACAATGCCATTTCCCCATTGTGACATCACAATGCTCTTTCCCACATTGTGACATCACAATGCCTTTTCCCCCATTGAGACATCACAATGCCCTTTCCCCCATTGTGACATCACAATGGCCTTTCCCCCATTGTGACATCACAATGCCCTTCCCCCCATTTTGACATCACAATGCCCTTTCCCCCATTGTGACATCACAATGCCCTTTCCCCCATTGTGACATCACAATGCTGTTTTCCCCGTTGTGACATCACAATGCCCTTTCCCCCATTGTGACATCACAAAGCCGATTCCCCTATTGTGACATCACAATGCTGTTTTCCCCATTGTGACATCACAATGCCCTTTCCGCCATTGTGACATCACAATGCCCTTTCCCCCATTGTGACATCACAATGCCGTTTTCCCCATTGTGACATCACAATGCCCTTTCCCCCATTGTGACATCACAATGCTGTTTTCCCCATTGTGACATCACAATGCCCTTTCCGCCATTGTGACATCATAATGCCCTTTCCCCTATTGTGACATCACAATGCTGTTTTCCCCATTGTGACATCACAATGCCCTTTCCCCCATTGTGACATCACAAAGCCGATTCCCCTATTGTGACATCACAATGCTGTTTTCCCCATTGTGACATCACAATGCCCTTTCCCCCATTGTGACATCACAAAGCCGATTCCCCTATTGTGACATCATAATGCCGTTTTTCCCCATTGTGACATCACAATGCCATTTCCCCATTGAGACATCACAATGCCCTTAACCACATTGTGACATCACAATGCCCTTTCCCCCATTGTGATATCAGTATACCATTTCCCCTATTGTGACATCACAATGCCCCTAACCACATTATGACATCACAATGCCCTTTCCCCTATTGTGACATCATAATGCAGTTTTCCCCCATTGTGACATCACAATGGCCTTTCCCCCATTGTGACATCACAATGCCCTTCCCCCCATTATGACATCACAATGCCCTTTCCCCCATTGTGACATCACAATGCCTTTTCCCCACTGTGACATCACAATGCACTTTTCCCCTATTGTGACATCACAATGCCCTTTCCCCCATTGTGACATCACAATGCCGTTTCCCCCATTGTGATATCACAATGCCGTTTTCCCCATTGTGACATCACAATGCCGTTTTCCCCATTGTGACATCACAATGCCCTTTCCCACATTGTGACATCACAATGCCATTTCCCCATTGTGACATCACAATGCTCTTTCCCACATTGTGACATCACAATGCCTTTTCCCCCATTGTGACATTACAATGCCCTTTCCCCCATTGTGACATCACAATGCCCTTTCCCCCATTGTGACATCACAATCCCCTTTCCCCCATTGTTACATCACAATGCCGTTTTCCCCATTGTGACATCACAATGCCCTTTCCCCCATTGTAACATCACAATGCCCTTTCCCCCATTGTGACATCACAATGCCCTTTCCCCCATTGTGACATCACAATGCTGTTTTCCCCATTGTGACATCACAATGCCCTTTCCCCATTGTGACATCACAATGCCATTTCCCCATTGTGACATCACAATGCCCTTTCCCCCATTGTGACATCACAATCCCCTTTCCCCCATTGTTGCATCACTATGTCGTTTTCCCCATTGTGACATCACAATGCCCTTTCCCCCATTGTGACATCACAATGCCCTTTCCCCCATTGTGACATCACAATGCTGTTTTCCCCATTGTGACATCACAATGCCCTTTCCCCATTGTGACATCACAATGCCATTTCCCCATTGTGACATCACAATGCCATTTCCCCATTGTGACATCACAATGCCCTTTCCCCCATTGTGACATCACAATGCCCTTTCCTCCATTGTGACATCACAATGCCCCTTCTCCCATTGTGACATCACAATGCCCTTTCCCCCATTGTGACATCACACTGCCATTTCCCCCATTGTTACATCACAATGCTGTTTTCACCATTGTGACATCACAATGCCCTTTCCCCCATTGTGACATCATAATGCCCTTTCCCCCATTGTGACATCACAATGCTGTTTTCCCCATTGTGACATCACAATGCCCTTTCCCCCATTGTGACATCACAAAGCCGATTCCCCTATTGTGACATCACAATGCTGTTTTCCCCATTGTGACATCACAATGCCATTTCCCCTATTGTGACATCACAATGCCCCTAACCACATTATGACATCACAATGCCCTTTCCCCCATTGTGACATCATAATGCAGTTTTCCCCCATTGTGACATCACAATGGCCTTTCCCCCATTGTGACATCACAATGCCCTTCCCCCCATTATGACATCACAATGCCCTTTCCCCCATTGTGACGTCACAATGCCCTTTCGCTCATTGTGACATCACAATGCTGTTTCCCCTATTGTGACATCACAATGCCGTTTTCCCCATTGTGACATAACAATGCCATTTCCCCATTGTGACATCACAATGCCCTTTGCCACATTGTGACATCACAATGCCCTTTCCCCCATTGTGACAACACAATGCCATTTCCCCTATTGTGACATAACAATGCCGTTTTCCCCATTGTGACAGCACAATGCCCTTCCCCCATTGTGGCATCACAATGCCCTTTCCCCCATTGTGACATCACAATGCCCTTTCCCCCATTGTGACATCACAATGCCATTTCCCCCATTGTGACATCACAATGCCCTTTCCCCCACTGTGACATCACAATGCCCTTTCCCTCATTGTGACATCACAATGCCGTTTCCCCTATTGTGACATCACAATGCCGTTTTCCCCATTGTGACATCACAATGCCGTTTCCCCCATTGTGACATCACAATGCCCTTTCCCCCATTGTGACATCACAATGCCCTTTCCCCCATTGTGACATCACAATGCCCTTTCCCCCATTGTGACATCACAATGCCGTTTTCCCCATTGTGACATCACAATGCCCTTTCCCCCCATTGTGACATCACAATGCCCTTTCCCCCATTGTGACATCACAATGCTGTTTTCCCCATTGTGACATCACAATGCCCTTTCCCCATTGTGACATCACAATGCCATTTCCCCATTGTGACATCACAATGCCCTTTCCCCCATTATGACATCACAATCCCGTTTCCCCCATTGTTGCATCACAATGCCGTTTTCCCCATTGTGACATCACAATGCCCTTTCCCCTATTGTGACATCACAATGCCCTTTCCCCCATTGTGACATCACAATGCCCTTTCCCCCATTGTGACATCACAATGCTGTTTTCCCCATTGTGACATCACAATGCCCTTTCCCCATTGTGACATCACAATGCCATTTCCCCATTGTGACATTACAATGCCCTTTCCCCCATTGTGACATCACAATGCCCTTTCCTCCATTGTGACATCACAATGCCGTTTTTCCCATTGTGACATAACAATGCCCTTTCCCCCATTGTGACATCACACTGCCATTTCCCCCATTGTTACATCACAATGCTGTTTTCCCCATTGTGATATCACAATGCCCTTTCCCCCATTGTGACATCATAATGCCCTTTCCCCCATTGTGACATCACAATGCTGTTTTCCCCATTGTGACATCACAATGCCCTTTCCCCCATTGTGACATCACAAAGCCGATTCCCCTATTGTGACATCACAATGCCGTTTTCCCCATTGTGACATCACAATGCCATTTCCCACATTGTGACATCACAATGCCCTTAACCACATTGTGACATCACAATGCCCTTTCCCCCATCGTGATATCAGAATGCCATTTCCCCTATTGTGACATCACAATGCCCCTAACCACATTATGACATCACAATGCCCTTTCCCCCATTGTGACATCATAATGCAGTTGTCCCCCATTGTGACATCACAATGGCCTTTCCCCCATTGTGACATCACAATGCCCTTCCCCCCATTATGACATCACAATGCCCTTTCCCCCATTGTGACGTCACAATGCCCTTTCGCCCATTGTGACATCACAATGCTGTTTCCTCTATTGTGACATCACAATGCCGTTTTCCCCATTGTGACATAACAATGCCATTTCCCCATTGTGACATCACAATGCCCTTTGCCACATTGTGACATCACTATGCCCTTTCCCCCATTGTGACAACACAATACCATTTCCCCTATTGTGACATAACAATGCCGTTTTCCCCATTGTGACATCACAATGCCCTTCCCCCATTGTGGCATCACAATGCCCTTTCCCCCATTGTGACATCACAATGCCATTTCCCCATTGTGACATCACAATGCTCTTTCCCACATTGTGACATCAGAATGCCTTTTCCCCCATTGGGACATCACAATGCCCTTTCCCCCATTGTGACATCACAATGGCCTTTCCCCCATTGTGACATCACAATGCCTTTCCCCCCATTTTGACATCACAATGCCCTTTCCCCCATTGTGACATCACAATGCCTTTTCCCCATTGTGACATCACAATGCACTTTTCCCCATTGTGACATCACAATGCCCTTTCCCCCATTGTAAAATCACAATGCCGTTTCCCCCATTGTGATATCACAATGCCGTTTTTCCCATTGTGACATCACAATGCCCTTTCGCCCATTGTGACATCACAATGCTGTTTCCCCTATTGTGACATCACAATGCCGTTTTCCCCATTGTGACATAACAATGGCATTTCCCCATTGTGACATCACAATGCCCTTTGCCACATTGTGACATCACAATGCCCTTTCCCCCATTGTGACATCACAATGCCCTTTCCCCTATTGTGACATAACAATGCCGTTTTCCCCATTGTGACATCACAATGCCCTTCCCCCATTGTGGCATCACAATGCCCTTTCCCCCATTGTGACATCACAATGCCCTTTCCCCCATTGTGACATCACAATGCCCTTTCCCCCATTGTGACATCACAATGCCCTTTCCCCCACTGTAACATCACAATGCCCTTTCCCTCATTGTGACATCACAATGCCGTTTCCCCTATTGTGACATCACAATGCCGTTTTCCCCATTGTGACATCACAATGCCGTTTCCCCCATTGTGACATCACAATGCCCTTTCCCCCATTGTGACATCACAATGCCCTTTCCCCCATTGTGACATCACAATGCCCTTTCCCCCATTGTGACATCACAATGCCGTTTTCCCCATTGTGACATCACAATGCGCTTTCTCCCATTGTGACATCACAATGCCGTTTTCCCCATTGTGACATCACAATGCCCTTTCCCCCATTGTGCCATCACAATGCTGTTTTCCCCATTGTGACATCACAATGTCCTTTCCGCCATTGTGACATCATAATGCCCTTTCCCCCATTGTGACATCACAATGCTGTTTTCCCCATTGTGACATCACAATGCCCTTTCCCCCATTGTGACATCACAAAGCCGATTCCCCTATTGTGACATCACAATGCTGTTTTCCCCATTGTGACATCACAATGCCCTTTCCCCCATTGTGACATCACAAAGCCGATTCCCCTATTGTGACATCACAATGCCGTTTTCCCCATTGTGACATCACAATGCCATTTCCCCATTGAGACATCACAATGCCCTTTCCCCCATTGTGATATCAGTATGCCATTTCCCCTATTGTGACATCACAATGCCCTTTCCCCATTGTGACATCACAATGCCATTTCCCCATTGTGACATCACAATGCCCTTTCCCCCATTATGACATCACAATCCCGTTTCCCCCATTGTTGCATCACAATGCCGTTTTCCCCATTGTGACATCACAATGCCCTTTCCCCTATTGTGACATCACAATGCCCTTTCCCCCATTGTGACATCACAATGCCCTTTCCCCCATTGTGACATCACAATGCTGTTTTCCCCATTGTGACATCACAATGCCCTTTCCCCATTGTGACATCACAATGCCATTTCCCCATTGTGACATTACAATGCCCTTTCCCCCATTGTGACATCACAATGCCCTTTCCTCCATTGTGACATCACAATGCCGTTTTTCCCATTGTGACATAACAATGCCCTTTCCCCCATTGTGACATCACACTGCCATTTCCCCCATTGTTACATCACAATGCTGTTTTCCCCATTGTGATATCACAATGCCCTTTCCCCCATTGTGACATCATAATGCCCTTTCCCCATTGTGATATCACAATGCCGTTTTCCCCATTGTGACATCACAATGCCGTTTTCCCCATTGTGACATCACAATGCCCTTTCCCACATTGTGACATCACAATGCCATTTCCCCATTGTGACATCACAATGCTCTTTCCCACATTGTGACATCACAATGCCTTTTCCCCCATTGTGACATTACAATGCCCTTTCCCCCATTGTGACATCACAATGCCCTTTCCCCCATTGTGACATCACAATCCCCTTTCCCCCATTGTTACATCACAATGCCGTTTTCCCCATTGTGACATCACAATGCCCTTTCCCCCATTGTAACATCACAATGCCCTTTCCCCCATTGTGACATCACAATGCCCTTTCCCCCATTGTGACATCACAATGCTGTTTTCCCCATTGTGACATCACAATGCCCTTTCCCCATTGTGACATCACAATGCCATTTCCCCATTGTGACATCACAATGCCCTTTCCCCCATTGTGACATCACAATCCCCTTTCCCCCATTGTTGCATCACTATGTCGTTTTCCCCATTGTGACATCACAATGCCCTTTCCCCCATTGTGACATCACAATGCCCTTTCCCCCATTGTGACATCACAATGCTGTTTTCCCCATTGTGACATCACAATGCCCTTTCCCCATTGTGACATCACAATGCCATTTCCCCATTGTGACATCACAATGCCATTTCCCCATTGTGACATCACAATGCCCTTTCCCCCATTGTGACATCACAATGCCCTTTCCTCCCTTGTGACATCACAATGCCCCTTCTCCCATTGTGACATCACAATGCCCTTTCCCCCATTGTGACATCACACTGCCATTTCCCCCATTGTTACATCACAATGCTGTTTTCACCATTGTGACATCACAATGCCCTTTCCCCCATTGTGACATCATAATGCCCTTTCCCCCATTGTGACATCACAATGCTGTTTTCCCCATTGTGACATCACAATGCCCTTTCCCCCATTGTGACATCACAAAGCCGATTCCCCTATTGTGACATCACAATGCTGTTTTCCCCATTGTGACATCACAATGCCATTTCCCCTATTGTGACATCACAATGCCCCTAACCACATTATGACATCACAATGCCCTTTCCCCCATTGTGACATCATAATGCAGTTTTCCCCCATTGTGACATCACAATGGCCTTTCCCCCATTGTGACATCACAATGCCCTTCCCCCCATTATGACATCACAATGCCCTTTCCCCCATTGTGACGTCACAATGCCCTTTCGCTCATTGTGACATCACAATGCTGTTTCCCCTATTGTGACATCACAATGCCGTTTTCCCCATTGTGACATAACAATGCCATTTCCCCATTGTGACATCACAATGCCCTTTGCCACATTGTGACATCACAATGCCCTTTCCCCCATTGTGACAACACAATGCCATTTCCCCTATTGTGACATAACAATGCCGTTTTCCCCATTGTGACAGCACAATGCCCTTCCCCCATTGTGGCATCACAATGCCCTTTCCCCCATTGTGACATCACAATGCCCTTTCCCCCATTGTGACATCACAATGCCATTTCCCCCATTGTGACATCACAATGCCCTTTCCCCCACTGTGACATCACAATGCCCTTTCCCTCATTGTGACATCACAATGCCGTTTCCCCTATTGTGACATCACAATGCCGTTTTCCCCATTGTGACATCACAATGCCGTTTCCCCCATTGTGACATCACAATGCCCTTTCCCCCATTGTGACATCACAATGCCCTTTCCCCCATTGTGACATCACAATGCCCTTTCCCCCATTGTGACATCACAATGCCGTTTTCCCCATTGTGACATCACAATGCCCTTTCCCCCCATTGTGACATCACAATGCCCTTTCCCCCATTGTGACATCACAATGCTGTTTTCCCCATTGTGACATCACAATGCCCTTTCCCCATTGTGACATCAC
This sequence comes from Eleutherodactylus coqui, assembly GCF_035609145.1. Taxonomy (NCBI): domain Eukaryota; kingdom Metazoa; phylum Chordata; class Amphibia; order Anura; family Eleutherodactylidae; genus Eleutherodactylus; species Eleutherodactylus coqui. Next base: position 929,455 of record NW_027102218.1, on the reverse strand, counting down.
AATGCCATTTCCCCATTGTGACATCACAATGCCCTTTCCCCCATTATGACATCACAATCCCGTTTCCCCCATTGTTGCATCACAATGCCGTTTTCCCCATTGTGACATCACAATGCCCTTTCCCCTATTGTGACATCACAATGCCCTTTCCCCCATTGTGACATCACAATGCCCTTTCCCCCATTGTGACATCACAATGCTGTTTTCCCCATTGTGACATCACAATGCCCTTTCCCCATTGTGACATCACAATGCCATTTCCCCATTGTGACATTACAATGCCCTTTCCCCCATTGTGACATCACAATGCCCTTTCCTCCATTGTGACATCACAATGCCGTTTTTCCCATTGTGACATAACAATGCCCTTTCCCCCATTGTGACATCACACTGCCATTTCCCCCATTGTTACATCACAATGCTGTTTTCCCCATTGTGATATCACAATGCCCTTTCCCCCATTGTGACATCATAATGCCCTTTCCCCCATTGTGACATCACAATGCTGTTTTCCCCATTGTGACATCACAATGCCCTTTCCCCCATTGTGACATCACAAAGCCGATTCCCCTATTGTGACATCACAATGCCGTTTTCCCCATTGTGACATCACAATGCCATTTCCCACATTGTGACATCACAATGCCCTTAACCACATTGTGACATCACAATGCCCTTTCCCCCATCGTGATATCAGAATGCCATTTCCCCTATTGTGACATCACAATGCCCCTAACCACATTATGACATCACAATGCCCTTTCCCCCATTGTGACATCATAATGCAGTTGTCCCCCATTGTGACATCACAATGGCCTTTCCCCCATTGTGACATCACAATGCCCTTCCCCCCATTATGACATCACAATGCCCTTTCCCCCATTGTGACGTCACAATGCCCTTTCGCCCATTGTGACATCACAATGCTGTTTCCTCTATTGTGACATCACAATGCCGTTTTCCCCATTGTGACATAACAATGCCATTTCCCCATTGTGACATCACAATGCCCTTTGCCACATTGTGACATCACTATGCCCTTTCCCCCATTGTGACAACACAATACCATTTCCCCTATTGTGACATAACAATGCCGTTTTCCCCATTGTGACATCACAATGCCCTTCCCCCATTGTGGCATCACAATGCCCTTTCCCCCATTGTGACATCACAATGCCATTTCCCCATTGTGACATCACAATGCTCTTTCCCACATTGTGACATCAGAATGCCTTTTCCCCCATTGTGACATCACAATGCCCTTTCCCCCATTGTGACATCACAATGGCCTTTCCCCCATTGTGACATCACAATGCCTTTCCCCCCATTTTGACATCACAATGCCCTTTCCCCCATTGTGACATCACAATGCCTTTTCCCCATTGTGACATCACAATGCACTTTTCCCCATTGTGACATCACAATGCCCTTTCCCCCATTGTAAAATCACAATGCCGTTTCCCCCATTGTGATATCACAATGCCGTTTTTCCCATTGTGACATCACAATGCCCTTTCGCCCATTGTGACATCACAATGCTGTTTCCCCTATTGTGACATCACAATGCCGTTTTCCCCATTGTGACATAACAATGGCATTTCCCCATTGTGACATCACAATGCCCTTTGCCACATTGTGACATCACAATGCCCTTTCCCCCATTGTGACATCACAATGCCCTTTCCCCTATTGTGACATAACAATGCCGTTTTCCCCATTGTGACATCACAATGCCCTTCCCCCATTGTGGCATCACAATGCCCTTTCCCCCATTGTGACATCACAATGCCCTTTCCCCCATTGTGACATCACAATGCCCTTTCCCCCATTGTGACATCACAATGCCCTTTCCCCCACTGTAACATCACAATGCCCTTTCCCTCATTGTGACATCACAATGCCGTTTCCCCTATTGTGACATCACAATGCCGTTTTCCCCATTGTGACATCACAATGCCGTTTCCCCCATTGTGACATCACAATGCCCTTTCCCCCATTGTGACATCACAATGCCCTTTCCCCCATTGTGACATCACAATGCCCTTTCCCCCATTGTGACATCACAATGCCGTTTTCCCCATTGTGACATCACAATGCCCTTTCTCCCATTGTGACATCACAATGCCGTTTTCCCCATTGTGACATCACAATGCCCTTTCCCCCATTGTGCCATCACAATGCTGTTTTCCCCATTGTGACATCACAATGTCCTTTCCGCCATTGTGACATCATAATGCCCTTTCCCCCATTGTGACATCACAATGCTGTTTTCCCCATTGTGACATCACAATGCCCTTTCCCCCATTGTGACATCACAAAGCCGATTCCCCTATTGTGACATCACAATGCTGTTTTCCCCATTGTGACATCACAATGCCCTTTCCCCCATTGTGACATCACAAAGCCGATTCCCCTATTGTGACATCACAATGCCGTTTTCCCCATTGTGACATCACAATGCCATTTCCCCATTGAGACATCACAATGCCCTTTCCCCCATTGTGATATCAGTATGCCATTTCCCCTATTGTGACATCACAATGCCCTTTCCCCATTGTGACATCACAATGCCATTTCCCCATTGTGACATCACAATGCCCTTTCCCCCATTATGACATCACAATCCCGTTTCCCCCATTGTTGCATCACAATGCCGTTTTCCCCATTGTGACATCACAATGCCCTTTCCCCTATTGTGACATCACAATGCCCTTTCCCCCATTGTGACATCACAATGCCCTTTCCCCCATTGTGACATCACAATGCTGTTTTCCCCATTGTGACATCACAATGCCCTTTCCCCATTGTGACATCACAATGCCATTTCCCCATTGTGACATTACAATGCCCTTTCCCCCATTGTGACATCACAATGCCCTTTCCTCCATTGTGACATCACAATGCCGTTTTTCCCATTGTGACATAACAATGCCCTTTCCCCCATTGTGACATCACACTGCCATTTCCCCCATTGTTACATCACAATGCTGTTTTCCCCATTGTGATATCACAATGCCCTTTCCCCCATTGTGACATCATAATGCCCTTTCCCCCATTGTGACATCACAATGCTGTTTTCCCCATTGTGACATCACAATGCCCTTTCCCCCATTGTGACATCACAAAGCCGATTCCCCTATTGTGACATCACAATGCCGTTTTCCCCATTGTGACATCACAATGCCATTTCCCACATTGTGACATCACAATGCCCTTAACCACATTGTGACATCACAATGCCCTTTCCCCCATCGTGATATCAGAATGCCATTTCCCCTATTGTGACATCACAATGCCCCTAACCACATTATGACATCACAATGCCCTTTCCCCCATTGTGACATCATAATGCAGTTGTCCCCCATTGTGACATCACAATGGCCTTTCCCCCATTGTGACATCACAATGCCCTTCCCCCCATTATGACATCACAATGCCCTTTCCCCCATTGTGACGTCACAATGCCCTTTCGCCCATTGTGACATCACAATGCTGTTTCCTCTATTGTGACATCACAATGCCGTTTTCCCCATTGTGACATAACAATGCCATTTCCCCATTGTGACATCACAATGCCCTTTGCCACATTGTGACATCACTATGCCCTTTCCCCCATTGTGACAACACAATACCATTTCCCCTATTGTGACATAACAATGCCGTTTTCCCCATTGTGACATCACAATGCCCTTCCCCCATTGTGGCATCACAATGCCCTTTCCCCCATTGTGACATCACAATGCCATTTCCCCATTGTGACATCACAATGCTCTTTCCCACATTGTGACATCAGAATGCCTTTTCCCCCATTGTGACATCACAATGCCCTTTCCCCCATTGTGACATCACAATGGCCTTTCCCCCATTGTGACATCACAATGCCTTTCCCCCCATTTTGACATCACAATGCCCTTTCCCCCATTGTGACATCACAATGCCTTTTCCCCATTGTGACATCACAATGCACTTTTCCCCATTGTGACATCACAATGCCCTTTCCCCCATTGTAAAATCACAATGCCGTTTCCCCCATTGTGATATCACAATGCCGTTTTTCCCATTGTGACATCACAATGCCCTTTCGCCCATTGTGACATCACAATGCTGTTTCCCCTATGGTGACATCACAATGCCGTTTTCCCCATTGTGACATAACAATGGCATTTCCCCATTGTGACATCACAATGCCCTTTGCCACATTGTGACATCACAATGCCCTTTCCCCCATTGTGACATCACAATGCCCTTTCCCCTATTGTGACATAACAATGCCGTTTTCCCCATTGTGACATCACAATGCCCTTCCCCCATTGTGGCATCACAATGCCCTTTCCCCCATTGTGACATCACAATGCCCTTTCCCCCATTGTGACATCACAATGCCCTTTCCCCCATTGTGACATCACAATGCCCTTTCCCCCACTGTAACATCACAATGCCCTTTCCCTCATTGTGACATCACAATGCCGTTTCCCCTATTGTGACATCACAATGCCGTTTTCCCCATTGTGACATCACAATGCCGTTTCCCCCATTGTGACATCACAATGCCCTTTCCCCCATTGTGACATCACAATGCCCTTTCCCCCATTGTGACATCACAATGCCCTTTCCCCCATTGTGACATCACAATGCCGTTTTCCCCATTGTGACATCACAATGCCCTTTCTCCCATTGTGACATCACAATGCCGTTTTCCCCATTGTGACATCACAATGCCCTTTCCCCCATTGTGCCATCACAATGCTGTTTTCCCCATTGTGACATCACAATGTCCTTTCCGCCATTGTGACATCATAATGCCCTTTCCCCCATTGTGACATCACAATGCTGTTTTCCCCATTGTGACATCACAATGCCCTTTCCCCCATTGTGACATCACAAAGCCGATTCCCCTATTGTGACATCACAATGCTGTTTTCCCCATTGTGACATCACAATGCCCTTTCCCCCATTGTGACATCACAAAGCCGATTCCCCTATTGTGACATCACAATGCCGTTTTCCCCATTGTGACATCACAATGCCATTTCCCCATTGAGACATCACAATGCCCTTTCCCCCATTGTGATATCAGTATGCCATTTCCCCTATTGTGACATCACAATGCCCCTAACCACATTATGACATCACAATGCCCTTTCCCCCATTGTGACATCATAATGCAGTTTTCCCCCATTGTGACATCACAATGGCCTTTCCCCCATTGTGACATCACAATGCCCTTCCCCCCATTATGACATCACAATGCCCTTTCCCCCATTGTGACATCACAATGCCTTTTCCCCACTGTGACATCACAATGCACTTTTCCCCATTGTGACATCACAATGCCTTTTTCCCCCATTGTGACATCACAATGCCGTTTCCCCCATTGTGATATCACAATGCCGTTTTCCCCATTGTGACATCACAATGCCGTTTTCCCCATTGTGACATCACAATGCCCTTTCCCCCATTGTGACATCACAATGCCCTTTCCCACATTGTGACATCACAATGCCATTTCCCCATTGTGACATCACAATGCTCTTTCCCACATTGTGACATCACAATGCCTTTTCCCCCATTGAGACATCACAATGCCCTTTCCCCCATTGTGACATCACAATGGCCTTTCCCCCATCGTGACATCACAATGCCCTTCCCCCCATCGTGACATCACAATGCCCTTCCCCCCATTTTGACATCACAATGCCCTTTCCCCCATTGTGACATCACAATGCCTTTTCCCCATTGTGACATCACAATGCACTTTTCCCCATTGTGACATCACAATGCCCTTTCCCCCATTGTGACATTACAATGCCGTTTCCCCCATTGTGATATCACAATGCCGTTTTTCCCATTGTGACATAACAATGCCATTTCCCCATTGTGACATCACAATGCCCTTTGCCACATTGTGACATCACAATGCCCTTTCCCCCATTGTGACAACACAATGCCATTTCCCCTATTGTGACATAACAATGCCGTTTTCCCCATTGTGACATCACAATGCCCTTCCCCCATTGTGGCATCACAATGCCCTTTCCTCCATTGTGACATCACAATGCCCTTTCCCCCATTGTGACATCACAATGCCATTTCCCCCATTGTGACATCACAATGCTGTTTCCCCTATTGTGTCATCACAATGCCGTTTTCCCCATTGTGACATAACAATGGCATTTCCCCATTGTGACATCACAATGCCCTTTGCCACATTGTGACATCACAATGCCCTTTCCCCCATTGTGACATCACAATGCCCTTTCCCCCATTGTGACATCACAATGCCGTTTTCCCCATTGTGACATCACAATGCCCTTTCCCCCATTGTGACATCACAATGCCGTTTTCCCCATTGTGACATCACAATGCCCTTTCCCCCATTGTGACATCACAATGCTGTTTTCCCCATTGTGACATCACAATGCCCTTTCCGCCATTGTGACATCATAATGCCCTTTCCCCCATTGTAACATCACAATGCTGTTTTCCCCATTGTGACATCACAATGCCCTTTCCCCCATTGTGACATCACAAAGCCGATTCCCCTATTGTGACATCACAATGCTGTTTTCCCCAATTGTGACATCACAATGCCCTTTCCCCCATTGTGACATCACAAAGCCGATTCCCCTATTGTGACATCATAATGCCGTTTTTCCCCATTGTGACATCACAATGCCATTTCCCCATTGAGACATCACAATGCCCTTAACCACATTGTGACATCACAATGCCCTTTCCCCCATTGTGATATCAGTATACCATTTCCCCTATTGTGACATCACAATGCCCCTAACCACATTATGACATCACAATGCCCTTTCCCCTATTGTGACATCATAATGCAGTTTTCCCCCATTGTGACATCACAATGGCCTTTCCCCCATTGTGACATCACAATGCCCTTCCCCCCATTATGACATCACAATGCCCTTTCCCCCATTGTGACATCACAATGCCTTTTCCCCACTGTGACATCACAATGCACTTTTCCCCTATTGTGACATCACAATGCCCTTTCCCCCATTGTGACATCACAATGCCGTTTCCCCCATTGTGATATCACAATGCCGTTTTCCCCATTGTGACATCACAATGCCGTTTTCCCCATTGTGACATCACAATGCCCTTTCCCACATTGTGACATCACAATGCCATTTCCCCATTGTGACATCACAATGCTCTTTCCCACATTGTGACATCACAATGCCTTTTCCCCCATTGTGACATCACAATGCCCTTTCCCCCATTGTGACATCACAATGCCCTTTCCCCCATTGTGACATCACAATCCCCTTTCCCCCATTGTTACATCACAATGCCGTTTTCCCCATTGTGACATCACAATGCCCTTTCCCCCATTGTGACATCACAATGCCCTTTCCCCCATTGTGACATCACAATGCCCTTTCCCCCATTGTGACATCACAATGCTGTTTTCCCCATTGTGACATCACAATGCCCTTTCCCCATTGTGACATCACAATGCCATTTCCCCATTGTGACATCACAATGCCCTTTCCCCCATTGTGACATCACAATCCCCTTTCCCCCATTGTTGCATCACAATGCCGTTTTCCCCATTGTGACATCACAATGCCCTTTCCCCCATTGTGACATCACAATGCCCTTTCCCCCATTGTGACATCACAATGCTGTTTTCCCCATTGTGACATCACAATGCCCTTTCCCCATTGTGACATCACAATGCCATTTCCCCATTGTGACATCACAATGCCATTTCCCCATTGTGACATCACAATGCCCTTTCCCCCATTGTGACATCACAATGCCCTTTCCTCCATTGTGACATCACAATGCCGTTTTTCCCATTGTGACATCACAATGCCCTTTCCCCCATTGTGACATCATAATGCCCTTTCCCCCATTGTGACATCACAATGCTGTTTTCCCCATTGTGACATCACAATGCCCTTTCCCCCATTGTGACATCACAAAGCCGATTCCCCTATTGTGACATCACAATGCCGTTTTCCCCATTGTGACATCACAATGCCATTTCCCACATTGTGACATCACAATGCCCTTAACCACATTGTGACATCACAATGCCCTTTCCCCCATTGTGATATCAGTATGCCATTTCCCCTATTGTGACATCACAATGCCCCTAACCACATTATGACATCACAATGCCCTTTCCCCCATTGTGACATCATAATGCAGTTTTCCCCCATTGTGACATCACAATGGCCTTTCCCCCATTGTGACATCACAATGCCCTTCCCCCCATTATGACATCACAATGCCCTTTCCCCCATTGTGACGTCACAATGCCCTTTCGCTCATTGTGACATCACAATGCTGTTTCCCCTATTGTGACATCACAATGCCGTTTTCCCCATTGTGACATAACAATGCCATTTCCCCATTGTGACATCACAATGCCCTTTGCCACATTGTGACATCACAATGCCCTTTCCCCCATTGTGACAACACAATGCCATTTCCCCTATTGTGACATAACAATGCCGTTTTCCCCATTGTGACAGCACAATGCCCTTCCCCCATTGTGGCATCACAATGCCCTTTCCCCCATTGTGACATCACAATGCCCTTTCCCCCATTGTGACATCACAATGCCATTTCCCCCATTGTGACATCACAATGCCCTTTCCCCCACTGTGACATCACAATGCCCTTTCCCTCATTGTGACATCACAATGCCGTTTCCCCTATTGTGACATCACAATGCCGTTTTCCCCATTGTGACATCACAATGCCGTTTCCCCCATTGTGACATCACAATGCCCTTTCCCCCATTGTGACATCACAATGCCCTTTCCCTCATTATGACATCACAATGCCCTTTCCCCCATTGTGACATCACAATGCCTTTTCCCCACTGTGACATCACAATGCACTTTTCCCCTATTGTGACATCACAATGCCCTTTCCCCCATTGTGACATCACAATGCCGTTTCCCCCATTGTGATATCACAATGCCGTTTTCCCCATTGTGACATCACAATGCCGTTTTCCCCATTGTGACATCACAATGCCCTTTCCCACATTGTGACATCACAATGCCATTTCCCCATTGTGACATCACAATGCTCTTTCCCACATTGTGACATCACAATGCCTTTTCCCCCATTGTGACATCACAATGCCCTTTCCCCCATTGTGACATCACAATGCCCTTTCCCCCATTGTGACATCACAATCCCCTTTCCCCCATTGTTACATCACAATGCCGTTTTCCCCATTGTGACATCACAATGCCCTTTCCCCCATTGTGACATCACAATGCCCTTTCCCCCATTGTGACATCGCAATGCCCTTTCCCCCATTGTGACATCACAATGCTGTTTTCCCCATTGTGACATCACAATGCCCTTTCCCCATTGTGACATCACAATGCCATTTCCCCATTGTGACATCACAATGCCCTTTCCCCCATTGTGACATCACAATCCCCTTTCCCCCATTGTTGCATCACAATGCCGTTTTCCCCATTGTGACATCACAATGCCCTTTCCCCCATTGAGACATCACAATGCCCTTTCCCCCATTGTGACATCACAATGCTGTTTTCCCCATTGTGACATCACAATGCCCTTTCCCCATTGTGACATCACAATGCCATTTCCCCATTGTGACATCACAATGCCATTTCCCCATTGTGACATCACAATGCCCTTTCCCCCATTGTGACATCACAATGCCCTTTCCTCCATTGTGACATCACAATGCCGTTTTTCCCATTGTGACATCACAATGCCCTTTCCCCCATTGTGACATCACACTGCCATTTCCCCCATTGTTACATCACAATGCTGTTTTCACCATTGTGACATCACAATGCCCTTTCCCCCATTGTGACATCATAATGCCCTTTCCCCCATTGTGACATCACAATGCTGCTTTCCCCATTGTGACATCACAATGCCCTTTCCCCCATTGTGACATCACAAAGCCGATTCCCCTATTGTGACATCACAATGCCGTTTTCCCCATTGTGACATCACAATGCCATTTCCCACATTGTGACATCACAATGCCCTTAACCACATTGTGACATCACAATGCCCTTTCCCCCATTGTGATATCAGTATGCCATTTCCCCAATTGTGACATCGCAATGCCCCTAACCACATTATGACATCACAATGCCCTTTCCCCCATTGTGACATCATAATGCAGTTTTCCCCCATTGTGACATCACAATGGCCTTTCCCCCATTGTGACATCACAATGCCCTTCCCCCCATTATGACATCACAATGCCCTTTCCCCCATTGTGACGTCACAATGCCCTTTCGCTCATTGTGACATCACAATGCTGTTTCCCCTATTGTGACATCACAATGCCGTTTTCCCCATTGTGACATAACAATGCCATTTCCCCATTGTGACATCATAATGCCCTTTGCCACATTGTGACATCACAATGCCCTTTCCCAATTGTGACAACACAATGCCATTTCCCCTATTGTGACATAACAATGCCGTTTTCCCCATTGTGACAGCACAATGCCCTTCCTCCATTGTGGCATCACAATGCCCTTTCCCCCATTGTGACATCACAATGCCCTTTCCCCCATTGTGACATCACAATGCCATTTCCCCCATTGTGACATCACAATGCCCTTTCCCCCACTGTGACATCACAATGCCCTTTCCGTCATTGTGACATCACAATGCCGTTTCCCCTATTGTGACATCACAATGCCGTTTTCCCCATTGTGACATCACAATGCCGTTTCCCCCATTGTGACATCCCAATGCCCTTTCCCCCATTGTGACATCACAATGCCCTTTCCCCCATTGTGACATCACAATGCCCTTTCCCCCATTGTGACATCACAATGCCGTTTTCCCCATTGTGACATCACAATGCCCTTTCCCCCCATTGTGACATCACAATGCCCTTTCCCCCATTGTGACATCACAATGCTGTTTTCCCCATTGTGACATCACAATGCCCTTTCCCCATTGTGACATCACAATGCCATTTCCCCATTGTGACATCACAATGCCCTTTCCCCCATTGTGACATCACAATGCTGTTTTCCCCATTGTGACATCACAATGCCCTTTCCCCATTGTGACATCACAATGCCATTTCCCCATTGTGACATTACAATGCCCTTTCCCCCATTGTGACATCACAATGCCCTTTCCTCCATTGTGACATCACAATGCCGTTTTTCCCATTGTGACATAACAATGCCCTTTCCCCCATTGTGACATCACACTGCCATTTCCCCCATTGTTACATCACAATGCTGTTTTCCCCATTGTGACATCACAATGCCCTTTCCCCCATTGTGACATCATAATGCCCTTTCCCCCATTGTGACATCACAATGCTGTTTTTCCCATTGTGACATCACAATGCCCTTTCCCCCATTGTGACATCACAAAGCCGATTCCCCTATTGTGACATCACAATGCCGTTTTCCCCATTGTGACATCACAATGCCATTTCCCACATTGTGACATCACAATGCCCTTAACCACATTGTGACATCACAATGCCCTTTCCCCCATCGTGATATCAGTATGCCATTTCCCCTATTGTGACATCACAATGCCCCTAACCACATTATGACATCACAATGCCCTTTCCCCCATTGTGACATCATAATGCAGTTGTCCCCCATTGTGACATCACAATGCCGTTTCCCCCATTGTGACATCACAATGCCCTTTCCCCCATTGTGACATCACAATGCCCTTTCCCCCATTGTGACATCACAATGCCGTTTTCCCCATTGTGACATCACAATGCCCTTTCCCCCATTGTGACATCACAATGCCGTTTTCCCCATTGTGACATCACAATGCCCTTTCCGCCATTGTGACATCATAATGCCCTTTCTCCAATTGTGACATCACAATGCTGTTTTCCCCATTGTGACATCACAATGCCCTTTCCCCCATTGTGACATCACAAAGCCGATTCCCCTATTGTGACATCACAATGCTGTTTTCCCCATTGTGACATCACAATGCCCTTTCCCCCATTGTGACATCACAAAGCCGATTCCCCTTTTGTGACATCACAATGCCAATTTCCCCATTGTGACATCACAATGCCATTTCCCCATTGAGACATCACAATGCCCTTAACCACATTGTGACATCACAATGCCCTTTCCCCCATTGCGATATCAGTATGCCATTTCCCCTATTGTGACATCACAATGCCCCTAACCACATTATGACATCACAATGCCCTTTCCCCCATTGTGACATCATAATGCAGTTGTCCCCCATTGTGACATCACAATGGCCTTTCCCCCATTGTGACATTACAATGCCCTTCCCCCCATTATGACATCACAATGCCCTTTCCCCCATTGTGAAATCACAATGCCTTTTCCCCACTGTGACATCGCAATGCACTTTTCCCCATTGTGACATAACAATGCCCTTTCCCCCATTGTGACATCACAATGCCGTTTCCCCCATTGTGATATCACAATGCCGTTTTCCCCATTCTGACATCACAATGCCGTTTTTCCCATTGTGACATCACAATGCCCTTTCCCCCATTGTGACATCACAATGCCCTTTCCCACATTGTGACATCACAATGCCATTTCCCCATTGTGACATCACAATGCTCTTTCCCCCATTGTGACATCACAATGCCCTTTCCCCCATTGTGACATCACAATGCCCTTTCCCCCATTGTGACATCACAATGCCCTTTCCCCCATTGTGACATCACAATCCTCTTTCCCCCATTGTTACATCACAATGCCGTTTTCCCCATTGTGACATCACAATGCCCTTTCCCCCATTGTGACATCACAATGCCCTTTCCCCCATTGTGACATCACAATGCTGTTTTCCCCATTGTGACATCACAATGCCCTTTCCCCATTGTGACATCACAATGCCATTTCCCCATTGTGACATCACAATGCCCTTTCCCCCATTGTGACATCACAATCCCCTTTCCCCCATTGTTACATCACAATGCCGTTTTCCCCATTGTGACATCACAATGCCCTTTCCCCCATTGTGACATCACAATGCCCTTTCCCCCATTGTGACATCACAATGCCCTTTCCCCCATTGTGACATCACAATGCCCTTTCCCCCATTGTGACATCACAATGCTGTTTTCCCCATTGTGACATCACAATGCCCTTTCCCCATTGTGACATCACAATGCCATTTCCCCATTGTGACATCACAATGCCCTTTGCCCCATTGTGACATCACAATGCCCTTTCCTCCATTGTGACATCACAATGCCGTTTTTCCCATTGTGACATCACAACGCCCTTTCCCCCATTGTGACATCATAATGCCCTTTCCCCCATTGTGACATCACAATGCTGTTTTCCCCATTGTGACATCACAATGCCCTTTCCCCCATTGTGACATCACAAAGCCGATTCCCCTATTGTGACATCACAATGCCGTTTTCCCCATTGTGACATCACAATGCCATTTCCCACATTGTGACATCACAATGCCCTTAACCACATTGTGACATCACAATGCCCTTTCCCCCATTGTGATATCAGTATGCCATTTCCCCTATTGTGACAACACAATGCCCCTAACCACATTATGACATCACAATGCCCTTTCCCCCATTGTGACATCATAATGCAGTTTTCCCCCATTGTGACATCACAATGGCCTTTCCCCCTTTGTGACATCACAATGCCGTTCCCCCCATTATGACATCACAATGCCCTTTCCCCCATTGTGACATCACAATGCCTTTTCCCCACTGTGACATCACAATGCATTTTTCCCCATTGTGACATCACAATGCCGTTTTTCCCATTGTGACATCACAACGCCCTTTCCCCCATTGTGACATCATAATGCCCTTTCCCCCATTGTGACATCACAATGCTGTTTTCCCCATTGTGACATCACAATGCCCTTTCCCCCATTGTGACATCACAAAGCCGATTCCCCTATTGTGACATCACAATGCCGTTTTCCCCATTGTGACATCACAATGCCATTTCCCACATTGTGACATCACAATGCCCTTAACCACATTGTGACATCACAATGCCCTTTCCCCCATTGTGATATCAGTATGCCATTTCCCCTATTGTGACAACACAATGCCCCTAACCACATTATGACATCACAATGCCCTTTCCCCCATTGTGACATCATAATGCAGTTTTCCCCCATTGTGACATCACAATGGCCTTTCCCCCTTTGTGACATCACAATGCCGTTCCCCCCATTATGACATCACAATGCCCTTTCCCCCATTGTGACATCACAATGCCTTTCCCCACTGTGACATCACAATGCATTTTTCCCCATTGTGACATCACAATGCCCTTTCCCCCATTGTGACATCACAATGCCGTTTCCCCCATTGTGAAATCACAATGCAGTTTTCCCCATTGTGACATCACAATGCCGTTTTCCCCATTGTGACATCACAATGCCCTTTCCCCCATTGTGACATCACAATGCCCTTTCCCACATTGTGACATCACAATGCCATTTCCCCATTGTGACATCACAATGCTCTTTCCCACATTGTGACATCACAATGCCTTTTCCCCCATTGTGACATCACAATGCCCTTTCCCCCATTGTGACATCATAATGGCCTTTCCCCCATTGTGACATCACAATGCCCTTCCCCCCATTTTGACATCACAATGCCCTTTCCCCCATTGTGACATCACAATGCCTTTTCCCCATTGTGACATCACAATGCACTTTTCCCCATTGTGACATCACAATGCCCTTTCCCCCATTGTGAAATCACAATGCCGTTTCCCCCATTGTGATATCACAATGCCGTTTTTCCCATTGTGACATCACTATGCCGTTTCGCCCATTGTGACATCACAATGCTGTTTCCCCTATTGTGACATCACAATGCCGTTTTCCCCATTGTGACATAACAATGCCATTTCCCCATTGTGACATCACAATGCCCTTTGCCACATTGTGACATCACAATGCCCTTTCCCCCATTGTGACATCACAATGCCCTTTCCCCTATTGTGACATAACAATGCCGTTTTCCCCATTGTGACATCACAATGCCCTTCCCCCATTGTGGCATCACAATGCCCTTTCCCCCATTGTGACATCACAATGCCCTTTCCCCCATTGTGACATCACAATGCCCTTTCCCCCACTGTAACATCACAATGCCCTTTCCCTCATTGTGACATCACAATGCCGTTTCCCCCATTGTGACATCACAATGCCGTTTTCCCCATTGTGACATCACAATGCCGTTTCCCCCATTGTGACATCACAATGCCCTTTCCCCCATTGTGACATCACAATGCCCTTTCCCCCATTGTGACATCACAATGCCCTTTCCCCCATTGTGACATCACAATGCCGTTTTCCCCATTGTGACATCACAATGCCCTTTCCCCCATTGTGACATCACAATGCCGTTTTCCCCATTGTGACATCACAATGCCCTTTCCGCCATTGTGACATCATAATGCCCTTTCCCCCATTGTGACATCACAATGCTGTTTTCCCCATTGTGACATCACAATGCCCTTTCCCCCATTGTGACATCACAAAGCCGATTCCCCTATTGTGACATCACAATGCTGTTTTCCCCATTGTGACATCACAATGCCCTTTCCCCCATTGTGACATCACAAAGCCGATTCCCCTTTTGTGACATCACAATGCCGTTTTCCCCATTGTGACATCACAATGCCATTTCCCCATTGAGACATCACAATGCCCTTAACCACATTGTGACATCACAATGCCCTTTCCCCCATTGCGATATCAGTATGCCATTTCCCCTATTGTGACATCACAATGCCCCTAACCACATTATGACATCACAATGCCCTTTCCCCCATTGTGACATCATAATGCAGTTGTCCCCCATTGTGACATCACAATGGCCTTTCCCCCATTGTGACATTACAATGCCCTTCCCCCCATTATGACATCACAATGCCCTTTCCCCCATTGTGAAATCACAATGCCTTTTCCCCACTGTGACATCGCAATGCACTTTTCCCCATTGTGACATAACAATGCCCTTTCCCCCATTGTGACATCACAATGCCGTTTCCCCCATTGTGATATCACAATGCCGTTTTCCCCATTCTGACATCACAATGCCGTTTTCCCCATTGTGACATCACAATGCCCTTTCCCCCATTGTGACATCACAATGCCCTTTCCCACATTGTGACATCACAATGCCATTTCCCCATTGTGACATCACAATGCTCTTTCCCCCATTGTGACATCACAATGCCCTTTCCCCCATTGTGACATCACAATGCCCTTTCCCCCATTGTGACATCACAATGCCCTTTCCCCCATTGTGACATCACAATCCTCTTTCCCCCATTGTTACATCACAATGCCGTTTTCCCCATTGTGACATCACAATGCCCTTTCCCCCATTGTGACATCACAATGCCCTTTCCCCCATTGTGACATCACAATGCTGTTTTCCCCATTGTGACATCGCAATGCACTTTTCCCCATTGTGACATAACAATGCCCTTTCCCCCATTGTGACATCACAATGCCGTTTCTCCCATTGTGATATCACAATGCCGTTTTCCCCATTCTGACATCACAATGCCGTTTTCCCCATTGTGACATCACAATGCCCTTTCCCCCATTGTGACATCACAATGCCCTTTCCCACATTGTGACATCACAATGCCATTTCCCCATTGTGACATCACAATGCTCTTTCCCCCATTGTGACATCACAATGCCCTTTCCCACATTGTGACGTCACAATGCCCTTTCGCCCATTGTGACATCACAATGCTGTTTCCCCTATTGTGACATCACAATGCCGTTTTCCCCATTGTGACATAACAATGTCATTTCCCCATTGTGACATCACAATGCCCTTTCCCCCATTGTGACATCACAATGCCCTTTCCCCCACTGTAACATCACAATGCCCTTTCCCTCATTGTGACATCACAATGCCGTTTCCCCCATTGTGACATCACAATGCCGTTTTCCCCATTGTGACATCACAATGCCGTTTCCCCCATTGTGACATCACAATGCCCTTTCCCCCATTGTGACATCACAATGCCCTTTCCCCCATTGTGACATCACAATGCCCTTTCCCCCATTGTGACATCACAATGCCGTTTTCCCCATTGTGACATCACAATGCCCTTTCCCCCATTGTGACATCACAATGCCGTTTTCCCCATTGTGACATCACAATGCCCTTTCCGCCATTGTGACATCATAATGCCCTTTCCCCCATTGTGACATCACAATGCTGTTTTCCCCATTGTGACATCACAATGCCCTTTCCCCCATTGTGACATCACAAAGCCGATTCCCCTATTGTGACATCACAATGCTGTTTTCCCCATTGTGACATCACAATGCCCTTTCCCCCATTGTGACATCACAAAGCCGATTCCCCTTTTGTGACATCACAATGCCGTTTTCCCCATTGTGACATCACAATGCCATTTCCCCATTGAGACATCACAATGCCCTTAACCACATTGTGACATCACAATGCCCTTTCCCCCATTGCGATATCAGTATGCCATTTCCCCTATTGTGACATCACAATGCCCCTAACCACATTATGACATCACAATGCCCTTTCCCCCATTGTGACATCATAATGCAGTTGTCCCCCATTGTGACATCACAATGGCCTTTCCCCCATTGTGACATTACAATGCCCTTCCCCCCATTATGACATCACAATGCCCTTTCCCCCATTGTGAAATCACAATGCCTTTTCCCCACTGTGACATCGCAATGCACTTTTCCCCATTGTGACATAACAATGCCCTTTCCCCCATTGTGACATCACAATGCCGTTTCCCCCATTGTGATATCACAATGCCGTTTTCCCCATTCTGACATCACAATGCCGTTTTCCCCATTGTGACATCACAATGCCCTTTCCCCCATTGTGACATCACAATGCCCTTTCCCACATTGTGACATCACAATGCCATTTCCCCATTGTGACATCACAATGCTCTTTCCCCCATTGTGACATCACAATGCCCTTTCCCCCATTGTGACATCACAATGCCCTTTCCCCCATTGTGACATCACAATGCCCTTTCCCCCATTGTGACATCACAATCCTCTTTCCCCCATTGTTACATCACAATGCCGTTTTCCCCATTGTGACATCACAATGCCCTTTCCCCCATTGTGACATCACAATGCCCTTTCCCCCATTGTGACATCACAATGCTGTTTTCCCCATTGTGACATCGCAATGCACTTTTCCCCATTGTGACATAACAATGCCCTTTCCCCCATTGTGACATCACAATGCCGTTTCTCCCATTGTGATATCACAATGCCGTTTTCCCCATTCTGACATCACAATGCCGTTTTCCCTATTGTGACATCACAATGCCCTTTCCCCCATTGTGACATCACAATGCCCTTTCCCACATTGTGACATCACAATGCCATTTCCCCATTGTGACATCACAATGCTCTTTCCCCCATTGTGACATCACAATGCCCTTTCCCCCATTGTGACGTCACAATGCCCTTTCGCCCATTGTGACATCACAATGCTGTTTCCCCTATTGTGACATCACAATGCCGTTTTCCCCATTGTGACATAACAATGTCATTTCCCCATTGTGACATCACAATGCCCTTTGCCACATTGTGACATCACAATGCCCTTTCCCCCATTGTGACAACACAATGCCATTTCCCCTATTGTGACATAACAATGCCGTTTTCCCCATTGTGACATCACAATGCCCTTTCCCCCATTGTGACATCACAATGCCCTTTCCCACATTGTGACATCACAATGCCATTTCCCCATTGTGACATCACAATGCTCTTTCCCACATTGTGACATCACAATGCCTTTTCCCCCATTGAGACATCACAATGCCCTTTCCCCCATTGTGACATCACAATGGCCTTTCCCCCATCGTGACATCACAATGCCCTTCCCCCCATCGTGACATCACAATGCCCTTCCCCCCATTTTGACATCACAATGCCCTTTCCCCCATTGTGACATCACAATGCCTTTTCCCCATTGTGACATCACAATGCACTTTTCCCCATTGTGACATCACAATGCCCTTTCCCCCATTGTGACATTACAATGCCGTTTCCCCCATTGTGATATCACAATGCCGTTTTTCCCATTGTGACATAACAATGCCATTTCCCCATTGTGACATCACAATGCCCTTTGCCACATTGTGACATCACAATGCCCTTTCCCCCATTGTGACAACACAATGCCATTTCCCCTATTGTGACATAACAATGCCGTTTTCCCCATTGTGACATCACAATGCCCTTCCCCCATTGTGGCATCACAATGCCCTTTCCTCCATTGTGACATCACAATGCCCTTTCCCCCATTGTGACATCACAATGCCATTTCCCCCATTGTGACATCACAATGCTGTTTCCCCTATTGTGACATCACAATGCCGTTTTCCCCATTGTGACATAACAATGGCATTTCCCCATTGTGACATCACAATGCCCTTTGCCACATTGTGACATCACAATGCCCTTTCCCCCATTGTGACATCACAATGCCCTTTCCCCCATTGTGACATCACAATGCCGTTTTCCCCATTGTGACATCACAATGCCCTTTCCCCCATTGTGACATCACAATGCCGTTTTCCCCATTGTGACATCACAATGCCCTTTCCCCCATTGTGACATCACAATGCTGTTTTCCCCATTGTGACATCACAATGCCCTTTCCGCCATTGTGACATCATAATGCCCTTTCCCCCATTGTGACATCACAATGCTGTTTTCCCCATTGTGACATCACAATGCCCTTTCCCCCATTGTGACATCACAAAGCCGATTCCCCTATTGTGACATCACAATGCTGTTTTCCCCAATTGTGACATCACAATGCCCTTTCCCCCATTGTGACATCACAAAGCCGATTCCCCTATTGTGACATCATAATGCCGTTTTTCCCCATTGTGACATCACAATGCCATTTCCCCATTGAGACATCACAATGCCCTTAACCACATTGTGACATCACAATGCCCTTTCCCCCATTGTGATATCAGTATACCATTTCCCCTATTGTGACATCACAATGCCCCTAACCACATTATGACATCACAATGCCCTTTCCCCTATTGTGACATCATAATGCAGTTTTCCCCCATTGTGACATCACAATGGCCTTTCCCCCATTGTGACATCACAATGCCCTTCCCCCCATTATGACATCACAATGCCCTTTCCCCCATTGTGACATCACAATGCCTTTTCCCCACTGTGACATCACAATGCACTTTTCCCCTATTGTGACATCACAATGCCCTTTCCCCCATTGTGACATCACAATGCCGTTTCCCCCATTGTGATATCACAATGCCGTTTTCCCCATTGTGACATCACAATGCCGTTTTCCCCATTGTGACATCACAATGCCCTTTCCCACATTGTGACATCACAATGCCATTTCCCCATTGTGACATCACAATGCTCTTTCCCACATTGTGACATCACAATGCCTTTTCCCCCATTGTGACATCACAATGCCCTTTCCCCCATTGTGACATCACAATGCCCTTTCCCCCATTGTGACATCACAATCCCCTTTCCCCCATTGTTACATCACAATGCCGTTTTCCCCATTGTGACATCACAATGCCCTTTCCCCCATTGTGACATCACAATGCCCTTTCCCCCATTGTGACATCACAATGCCCTTTCCCCCATTGTGACATCACAATGCTGTTTTCCCCATTGTGACATCACAATGCCCTTTCCCCATTGTGACATCACAATGCCATTTCCCCATTGTGACATCACAATGCCCTTTCCCCCATTGTGACATCACAATCCCCTTTCCCCCATTGTTGCATCACAATGCCGTTTTCCCCATTGTGACATCACAATGCCCTTTCCCCCATTGTGACATCACAATGCCCTTTCCCCCATTGTGACATCACAATGCTGTTTTCCCCATTGTGACATCACAATGCCCTTTCCCCATTGTGACATCACAATGCCATTTCCCCATTGTGACATCACAATGCCATTTCCCCATTGTGACATCACAATGCCCTTTCCCCCATTGTGACATCACAATGCCCTTTCCTCCATTGTGACATCACAATGCCGTTTTTCCCATTGTGACATCACAATGCCCTTTCCCCCATTGTGACATCACACTGCCATTTCCCCCATTGTTACATCACAATGCTGTTTTCACCATTGTGACATCACAATGCCCTTTCCCCCATTGTGACATCATAATGCCCTTTCCCCCATTGTGACATCACAATGCTGTTTTCCCCATTGTGACATCACAATGCCCTTTCCCCCATTGTGACATCACAAAGCCGATTCCCCTATTGTGACATCACAATGCCGTTTTCCCCATTGTGACATCACAATGCCATTTCCCACATTGTGACATCACAATGCCCTTAACCACATTGTGACATCACAATGCCCTTTCCCCCATTGTGATATCAGTATGCCATTTCCCCTATTGTGACATCACAATGCCCCTAACCACATTATGACATCACAATGCCCTTTCCCCCATTGTGACATCATAATGCAGTTTTCCCCCATTGTGACATCACAATGGCCTTTCCCCCATTGTGACATCACAATGCCCTTCCCCCCATTATGACATCACAATGCCCTTTCCCCCATTGTGACGTCACAATGCCCTTTCGCTCATTGTGACATCACAATGCTGTTTCCCCTATTGTGACATCACAATGCCGTTTTCCCCATTGTGACATAACAATGCCATTTCCCCATTGTGACATCACAATGCCCTTTGCCACATTGTGACATCACAATGCCCTTTCCCCCATTGTGACAACACAATGCCATTTCCCCTATTGTGACATAACAATGCCGTTTTCCCCATTGTGACAGCACAATGCCCTTCCCCCATTGTGGCATCACAATGCCCTTTCCCCCATTGTGACATCACAATGCCCTTTCCCCCATTGTGACATCACAATGCCATTTCCCCCATTGTGACATCACAATGCCCTTTCCCCCACTGTGACATCACAATGCCCTTTCCCTCATTGTGACATCACAATGCCGTTTCCCCTATTGTGACATCACAATGCCGTTTTCCCCATTGTGACATCACAATGCCGTTTCCCCCATTGTGACATCACAATGCCCTTTCCCCCATTGTGACATCACAATGCCCTTTCCCCCATTATGACATCACAATGCCCTTTCCCCCATTGTGACATCACAATGCATTTTCCCCACTGTGACATCACAATGCACTTTTCCCCTATTGTGACATCACAATGCCCTTTCCCCCATTGTGACATCACAATGCCGTTTCCCCCATTGTGATATCACAATGCCGTTTTCCCCATTGTGACATCACAATGCCGTTTTCCCCATTGTGACATCACAATGCCCTTTCCCACATTGTGACATCACAATGCCATTTCCCCATTGGGACATCACAATGCTCTTTCCCACATTGTGACATCACAATGCCTTTTCCCCCATTGTGACATCACAATGCCCTTTCCCCCATTGTGACATCACAATGCCCTTTCCCCCATTGTGACATCACAATCCCCTTTCCCCCATTGTTACATCACAATGCCGTTTTCCCCATTGTGACATCACAATGCCCTTTCCCCCATTGTGACATCACAATGCCCTTTCCCCCATTGTGACATCGCAATGCCCTTTCCCCCATTGTGACATCACAATGCTGTTTTCCCCATTGTGACATCACAATGCCCTTTCCCCATTGTGACATCACAATGCCATTTCCCCATTGTGACATCACAATGCCCTTTCCCCCATTGTGACATCACAATCCCCTTTCCCCCATTGTTGCATCACAATGCCGTTTTCCCCATTGTGACATCACAATGCCCTTTCCCCCATTGAGACATCACAATGCCCTTTCCCCCATTGTGACATCACAATGCTGTTTTCCCCATTGTGACATCACAATGCCCTTTCCCCATTGTGACATCACAATGCCATTTCCCCATTGTGACATCACAATGCCATTTCCCCATTGTGACATCACAATGCCCTTTCCCCCATTGTGACATCACAATGCCCTTTCCTCCATTGTGACATCACAATGCCGTTTTTCCCATTGTGACATCACAATGCCCTTTCCCCCATTGTGACATCACACTGCCATTTCCCCCATTGTTACATCACAATGCTGTTTTCACCATTGTGACATCACAATGCCCTTTCCCCCATTGTGACATCATAATGCCCTTTCCCCCATTGTGACATCACAATGCTGTTTTCCCCATTGTGACATCACAATGCCCTTTCCCCCATTGTGACATCACAAAGCCGATTCCCCTATTGTGACATCACAATGCCGTTTTCCCCATTGTGACATCACAATGCCATTTCCCACATTGTGACATCACAATGCCCTTAACCACATTGTGACATCACAATGCCCTTTCCCCCATTGTGATATCAGTATGCCATTTCCCCTATTGTGACATCGCAATGCCCCTAACCACATTATGACATCACAATGCCCTTTCCCCCATTGTGACATCATAATACAGTTTTCCCCCATTGTGACATCACAATGGCCTTTCCCCCATTGTGACATCACAATGCCCTTCCCCCCATTATGACATCACAATGCCCTTTCCCCCATTGTGACGTCACAATGCCCTTTCGCTCATTGTGACATCACAATGCTGTTTCCCCTATTGTGACATCACAATGCCGTTTTCCCCATTGTGACATTACAATGCCATTTCCCCATTGTGACATCACAATGCCCTTTGCCACATTGTGACATCACAATGCCCTTTCCCCCATTGTGACAACACAATGCCATTTCCCCTATTGTGACATAACAATGCCGTTTTCCCCATTGTGACAGCACAATGCCCTTCCTCCATTGTGGCATCACAATGCCCTTTCCCCCATTGTGACATCACAATGCCCTTTCCCCCATTGTGACATCACAATGCCATTTCCCCCATTGTGACATCACAATGCCCTTTCCCCCACTGTGACATCACAATGCCCTTTCCGTCATTGTGACATCACAATGCCGTTTCCCCTATTGTGACATCACAATGCCGTTTTCCCCATTGTGACATCACAATGCCGTTTCCCCCATTGTGACATCCCAATGCCCTTTCCCCCATTGTGACATCACAATGCCCTTTCCCCCATTGTGACATCACAATGCCCTTTCCCCCATTGTGACATCACAATGCCGTTTTCCCCATTGTGACATCACAATGCCCTTTCCCCCCATTGTGACATCACAATGCCCTTTCCCCCATTGTGACATCACAATGCTGTTTTCCCCATTGTGACATCACAATGCCCTTTCCCCATTGTGACATCACAATGCCATTTCCCCATTGTGACATCACAATGCCCTTTCCCCCATTGTGACATCACAATCCCGTTTCCCCCATTGTTGCATCACAATGCCGTTTTCCCCATTGTGACATCACAATGCCCTTTCCCCTATTGTGACATCACAATGCCCTTTCCCCCATTGTGACATCACAATGCCCTTTCCCCCATTGTGACATCACAATGCTGTTTTCCCCATTGTGACATCACAATGCCCTTTCCCCATTGTGACATCACAATGCCATTTCCCCATTGTGACATTACAATGCCCTTTCCCCCATTGTGACATCACAATGCCCTTTCCTCCATTGTGACATCACAATGCCGTTTTTCCCATTGTGACATAACAATGCCCTTTCCCCCATTGTGACATCACACTGCCATTTCCCCCATTGTTACATCACAATGCTGTTTTCCCCATTGTGACATCACAATGCCCTTTCCCCCATTGTGACATCATAATGCCCTTTCCCCCATTGTGACATCACAATGCTGTTTTTCCCATTGTGACATCACAATGCCCTTTCCCCCATTGTGACATCACAAAGCCGATTCCCCTATTGTGACATCACAATGCCGTTTTCCCCATTGTGACATCACAATGCCATTTCCCACATTGTGACATCATAATGCAGTTGTCCCCCATTGTGACATCACAATGCCGTTTCCCCCATTGTGACATCACAATGCCCTTTCCCCCATTGTGACATCACAATGCCCTTTCCCCCATTGTGACATCACAATGCCCTTTCCCCCATTGTGACATCACAATGCCGTTTTCCCCATTGTGACATCACAATGCCCTTTCCCCCATTGTGACATCACAATGCCGTTTTCCCCATTGTGACATCACAATGCCCTTTCCGCCATTGTGACATCATAATGCCCTTTCCCCAATTGTGACATCACAATGCTGTTTTCCCCATTGTGACATCACAATGCCCTTTCCCCCATTGTGACATCACAAAGCCGATTCCCCTATTGTGACATCACAATGCTGTTTTCCCCATTGTGACATCACAATGCCCTTTCCCCCATTGTGACATCACAAAGCCGATTCCCCTTTTGTGACATCACAATGCCAATTTCCCCATTGTGACATCACAATGCCATTTCCCCATTGAGACATCACAATGCCCTTAACCACATTGTGACATCACAATGCCCTTTCCCCCATTGCGATATCAGTATGCCATTTCCCCTATTGTGACATCACAATGCCCCTAACCACATTATGACATCACAATGCCCTTTCCCCCATTGTGACATCATAATGCAGTTGTCCCCCATTGTGACATCACAATGGCCTTTCCCCCATTGTGACATTACAATGCCCTTCCCCCCATTATGACATCACAATGCCCTTTCCCCCATTGTGAAATCACAATGCCTTTTCCCCACTGTGACATCGCAATGCACTTTTCCCCATTGTGACATAACAATGCCCTTTCCCCCATTGTGACATCACAATGCCGTTTCCCCCATTGTGATATCACAATGCCGTTTTCCCCATTCTGACATCACAATGCCGTTTTTCCCATTGTGACATCACAATGCCCTTTCCCCCATTGTGACATCACAATGCCCTTTCCCACATTGTGACATCACAATGCCATTTCCCCATTGTGACATCACAATGCTCTTTCCCCCATTGTGACATCACAATGCCCTTTCCCCCATTGTGACATCACAATGCCCTTTCCCCCATTGTGACATCACAATGCCCTTTCCCCCATTGTGACATCACAATCCTCTTTCCCCCATTGTTACATCACAATGCCGTTTTCCCCATTGTGACATCACAATGCCCTTTCCCCCATTGTGACATCACAATGCCCTTTCCCCCATTGTGACATCACAATGCTGTTTTCCCCATTGTGACATCACAATGCCCTTTCCCACATTGTGACATCACAATGCCATTTCCCCATTGTGACATCACAATGCCCTTTCCCCCATTGTGACATCACAATCCCCTTTCCCCCATTGTTACATCACAATGCCGTTTTCCCCATTGTGACATCACAATGCCCTTTCCCCCATTGTGACATCACAATGCCCTTTCCCCCATTGTGACATCACAATGCCCTTTCCCCCATTGTGACATCACAATGCCCTTTCCCCCATTGTGACATCACAATGCTGTTTTCCCCATTGTGACATCACAATGCCCTTTCCCCATTGTGACATCACAATGCCATTTCCCCATTGTGACATCACAATGCCCTTTCCCCCATTGTGACATCACAATGCCCTTTCCTCCATTGTGACATCACAATGCCGTTTTTCCCATTGTGACATCACAACGCCCTTTCCCCCATTGTGACATCATAATGCCCTTTCCCCCATTGTGACATCACAATGCTGTTTTCCCCATTGTGACATCACAATGCCCTTTCCCCCATTGTGACATCACAAAGCCGATTCCCCTATTGTGACATCACAATGCCGTTTTCCCCATTGTGACATCACAATGCCATTTCCCACATTGTGACATCACAATGCCCTTAACCACATTGTGACATCACAATGCCCTTTCCCCCATTGTGATATCAGTATGCCATTTCCCCTATTGTGACAACACAATGCCCCTAACCACATTATGACATCACAATGCCCTTTCCCCCATTGTGACATCATAATGCAGTTTTCCCCCATTGTGACATCACAATGGCCTTTCCCCCTTTGTGACATCACAATGCCGTTCCCCCCATTATGACATCACAATGCCCTTTCCCCCATTGTGACATCACAATGCCTTTTCCCCACTGTGACATCACAATGCATTTTTCCCCATTGTGACATCACAATGCCGTTTTTCCCATTGTGACATCACAACGCCCTTTCCCCCATTGTGACATCATAATGCCCTTTCCCCCATTGTGACATCACAATGCTGTTTTCCCAATTGTGACATCACAATGCCCTTTCCCCCATTGTGACATCACAAAGCCGATTCCCCTATTGTGACATCACAATGCCGTTTTCCCCATTGTGACATCACAATGCCATTTCCCACATTGTGACATCACAATGCCCTTAACCACATTGTGACATCACAATGCCCTTTCCCCCATTGTGATATCAGTATGCCATTTCCCCTATTGTGACAACACAATGCCCCTAACCACATTATGACATCACAATGCCCTTTCCCCCATTGTGACATCATAATGCAGTTTTCCCCCATTGTGACATCACAATGGCCTTTCCCCCTTTGTGACATCACAATGCCGTTCCCCCCATTATGACATCACAATGCCCTTTCCCCCATTGTGACATCACAATGCCTTTTCCCCACTGTGACATCACAATGCATTTTTCCCTATTGTGACATCACAATGCCCTTTCCCCCATTGTGACATCACAATGCCGTTTCCCCCATTGTGAAATCACAATGCAGTTTTCCCCATTGTGACATCACAATGCCGTTTTCCCCATTGTGACATCACAATGCCCTTTCCCCCATTGTGACATCACAATGCCCTTTCCCACATTGTGACATCACAATGCCATTTCCCCATTGTGACATCACAATGCTCTTTCCCACATTGTGACATCACAATGCCTTTTCCCCCATTGTGACATCACAATGCCCTTTCCCCCATTGTGACATCATAATGGCCTTTCCCCCATTGTGACATCACAATGCCCTTCCCCCCATTTTGACATCACAATGCCCTTTCCCCCATTGTGACATCACAATGCCTTTTCCCCATTGTGACATCACAATGCACTTTTCCCCATTGTGACATCACAATGCCCTTTCCCCCATTGTGAAATCACAATGCCGTTTCCCCCATTGTGATATCACAATGCCGTTTTTCCCATTGTGACATCACTATGCCGTTTCGCCCATTGTGACATCACAATGCTGTTTCCCCTATTGTGACATCACAATGCCGTTTTCCCCATTGTGACATAACAATGCCATTTCCCCATTGTGACATCACAATGCCCTTTGCCACATTGTGACATCACAATGCCCTTTCCCCCATTGTGACATCACAATGCCCTTTCCCCTATTGTGACATAACAATGCCGTTTTCCCCATTGTGACATCACAATGCCCTTCCCCCATTGTGGCATCACAATGCCCTTTCCCCCATTGTGACATCACAATGCCCTTTCCCCCATTGTGACATCACAATGCCCTTTCCCCCACTGTAACATCACAATGCCCTTTCCCTCATTGTGACATCACAATGCCGTTTCCCCCATTGTGACATCACAATGCCGTTTTCCCCATTGTGACATCACAATGCCGTTTCCCCCATTGTGACATCACAATGCCCTTTCCCCCATTGTGACATCACAATGCCCTTTCCCCCATTGTGACATCACAATGCCCTTTCCCCCATTGTGACATCACAATGCCGTTTTCCCCATTGTGACATCACAATGCCCTTTCCCCCATTGTGACATCACAATGCCGTTTTCCCCATTGTGACATCACAATGCCCTTTCCGCCATTGTGACATCATAATGCCCTTTCCCCCATTGTGACATCACAATGCTGTTTTCCCCATTGTGACATCACAATGCCCTTTCCCCCATTGTGACATCACAAAGCCGATTCCCCTATTGTGACATCACAATGCTGTTTTCCCCATTGTGACATCACAATGCCCTTTCCCCCATTGTGACATCACAAAGCCGATTCCCCTTTTGTGACATCACAATGCCGTTTTCCCCATTGTGACATCACAATGCCATTTCCCCATTGAGACATCACAATGCCCTTAACCACATTGTGACATCACAATGCCCTTTCCCCCATTGCGATATCAGTATGCCATTTCCCCTATTGTGACATCACAATGCCCCTAACCACATTATGACATCACAATGCCCTTTCCCCCATTGTGACATCATAATGCAGTTGTCCCCCATTGTGACATCACAATGGCCTTTCCCCCATTGTGACATTACAATGCCCTTCCCCCCATTATGACATCACAATGCCCTTTCCCCCATTGTGAAATCACAATGCCTTTTCCCCACTGTGACATCGCAATGCACTTTTCCCCATTGTGACATAACAATGCCCTTTCCCCCATTGTGACATCACAATGCCGTTTCCCCCATTGTGATATCACAATGCCGTTTTCCCCATTCTGACATCACAATGCCGTTTTCCCCATTGTGACATCACAATGCCCTTTCCCCCATTGTGACATCACAATGCCCTTTCCCACATTGTGACATCACAATGCCATTTCCCCATTGTGACATCACAATGCTCTTTCCCCCATTGTGACATCACAATGCCCTTTCCCCCATTGTGACATCACAATGCCCTTTCCCCCATTGTGACATCACAATGCCCTTTCC
The DNA here is from genome assembly GCF_035609145.1 of Eleutherodactylus coqui. NCBI lineage: Eukaryota > Metazoa > Chordata > Amphibia > Anura > Eleutherodactylidae > Eleutherodactylus > Eleutherodactylus coqui. The sequence continues at coordinate 899,794 of NW_027102218.1, read as the reverse complement.
CCCATTGTGACATCACAATTCTCTTTCCCCCATTGTTACATCACAATGCCGTTTTCCCCATTGTGACATCACAATGCCCTTTCCCCCATTGTGACATCACAATGCCCTTTCCCCCATTGTGACATCACAATGCTGTTTTCCCCATTGTGACATCGCAATGCACTTTTCCCCATTGTGACATAACAATGCCCTTTCCCCCATTGTGACATCACAATGCCGTTTCTCCCATTGTGATATCACAATGCCGTTTTCCCCATTCTGACATCACAATGCCGTTTTCCCCATTGTGACATCACAATGCCCTTTCCCCCATTGTGACATCACAATGCCCTTTCCCACATTGTGACATCACAATGCCATTTCCCCATTGTGACATCACAATGCTCTTTCCCCCATTGTGACATCACAATGCCCTTTCCCCCATTGTGACGTCACAATGCCCTTTCGCCCATTGTGACATCACAATGCTGTTTCCCCTATTGTGACATCACAATGCCGTTTTCCCCATTGTGACATAACAATGTCATTTGCCACATTGTGACATCACAATGCCCTTTCCCCCATTGTGACAACACAATGCCATTTCCCCTATTGTGACATAACAATGCCGTTTTCCCCATTGTGACATCACAATGCCATTTCCCCCATTGTGACATCACAATGCCCTTTCCCCCACTGTGACATCACAATGCCCTTTCCCTCATTGTGACATCACAATGCCGTTTCCCCTATTGTGACATCACAATGCCGTTTCCCACATTGTGACATCACAATGCCCTTTCCCCCATTGTGACATCACAATGCCCTTTCCCCCATTGTGACATCACAATGCCGTTTCCCCCATTGTGACATCACAATGCCCTTTCCCCCATTGTGACATCACAATGCCGTTTTCCCCATTGTGACATCACAATGCCCTTTCCCCCATTGTGACATCACAATGCTGTTTTCCCCATTGTGACATCACAATGCCCTTTCCCCCATTGTGACATCATAATGCCCTTTCTCCCATTGTGACATCACAATGCTGTTTTCCCCATTGTGACATCACAATGCCCTTTCCCCCATTGTGACATCACAAAGCCGATTCCCCTATTGTGACATCACAATGCTGTTTTCCCCATTGTGACATCACAATGCCCTTTCCCCCATTGTGACATCACAAAGCCGATTCCCCTATTGTGACATCACAATGCCGTTTTCCCCATTGTGACATCACAATGCCATTTCCCCATTGAGACATCACAATGCCCTTAACCACATTGTGACATCACAATGCCCTTTCCCCCATTGTGATATAAGTATGCCATTTCCCCTATTGTGACATCACAATGCCCCTAACCACATTATGACATCACAATGCCCTTTCCCCCATTGTGACATCATAATGCAGTTTTCCCCCATTGTGACATCACAATGGCCTTTCCCCCATTGTGACATCACAATGCCCTTCCCCCCATTATGACATCACAATGCCCTTTCCCCCATTGTGACATCACAATGCCTTTTCCCCACTGTGACATCACAATGCATTTTTCCCCATTGTGACATCACAATGCCCTTTCCCCCATTGTGACATCACAATGCCGTTTCCCCCATTGTGAAATCACAATGCAGTTTTCCCCATTGTGACATCACAATGCCGTTTTCCCCCATTGTGACATCACAATGCCCTTTCCCCCATTGTGACATCACAATGCCCTTTCCCACATTGTGACATCACAATGCCATTTCCCCATTGTGACATCACAATGCTCTTTCCCACATTGTGACATCACAATGCCTTTTCCCCCATTGTGACATCACAATGCCCTTTCCCCCATTGTGACATCATAATGGCCTTTCCCCCATTGTGACATCACAATGCCCTTCCCCCCATTTTGACATCACAATGCCCTTTCCCCCATTGTGACATCACAATGCCTTTTCCCCATTGTGACATCACAATGCACTTTTCCCCATTGTGACATCACAATGCCCTTTCCCCATTGTGAAATCACAATGCCGTTTCCCCCATTGTGATATCACAATGCCGTTTTTCCCATTGTGACATCACTATGCCGTTTCGCCCATTGTGACATCACAATGCTGTTTCCCCTATTGTGACATCACAATGCCGTTTTCCCCATTGTGACATAACAATGCCATTTCCCCATTGTGACATCACAATGCCCTTTGCCACATTGTGACATCACAATGCCCTTTCCCCCATTGTGACATCACAATGCCCTTTCCCCTATTGTGACATCACAATGCCGTTTCCCCCATTGTGACATCACAATGCCCTTTCCCCCATTGTGACATCACAATGCCCTTTCCCCCATTGTGACATCACAATGCCCTTTCCCCCATTGTGACATCACAATGCCGTTTTCCCCATTGTGACATCACAATGCCCTTTCCCCCATTGTGACATCACAATGCCGTTTTCCCCATTGTGACATCAAAATGCCCTTTCCGCCATTGTGACATCATAATGCCCTTTCCCCCATTGTGACATCACAATGCTGTTTTCCCCATTGTGACATCACAATGCCCTTTCCCCCATTGTGACATCACAAAGCCGATTCCCCTATTGTGACATCACAATGCTGTTTTCCCCATTGTGACATCACAATGCCCTTTCCCCCATTGTGACATCACAAAGCCGATTCCCCTTTTGTGACATCACAATGCCGTTTTCCCCATTGTGACATCACAATGCCATTTCCCCATTGAGAAATCACAATGCCCTTAACCACATTGTGACATCACAATGCCCTTTCCCCCATTGCGATATCAGTATGCCATTTCCCCTATTGTGACATCACAATGCCCCTAACCACATTATGACATCACAATGCCCTTTCCCCCATTGTGACATCATAATGCAGTTGTCCCCCATTGTGACATCACAATGGCCTTTCCCCCATTGTGACATTACAATGCCCTTCCCCCCATTATGACATCACAATGCCCTTTCCCCCATTGTGAAATCACAATGCCTTTTCCCCACTGTGACATCGCAATGCACTTTTCCCCATTGTGACATAACAATGCCCTTTCCCCCATTGTGACATCACAATGCCGTTTCCCCCATTGTGATATCACAATGCCGTTTTCCCCATTCTGACATCACAATGCCGTTTTCCCCATTGTGACATCACAATGCCCTTTCCCCCATTGTGACATCACAATGCCCTTTCCCACATTGTGACATCACAATGCCATTTCCCCATTGTGACATCACAATGCTCTTTCCCCCATTGTGACATCACAATGCCCTTTCCCCCATTGTGACATCACAATGCCCTTTCCCCCATTGTGACATCACAATGCCCTTTCCCCCATTGTGACATCACAATCCTCTTTCCCCCATTGTTACATCACAATGCCGTTTTCCCCATTGTGACATCACAATGCCCTTTCCCCCATTGTGACATCACAATGCCCTTTCCCCCATTGTGACATCACAATGCTGTTTTCCCCATTGTGACATCACAATGCCCTTTCCCCATTGTGACATCACAATGCCATTTCCCCATTGTGACATCACAATGCCCTTTCCCCCATTGTGACATCACAATCCCCTTTCCCCCATTGTTACATCACAATGCCGTTTTCCCCATTGTGACATCACAATGCCCTTTCCCCCATTGTGACATCACAATGCCCTTTCCCCCATTGTGACATCACAATGCCCTTTCCCCCATTGTGACATCACAATGCCCTTTCCCCCATTGTGACATCACAATGCTGTTTTCCCCATTGTGACATCAAAATGCCCTTTCCCCATTGTGACATCACAATGCCATTTCCCCATTGTGACATTACAATGCCCTTTCCCCCATTGTGACATCACAATGCCCTTTCCTCCATTGTGACATCACAATGCCGTTTTTCCCATTGTGACATAACAATGCCCTTTCCCCCATTGTGACATCACACTGCCATTTCCCCCATTGTTACATCACAATGCTGTTTTCCCCATTGTGACATCACAATGCCCTTTCCCCCATTGTGACATCATAATGCCCTTTCCCCCATTGTGACATCACAATGCTGTTTTCCCCATTGTGACATCACAATGCCCTTTCCCCCATTGTGACATCACAAAGCCGATTCCCCTATTGTGACATCACAATGCCGTTTTCCCCATTGTGACATCACAATGCCATTTCCCACATTGTGACATCACAATGCCCTTAACCACATTGTGACATCACAATGCCCTTTCCCCCATCGTGATATCAGTATGCCATTTCCCCTATTGTGACATCACAATGCCCCTAACCACATTATGACATCACAATGCCCTTTCCCCCATTGTGACATCATAATGCAGTTGTCCCCCATTGTGACATCACAATGGCCTTTCCCCCATTGTGACATCACAATGCCCTTCCCCCCATTATGACATCACAATGCCCTTTCCCCCATTGTGACGTCACAATGCCCTTTCGCCCATTGTGACATCACAATGCTGTTTCCCCTATTGTGACATCACAATGCCGTTTTCCCCATTGTGACATAACAATGTCATTTCCCCATTGTGACATCACAATGCCCTTTGCCACATTGTGACATCACAATGCCCTTTCCCCCATTGTGACAACACAATGCAATTTCCCCTATTGTGACATAACAATGCCGTTTTCCTCATTGTGACATCACAATGCCATTTCCCCCATTGTGACATCACAATGCCCATTCCCCCACTGTGACATCACAATGCCCTTTCCCTCATTGTGACATCACAATGCCGTTTCCCCTATTGTGACATCACAATGCCGTTTCCCACATTGTGACATCACAATGCCCTTTCCCCCATTGTGACATCACAATGCCCTTTCCCCCATTGTGACATCACAATGCCGTTTCCCCCATTGTGACATCACAATGCCCTTTCCCCCATTGTGACATCACAATGCCGTTTTCCCCATTGTGACATCACAATGCCCTTTCCCCCATTGTGACATCACAATGCTGTTTTCCCCATTGTGACATCACAATGCCCTTTCCCCCATTGTGACATCATAATGCCCTTTCTCCCATTGTGACATCACAATGCTGTTTTCCCCATTGTGACATCACAATGCCCTTTCCCCCATTGTGACATCACAAAGCCGATTCCCCTATTGTGACATCACAATGCTGTTTTCCCCATTGTGACATCACAATGCCCTTTCCCCCATTGTGACATCACAAAGCCGATTCCCCTATTGTGACATCACAATGCCGTTTTCCCCATTGTGACATCACAATGCCATTTCCCCATTGAGACATCACAATGCCCTTAACCACATTGTGACATCACAATGCCCTTTCCCCCATTGTGATATAAGTATGCCATTTCCCCTATTGTGACATCACAATGCCCCTAACCACATTATGACATCACAATGCCCTTTCCCCCATTGTGACATCATAATGCAGTTTTCCCCCATTGTGACATCACAATGGCCTTTCCCCCATTGTGACATCACAATGCCCTTCCCCCCATTATGACATCACAATGCCCTTTCCCCCATTGTGACATCACAATGCCTTTTCCCCACTGTGACATCACAATGCATTTTTCCCCATTGTGACATCACAATGCCCTTTCCCCCATTGTGACATCACAATGCCGTTTCCCCAATTGTGAAATCACAATCTCCGTTTTCCCCATTGTGACATCACAATGCCGTTTTCCCCATTGTGACATCACAATGCCCTTTCCCCCATTGTGACATCACAATGCCCTTTCCCATATTGTGACATCACAATGCCATTTCCCCATTGTGACATCACAATGCTCTTTCCCACATTGTGACATCACAATGCCTTTTCCCCCATTGTGACATCACAATGCCCTTTCCCCCATTGTGACATCATAATGGCCTTTCCCCCATTGTGACATCACAATGCCCTTCCCCCCATTTTGACATCACAATGCCCTTTCCCCCATTGTGACATCACAATGCCTTTTCCCCATTGTGACATCACAATGCACTTTTCCCCATTGTGACATCACAATGCCCTTTCCCCCATTGTGAAATCACAATGCCGTTTCCCCCATTGTGATATCACAATGCCGTTTTTCCTATTGTGACATCACAATGCCGTTTTCCCCCATTGTGACATAACAATGCCATTTCCCCATTGTGACATCACAATGCCCTTTGCCACATTGTGACATCACAATGCCCTTTCCCCCATTGTGACATCACAATGCCCTTTCCCCTATTGTGACATAACAATGCCGTTTTCCCCATTGTGACATCACAATGCCCATCCCCCATTGTGGCATCACAATGCCCTTTCCCCCATTGTGACATCACAATGCCCTTTCCCCCATTGTGACATCACAATGCCCTTTCCCCCACTGTAACATCACAATGCCCTTTCCCTCATTGTGACATCACAATGCCGTTTCCCCCATTGTGACATCACAATGCCGTTTTCCCCATTGTGACATCACAATGCCGTTTCCCCCATTGTGACATCACAATGCCCTTTCCCCCATTGTGACATCACAATGCCCTTTCCCCCATTGTGACATCACAATGACCTTTCCCCCATTGTGACATCACAATGCCGTTTTCCCCATTGTGACATCACAATGCCCTTTCCCCCATTGTGACATCACAATGCCGTTTTCCCCATTGTGACATCACGATGCCCTTTCCGCCATTGTGACATCATAATGCCCTTTCCCCCATTGTGACATCACAATGCTGTTTTCCCCATTGTGAAATCACAATGCCCTTTCCCCAATTGTGACATCACAAAGCCGATTCCCCTATTGTGACATCACAATGCTGTTTTCCCCATTGTGACATCACAATGCCCTTTCCCCCATTGTGACATCACAAAGCCGATTCCCCTTTTGTGACATCACAATGCCGTTTTCCCCATTGTGACATCACAATGCCATTTCCCCAGTGAGACATCACAATGCCCTTAACCACATTGTGACATCACAATGCCCTTTCCCCCATTGCGATATCAGTATGCCATTTCCCCTATTGTGACATCACAATGCCCCTAACCACATTATGACATCACAATGCCCTTTCCCCCATTGTGACATCATAATGCAGTTGTCCCCCATTGTGACATCACAATGGCCTTTCCCCCATTGTGACATTACAATGCCCTTCCCCCCATTATGACATCACAATGCCCTTTCCCCCATTGTGAAATCACAATGCCTTTTCCCCACTGTGACATCGCAATGCCCTTTCCCCATTGTGACATAACAATGCCCTTTCCCCCATTGTGACATCACAATGCCGTTTCCCCCATTGTGATATCACAATGCCGTTTTCCCCATTCTGACATCACAATGCCGTTTTCCCCATTGTGACATCACAATGCCCTTTCCCCCATTGTGACATCACAATGCCCTTTCCCACATTGTGACATCACAATGCCATTTCCCCATTGTGACATCACAATGCTCTTTCCCCCATTGTGACATCACAATGCCCTTTCCCCCATTGTGACATCACAATGCCCTTTCCCCCATTGTGACATCACAATGCCCTTTCCCCCATTGTGACATCACAATCCTCTTTCCCCCATTGTTACATCACAATGCCGTTTTCCCCATTGTGACATCACAATGCCCTTTCCCCCATTGTGACATCACAATGCCCTTTCCCCCATTGTGACATCACAATGCTGTTTTCCCCATTGTGACATCACAATGCCCTTTCCCCATTGTGACATCACAATGCCATTTCCCCATTGTGACATCACAATGCCCTTTCCCCCATTGTGACATCACAATCCCCTTTCCCCCATTGTTACATCACAATGCCGTTTTCCCCATTGTGACATCACAATGCCCTTTCCCCCATTGTGACATCACAATGCCCTTTCCCCCATTGTGACATCACAATGCCCTTTCCCCCATTGTGACATCACAATGCCCTTTCCCCCATTGTGACATCACAATGCTGTTTTCCCCATTGTGACATCACAATGCCCTTTCCCCATTGTGACATCACAATGCCATTTCCCCATTGTGACATCACAATGCCCTTTCCCCCATTGTGACATCACAATGCCCTTTCCTCCATTGTGACATCACAATGCCGTTTTTCCCATTGTGACATCACAACGCCCTTTCCCCCATTGTGACATCATAATGCCCTTTCCCCCATTGTGACATCACAATGCTGTTTTCCCCATTGTGACATCACAATGCCCTTTCCCCCATTGTGACATCACAAAGCCGATTCCCCTATTGTGACATCACAATGCCGTTTTCCCCATTGTGACATCACAATGCCATTTCCCACATTGTGACATCACAATGCCCTTAACCACATTGTGACATCACAATGCCCTTTCCCCCATTGTGATATCAGTATGCCATTTCCCCTATTGTGACAACACAATGCCCCTAACCACATTATGACATCACAATGCCCTTTCCCCCATTGTGACATCATAATGCAGTTTTCCCCCATTGTGACATCACAATGGCCTTTCCCCCTTTGTGACATCACAATGCCGTTCCCCCCATTATGACATCACAATGCCCTTTCCCCCATTGTGACATCACAATGCCTTTTCCCCACTGTGACATCACAATGCATTTTTCCCCATTGTGACATCACAATGCCCTTTCCCCCATTGTGACATCACAATGCCGTTTCCCCCATTGTGAAATCACAATGCAGTTTTCCCCATTGTGACATCACAATGCCGTTTTCCCCATTGTGACATCACAATGCCCTTTCCCCCATTGTGACATCACAATGCCCTTTCCCCATTGTGACATCACAATGCCATTTCCCCATTGTGACATCACAATGCCCTTTCCCCCATTGTGACATCACAATCCCCTTTCCCCCATTGTTACATCACAATGCCGTTTTCCCCATTGTGACATCACAATGCCCTTTCCCCCATTGTGACATCACAATGCCCTTTCCCCCATTGTGACATCACAATGCCCTTTCCCCCATTGTGACATCACAATGCCCTTTCCCCCATTGTGACATCACAATGCTGTTTTCCCCATTGTGACATCACAATGCCCTTTCCCCATTGTGACATCACAATGCCATTTCCCCATTGTGACATCACAATGCCCTTTCCCCCATTGTGACATCACAATGCCCTTTCCTCCATTGTGACATCACAATGCCGTTTTTCCCATTGTGACATCACAACGCCCTTTCCCCCATTGTGACATCATAATGCCCTTTCCCCCATTGTGACATCACAATGCCGTTTTCCCCATTGTGACATCACAATGCCATTTCCCACATTGTGACATCACAATGCCCTTAACCACATTGTGACATCACAATGCCCTTTCCCCCATTGTGATATCAGTATGCCATTTCCCCTATTGTGACAACACAATGCCCCTAACCACATTATGACATCACAATGCCCTTTCCCCCATTGTGACATCATAATGCAGTTTTCCCCCATTGTGACATCACAATGGCCTTTCCCCCTTTGTGACATCACAATGCCGTTCCCCCCATTATGACATCACAATGCCCTTTCCCCCATTGTGACATCACAATGCCTTTTCCCCACTGTGACATCACAATGCATTTTTCCCCATTGTGACATCACAATGCCCTTTCCCCCATTGTGACATCACAATGCCGTTTCCCCCATTGTGAAATCACAATGCAGTTTTCCCCATTGTGACATCACAATGCCGTTTTCCCCATTGTGACATCACAATGCCCTTTCCCCCATTGTGACATCACAATGCCCTTTCCCACATTGTGACATCACAATGCCATTTCCCCATTGTGACATCACAATGCTCTTTCCCACATTGTGACATCACAATGCCTTTTCCCCCATTGTGACATCACAATGCCCTTTCCCCCATTGTGACATCATAATGGCCTTTCCCCCATTGTGACATCACAATGCCCTTCCCCCCATTTTGACATCACAATGCCCTTTCCCCCATTGTGACATCACAATGCCTTTTCCCCATTGTGACATCACAATGCACTTTTCCCCATTGTGACATCACAATGCCCTTTCCCCCATTGTGAAATCACAATGCCGTTTCCCCCATTGTGATATCACAATGCCGTTTTTCCCATTGTGACATCACTATGCCGTTTCGCCCATTGTGACATCACAATGCTGTTTCCCCTATTGTGACATCACAATGCCGTTTTCCCCATTGTGACATAACAATGCCATTTCCCCATTGTGACATCACAATGCCCTTTGCCACATTGTGACATCACAATGCCCTTTCCCCCATTGTGACATCACAATGCCCTTTCCCCTATTGTGACATAACAATGCCGTTTTCCCCATTGTGACATCACAATGCCCTTCCCCCATTGTGGCATCACAATGCCCTTTCCCCCATTGTGACATCACAATGCCCTTTCCCCCATTGTGACATCACAATGCCCTTTCCCCCACTGTAACATCACAATGCCCTTTCCCTCATTGTGACATCACAATGCCGTTTCCCCCATTGTGACATCACAATGCCGTTTTCCCCATTGTGACATCACAATGCCGTTTCCCCCATTGTGACATCACAATGCCCTTTCCCCCATTGTGACATCACAATGCCCTTTCCCCCATTGTGACATCACAATGCCCTTTCCCCCATTGTGACATCACAATGCCGTTTTCCCCATTGTGACATCACAATGCCCTTTCCCCCATTGTGACATCACAATGCCGTTTTCCCCATTGTGACATCACAATGCCCTTTCCGCCATTGTGACATCATAATGCCCTTTCCCCCTTTGTGACATCACAATGCTGTTTTCCCCATTGTGACATCACAATGCCCTTTCCCCCATTGTGACATCACAAAGCCGATTCCCCTATTGTGACATCACAATGCTGTTTTCCCCATTGTGACATCACAATGCCCTTTCCCCCATTGTGACATCACAAAGCCGATTCCCCTTTTGTGACATCACAATGCCGTTTTCCCCATTGTGACATCACAATGCCATTTCCCCATTGAGACATCACAATGCCCTTAACCACATTGTGACATCACAATGCCCTTTCCCCCATTGCGATATCAGTATGCCATTTCCCCTATTGTGACATCACAATGCCCCTAACCACATTATGACATCACAATGCCCTTTCCCCCATTGTGACATCATAATGCAGTTGTCCCCCATTGTGACATCACAATGGCCTTTCTCCCATTGTGACATTACAATGCCCTTCCCCCCATTTTGACATCACAATGCCCTTTCCCCCATTGTGAAATCACAATGCCTTTTCCCCACTGTGACATCGCAATGCACTTTTCCCCATTGTGACATAACAATGCCCTTTCCCCCATTGTGACATCACAATGCCGTTTCCCCCATTGTGATATCACAATGCCGTTTTCCCCATTCTGACATCACAATGCCGTTTTCCCCATTGTGACATCACAATGCCCTTTCCCCCATTGTGACATCACAATCCTCTTTCCCCCATTGTTACATCACAATTCCGTTTTCCCCATTGTGACATCACAATGCCCTTTCCCCCGTTGTGACATCACAATGCCCTTTCCCCCATTGTGACATCACAATGCTGTTTTCCCCATTGTGACATCACAATGCCCTTTCCCCATTGTGACATCACAATGCCATTTCCCCATTGTGACATCACAATGCCCTTTCCCCCATTGTGACATCACAATCCCCTTTCCCCCATTGTTACATCACAATGCCGTTTTCCCCATTGTGACATCACAATGCCCTTTCCCCCATTGTGACATCACAATGCCCTTTCCCCCATTGTGACATCACAATGCCCTTTCCCCCATTGTGACATCACAATGCCCTTTCCCCCATTGTGACATCACAATGCTGTTTTCCCCATTGTGACATCACAATGCCCTTTCCCCATTGTGACATCACAATGCCATTTCCCCATTGTGACATCACAATGCCCTTTCCCCCATTGTGACATCACAATGCCCTTTCCTCCATTGTGACATCACAATGCCGTTTTTCCCATTGTGACATCACAACGCCCTTTCCCCCATTGTGACATCATAATGCCCTTTCCCCCATTGTGACATCACAATGCTGTTTTCCCCATTGTGACATCACAATGCCCTTTCCCCCATTGTGACATCACAAAGCCGATTCCCCTATTGTGACATCACAATGCCGTTTTCCCCATTGTGACATCACAATGCCATTTCCCACATTGTGACATCACAATGCCCTTAACCACATTGTGACATCACAATGCCCTTTCCCCCATTGTGATATCAGTATGCCATTTCCCCTATTGTGACAACACAATGCCCCTAACCACATTATGACATCACAATGCCCTTTCCCCCATTGTGACATCATAATGCAGTTTTCCCCCATTGTGACATCACAATGGCCTTTCCCCCTTTGTGACATCACAATGCCGTTCCCCCCATTATGACATCACAATGCCCTTTCCCCCATTGTGACATCACAATGCCTTTTCCCCCATTGAGAAATCACAATGCCTTTTCCCCACTGTGACATCGCAATGCACTTTTCCCCATTGTGACATAACAATGCCCTTTCCCCCATTGTGACATCACAATGCCGTTTCCCCCATTGTGATATCACAATGCCGTTTTCCCCATTCTGACATCACAATGCCGTTTTCCCCATTGTGACTTCACAATGCCCTTTCCCCCATTGTGACATCACAATGCCCTTTCCCACATTGTGACATCACAATGCCATTTCCCCATTGTGACATCACAATGCTCTTTCCCCCATTGTGACATCACAATGCCCTTTCCCCCATTGTGACATCACAATGCCCTTTCCCCCATTGTGACATCACAATGCCCTTTCCCCCATTGTGACATCACAATCCTCTTTCCCCCATTGTTACATCACAATGCCGTTTTCCCCATTGTGACATCACAATGCCCTTTCCCCCATTGTGACATCACAATGCCCTTTCCCCCATTGTGACATCACAATGCTGTTTTCCCCATTGTGACATCACAATGCCCTTTCCCCATTGTGACATCACAATGCCATTTCCCCATTGTGACATCACAATGCCCTTTCCCCCATTGTGACATCACAATCCCCTTTCCCCCATTGTTACATCACAATGCCGTTTTCCCCATTGTGACATCACAATGCCCTTTCCCCCATTGTGACATCACAATGCCCTTTCCCCCATTGTGACATCACAATGCCCTTTCCCCCATTGTGACATCACAATGCCCTTTCCCCCATTGTGACATCACAATGCTGTTTTCCCCATTGTGACATCACAATGCCCTTTCCCCATTGTGACATCACAATGCCATTTCCCCATTGTGACATCACAATGCCCTTTCCCCCATTGTGACATCACAATGCCCTTTCCTCCATTGTGACATCACAATGCCGTTTTTCCCATTGTGACATCACAACGCCCTTTCCCCCATTGTGACATCATAATGCCCTTTCCCCCATTGTGACATCACAATGCTGTTTTCCCCATTGTGACATCACAATGCCCTTTCCCCCATTGTGACATCACAAAGCCGATTCCCCTATTGTGACATCACAATGCCGTTTTCCCCATTGTGACATCACAATGCCATTTCCCACATTGTGACATCACAATGCCCTTAACCACATTGTGACATCACAATGCCCTTTCCCCCATTGTGATATCAGTATGCCATTTCCCCTATTGTGACATCACAATGCCCCTAACCACATTATGACATCACAATGCCCTTTCCCCCATTGTGACATCATAATGCAGTTTTCCCCCATTGTGACATCACAATGGCCTTTCCCCCTTTGTGACATCACAATGCCGTTCCCCCCATTATGACATCACAATGCCCTTTCCCCCATTGTGACGTCACAATGCCCTTTCGCCCATTGTGACATCACAATGCTGTTTCCTCTATTGTGACATCACAATGCCGTTTTCCCCATTGTGACATAACAATGCCATTTCCCCTATTGTGACATAACAATGCCGTTTTCCCCATTGTGACATCACAATGCCCTTCCCCCATTGTGGCATCACAATGCCCTTTCCCCCATTGTGACATCACAATGCCCTTTCCCCCATTGTGACATCACAATGCCATTTCCCCCATTGTGACATCACAATGCCCTTTCCCCCACTGTGACATCACAATGCCCTTTCCCTCATTGTGACATCACAATGCCGTTTCCCCTATTGTGACATCACAATGCCGTTTTCCCCATTGTGACATCACAATGCCGTTTCCCCCATTGTGACATCACAATGCCCTTTCCCCCATTGTGACATCACAATGCCCTTTCCCCCATTGTGACATCACAATGCCCTTTCCCCCATTGTGACATCACAATGCCGTTTTCCCCATTGTGACATCACAATGCCCTTTCCCCATTGTGACATCACAATGCCGTTTTCCCCATTGTGACATCACAATGCCCTTTCCCCCATTGTGACATCACAATGCTGTTTTCCCCATTGTGACATCACAATGCCCTTTCCCCCATTGTGACATCATAATGCCCTTTCCCCCATTGTGACATCACAATGCTGTTTTCCCCATTGTGACATCACAATGCCCTTTCCCCCATTGTGACATTACAAAGCCGATTCCCCTATTGTGACATCACAATGCTGTTTTCCCCATTGTGACATCACAATGCCCTTTCCCCCATTGTGACATCACAAAGCCGATTCCCCTATTGTGACATCACAATGCCGTTTTCCCCATTGTGACATCACAATGCCATTTCCCCATTGAGACATCACAATGCCCTTAAGCACATTGTGACATCACAATGCCCTTTCCCCCATTGTGATATAAGTATGCCATTTCCCCTATTGTGACATCACAATGCCCCTAACCACATTATGACATCACAATGCCCTTTCCCCCATTGTGACATCATAATGCAGTTTTCCCCCATTGTGACATCACAATGGCCTTTCCCCCATTGTGACATCACAATGCCCTTTCCCCCATTATGACATCACAATGCCCTTTCCCCCATTGTGACATCACAATGCCTTTTCCCCACTGTGACATCACAATGCACTTTTCCCCATTGTGACATCACAATGCCCTTTCCCCCATTGTGACATCACAATGCCGTTTTCCCCATTGTGACATCACAATGCCCTTTCCCCCATTGTGACATCACAATGCCCTTTCCCACATTGTGACATCACAATGCCATTTCCCCATTGTGACATCACAATGCTCTTTCCCACATTGTGACATCACAATGCCTTTTCCCCCATTGTGACATCACAATGCCCTTTCCCCCATTGTGACATCACAATGGCCTTTCCCCCATTGTGACATCACAATGCCTTTCCCCCCATTTTGACATCACAATGCCCTTTCCCCCATTGTGACATCACAATGCCTTTTCCCCATTGTGACATCACAATGCACTTTTCCCCATTGTGACATCACAATGCCCTTTCCCCCATTGTGAAATCACAATGCCGTTTCCCCCATTGTGATATCACAATGCCGTTTTTCCCATTGTGACATCACAATGCCCTTTCGCCCATTGTGACATCACAATGCTGTTTCCCCTTATTGTGACATCACAATGCCGTTTTCCCCATTGTGACATAACAATGCCATTTCCCCATTGTGACATCACAATGCCCTTTGCCACATTGTGACATCACAATGCCCTTTCCCCCATTGTGACATCACAATGCCCTTTCCCCTATTGTGACATAACAATGCCGTTTTCAACATTGTGACATCACAATGCCCTTCCCCCATTGTGGCATCACAATGCCCTTTCCCCCATTGTGACATCACAATGCCCTTTCCCCCATTGTGACATCACAATGCCGTTTTCCCCATTGTGACATCACAATGCCGTTTCCCCTATTGTGACATCACAATGCCCTTTCCCCCATTGTGACATCACAATGCCCTTTCCCCCATTGTGACATCACAATGCCCTTTCCCCCATTGTGACATCACAATGCCCTTTCCCCCATTGTGACATCACAATGCCGTTTTCCCCATTGTGACATCACAATGCCATTTCCCCATTGAGACATCACAATGCCCTTTCCCCCATTGTGATATCAGTATGCCATTTCCCCTATTGTGACATCACAATGCCCCTAACCACATTATGACATCACAATGCCCTTTCCCCCATTGTGACATCATAATGCAGTTTTCCCCCATTGTGACATCACAATGGCCTTTCCCCCATTGTGACATCACAATGCCCTTCCCCCCATTATGACATCACAATGCCCTTTCCCCCATTGTGACATCACAATGCCTTTTCCCCACTGTGACATCACAATGCACTTTTCCCCATTGTGACATCACAATGCCCTTTCCCCCACTGTGACATCACAATGCCCTTTCCCTCATTGTGACATCACAATGCCGTTTCCCCTATTGTGACATCACAATGCCGTTTCCCACATTGTGACATCACAATGCCCTTTCCCCCATTGTGACATCACAATGCCCTTTCCTCCATTGTGACATCACAATGCCGTTTTTCCCATTGTGACATAACAATGCCCTTTCCCCCATTGTGACATCACACTGCCATTTCCCCCATTGTTACATCACAATGCTGTTTTCCCCATTGTGACATCACAATGCCCTTTCCCCCATTGTGACATCATAATGCCCTTTCCCCCATTGTGACATCACAATGCTGTTTTCCCCATTGTGACATCACAATGCCCTTTCCCCCATTGTGACATCACAAAGCCGATTCCCCTATTGTGACATCACAATGCCGTTTTCCCCATTGTGACATCACAATGCCATTTCCCACATTGTGACATCACAATGCCCTTAACCACATTGTGACATCACAATGCCCTTTCCCCCATCGTGATATCAGTATGCCATTTCCCCTATTGTGACATCACAATGCCCCTAACCACATTATGACATCACAATGCCCTTTCCCCCATTGTGACATCATAATGCAGTTGTCCCCCATTGTGACATCACAATGGCCTTTCCCCCATTGTGACATCACAATGCCCTTCCCCCCATTATGACATCACAATGCCCTTTCCCCCATTGTGACGTCACAATGCCCTTTCGCCCATTGTGACATCACAATGCTGTTTCTCCTATTGTGACATCACAATGCCGTTTTCCCCATTGTGACATAACAATGTCATTTCCCCATTGTGACATCACAATGCCCTTTGCCACATTGTGACATCACAATGCCCTTTCCCCCATTGTGACAACACAATGCCATTTTCCCTATTGTGACATAACAATGCCGTTTTCCCCATTGTGACATCACAATGCCATTTCCCCCATTGTGACATCACAATGCCCTTTCCCCCACTGTGACATCACAATGCCCTTTCCCTCATTGTGACATCACAATGCCGTTTCCCCTATTGTGACATCACAATGCCGTTTCCCACATTGTGACATCACAATGCCCTTTCCCCCATTGTGACATCACAATGCCCTTTCCCCCATTGTGACATCACAATGCCGTTTCCCCCATTGTGACATCACAATGCCCTTTCCCCCATTGTGACATCACAATGCCGTTTTCCCCATTGTGACATCACAATGCCCTTTCCCCCATTGTGACATCACAATGCTGTTTTCCCCATTGTGACATCACAATGCCCTTTCCCCCATTGTGACATCATAATGCCCTTTCTCCCATTGTGACATCACAATGCTGTTTTCCCCATTGTGACATCACAATGCCCTTTCCCCCATTGTGACATCACAAAGCCGATTCCCCTATTGTGACATCACAATGCTGTTTTCCCCATTGTGACATCACAATGCCCTTTCCCCCATTGTGACATCACAAAGCCGATTCCCCTATTGTGACATCACAATGCCGTTTTCCCCATTGTGACATCACAATGCCATTTCCCCATTGAGACATCACAATGCCCTTAACCACATTGTGACATCACAATGCCCTTTCCCCCATTGTGATATAAATATGCCATTTCCCCTATTGTGACATCACAATGCCCTTTCCCCCATTGTGACATCATAATGCAGTTTTCCCCACTGTGACATCACAATGCATTTTTCCCCATTGTGACATCACAATGCCCTTTCCCCCATTGTGACATCACAATGCCGTTTCCCCCATTGTGAAATCACAATGCAGTTTCCCCTATTGTGACATCACAATGCCCTTTCCCCCATTGTGACATCACAATGCCCTTTCCCACATTGTGACATCACAATGCCCTTTGCCACATTGTGACATCACAATGCCCTTTCCCCCATTGTGACATCACAATGCCGTTTTCCCCATTGTGACATAACAATGCCCTTTCCCCCATTGTGACATCACAATGCCGTTTCCCCCATTGTGATATCACAATGCCGTTTTCCCCATTCTGACATCACAATGCCGTTTTCCCCATTGTGACATCACAATGCCCTTTCCCCCATTGTGACATCACAATGCCCTTTCCCACATTGTGACATCACAATGCCATTTCCCCATTGTGACATCACAATGCTCTTTCCCCCATTGTGACATCACAATGCCCTTTCCCCCATTGTGACATCACAATGCCCTTTCCCCCATTGTGACATCACAATGCCCTTTCCCCCATTGTGACATCACAATCCTCTTTCCCCCATTGTTACATCACAATGCCGTTTTCCCCATTGTGACATCACAATGCCCTTTCCCCCATTGTGACATCACAATGCCCTTTCCCCCATTGTGATATCACAATGCCGTTTTTCCCATTGTGACATCACTATGCCGTTTCGCCCATTGTGACATCACAATGCTGTTTCCCCTATTGTGACATCACAATGCCGTTTTCCCCATTGTGACATAACAATGCCATTTCCCCATTGTGACATCACAATGCCCTTTGCCACATTGTGACATCACAATGCCCTTTCCCCCATTGTGACATCACAATGCCCTTTCCCCTATTGTGACATCACAATGCCGTTTCCCCCATTGTGACATCACAATGCCCTTTCCCCCATTGTGACATCACAATGCCCTTTCCCCCATTGTGACATCACAATGCCCTTTCCCCCATTGTGACATCACAATGCCGTTTTCCCCATTGTGACATCACAATGCCCTTTCCCCCATTGTGACATCACAATGCCGTTTTCCCCATTGTGACATCAAAATGCCCTTTCCGCCATTGTGACATCATAATGCCCTTTCCCCCATTGTGACATCACAATGCTGTTTTCCCCATTGTGACATCACAATGCCCTTTCCCCCATTGTGACATCACAAAGCCGATTCCCCTATTGTGACATCACAATGCTGTTTTCCCCATTGTGACATCACAATGCCCTTTCCCCCATTGTGACATCACAAAGCCGATTCCCCTTTTGTGACATCACAATGCCGTTTTCCCCATTGTGACATCACAATGCCATTTCCCCATTGAGACATCACAATGCCCTTAACCACATTGTGACATCACAATGCCCTTTCCCCCATTGCGATATCAGTATGCCATTTCCCCTATTGTGACATCACAATGCCCCTAACCACATTATGACATCACAATGCCCTTTCCCCCATTGTGACATCATAATGCAGTTGTCCCCCATTGTGACATCACAATGGCCTTTCCCCCATTGTGACATTACAATGCCCTTCCCCCCATTATGACATCACAATGCCCTTTCCCCCATTGTGAAATCACAATGCCTTTTCCCCACTGTGACATCGCAATGCACTTTTCCCCATTGTGACATAACAATGCCCTTTCCCCCATTGTGACATCACAATGCCGTTTCCCCCATTGTGATATCACAATGCCGTTTTCCCCATTCTGACATCACAATGCCGTTTTCCCCATTGTGACATCACAATGCCCTTTCCCCCATTGTGACATCACAATGCCCTTTCCCACATTGTGACATCACAATGCCATTTCCCCATTGTGACATCACAATGCTCTTTCCCCCATTGTGACATCACAATGCCCTTTCCCCCATTGTGACATCACAATGCCCTTTCCCCCATTGTGACATCACAATGCCCTTTCCCCCATTGTGACATCACAATCCTCTTTCCCCCATTGTTACATCACAATGCCGTTTTCCCCATTGTGACATCACAATGCCCTTTCCCCCATTGTGACATCACAATGCCCTTTCCCCCATTGTGACATCACAATGCTGTTTTCCCCATTGTGACATCACAATGCCCTTTCCCCATTGTGACATCACAATGCCATTTCCCCATTGTGACATCACAATGCCCTTTCCCCCATTGTGACATCACAATCCCCTTTCCCCCATTGTTACATCACAATGCCGTTTTCCCCATTGTGACATCACAATGCCCTTTCCCCCATTGTGACATCACAATGCCCTTTCCCCCATTGTGACATCACAATGCCCTTTCCCCCATTGTGACATCACAATGCCCTTTCCCCCATTGTGACATCACAATGCTGTTTTCCCCATTGTGACATCACAATGCCCTTTCCCCATTGTGACATCACAATGCCATTTCCCCATTGTGACATTACAATGCCCTTTCCCCCATTGTGACATCACAATGCCCTTTCCTCCATTGTGACATCACAATGCCGTTTTTCCCATTGTGACATAACAATGCCCTTTCCCCCATTGTGACATCACACTGCCATTTCCCCCATTGTTACATCACAATGCTGTTTTCCCCATTGTGACATCACAATGCCCTTTCCCCCATTGTGACATCATAATGCCCTTTCCCCCATTGTGACATCACAATGCTGTTTTCCCCATTGTGACATCACAATGCCCTTTCCCCCATTGTGACATCACAAAGCCGATTCCCCTATTGTGACATCACAATGCCGTTTTCCCCATTGTGACATCACAATGCCATTTCCCACATTGTGACATCACAATGCCCTTAACCACATTGTGACATCACAATGCCCTTTCCCCCATCGTGATATCAGTATGCCATTTCCCCTATTGTGACATCACAATGCCCCTAACCACATTATGACATCACAATGCCCTTTCCCCCATTGTGACATCATAATGCAGTTGTCCCCCATTGTGACATCACAATGGCCTTTCCCCCATTGTGACATCACAATGCCCTTCCCCCCATTATGACATCACAATGCCCTTTCCCCCATTGTGACGTCACAATGCCCTTTCGCCCATTGTGACATCACAATGCTGTTTCCCCTATTGTGACATCACAATGCCGTTTTCCCCATTGTGACATAACAATGTCATTTCCCCATTGTGACATCACAATGCCCTTTGCCACATTGTGACATCACAATGCCCTTTCCCCCATTGTGACAACACAATGCAATTTCCCCTATTGTGACATAACAATGCCGTTTTCCTCATTGTGACATCACAATGCCATTTCCCCCATTGTGACATCACAATGCCCATTCCCCCACTGTGACATCACAATGCCCTTTCCCTCATTGTGACATCACAATGCCGTTTCCCCTATTGTGACATCACAATGCCGTTTCCCACATTGTGACATCACAATGCCCTTTCCCCCATTGTGACATCACAATGCCCTTTCCCCCATTGTGACATCACAATGCCGTTTCCCCCATTGTGACATCACAATGCCCTTTCCCCCATTGTGACATCACAATGCCGTTTTCCCCATTGTGACATCACAATGCCCTTTCCCCCATTGTGACATCACAATGCTGTTTTCCCCATTGTGACATCACAATGCCCTTTCCCCCATTGTGACATCATAATGCCCTTTCTCCCATTGTGACATCACAATGCTGTTTTCCCCATTGTGACATCACAATGCCCTTTCCCCCATTGTGACATCACAAAGCCGATTCCCCTATTGTGACATCACAATGCTGTTTTCCCCATTGTGACATCACAATGCCCTTTCCCCCATTGTGACATCACAAAGCCGATTCCCCTATTGTGACATCACAATGCCGTTTTCCCCATTGTGACATCACAATGCCATTTCCCCATTGAGACATCACAATGCCCTTAACCACATTGTGACATCACAATGCCCTTTCCCCCATTGTGATATAAGTATGCCATTTCCCCTATTGTGACATCACAATGCCCCTAACCACATTATGACATCACAATGCCCTTTCCCCCATTGTGACATCATAATGCAGTTTTCCCCCATTGTGACATCACAATGGCCTTTCCCCCATTGTGACATCACAATGCCCTTCCCCCCATTATGACATCACAATGCCCTTTCCCCCATTGTGACATCACAATGCCTTTTCCCCACTGTGACATCACAATGCATTTTTCCCCATTGTGACATCACAATGCCCTTTCCCCCATTGTGACATCACAATGCCGTTTCCCCAATTGTGAAATCACAATCTCCGTTTTCCCCATTGTGACATCACAATGCCGTTTTCCCCATTGTGACATCACAATGCCCTTTCCCCCATTGTGACATCACAATGCCCTTTCCCACATTGTGACATCACAATGCCATTTCCCCATTGTGACATCACAATGCTCTTTCCCACATTGTGACATCACAATGCCTTTTCCCCCATTGTGACATCACAATGCCCTTTCCCCCATTGTGACATCATAATGGCCTTTCCCCCATTGTGACATCACAATGCCCTTCCCCCCATTTTGACATCACAATGCCCTTTCCCCCATTGTGACATCACAATGCCTTTTCCCCATTGTGACATCACAATGCACTTTTCCCCATTGTGACATCACAATGCCCTTTCCCCCATTGTGAAATCACAATGCCGTTTCCCCCATTGTGATATCACAATGCCGTTTTTCCTATTGTGACATCACTATGCCGTTTCGCCCATTGTGACATCACAATGCTGTTTCCCCTATTGTGACATCACAATGCCGTTTTCCCCATTGTGACATAACAATGCCATTTCCCCATTGTGACATCACAATGCCCTTTGCCACATTGTGACATCACAATGCCCTTTCCCCCATTGTGACATCACAATGCCCTTTCCCCTATTGTGACATAACAATGCCGTTTTCCCCATTGTGACATCACAATGCCCATCCCCCATTGTGGCATCACAATGCCCTTTCCCCCATTGTGACATCACAATGCCCTTTCCCCCATTGTGACATCACAATGCCCTTTCCCCCACTGTAACATCACAATGCCCTTTCCCTCATTGTGACATCACAATGCCGTTTCCCCCATTGTGACATCACAATGCCGTTTTCCCCATTGTGAC
Source organism: Eleutherodactylus coqui (assembly GCF_035609145.1). Lineage (NCBI taxonomy): Eukaryota > Metazoa > Chordata > Amphibia > Anura > Eleutherodactylidae > Eleutherodactylus > Eleutherodactylus coqui. Next base: position 876,685 of record NW_027102218.1, on the reverse strand, counting down.
ATCACAATGCCGTTTCCCCCATTGTGACATCACAATGCCCTTTCCCCCATTGTGACATCACAATGCCCTTTCCCCCATTGTGACATCACAATGCCCTTTCCCCCATTGTGACATCACAATGCCGTTTTCCCCATTGTGACATCACAATGCCCTTTCCCCCATTGTGACATCACAATGCCGTTTTCCCCATTGTGACATCACAATGCCCTTTCCGCCATTGTGACATCATAATGCCCTTTCCCCCATTGTGACATCACAATGCTGTTTTCCCCATTGTGAAATCACAATGCCCTTTCCCCAATTGTGACATCACAAAGCCGATTCCCCTATTGTGACATCACAATGCTGTTTTCCCCATTGTGACATCACAATGCCCTTTCCCCCATTGTGACATCACAAAGCCGATTCCCCTTTTGTGACATCACAATGCCGTTTTCCCCATTGTGACATCACAATGCCATTTCCCCAGTGAGACATCACAATGCCCTTAACCACATTGTGACATCACAATGCCCTTTCCCCCATTGCGATATCAGTATGCCATTTCCCCTATTGTGACATCACAATGCCCCTAACCACATTATGACATCACAATGCCCTTTCCCCCATTGTGACATCATCATGCAGTTGTCCCCCATTGTGACATCACAATGGCCTTTCCCCCATTGTGACATTACAATGCCCTTCCCCCCATTATGACATCACAATGCCCTTTCCCCCATTGTGAAATCACAATGCCTTTTCCCCACTGTGACATCGCAATGCCCTTTCCCCATTGTGACATAACAATGCCCTTTCCCCCATTGTGACATCACAATGCCGTTTCCCCCATTGTGATATCACAATGCCGTTTTCCCCATTCTGACATCACAATGCCGTTTTCCCCATTGTGACATCACAATGCCCTTTCCCCCATTGTGACATCACAATGCCCTTTCCCACATTGTGACATCACAATGCCATTTCCCCATTGTGACATCACAATGCTCTTTCCCCCATTGTGACATCACAATGCCCTTTCCCCCATTGTGACATCACAATGCCCTTTCCCCCATTGTGACATCACAATGCCCTTTCCCCCATTGTGACATCACAATCCTCTTTCCCCCATTGTTACATCACAATGCCGTTTTCCCCATTGTGACATCACAATGCCCTTTCCCCCATTGTGACATCACAATGCCCTTTCCCCCATTGTGACATCACAATGCTGTTTTCCCCATTGTGACATCACAATGCCCTTTCCCCATTGTGACATCACAATGCCATTTCCCCATTGTGACATCACAATGCCCTTTCCCCCATTGTGACATCACAATCCCCTTTCCCCCATTGTTACATCACAATGCCGTTTTCCCCATTGTGACATCACAATGCCCTTTCCCCCATTGTGACATCACAATGCCCTTTCCCCCATTGTGACATCACAATGCCCTTTCCCCCATTGTGACATCACAATGCCCTTTCCCCCATTGTGACATCACAATGCTGTTTTCCCCATTGTGACATCACAATGCCCTTTCCCCATTGTGACATCACAATGCCATTTCCCCATTGTGACATCACAATGCCCTTTCCCCCATTGTGACATCACAATGCCCTTTCCTCCATTGTGACATCACAATGCCGTTTTTCCCATTGTGACATCACAACGCCCTTTCCCCCATTGTGACATCATAATGCCCTTTCCCCCATTGTGACATCACAATGCTGTTTTCCCCATTGTGACATCACAATGCCCTTTCCCCCATTGTGACATCACAAAGCCGATTCCCCTATTGTGACATCACAATGCCGTTTTCCCCATTGTGACATCACAATGCCATTTCCCACATTGTGACATCACAATGCCCTTAACCACATTGTGACATCACAATGCCCTTTCCCCCATTGTGATATCAGTATGCCATTTCCCCTATTGTGACAACACAATGCCCCTAACCACATTATGACATCACAATGCCCTTTCCCCCATTGTGACATCATAATGCAGTTTTCCCCCATTGTGACATCACAATGGCCTTTCCCCCTTTGTGACATCACAATGCCGTTTCCCCCATTGTGAAATCACAATGCAGTTTTCCCCATTGTGACATCACAATGCCGTTTTCGCCATTGTGACATCACAATGCCCTTTCCCCCATTGTGACATCACAATGCCCTTTCCCACATTGTGACATCACAATGCCATTTCCCCATTGTGACATCACAATGCTCTTTCCCACATTGTGACATCACAATGCCTTTTCCCCCATTGTGACATCACAATGCCCTTTCCCCCATTGTGACATCATAATGGCCTTTCCCCCATTGTGACATCACAATGCCCTTCCCCCCATTTTGACATCACAATGCCCTTTCCCCCATTGTGACATCACAATGCCTTTTCCCCATTGTGACATCACAATGCACTTTTCCCCATTGTGACATCACAATGCCCTTTCCCCCATTGTGAAATCACAATGCCGTTTCCCCCATTGTGATATCACAATGCCGTTTTTCCCATTGTGACATCACTATGCCGTTTCGCCCATTGTGACATCACAATGCTGTTTCCCCTATTGTGACATCACAATGCCGTTTTCCCCATTGTGACATAACAATGCCATTTCCCCATTGTGACATAACAATGCCCTTTGCCACATTGTGACATCACAATGCCCTTTCCCCCATTGTGACATCACAATGCCCTTTCCCCTATTGTGACATAACAATGCCGTTTTCCCCATTGTGACATCACAATGCCCTTCCCCCATTGTGGCATCACAATGCCCTTTCCCCCATTGTGACATCACAATGCCCTTTCCCCCATTGTGACATCACAATGCCCTTTCCCCCACTGTAACATCACAATGCCCTTTCCCTCATTGTGACATCACAATGCCGTTTCCCCCATTGTGACATCACAATGCCGTTTTCCCCATTGTGACATCACAATGCCGTTTCCCCCATTGTGACATCACAATGCCCTTTCCCCCATTGTGACATCACAATGCCCTTTCCCCCATTGTGACATCACAATGCCCTTTCCCCCATTGTGACATCACAATGCCGTTTTCCCCATTGTGACATCACAATGCCCTTTCCCCCATTGTGACATCACAATGCCGTTTTCCCCATTGTGACATCACAATGCCCTTTCCGCCATTGTGACATCATAATGCCCTTTCCCCCTTTGTGACATCACAATGCTGTTTTCCCCATTGTGACATCACAATGCCCTTTCCCCCATTGTGACATCACAAAGCCGATTCCCCTATTGTGACATCACAATGCTGTTTTCCCCATTGTGACATCACAATGCCCTTTCCCCCATTGTGACATCACAAAGCCGATTCCCCTTTTGTGACATCACAATGCCGTTTTCCCCATTGTGACATCACAATGCCATTTCCCCATTGAGACATCACAATGCCCTTAACCACATTGTGACATCACAATGCCCTTTCCCCCATTGCGATATCAGTATGCCATTTCCCCTATTGTGACATCACAATGCCCCTAACCACATTATGACATCACAATGCCCTTTCCCCCATTGTGACATCATAATGCAGTTGTCCCCCATTGTGACATCACAATGGCCTTTCCCCCATTGTGACATTACAATGCCCTTCCCCCCATTTTGACATCACAATGCCCTTTCCCCCATTGTGAAATCACAATGCCTTTTCCCCACTGTGACATCGCAATGCACTTTTCCCCATTGTGACATAACAATGCCCTTTCCCCCATTGTGACATCACAATGCCGTTTCCCCCATTGTGATATCACAATGCCGTTTTCCCCATTCTGACATCACAATGCCGTTTTCCCCATTGTGACATCACAATGCCCTTTCCCCCATTGTGACATCACAATCCTCTTTCCCCCATTGTTACATCACAATTCCGTTTTCCCCATTGTGACATCACAATGCCCTTTCCCCCGTTGTGACATCACAATGCCCTTTCCCCCATTGTGACATCACAATGCTGTTTTCCCCATTGTGACATCACAATGCCCTTTCCCCATTGTGACATCACAATGCCATTTCCCCATTGTGACATCACAATGCCCTTTCCCCCATTGTGACATCACAATCCCCTTTCCCCCATTGTTACATCACAATGCCGTTTTCCCCATTGTGACATCACAATGCCCTTTCCCCCATTGTGACATCACAATGCCCTTTCCCCCATTGTGACATCACAATGCCCTTTCCCCCATTGTGACATCACAATGCCCTTTCCCCCATTGTGACATCACAATGCTGTTTTCCCCATTGTGACATCACAATGCCCTTTCCCCATTGTGACATCACAATGCCATTTCCCCATTGTGACATCACAATGCCCTTTCCCCCATTGTGACATCACAATGCCCTTTCCTCCATTGTGACATCACAATGCCGTTTTTCCCATTGTGACATCACAACGCCCTTTCCCCCATTGTGACATCATAATGCCCTTTCCCCCATTGTGACATCACAATGCCGTTTTCCCCATTGTGACATCACAATGCCATTTCCCACATTGTGACATCACAATGCCCTTAACCACATTGTGACATCACAATGCCCTTTCCCCCATTGTGATATCAGTATGCCATTTCCCCTATTGTGACAACACAATGCCCCTAACCACATTATGACATCACAATGCCCTTTCCCCCATTGTGACATCATAATGCAGTTTTCCCCCATTGTGACATCACAATGGCCTTTCCCCCTTTGTGACATCACAATGCCGTTCCCCCCATTATGACATCACAATGCCCTTTCCCCCATTGTGACATCACAATGCCTTTTCCCCACTGTGACATCACAATGCATTTTTCCCCATTGTGACATCACAATGCCCTTTCCCCCATTGTGACATCACAATGCCGTTTCCCCCATTGTGAAATCACAATGCAGTTTTCCCCATTGTGACATCACAATGCCGTTTTCCCCATTGTGACATCACAATGCCCTTTCCCCCATTGTGACATCACAATGCCCTTTCCCACATTGTGACATCACAATGCCATTTCCCCATTGTGACATCACAATGCTCTTTCCCACATTGTGACATCACAATGCCTTTTCCCCCATTGTGACATCACAATGCCCTTTCCCCCATTGTGACATCATAATGGCCTTTCCCCCATTGTGACATCACAATGCCCTTCCCCCCATTTTGACATCACAATGCCCTTTCCCCCATTGTGACATCACAATGCCTTTTCCCCATTGTGACATCACAATGCACTTTTCCCCATTGTGACATCACAATGCCCTTTCCCCCATTGTGAAATCACAATGCCGTTTCCCCCATTGTGATATCACAATGCCGTTTTTCCCATTGTGACATCACTATGCCGTTTCGCCCATTGTGACATCACAATGCTGTTTCCCCTATTGTGACATCACAATGCCGTTTTCCCCATTGTGACATAACAATGCCATTTCCCCATTGTGACATCACAATGCCCTTTGCCACATTGTGACATCACAATGCCCTTTCCCCCATTGTGACATCACAATGCCCTTTCCCCTATTGTGACATAACAATGCCGTTTTCCCCATTGTGACATCACAATGCCCTTCCCCCATTGTGGCATCACAATGCCCTTTCCCCCATTGTGACATCACAATGCCCTTTCCCCCATTGTGACATCACAATGCCCTTTCCCCCACTGTAACATCACAATGCCCTTTCCCTCATTGTGACATCACAATGCCGTTTCCCCCATTGTGACATCACAATGCCGTTTTCCCCATTGTGACATCACAATGCCGTTTCCCCCATTGTGACATCACAATGCCCTTTCCCCCATTGTGACATCACAATGCCCTTTCCCCCATTGTGACATCACAATGCCCTTTCCCCCATTGTGACATCACAATGCCGTTTTCCCCATTGTGACATCACAATGCCCTTTCCCCCATTGTGACATCACAATGCCGTTTTCCCCATTGTGACATCACAATGCCCTTTCCGCCATTGTGACATCATAATGCCCTTTCCCCCTTTGTGACATCACAATGCTGTTTTCCCCATTGTGACATCACAATGCCCTTTCCCCCATTGTGACATCACAAAGCCGATTCCCCTATTGTGACATCACAATGCTGTTTTCCCCATTGTGACATCACAATGCCCTTTCCCCCATTGTGACATCACAAAGCCGATTCCCCTTTTGTGACATCACAATGCCGTTTTCCCCATTGTGACATCACAATGCCATTTCCCCATTGAGACATCACAATGCCCTTAACCACATTGTGACATCACAATGCCCTTTCCCCCATTGCGATATCAGTATGCCATTTCCCCTATTGTGACATCACAATGCCCCTAACCACATTATGACATCACAATGCCCTTTCCCCCATTGTGACATCATAATGCAGTTGTCCCCCATTGTGACATCACAATGGCCTTTCTCCCATTGTGACATTACAATGCCCTTCCCCCCATTTTGACATCACAATGCCCTTTCCCCCATTGTGAAATCACAATGCCTTTTCCCCACTGTGACATCGCAATGCACTTTTCCCCATTGTGACATAACAATGCCCTTTCCCCCATTGTGACATCACAATGCCGTTTCCCCCATTGTGATATCACAATGCCGTTTTCCCCATTCTGACATCACAATGCCGTTTTCCCCATTGTGACATCACAATGCCCTTTCCCCCATTGTGACATCACAATCCTCTTTCCCCCATTGTTACATCACAATTCCGTTTTCCCCATTGTGACATCACAATGCCCTTTCCCCCGTTGTGACATCACAATGCCCTTTCCCCCATTGTGACATCACAATGCTGTTTTCCCCATTGTGACATCACAATGCCCTTTCCCCATTGTGACATCACAATGCCATTTCCCCATTGTGACATCACAATGCCCTTTCCCCCATTGTGACATCACAATCCCCTTTCCCCCATTGTTACATCACAATGCCGTTTTCCCCATTGTGACATCACAATGCCCTTTCCCCCATTGTGACATCACAATGCCCTTTCCCCCATTGTGACATCACAATGCCCTTTCCCCCATTGTGACATCACAATGCCCTTTCCCCCATTGTGACATCACAATGCTGTTTTCCCCATTGTGACATCACAATGCCCTTTCCCCATTGTGACATCACAATGCCATTTCCCCATTGTGACATCACAATGCCCTTTCCCCCATTGTGACATCACAATGCCCTTTCCTCCATTGTGACATCACAATGCCGTTTTTCCCATTGTGACATCACAACGCCCTTTCCCCCATTGTGACATCATAATGCCCTTTCCCCCATTGTGACATCACAATGCTGTTTTCCCCATTGTGACATCACAATGCCCTTTCCCCCATTGTGACATCACAAAGCCGATTCCCCTATTGTGACATCACAATGCCGTTTTCCCCATTGTGACATCACAATGCCATTTCCCACATTGTGACATCACAATGCCCTTAACCACATTGTGACATCACAATGCCCTTTCCCCCATTGTGATATCAGTATGCCATTTCCCCTATTGTGACAACACAATGCCCCTAACCACATTATGACATCACAATGCCCTTTCCCCCATTGTGACATCATAATGCAGTTTTCCCCCATTGTGACATCACAATGGCCTTTCCCCCTTTGTGACATCACAATGCCGTTCCCCCCATTATGACATCACAATGCCCTTTCCCCCATTGTGACATCACAATGCCTTTTCCCCACTGTGACATCACAATGCATTTTTCCCCATTGTGACATCACAATGCCCTTTCCCCCATTGTGACATCACAATGCCGTTTCCCCCATTGTGAAATCACAATGCAGTTTTCCCCATTGTGACATCACAATGCCGTTTTCCCCATTGTGACATCACAATGCCCTTTTCCCCATTGTGACATCACAATGCCCTTTCCCACATTGTGACATCACAATGCCATTTCCCCATTGTGACATCACAATGCTCTTTCCCACATTGTGACATCACAATGCCTTTTCCCCCATTGTGACATCACAATGCCCTTTCCCCCATTGTGACATCATAATGGCCTTTCCCCCATTGTGACATCACAATGCCCTTCCCCCCATTTTGACATCACAATGCCCTTTCCCCCATTGTGACATCACAATGCCTTTTCCCCATTGTGACATCACAATGCACTTTTCCCCATTGTGACATCACAATGCCCTTTCCCCCATTGTGAAATCACAATGCCGTTTCCCCCATTGTGATATCACAATGCCGTTTTTCCCATTGTGACATCACTATGCCGTTTCGCCCATTGTGACATCACAATGCTGTTTCCCCTATTGTGACATCACAATGCCGTTTTCCCCATTGTGACATAACAATGCCATTTCCCCATTGTGACATCACAATGCCCTTTGCCACATTGTGACATCACAATGCCCTTTCCCCCATTGTGACATCACAATGCCCTTTCCCCTATTGTGACATAACAATGCCGTTTTCCCCATTGTGACATCACAATGCCCTTCCCCCATTGTGGCATCACAATGCCCTTTCCCCCATTGTGACATCACAATGCCCTTTCCCCCATTGTGACATCACAATGCCCTTTCCCCCACTGTAACATCACAATGCCCTTTCCCTCATTGTGACATCACAATGCCGTTTCCCCCATTGTGACATCACAATGCCGTTTTCCCCATTGTGACATCACAATGCCGTTTCCCCCATTGTGACATCACAATGCCCTTTCCCCCATTGTGACATCACAATGCCCTTTCCCCCATTGTGACATCACAATGCCCTTTCCCCCATTGTGACATCACAATGCCGTTTTCCCCATTGTGACATCACAATGCCCTTTCCCCCATTGTGACATCACAATGCCGTTTTCCCCATTGTGACATCACAATGCCCTTTCCGCCATTGTGACATCATAATGCCCTTTCCCCCTTTGTGACATCACAATGCTGTTTTCCCCATTGTGACCTCACAATGCCCTTTCCCCCATTGTGACATCACAAAGCCGATTCCCCTATTGTGACATCACAATGCTGTTTTCCCCATTGTGACATCACAATGCCCTTTCCCCCATTGTGACATCACAAAGCCGATTCCCCTTTTGTGACATCACAATGCCGTTTTCCCCATTGTGACATCACAATGCCATTTCCCCATTGAGACATCACAATGCCCTTAACCACATTGTGACATCACAATGCCCTTTCCCCCATTGCGATATCAGTATGCCATTTCCCCTATTGTGACATCACAATGCCCCTAACCACATTATGACATCACAATGCCCTTTCCCCCATTGTGACATCATAATGCAGTTGTCCCCCATTGTGACATCACAATGGCCTTTCCCCCATTGTGACATTACAATGCCCTTCCCCCCATTATGACATCACAATGCCCTTTCCCCCATTGAGAAATCACAATGCCTTTTCCCCACTGTGACATCGCAATGCACTTTTCCCCATTGTGACATAACAATGCCCTTTCCCCCATTGTGACATCACAATGCCGTTTCCCCCATTGTGATATCACAATGCCGTTTTCCCCATTCTGACATCACAATGCCGTTTTCCCCATTGTGACTTCACAATGCCCTTTCCCCCATTGTGACATCACAATGCCCTTTCCCACATTGTGACATCACAATGCCATTTCCCCATTGTGACATCACAATGCTCTTTCCCCCATTGTGACATCACAATGCCCTTTCCCCCATTGTGACATCACAATGCCCTTTCCCCCATTGTGACATCACAATGCCCTTTCCCCCATTGTGACATCACAATCCTCTTTCCCCCATTGTTACATCACAATGCCGTTTTCCCCATTGTGACATCACAATGCCCTTTCCCCCATTGTGACATCACAATGCCCTTTCCCCCATTGTGACATCACAATGCTGTTTTCCCCATTGTGACATCACAATGCCCTTTCCCCATTGTGACATCACAATGCCATTTCCCCATTGTGACATCACAATGCCCTTTCCCCCATTGTGACATCACAATCCCCTTTCCCCCATTGTTACATCACAATGCCGTTTTCCCCATTGTGACATCACAATGCCCTTTCCCCCATTGTGACATCACAATGCCCTTTCCCCCATTGTGACATCACAATGCCCTTTCCCCCATTGTGACATCACAATGCCCTTTCCCCCATTGTGACATCACAATGCTGTTTTCCCCATTGTGACATCACAATGCCCTTTCCCCATTGTGACATCACAATGCCATTTCCCCATTGTGACATCACAATGCCCTTTCCCCCATTGTGACATCACAATGCCCTTTCCTCCATTGTGACATCACAATGCCGTTTTTCCCATTGTGACATCACAACGCCCTTTCCCCCATTGTGACATCATAATGCCCTTTCCCCCATTGTGACATCACAATGCTGTTTTCCCCATTGTGACATCACAATGCCCTTTCCCCCATTGTGACATCACAAAGCCGATTCCCCTATTGTGACATCACAATGCCGTTTTCCCCATTGTGACATCACAATGCCATTTCCCCCATTGTGATATCAGTATGCCATTTCCCCTATTGTGACATCACAATGCCCCTAACCACATTATGACATCACAATGCCCTTTCCCCCATTGTGACATCATAATGCAGTTTTCCCCCATTGTGACATCACAATGGCCTTTCCCCCTTTGTGACATCACAATGCCGTTCCCCCCATTATGACATCACAATGCCCTTTCCCCCATTGTGACGTCACAATGCCCTTTCGCCCATTGTGACATCACAATGCTGTTTCCTCTATTGTGACATCACAATGCCGTTTTCCCCATTGTGACATAACAATGCCATTTCCCCTATTGTGACATAACAATGCCGTTTTCCCCATTGTGACATCACAATGCCCTTCCCCCATTGTGGCATCACAATGCCCTTTCCCCCATTGTGACATCACAATGCCCTTTCCCCCATTGTGACATCACAATGCCATTTCCCCCATTGTGACATCACAATGCCCTTTCCCCCACTGTGACATCACAATGCCCTTTCCCTCATTGTGACATCACAATGCCGTTTCCCCTATTGTGACATCACAATGCCGTTTTCCCCATTGTGACATCACAATGCCGTTTCCCCCATTGTGACATCACAATGCCCTTTCCCCCATTGTGACATCACAATGCCCTTTCCCCCATTGTGACATCACAATGCCCTTTCCCCCATTGTGACATCACAATGCCGTTTTCCCCATTGTGACATCACAATGCCCTTTCCCCCATTGTGACATCACAATGCCGTTTTCCCCATTGTGACATCACAATGCCCTTTCCCCCATTGTGACATCACAATGCTGTTTTCCCCATTGTGACATCACAATGCCCTTTCCCCCATTGTGACATCATAATGCCCTTTCCCCCATTGTGACATCACAATGCTGTTTTCCCCATTGTGACATCACAATGCCCTTTCCCCCATTGTGACATTACAAAGCCGATTCCCCTATTGTGACATCACAATGCTGTTTTCCCCATTGTGACATCACAATGCCCTTTCCCCCATTGTGACATCACAAAGCCGATTCCCCTATTGTGACATCACAATGCCGTTTTCCCCATTGTGACATCACAATGCCATTTCCCCATTGAGACATCACAATGCCCTTAAGCACATTGTGACATCACAATGCCCTTTCCCCCATTGTGATATAAGTATGCCATTTCCCCTATTGTGACATCACAATGCCCCTAACCACATTATGACATCACAATGCCCTTTCCCCCATTGTGACATCATAATGCAGTTTTCCCCCATTGTGACATCACAATGGCCTTTCCCCCATTGTGACATCACAATGCCCTTTCCCCCATTATGACATCACAATGCCCTTTCCCCCATTGTGACATCACAATGCCTTTTCCCCACTGTGACAGCACAATGCACTTTTCCCCATTGTGACATCACAATGCCCTTTCCCCCATTGTGACATCACAATGCCGTTTTCCCCATTGTGACATCACAATGCCCTTTCCCCCATTGTGACATCACAATGCCCTTTCCCACATTGTGACATCACAATGCCATTTCCCCATTGTGACATCACAATGCTCTTTCCCACATTGTGACATCACAATGCCTTTTCCCCCATTGTGACATCACAATGCCCTTTCCCCCATTGTGACATCACAATGGCCTTTCCCCCATTGTGACATCACAATGCCTTTCCCCCCATTTTGACATCACAATGCCCTTTCCCCCATTGTGACATCACAATGCCTTTTCCCCATTGTGACATCACAATGCACTTTTCCCCATTGTGACATCACAATGCCCTTTCCCCCATTGTGAAATCACAATGCCGTTTCCCCCATTGTGATATCACAATGCCGTTTTTCCCATTGTGACATCACAATGCCCTTTCGCCCATTGTGACATCACAATGCTGTTTCCCCTATTGTGACATCACAATGCCGTTTTCCCCATTGTGACATAACAATGCCATTTCCCCATTGTGACATCACAATGCCCTTTGCCACATTGTGACATCACAATGCCCTTTCCCCCATTGTGACATCACAATGCCCTTTCCCCTATTGTGACATAACAATGCCGTTTTCAACATTGTGACATCACAATGCCCTTCCCCCATTGTGGCATCACAATGCCCTTTCCCCCATTGTGACATCACAATGCCCTTTCCCCCATTGTGACATCACAATGCCGTTTTCCCCATTGTGACATCACAATGCCGTTTCCCCTATTGTGACATCACAATGCCCTTTCCCCCATTGTGACATCACAATGCCCTTTCCCCCATTGTGACATCACAATGCCCTTTCCCCCATTGTGACATCACAATGCCCTTTCCCCCATTGTGACATCACAATGCCGTTTTCCCCATTGTGACATCACAATGCCATTTCCCCATTGAGACATCACAATGCCCTTTCCCCCATTGTGATATCAGTATGCCATTTCCCCTATTGTGACATCACAATGCCCCTAACCACATTATGACATCACAATGCCCTTTCCCCCATTGTGACATCATAATGCAGTTTTCCCCCATTGTGACATCACAATGGCCTTTCCCCCATTGTGACATCACAATGCCCTTCCCCCCATTATGACATCACAATGCCCTTTCCCCCATTGTGACATCACAATGCCTTTTCCCCACTGTGACATCACAATGCACTTTTCCCCATTGTGACATCACAATGCCCTTTCCCCCACTGTGACATCACAATGCCCTTTCCCTCATTGTGACATCACAATGCCGTTTCCCCTATTGTGACATCACAATGCCGTTTCCCACATTGTGACATCACAATGCCCTTTCCCCCATTGTGACATCACAATGCCCTTTCCTCCATTGTGACATCACAATGCCGTTTTTCCCATTGTGACATAACAATGCCCTTTCCCCCATTGTGACATCACACTGCCATTTCCCCCATTGTTACATCACAATGCTGTTTTCCCCATTGTGACATCACAATGCCCTTTCCCCCATTGTGACATCATAATGCCCTTTCCCCCATTGTGACATCACAATGCTGTTTTCCCCATTGTGACATCACAATGCCCTTTCCCCCATTGTGACATCACAAAGCCGATTCCCCTATTGTGACATCACAATGCTGTTTTCCCCATTGTGACATCACAATGCCCTTTCCCCCATTGTGACATCACAAAGCCGATTCCCCTTTTGTGACATCACAATGCCGTTTTCCCCATTGTGACATCACAATGCCATTTCCCCATTGAGACATCACAATGCCCTTAACCACATTGTGACATCACAATGCCCTTTCCCCCATTGCGATATCAGTATGCCATTTCCCCTATTGTGACATCACAATGCCCCTAACCACATTATGACATCACAATGCCCTTTCCCCCATTGTGACATCATAATGCAGTTGTCCCCCATTGTGACATCACAATGGCCTTTCCCCCATTGTGACATTACAATGCCCTTCCCCCCATTTTGACATCACAATGCCCTTTCCCCCATTGTGAAATCACAATGCCTTTTCCCCACTGTGACATCGCAATGCACTTTTCCCCATTGTGACATAACAATGCCCTTTCCCCCATTGTGACATCACAATGCCGTTTCCCCCATTGTGATATCACAATGCCGTTTTCCCCATTCTGACATCACAATGCCGTTTTCCCCATTGTGACATCACAATGCCCTTTCCCCCATTGTGACATCACAATCCTCTTTCCCCCATTGTTACATCACAATTCCGTTTTCCCCATTGTGACATCACAATGCCCTTTCCCCCGTTGTGACATCACAATGCCCTTTCCCCCATTGTGACATCACAATGCTGTTTTCCCCATTGTGACATCACAATGCCCTTTCCCCATTGTGACATCACAATGCCATTTCCCCATTGTGACATCACAATGCCCTTTCCCCCATTGTGACATCACAATCCCCTTTCCCCCATTGTTACATCACAATGCCGTTTTCCCCATTGTGACATCACAATGCCCTTTCCCCCATTGTGACATCACAATGCCCTTTCCCCCATTGTGACATCACAATGCCCTTTCCCCCATTGTGACATCACAATGCCCTTTCCCCCATTGTGACATCACAATGCTGTTTTCCCCATTGTGACATCACAATGCCCTTTCCCCATTGTGACATCACAATGCCATTTCCCCATTGTGACATCACAATGCCCTTTCCCCCATTGTGACATCACAATGCCCTTTCCTCCATTGTGACATCACAATGCCGTTTTTCCCATTGTGACATCACAACGCCCTTTCCCCCATTGTGACATCATAATGCCCTTTCCCCCATTGTGACATCACAATGCCGTTTTCCCCATTGTGACATCACAATGCCATTTCCCACATTGTGACATCACAATGCCCTTAACCACATTGTGACATCACAATGCCCTTTCCCCCATTGTGATATCAGTATGCCATTTCCCCTATTGTGACAACACAATGCCCCTAACCACATTATGACATCACAATGCCCTTTCCCCCATTGTGACATCATAATGCAGTTTTCCCCCATTGTGACATCACAATGGCCTTTCCCCCTTTGTGACATCACAATGCCGTTCCCCCCATTATGACATCACAATGCCCTTTCCCCCATTGTGACATCACAATGCCTTTTCCCCACTGTGACATCACAATGCATTTTTCCCCATTGTGACATCACAATGCCCTTTCCCCCATTGTGACATCACAATGCCGTTTCCCCCATTGTGAAATCACAATGCAGTTTTCCCCATTGTGACATCACAATGCCGTTTTCCCCATTGTGACATCACAATGCCCTTTCCCCCATTGTGACATCACAATGCCCTTTCCCACATTGTGACATCACAATGCCATTTCCCCATTGTGACATCACAATGCTCTTTCCCACATTGTGACATCACAATGCCTTTTCCCCCATTGTGACATCACAATGCCCTTTCCCCCATTGTGACATCATAATGGCCTTTCCCCCATTGTGACATCACAATGCCCTTCCCCCCATTTTGACATCACAATGCCCTTTCCCCCATTGTGACATCACAATGCCTTTTCCCCATTGTGACATCACAATGCACTTTTCCCCATTGTGACATCACAATGCCCTTTCCCCCATTGTGAAATCACAATGCCGTTTCCCCCATTGTGATATCACAATGCCGTTTTTCCCATTGTGACATCACTATGCCGTTTCGCCCATTGTGACATCACAATGCTGTTTCCCCTATTGTGACATCACAATGCCGTTTTCCCCATTGTGACATAACAATGCCATTTCCCCATTGTGACATCACAATGCCCTTTGCCACATTGTGACAACACAATGCCCTTTCCCCCATTGTGACATCACAATGCCCTTTCCCCTATTGTGACATAACAATGCCGTTTTCCCCATTGTGACATCACAATGCCCTTCCCCCATTGTGGCATCACAATGCCCTTTCCCCCATTGTGACATCACAATGCCCTTTCCCCCATTGTGACATCACAATGCCCTTTCCCCCACTGTAACATCACAATGCCCTTTCCCTCATTGTGACATCACAATGCCGTTTCCCCCATTGTGACATCACAATGCCGTTTTCCCCATTGTGACATCACAATGCCGTTTCCCCCATTGTGACATCACAATGCCCTTTCCCCCATTGTGACATCACAATGCCCTTTCCCCCATTGTGACATCACAATGCCCTTTCCCCCATTGTGACATCACAATGCCGTTTTCCCCATTGTGACATCACAATGCCCTTTCCCCCATTGTGACATCACAATGCCGTTTTCCCCATTGTGACATCACAATGCCCTTTCCGCCATTGTGACATCATAATGCGCTTTCCCCCTTTGTGACATCACAATGCTGTTTTCCCCATTGTGACATCACAATGCCCTTTCCCCCATTGTGACATCACAAAGCCGATTCCCCTATTGTGACATCACAATGCTGTTTTCCCCATTGTGACATCACAATGCCCTTTCCCCCATTGTGACATCACAAAGCCGATTCCCCTTTTGTGACATCACAATGCCGTTTTCCCCATTGTGACATCACAATGCCATTTCCCCATTGAGACATCACAATGCCCTTAACCACATTGTGACATCACAATGCCCTTTCCCCCATTGCGATATCAGTATGCCATTTCCCCTATTGTGACATCACAATGCCCCTAACCACATTATGACATCACAATGCCCTTTCCCCCATTGTGACATCATAATGCAGTTGTCCCCCATTGTGACATCACAATGGCCTTTCTCCCATTGTGACATTACAATGCCCTTCCCCCCATTTTGACATCACAATGCCCTTTCCCCCATTGTGAAATCACAATGCCTTTTCCCCACTGTGACATCGCAATGCACTTTTCCCCATTGTGACATAACAATGCCCTTTCCCCCATTGTGACATCACAATGCCGTTTCCCCCATTGTGATATCACAATGCCGTTTTCCCCATTCTGACATCACAATGCCGTTTTCCCCATTGTGACATCACAATGCCCTTTCCCCCATTGTGACATCACAATCCTCTTTCCCCCATTGTTACATCACAATTCCGTTTTCCCCATTGTGACATCACAATGCCCTTTCCCCCGTTGTGACATCACAATGCCCTTTCCCCCATTGTGACATCACAATGCTGTTTTCCCCATTGTGACATCACAATGCCCTTTCCCCATTGTGACATCACAATGCCATTTCCCCATTGTGACATCACAATGCCCTTTCCCCCATTGTGACATCACAATCCCCTTTCCCCCATTGTTACATCACAATGCCGTTTTCCCCATTGTGACATCACAATGCCCTTTCCCCCATTGTGACATCACAATGCCCTTTCCCCCATTGTGACATCACAATGCCCTTTCCCCCATTGTGACATCACAATGCCCTTTCCCCCAATGTGACATCACAATGCTGTTTTCCCCATTGTGACATCACAATGCCCTTTCCCCATTGTGACATCACAATGCCATTTCCCCATTGTGACATCACAATGCCCTTTCCCCCATTGTGACATCACAATGCCCTTTCCTCCATTGTGACATCACAATGCCGTTTTTCCCATTGTGACATCACAACGCCCTTTCCCCCATTGTGACATCATAATGCCCTTTCCCCCATTGTGACATCACAATGCCGTTTTCCCCATTGTGACATCACAATGCCATTTCCCACATTGTGACATCACAATGCCCTTAACCACATTGTGACATCACAATGCCCTTTCCCCCATTGTGATATCAGTATGCCATTTCCCCTATTGTGACAACACAATGCCCCTAACCACATTATGACATCACAATGCCCTTTCCCCCATTGTGACATCATAATGCAGTTTTCCCCCATTGTGACATCACAATGGCCTTTCCCCCTTTGTGACATCACAATGCCGTTCCCCCCATTATGACATCACAATGCCCTTTCCCCCATTGTGACATCACAATGCCTTTTCCCCACTGTGACATCACAATGCATTTTTCCCCATTGTGACATCACAATGCCCTTTCCCCCATTGTGACATCACAATGCCGTTTCCCCCATTGTGAAATCACAATGCAGTTTTCCCCATTGTGACATCACAATGCCGTTTTCCCCATTGTGACATCACAATGCCCTTTTCCCCATTGTGACATCACAATGCCCTTTCCCACATTGTGACATCACAATGCCATTTCCCCATTGTGACATCACAATGCTCTTTCCCACATTGTGACATCACAATGCCTTTTCCCCCATTGTGACATCACAATGCCCTTTCCCCCATTGTGACATCATAATGGCCTTTCCCCCATTGTGACATCACAATGCCCTTCCCCCCATTTTGACATCACAATGCCCTTTCCCCCATTGTGACATCACAATGCCTTTTCCCCATTGTGACATCACAATGCACTTTTCCCCATTGTGACATCACAATGCCCTTTCCCCCATTGTGAAATCACAATGCCGTTTCCCCCATTGTGATATCACAATGCCGTTTTTCCCATTGTGACATCACTATGCCGTTTCGCCCATTGTGACATCACAATGCTGTTTCCCCTATTGTGACATCACAATGCCGTTTTCCCCATTGTGACATAACAATGCCATTTCCCCATTGTGACATCACAATGCCCTTTGCCACATTGTGACATCACAATGCCCTTTCCCCCATTGTGACATCACAATGCCCTTTCCCCTATTGTGACATAACAATGCCGTTTTCCCCGTTGTGACATCACAATGCCCTTCCCCCATTGTGGCATCACAATGCCCTTTCCCCCATTGTGACATCACAATGCCCTTTCCCCCATTGTGACATCACAATGCCCTTTCCCCCACTGTAACATCACAATGCCCTTTCCCTCATTGTGACATCACAATGCCGTTTCCCCCATTGTGACATCACAATGCCGTTTTCCCCATTGTGACATCACAATGCCGTTTCCCCCATTGTGACATCACAATGCCC
Source organism: Eleutherodactylus coqui (assembly GCF_035609145.1). Classification (NCBI taxonomy): domain Eukaryota; kingdom Metazoa; phylum Chordata; class Amphibia; order Anura; family Eleutherodactylidae; genus Eleutherodactylus; species Eleutherodactylus coqui. The sequence goes on along the minus strand of NW_027102218.1, from coordinate 857,775 downwards.
TTTCCCCCATTGTGACATCACAATGCCCTTTCCCCCATTGTGACATCACAATGCCCTTTCCCCCATTGTGACATCACAATGCCGTTTTCCCCCATTGTGACATCACAATGCCCTTTCCCCCATTGTGACATCACAATGCCGTTTTCCCCATTGTGACATCACAATGCCCTTTCCGCCATTGTGACATCATAATGCCCTTTCCCCCTTTGTGACATCACAATGCTGTTTTCCCCATTGTGACCTCACAATGCCCTTTCCCCCATTGTGACATCACAAAGCCGATTCCCCTATTGTGACATCACAATGCTGTTTTCCCCATTGTGACATCACAATGCCCTTTCCCCCATTGTGACATCACAAAGCCGATTCCCCTTTTGTGACATCACAATGCCGTTTTCCCCATTGTGACATCACAATGCCATTTCCCCATTGAGACATCACAATGCCCTTAACCACATTGTGACATCACAATGCCCTTTCCCCCATTGCGATATCAGTATGCCATTTCCCCTATTGTGACATCACAATGCCCCTAACCACATTATGACATCACAATGCCCTTTCCCCCATTGTGACATCATAATGCAGTTGTCCCCCATTGTGACATCACAATGGCCTTTCCCCCATTGTGACATTACAATGCCCTTCCCCCCATTATGACATCACAATGCCCTTTCCCCCATTGAGAAATCACAATGCCTTTTCCCCACTGTGACATCGCAATGCACTTTTCCCCATTGTGACATAACAATGCCCTTTCCCCCATTGTGACATCACAATGCCGTTTCCCCCATTGTGATATCACAATGCCGTTTTCCCCATTCTGACATCACAATGCCGTTTTCCCCATTGTGACTTCACAATGCCCTTTCCCCCATTGTGACATCACAATGCCCTTTCCCACATTGTGACATCACAATGCCATTTCCCCATTGTAACATCACAATGCTCTTTCCCCCATTGTGACATCACAATGCCCTTTCCCCCATTGTGACATCACAATGCCCTTTCCCCCATTGTGACATCACAATGCCCTTTCCCCCATTGTGACATCACAATCCTCTTTCCCCCATTGTTACATCACAATGCCGTTTTCCCCATTGTGACATCACAATGCCCTTTCCCCCATTGTGACATCACAATGCCCTTTCCCCCATTGTGACATCACAATGCTGTTTTCCCCATTGTGACATCACAATGCCCTTTCCCCATTGTGACATCACAATGCCATTTCCCCATTGTGACATCACAATGCCCTTTCCCCCATTGTGACATCACAATCCCCTTTCCCCCATTGTTACATCACAATGCCGTTTTCCCCATTGTGACATCACAATGCCCTTTCCCCCATTGTGACATCACAATGCCCTTTCCCCATTGTGACATCACAATGCCCTTTCCCCCATTGTGACATCACAATGCCCTTTCCCCCATTGTGACATCACAATGCTGTTTTCCCCATTGTGACATCACAATGCCCTTTCCCCATTGTGACATCACAATGCCATTTCCCCATTGTGACATCACAATGCCCTTTCCCCCATTGTGACATCACAATGCCCTTTCCTCCATTGTGACATCACAATGCCGTTTTTCCCATTGTGACATCACAACGCCCTTTCCCCCATTGTGACATCATAATGCCCTTTCCCCCATTGTGACATCACAATGCTGTTTTCCCCATTGTGACATCACAATGCCCTTTCCCCCATTGTGACATCACAAAGCCGATTCCCCTATTGTGACATCACAATGCCGTTTTCCCCATTGTGACATCACAATGCCATTTCCCACATTGTGACATCACAATGCCCTTAACCACATTGTGACATCACAATGCCCTTTCCCCCATTGTGATATCAGTATGCCATTTCCCCTATTGTGACATCACAATGCCCCTAACCACATTATGACATCACAATGCCCTTTCCCCCATTGTGACATCATAATGCAGTTTTCCCCCATTGTGACATCACAATGGCCTTTCCCCCTTTGTGACATCACAATGCCGTTCCCCCCATTATGACATCACAATGCCCTTTCCCCCATTGTGACGTCACAATGCCCTTTCGCCCATTGTGACATCACAATGCTGTTTCCTCTATTGTGACATCACAATGCCGTTTTCCCCATTGTGACATAACAATGCCATTTCCCCTATTGTGACATAACAATGCCGTTTTCCCCATTGTGACATCACAATGCCCTTCCCCCATTGTGGCATCACAATGCCCTTTCCCCCATTGTGACATCACAATGCCCTTTCCCCCATTGTGACATCACAATGCCATTTCCCCCATTGTGACATCACAATGCCCTTTCCCCCACTGTGACATCACAATGCCCTTTCCCTCATTGTGACATCACAATGCCGTTTCCCCTATTGTGACATCACAATGCCGTTTTCCCCATTGTGACATCACAATGCCGTTTCCCCCATTGTGACATCACAATGCCCTTTCCCCCATTGTGACATCACAATGCCCTTTCCCCCATTGTGACATCACAATGCCCTTTCCCCCATTGTGACATCACAATGCCGTTTTCCCCATTGTGACATCACAATGCCCTTTCCCCCATTGTGACATCACAATGCCGTTTTCCCCATTGTGACATCACAATGCCCTTTCCCCCATTGTGACATCACAATGCTGTTTTCCCCATTGTGACATCACAATGCCCTTTCCCCCATTGTGACATCATAATGCCCTTTCCCCCATTGTGACATCACAATGCTGTTTTCCCCATTGTGACATCACAATGCCCTTTCCCCCATTGTGACATTACAAAGCCGATTCCCCTATTGTGACATCACAATGCTGTTTTCCCCATTGTGACATCACAATGCCCTTTCCCCCATTGTGACATCACAAAGCCGATTCCCCTATTGTGACATCACAATGCCGTTTTCCCCCATTGTGACATCACAATGCCATTTCCCCATTGAGACATCACAATGCCCTTAAGCACATTGTGACATCACAATGCCCTTTCCCCCATTGTGATATAAGTATGCCATTTCCCCTATTGTGACATCACAATGCCCCTAACCACATTATGACATCACAATGCCCTTTCCCCCATTGTGACATCATAATGCAGTTTTCCCCCATTGTGACATCACAATGGCCTTTCCCCCATTGTGACATCACAATGCCCTTTCCCCCATTATGACATCACAATGCCCTTTCCCCCATTGTGACATCACAATGCCTTTTCCCCACTGTGACATCACAATGCACTTTTCCCCATTGTGACATCACAATGCCCTTTCCCCCATTGTGACATCACAATGCCGTTTTCCCCATTGTGACATCACAATGCCCTTTCCCCCATTGTGACATCACAATGCCCTTTCCCACATTGTGACATCACAATGCCATTTCCCCATTGTGACATCACAATGCTCTTTCCCACATTGTGACATCACAATGCCTTTTCCCCCATTGTGACATCACAATGCCCTTTCCCCCATTGTGACATCACAATGGCCTTTCCCCCATTGTGACATCACAATGCCTTTCCCCCCATTTTGACATCACAATGCCCTTTCCCCCATTGTGACATCACAATGCCTTTTCCCCATTGTGACATCACAATGCACTTTTCCCCATTGTGACATCACAATGCCCTTTCCCCCATTGTGAAATCACAATGCCGTTTCCCCCATTGTGATATCACAATGCCGTTTTTCCCATTGTGACATCACAATGCCCTTTCGCCCATTGTGACATCACAATGCTGTTTCCCCTATTGTGACATCACAATGCCGTTTTCCCCATTGTGACATAACAATGCCATTTCCCCATTGTGACATCACAATGCCCTTTGCCACATTGTGACATCACAATGCCCTTTCCCCCATTGTGACATCACAATGCCCTTTCCCCTATTGTGACATAACAATGCCGTTTTCAACATTGTGACATCACAATGCCCTTCCCCCATTGTGGCATCACAATGCCCTTTCCCCCATTGTGACATCACAATGCCCTTTCCCCCATTGTGACATCACAATGCCGTTTTCCCCATTGTGACATCACAATGCCGTTTCCCCTATTGTGACATCACAATGCCCTTTCCCCCATTGTGACATCACAATGCCCTTTCCCCCATTGTGACATCACAATGCCCTTTCCCCCATTGTGACATCACAATGCCCTTTCCCCCATTGTGACATCACAATGCCGTTTTCCCCATTGTGACATCACAATGCCATTTCCCCATTGAGACATCACAATGCCCTTTCCCCCATTGTGATATCAGTATGCCATTTCCCCTATTGTGACATCACAATGCCCCTAACCACATTATGACATCACAATGCCCTTTCCCCCATTGTGACATCATAATGCAGTTTTCCCCCATTGTGACATCACAATGGCCTTTCCCCCATTGTGACATCACAATGCCCTTCCCCCCATTATGACATCACAATGCCCTTTCCCCCATTGTGACATCACAATGCCTTTTCCCCACTGTGACATCACAATGCACTTTTCCCCATTGTGACATCACAATGCCCTTTCCCCCACTGTGACATCACAATGCCCTTTCCCTCATTGTGACATCACAATGCCGTTTCCCCTATTGTGACATCACAATGCCGTTTCCCACATTGTGACATCACAATGCCCTTTCCCCCATTGTGACATCACAATGCCCTTTCCTCCATTGTGACATCACAATGCCGTTTTTCCCATTGTGACATAACAATGCCCTTTCCCCCATTGTGACATCACACTGCCATTTCCCCCATTGTTACATCACAATGCTGTTTTCCCCATTGTGACATCACAATGCCCTTTCCCCCATTGTGACATCATAATGCCCTTTCCCCCATTGTGACATCACAATGCTGTTTTCCCCATTGTGACATCACAATGCCCTTTCCCCCATTGTGACATCACAAAGCCGATTCCCCTATTGTGACATCACAATGCCGTTTTCCCCATTGTGACATCACAATGCCATTTCCCACATTGTGACATCACAATGCCCTTAACCACATTGTGACATCACAATGCCCTTTCCCCCATCGTGATATCAGTATGCCATTTCCCCTATTGTGACATCACAATGCCCCTAACCACATTATGACATCACAATGCCCTTTCCCCCATTGTGACATCATAATGCAGTTGTCCCCCATTGTGACATCACAATGGCCTTTCCCCCATTGTGACATCACAATGCCCTTCCCCCCATTATGACATCACAATGCCCTTTCCCCCATTGTGACGTCACAATGCCCTTTCGCCCATTGTGACATCACAATGCTGTTTCTCCTATTGTGACATCACAATGCCGTTTTCCCCATTGTGACATAACAATGTCATTTCCCCATTGTGACATCACAATGCCGTTTTCCCCATTGTGACATCACAATGCCCTTTCCCCCATTGTGACATCACAATGCCCTTTCCCACATTGTGACATCACAATGCCATTTCCCCATTGTGACATCACAATGCTCTTTCCCACATTGTGACATCACAATGCCTTTTCCCCCATTGTGACATCACAATGCCCTTTCCCCCATTGTGACATCACAATGGCCTTTCCCCCATTGTGACATCACAATGCCTTTCCCCCCATTTTGACATCACAATGCCCTTTCCCCCATTGTGACATCACAATGCCTTTTCCCCATTGTGACATCACAATGCACTTTTCCCCATTGTGACATCACAATGCCCTTTCCCCCATTGTGAAATCACAATGCCGTTTCCCCCATTGTGATATCACAATGCCGTTTTTCCCATTGTGACATCACAATGCCCTTTCGCCCATTGTGACATCACAATGCTGTTTCCCCTATTGTGACATCACAATGCCGTTTTCCCCATTGTGACATAACAATGCCATTTCCCCATTGTGACATCACAATGCCCTTTGCCACATTGTGACATCACAATGCCCTTTCCCCCATTGTGACATCACAATGCCCTTTCCCCTATTGTGACATAACAATGCCGTTTTCAACATTGTGACATCACAATGCCCTTCCCCCATTGTGGCATCACAATGCCCTTTCCCCCATTGTGACATCACAATGCCCTTTCCCCCATTGTGACATCACAATGCCGTTTTCCCCATTGTGACATCACAATGCCGTTTCCCCTATTGTGACATCACAATGCCCTTTCCCCCATTGTGACATCACAATGCCCTTTCCCCCATTGTGACATCACAATGCCCTTTCCCCCATTGTGACATCACAATGCCCTTTCCCCCATTGTGACATCACAATGCCGTTTTCCCCATTGTGACATCACAATGCCATTTCCCCATTGAGACATCACAATGCCCTTTCCCCCATTGTGATATCAGTATGCCATTTCCCCTATTGTGACATCACAATGCCCCTAACCACATTATGACATCACAATGCCCTTTCCCCCATTGTGACATCATAATGCAGTTTTCCCCCATTGTGACATCACAATGGCCTTTCCCCCATTGTGACATCACAATGCCCTTCCCCCCATTATGACATCACAATGCCCTTTCCCCCATTGTGACATCACAATGCCTTTTCCCCACTGTGACATCACAATGCACTTTTCCCCATTGTGACATCACAATGCCCTTTCCCCCACTGTGACATCACAATGCCCTTTCCCTCATTGTGACATCACAATGCCGTTTCCCCTATTGTGACATCACAATGCCGTTTCCCACATTGTGACATCACAATGCCCTTTCCCCCATTGTGACATCACAATGCCCTTTCCTCCATTGTGACATCACAATGCCGTTTTTCCCATTGTGACATAACAATGCCCTTTCCCCCATTGTGACATCACACTGCCATTTCCCCCATTGTTACATCACAATGCTGTTTTCCCCATTGTGACATCACAATGCCCTTTCCCCCATTGTGACATCATAATGCCCTTTCCCCCATTGTGACATCACAATGCTGTTTTCCCCATTGTGACATCACAATGCCCTTTCCCCCATTGTGACATCACAAAGCCGATTCCCCTATTGTGACATCACAATGCCGTTTTCCCCATTGTGACATCACAATGCCATTTCCCACATTGTGACATCACAATGCCCTTAACCACATTGTGACATCACAATGCCCTTTCCCCCATCGTGATATCAGTATGCCATTTCCCCTATTGTGACATCACAATGCCCCTAACCACATTATGACATCACAATGCCCTTTCCCCCATTGTGACATCATAATGCAGTTGTCCCCCATTGTGACATCACAATGGCCTTTCCCCCATTGTGACATCACAATGCCCTTCCCCCCATTATGACATCACAATGCCCTTTCCCCCATTGTGACGTCACAATGCCCTTTCGCCCATTGTGACATCACAATGCTGTTTCTCCTATTGTGACATCACAATGCCGTTTTCCCCATTGTGACATAACAATGTCATTTCCCCATTGTGACATCACAATGCCCTTTGCCACATTGTGACATCACAATGCCCTTTCCCCCATTGTGACAACACAATGCCATTTCCCCTATTGTGACATAACAATGCCGTTTTCCCCATTGTGACATCACAATGCCATTTCCCCCATTGTGACATCACAATGCCCTTTCCCCCACTGTGACATCACAATGCCCTTTCCCTCATTGTGACATCACAATGCCGTTTCCCCTATTGTGACATCACAATGCCGTTTCCCACATTGTGACATCACAATGCCCTTTCCCCCATTGTGACATCACAATGCCCTTTCCCCCATTGTGACATCACAATGCCGTTTCCCCCATTGTGACATCACAATGCCCTTTCCCCCATTGTGACATCACAATGCCGTTTTCCCCATTGTGACATCACAATGCCCTTTCCCCCATTGTGACATCACAATGCTGTTTTCCCCATTGTGACATCACAATGCCCTTTCCCCCATTGTGACATCATAATGCCCTTTCTCCCATTGTGACATCACAATGCTGTTTTCCCCATTGTGACATCACAATGCCCTTTCCCCCATTGTGACATCACAAAGCCGATTCCCCTATTGTGACATCACAATGCTGTTTTCCCCATTGTGACATCACAATGCCCTTTCCCCCATTGTGACATCACAAAGCCGATTCCCCTATTGTGACATCACAATGCCGTTTTCCCCATTGTGACATCACAATGCCATTTCCCCATTGAGACATCACAATGCCCTTAACCACATTGTGACATCACAATGCCCTTTCCCCCATTGTGATATAAATATGCCATTTCCCCTATTGTGACATCACAATGCCCCTAACCACATTATGACATCACAATGCCCTTTCCCCCATTGTGACATCATAATGCAGTTTTCCCCCATTGTGACATCACAATGGCCTTTCCCCCATTGTGACATCACAATGCCCTTCCCCCCATTATGACATCACAATGCCCTTTCCCCCATTGTGACATCACAATGCCTTTTCCCCACTGTGACATCACAATGCATTTTTCCCCATTGTGACATCACAATGCCCTTTCCCCCATTGTGACATCACAATGCCGTTTCCCCCATTGTGAAATCACAATGCAGTTTTCCCCATTGTGACATCACAATGCCGTTTTCCCCATTGTGACATCACAATGCCCTTTCCCACATTGTGACATCACAATGCCATTTCCCCATTGTGACATCACAATGCTCTTTCCCACATTGTGACATCACAATGCCTTTTCCCCCATTGTGACATCACAATGCCCTTTCCCCCATTGTGACATCATAATGGCCTTTCCCCCATTGTGACATCACAATGCCCTTCCCCCCATTTTGACATCACAATGCCCTTTCCCCCATTGTGACATCACAATGCCTTTTCCCCATTGTGACATCACAATGCACTTTTCCCCATTGTGACATCACAATGCCCTTTCCCCCATTGTGAAATCACAATGCCGTTTCCCCCATTGTGATATCACAATGCCGTTTTTCCCATTGTGACATCACTATGCCGTTTCGCCCATTGTGACATCACAATGCTGTTTCCCCTATTGTGACATCACAATGCCGTTTTCCCCATTGTGACATAACAATGCCATTTCCCCATTGTGACATCACAATGCCCTTTGCCACATTGTGACATCACAATGCCCTTTCCCCCATTGTGACATCACAATGCCCTTTCCCCTATTGTGACATAACAATGCCGTTTTCCCTATTGTGACATCACAATGCCCTTCCCCCATTGTGGCATCACAATGCCCTTTCCCCCATTGTGACATCACAATGCCCTTTCCCCCATTGTGACATCACAATGCCCTTTCCCCCACTGTAACATCACAATGCCCTTTCCCTCATTGTGACATCACAATGCCGTTTCCCCCATTGTGACATCACAATGCCGTTTTCCCCATTGTGACATCACAATGCCGTTTCCCCCATTGTGACATCACAATGCCCTTTCCCCCATTGTGACATCACAATGCCCTTTCCCCCATTGTGACATCACAATGCCCTTTCCCCCATTGTGACATCACAATGCCGTTTTCCCCATTGTGACATCACAATGCCCTTTCCCCCATTGTGACATCACAATGCCGTTTTCCCCATTGTGACATCACAATGCCCTTTCCGCCATTGTGACATCATAATGCCCTTTCCCCCATTGTGACATCACAATGCTGTTTTCCCCATTGTGACATCACAATGCCCTTTCCCCCATTGTGACATCACAAAGCCGATTCCCCTATTGTGACATCACAATGCTGTTTTCCCCATTGTGACATCACAATGCCCTTTCCCCCATTGTGACATCACAAAGCCGATTCCCCTTTTGTGACATCACAATGCCGTTTTCCCCATTGTGACATCACAATGCCATTTCCCCATTGAGACATCACAATGCCCTTAACCACATTGTGACATCACAATGCCCTTTCCCCCATTGCGATATCAGTATGCCATTTCCCCTATTGTGACATCACAATGCCCTTTCCCCCATTGTGACATCATAATGCAGTTGTCCCCCATTGTGACATCACAATGGCCTTTCCCCCATTGTGACATTACAATGCCCTTCCCCCCATTATGACATCACAATGCCCTTTCCCCCATTGTGAAATCACAATGCCTTTTCCCCACTGTGACATCGCAATGCACTTTTCCCCATTGTGACATAACAATGCCCTTTCCCCCATTGTGACATCACAATGCCGTTTCCCCCATTGTGATATCACAATGCCGTTTTCCCCATTCTGACATCACAATGCCGTTTTCCCCCATTGTGACATCACAATGCCCTTTCCCCCATTGTGACATCACAATGCCCTTTCCCACATTGTGACATCACAATGCCATTTCCCCATTGTGACATCACAATGCTCTTTCCCCCATTGTGACATCACAATGCCCTTTCCCCCATTGTGACATCACAATGCTGTTTTCCCCATTGTGACATCACAATGCCCTTTCCCCATTGTGACATCACAATGCCATTTCCCCATTGTGACATCACAATGCCCTTTCCCCCATTGTGACATCACAATCCCCTTTCCCCCATTGTTACATCACAATGCCGTTTTCCCCATTGTGACATCACAATGCCCTTTCCCCCATTGTGACATCACAATGCCCTTTCCCCCATTGTGACATCACAATGCCCTTTCCCCCATTGTGACATCACAATGCCCTTTCCCCCATTGTGACATCACAATGCTGTTTTCCCCATTGTGACATCACAATGCCCTTTCCCCATTGTGACATCACAATGCCATTTCCCCATTGTGACATCACAATGCCCTTTCCCCCATTGTGACATCACAATGCCCTTTCCTCCATTGTGACATCACAATGCCGTTTTTCCCATTGTGACATCACAACGCCCTTTCCCCCATTGTGACATCATAATGCCCTTTCCCCCATTGTGACATCACAATGCTGTTTTCCCCATTGTGACATCACAATGCCCTTTCCCCCATTGTGACATCACAAAGCCGATTCCCCTATTGTGACATCACAATGCCGTTTTCCCCATTGTGACATCACAATGCCATTTCCCACATTGTGACATCACAATGCCCTTAACCACATTGTGACATCACAATGCCCTTTCCCCCATTGTGATATCAGTATGCCATTTCCCCTATTGTGACAACACAATGCCCCTAACCACATTATGACATCACAATGCCCTTTCCCCCATTGTGACATCATAATGCAGTTTTCCCCCATTGTGACATCACAATGGCCTTTCCCCCTTTGTGACATCACAATGCCGTTCCCCCCATTATGATATCACAATGTCCTTTCCCCCATTGTGACATCACAATGCCTTTTCCCCACTGTGACATCACAATGCATTTTTCCCCATTGTGACATCACAATGCCCTTTTCCCCATTGTGACATCACAATGCTGTTTCCCCCATTGTGAAATCACAATGCAGTTTTCCCCATTGTGACATCACAATGCCGTTTTCCCCATTGTGACATCACAATGCCCTTTCCCCCATTGTGACATCACAATGCCCTTTCCCACATTGTGACATCACAATGCCATTTCCCCATTGTGACATCACAATGCTCTTTCCCACATTGTGACATCACAATGCCTTTTCCCCCATTGTGACATCACAATGCCCTTTCCCCCATTGTGACATCATAATGGCCTTTCCCCCATTGTGACATCACAATGCCCTTCCCCCCATTTTGACATCACAATGCCCTTTCCCCCATTGTGACATCACAATGCCTTTTCCCCATTGTGACATCACAATGCACTTTTCCCCATTGTGACATCACAATGCCCTTTCCCCCATTGTGAAATCACAATGCCGTTTCCCCCATTGTGATATCACAATGCCGTTTTTCCCATTGTGACATCACTATGCCGTTTCGCCCATTGTGACATCACAATGCTGTTTCCCCTATTGTGACATCACAATGCCGTTTTCCCCATTGTGACATAACAATGCCATTTCCCCATTGTGACATCACAATGCCCTTTGCCACATTGTGACATCACAATGCCCTTTCCCCCATTGTGACATCACAATGCCCTTTCCCCTATTGTGACATAACAATGCCGTTTTCCCCATTGTGACATCACAATGCCCTTCCCCCATTGTGGCATCACAATGCCCTTTCCCCCATTGTGACATCACAATGCCCTTTCCCCCATTGTGACATCACAATGCCCTTTCCCCCACTGTAACATCACAATGCCCTTTCCCTCATTGTGACATCACAATGCCGTTTCCCCCATTGTGACATCACAATGCCGTTTTCCCCATTGTGACATCACAATGCCGTTTCCCCCATTGTGACATCACAATGCCCTTTCCCCCATTGTGACATCACAATGCCCTTTCCCCCATTGTGACATCACAATGCCCTTTCCCCCATTGTGACATCACAATGCCGTTTTCCCCATTGTGACATCACAATGCCCTTTCCCCCATTGTGACATCACAATGCCGTTTTCCCCATTGTGACATCACAATGCCCTTTCCGCCATTGTGACATCATAATGCCCTTTCCCCCATTGTGACATCACAATGCTGTTTTCCCCATTGTGACATCACAATGCCCTTTCCCCCATTGTGACATCACAAAGCCGATTCCCCTATTGTGACATCACAATGCTGTTTTCCCCATTGTGACATCACAATGCCCTTTCCCCCATTGTGACATCACAAAGCCGATTCCCCTTTTGTGACATCACAATGCCGTTTTCCCCATTGTGACATCACAATGCCATTTCCCCATTGAGACATCACAATGCCCTTAACCACATTGTGACATCACAATGCCCTTTCCCCCATTGCGATATCAGTATGCCATTTCCCCCATTGTGACATCACAAAGCCGATTCCCCTTTTGTGACATCACAATGCCCTTTCCCCCATTGTGACATCATAATGCAGTTGTCCCCCATTGTGACATCACAATGGCCTTTCCCCCATTGTGACATTACAATGCCCTTCCCCCCATTATGACATCACAATGCCCTTTCCCCCATTGTGAAATCACAATGCCTTTTCCCCACTGTGACATCGCAATGCACTTTTCCCCATTGTGACATAACAATGCCCTTTCCCCCATTGTGACATCACAATGCCGTTTCCCCCATTGTGATATCACAATGCCGTTTTCCCCATTCTGACATCACAATGCCGTTTTCCCCATTGTGACATCACAATGCCCTTTCCCCCATTGTGACATCACAATGCCCTTTCCCACATTGTGACATCACAATGCCATTTCCCCATTGTGACATCACAATGCTCTTTCCCCCATTGTGACATCACAATGCCCTTTCCCCCATTGTGACATCACAATGCCCTTTCCCCCATTGTGACATCACAATGCCCTTTCCCCCATTGTGACATCACAATCCTCTTTCCCCCATTGTTACATCACAATGCCGTTTTCCCCATTGTGACATCACAATGCCCTTACCCCCATTGTGACATCACAATGCCCTTTCCCCCATTGTGACATCACAATGCTGTTTTCCCCATTGTGACATCACAATGCCCTTTCCCCATTGTGACATCACAATGCCATTTTCCCATTGTGACATCACAATGCCCTTTCCCCCATTGTGACATCACAATCCCCTTTCCCCCATTGTTACATCACAATGCCGTTTTCCCCATTGTGACATCACAATGCCCTTTCCCCCATTGTGACATCACAATGCCCTTTCCCCCATTGTGACATCACAATGCCCTTTCCCCCCTTGTGACATCACAATGCCCTTTCCCCCATTGTGACATCACAATGCTGTTTTCCCCATTGTGACATCACAATGCCCTTTCCCCATTGTGACATCACAATGCCATTTCCCCATTGTGACATCACAATGCCCTTTCCCCCATTGTGACATCACAATGCCCTTTCCCCCATTGTGACATCACAATGCCCTTTCCCCCATTGTGACATCACAATGCCCTTTCCCCCATTGTGACATCACAATGCCCTTTCCCCCATTGTGACATCACAATGCTGTTTTCCCCATTGTGACATCACAATGCCCTTTCCCCATTGTGACATCACAATGCCATTTCCCCATTGTGACATCACAATGCCCTTTCCCCCATTGTGACATCACAATGCCCTTTCCTCCATTGTGACATCACAATGCCGTTTTTCCCATTGTGACATCACAACGCCCTTTCCCCCATTGTGACATCATAATGCCCTTTCCCCCATTGTGACATCACAATGCTGTTTTCCCCATTGTGACATCACAATGCCCTTTCCCCCATTGTGACATCACAAAGCCGATTCCCCTATTGTGACATCACAATGCCGTTTTCCCCATTGTGACATCACAATGCCATTTCCCACATTGTGACATCACAATGCCATTAACCACATTGTGACATCACAATGCCCTTTCCCCCATTGTGATATCAGTATGCCATTTCCCCTATTGTGACAACACAATGCCCCTAACCACATTATGACATCACAATGCCCTTTCCCCCATTGTGACATCATAATGCAGTTTTCCCCCATTGTGACATCACAATGGCCTTTCCCCCTTTGTGACATCACAATGCCGTTCCCCCCATTATGACATCACAATGCCCTTTCCCCCATTGTGACGTCACAATGCCCTTTTGCCCATTGTGACATCACAATGCTGTATCCTCTATTGTGACATCACAATGCCGTTTTCCCCATTGTGACATAACAATGCCATTTCCCCTATTGTGACATAACAATGCCGTTTTCCCCATTGTGACATCACAATGCCCTTCCCCCATTGTGGCATCACAATGCCCTTTCCCCCATTGTGACATCACAATGCCCTTTCCCCCATTGTGACATCACAATGCCATTTCCCCCATTGTGACATCACAATGCCCTTTCCCCCACTGTGACATCACAATGCCCTTTCCCTCATTGTGACATCACAATGCCGTTTCCCCTATTGTGACATCACAATGCCGTTTTCCCCATTGTGACATCACAATGCCGTTTCCCCCATTGTGACATCACAATGCCCTTTCCCCCATTGTGACATCACAATGCCCTTTCCCCCATTGTGACATCACAATGCCCTTTCCCCCATTGTGACATCACAATGCCGTTTTCCCCCATTGTGACATCACAATGCCCTTTCCCCCATTGTAACATCACAATGTCGTTTTCCCCATTGTGACATCACAATGCCCTTTCCCCCATTGTGACATCACAATGCTGTTTTCCCCATTGTGACATCACAATGCCCTTTCCCCCATTGTGACATCATAATGCCCTTTCCCCCATTGTGACATCACAATGCTGTTTTCCCCATTGTGACATCACAATGCCCTTTCCCCCATTGTGACATTACAAAGCCGATTCCCCTATTGTGACATCACAATGCTGTTTTCCCCATTGTGACATCACAATGCCCTTTCCCCCATTGTGACATCACAAAGCCGATTCCCCTATTGTGACATCACAATGCCGTTTTCCCCATTGTGACATCACAATGCCATTTCCCCATTGAGACATCACAATGCCCTTAAGCACATTGTGACATCACAATGCCCTTTCCCCCATTGTGATATAAGTATGCCATTTCCCCTATTGTGACATCACAATGCCCCTAACCACATTATGACATCACAATGCCCTTTCCCCCATTGTGACATCATAATGCAGTTTTCCCCCATTGTGACATCACAATGGCCTTTCCCCCATTGTGACATCACAATGCCCTTTCCCCCATTATGACATCACAATGCCCTTTCCCCCATTGTGACATCACAATGCCTTTTCCCCACTGTGACATCACAATGCACTTTTCCCCATTGTGACATCACAATGCCCTTTCCCCCATTGTGACATCACAATGCCGTTTTCCCCATTGTGACATCACAATGCCCTTTCCCCCATTGTGACATCACAATGCCCTTTCCCACATTGTGACATCACAATGCCATTTCCCCATTGTGACATCACAATGCTCTTTCCCACATTGTGACATCACAATGCCTTTTCCCCCATTGTGACATCACAATGCCCTTTCCCCCATTGTGACATCACAATGGCCTTTCCCCCATTGTGACATCACAATGCCTTTCCCCCCATTTTGACATCACAATGCCCTTTCCCCCATTGTGACATCACAATGCCTTTTCCCCATTGTGACATCACAATGCACTTTTCCCCATTGTGACATCACAATGCCCTTTCCCCCATTGAGAAATCACAATGCCGTTTCCCCCATTGTGATATCACTATGCCGTTTTTCCCATTGTGACATCACAATGCCCTTTCGCCCATTGTGACATCACAATGCTGTTTCCCCTGTTGTGACATCACAATGCCGTTTTCCCCATTGTGACATAACAATGCCATTTCCCCATTGTGACATCACAATGCCCTTTGCCACATTGTGACATCACAATGCCCTTTCCCCCATTGTGACATGACAATGCCCTTTCCCCTATTGTGACATAACAATGCCGTTTTCAACATTGTGACATCACAATGCCCTTCCCCCATTGTGGCATCACAATGCCCTTTCCCCCATTGTGACATCACAATGCCCTTTCCCCCATTGTGACATCACAATGCCCTTTCCTCCATTGTGACATCACAATGCCCTTTCCCCCATTGTGACATCACAATGCCCTTTCCCCCACTGTAACATCACAATGCCCTTTCCCTCATTGTGACATCACAATGCCGTTTCCCCTATTGTGACATCACAATGCCGTTTTCCCCATTGTGACATCACAATGCCGTTTCCCCTATTGTGACATCACAATGCCCTTTCCCCCATTGTGACATCACAATGCCCTTTCCCCCATTGTGACATCACAATGCCCTTTCCCCCATTGTGACATCACAATGCCCTTTCCCCCATTGTGACATCACAATGCCGTTTTCCCCATTGTGACATCACAATGCCATTTCCCCATTGAGACATCACAATGCCCTTTCCCCCATTGTGATATCAGTATGCCATTTCCCCTATTGTGACATCACAATGCCCCTAACCACATTATGACATCACAATGCCCTTTCCCCCATTGTGACATCATAATGCAGTTTTCCCCCATTGTGACATCACAATGGCCTTTCCCCCATTGTGACATCACAATGCCTTTTCCCCACTGTGACATCACAATGCACTTTTCCCCATTGTGACATCACAATGCCCTTTCCCCCATTGTGACATCACAATGCCCTTTCCCCCATTGTGACATCACAATGCCTTTTCCCCACTGTGACATCACAATGCACTTTTCCCCATTGTGACATCACAATGCCCTTTCCCCCATTGTGACATCACAATGCCGTTTCCCCCATTGTGATATCACAATGCCGTTTTCCCCATTGTGACATCACAATGCCGTTTTCCCCATTGTGACATTGCAATGCCCTTTCCCCCATTGGGACATCACAATGCCCTTTCCCACATTGTGACATCACAATGCCATTTCCCCATTGTGACATCACAATGCTCTTTCCCACATTGTGACATCACAATGCCTTTTCCCCCCATTGTGACATCACAATGCCCTTTCCCCCATTGTGACATCACAATGCCCTTTCCCCCATTGTGACATCACAATCCCCTTTCCCCCATTGTTACATCACAATGCCGTTTTCCCCATTGTGACATCACAATGCCCTTTCCCCCATTGTGACATCACAATGCCCTTTCCCCCATTGTGACATGACAATGCCCTTTCCCCCATTGTGACATCACAATGCTGTTTTCCCCATTGTGACATCACAATGCTGTTTTCCCCATTGTGACATCACAATGCCCTTTCCCCATTGTGACATCACAATGCCATTTCCCCATTGTGACATCACAATGCCCTTTCCCCCATTGTGACATCACAATCCCCTTTCCCCCATTGTTACATCACAATGCCGTTTTCCCCATTGTGACATCACAATGCCCTTTCCCCCATTGTGACATCACAATGCCGTTTTCCCCATTGTGACATCACAATGCCCTTTCCGCCATTGTGACATCATAATGCCCTTTCCCCCATTGTGACATCACAATGCTGTTTTCCCCATTGTGACATCACAATGCCCTTTCCCCCATTGTTACATCACAAAGCCGATTCCCCTATTGTGACATCACAATGCTGTTTTCCCCATTGTGACATCACAATGCCCTTTCCCCCATTGTGACATCACAAAGCCGATTCCCCTTTTGTGACATCACAATGCCGTTTTCCCCATTGTGACATCACAATGCCATTTCCCCATTGAGACATCACAATGCCCTTAACCACATTGTGACATCACAATGCCCTTTCCCCCTCTGTGATATCAGTATGCCATTTCCCCTATTGTGACATCACAATGCCCCTAACCACATTATGACATCACAATGCCCTTTCCCCCATTGTGACATCATAATGCAGTTGTCCCCCATTGTGACATCACAATGGCCTTTCCCCCATTGTGACATTACAATGCCCTTCCCCCCATTATGACATCACAATGCCCTTTCCCCCATTGTGACATCACAATGCCTTTTTCCCCACTGTGACATCACAATGCACTTTTCCCCATTGTGACATCACAATGCCCTTTCCCCCATTGTGACATCACAATGCCGTTTCCCCCATTGTGATATCACAATGCCGTTTTCCCCATTCTGACATCACAATGCCGTTTTCCCCATTGTGACATCACAATGCCCTTTCCCCCATTGTGACATCACAATGCCCTTTCCCACATTGTGACATCACAATGCCATTTCCCCATTGTGACATCACAATGCTCTTTCCCACATTGTGACATCACAATGCCTTTTCCCCCATTGTGACATCACAATGCCCTTTCCCCCATTGTGACATCACAATGCCCTTTCCCCCATTGTGACATCACAATCCTCTTTCCCCCATTGTTACATCACAATGCCGTTTTCCCCATTGTGATATCACAATGCCGTTTTCCCCATTCTGACATCACAATGCCGTTTTCCCCATTGTGACATCACAATGCCCTTTCCCCCATTGTGACATCACAATGCCCTTTCCCCCATTGTGACATCACAATGCTGTTTTCCCCATTGTGACATCACAATGCCCTTTCCCCATTGTGACATCACAATGCCATTTCCCCATTGTGACATCACAATGCCCTTTCCCCCATTGTGACATCACAATCCCCTTTCCCCCATTGTTACATCACAATGCCGTTTTCCCCATTGTGACATCACAATGCCGTTTTCCCCATTGTGACATCACAATGCCCTTTCCCCCATTGTGACATCACAATGCCCTTTCCCCCATTGTGACATCACAATGCTGTTTTCCCCATTGTGACATCACAATGCCCTTTCCCCCATTGTGACATCACAAAGCCGATTCCCCTATTGTGACATCACAATGCCGTTTTCCCCATTGTGACATCACAATGCCATTTCCCACATTGTGACATCACAATGCCCTTAACCACATTGTGACATCACAATGCCCTTTCCCCCATTGTGATATCAGTATGCCATTTCCCCTATTGTGACATCACAATGCCCCTAACCACATTATGACATCACAATGCCCTTTCCCCCATTGTGACATCACAATGCAGTTTTCCCCCATTGTGACATCACAATGGCCTTTCCCCCATTGTGACATCACAATGCCGTTCCCCCCATTATGACATCACAATGCCCTTTCCCCCATTGTGACGTCACAATGCCCTTTCGCCCATTGTGACATCACAATGCTGTTTCCTCTATTGTGACATCACAATGCCGTTTTCCCCATTGTGACATAACAATGCCATTTCCCCTATTGTGACATAACAATGCCGTTTTCCCCATTGTGACATCACAATGCCCTTCCCCCATTGTGGCATCACAATGCCCTTTCCCCCATTGTGACATCACAATGCCCTTTCCCCCATTGTGACATCACAAGGCCATTTCCCCCATTGTGACATCACAATGCCCTTTCCCCCACTGTGACATCACAATGCCCTTTCCCTCATTGTGACATCACAATGCCGTTTCCCCTATTGTGACATCACAATGCCGTTTTCCCCATTGTGACATCACAATGCCGTTTCCCCCATTGTGACATCACAATGCCCTTTCCCCCATTGTGACATCACAATGCCCTTTCCCCCATTGTGACATCACAATGCCCTTTCCCCCATTGTGACATCACAATGCCGTTTTCCCCATTGTGACATCACAATGCCCTTTCCCCCATTGTGACATCACAATGCCGTTTTCCCCATTGTGACATCACAATGCCCTTTCCCCCATTGTGACATCACAATGCTGTTTTCCCCATTGTGACATCACAATGCCCTTTCCCCCATTGTGACATCATAATGCCCTTTCCCCAATTGTGACATCACAATGCTGTTTTCCCCATTGTGACATCACAATGCCCTTTCCCCCATTGTGACATCACAAAGCCGATTCCCCTATTGTGACATCACAATGCTGTTTTCCCCATTGTGACATCACAATGCCCTTTCCCCCATTGTGACATCACAAAGCCGATTCCCCTATTGTGACATCACAATGCCGTTTTCCCCATTGTGACATCACAATGCCATTTCCCCATTCAGACATCACAATGCCCTTAAGCACATTGTGACATCACAATGCCCTTTCCCCCATTGTGATATAAGTATGCCATTTCCCCTATTGTGACATCACAATGCCCCTAACCACATTATGACATCACAATGCCCTTTCCCCCATTGTGACATCATAATGCAGTTTTCCCCCATTGTGACATCACAATGGCCTTTCCCCCATTGTGACATCACAATGCCCTTTGCCCCATTATGACATCACAATGCCCTTTCCCCCATTGTGACATCACAATGCCTTTTCCCCACTGTGACATCACAATGCACTTTTCCCCATTGTGACATCACAATGCCCTTTCCCCCATTGTGACATCACAATGCCGTTTTCCCCATTGTGACATCACAATGCCCTTTCCCCCATTGTAACATCACAATGCCCTTTCCCACATTGTGACATCACAATGCCATTTCCCCATTGTGACATCACAATGCTCTTTCCCACATTGTGACATCACAATGCCTTTTCCCCCATTGTGACATCACAATGCCCTTTCCCCCATTGTGAAATCACAATGGCCTTTCCCCCATTGTGACATCACAATGCCTTTCCCCCCATTTTGACATCACAATGCCCTTTCCCCCATTGTGACATCACAATGCCTTTTCCCCATTGTGACATCACAATGCACTTTTCCCCATTGTGACATCACAATGCCCTTTCCCCCATTGTGAAATCACAATGCCGTTTCCCCCATTGTGATATCACAATGCCGTTTTTCCCATTGTGACATCACAATGCCCTTTCGCCCATTGTGACATCACAATGCTGTTTCCCCTATTGTGACATCACAATGCCGTTTTCCCTATTGTGACATAACAATGCCATTTCCCCATTGTGACATCACAATGCCCTTTGCCACATTGTGACATCACAATGCCCTTTCCCCTATTGTGACATAACAATGCCGTTTTCAACATTGTGACATCACAATGCCCTTCCCCCATTGTGGCATCACAATGCCCTTTCCCCCATTGTGACATCACAATGCCCTTTCCCCCATTGTGACATCACAATGCCCTTTCCCCCATTGTGACATTACAATGCCCTTTCCCCCATTGTGACATCACAATGCCCTTTCCCCCACTGTAACATCACAATGCCCTTTCCCTCATTGTGACATCACAATCCCGTTTCCCCTATTGTGACATCACAATGCCGTTTTCCCCATTGTGACATCACAATGCCGTTTCCCCTATTGTGACATCACAATGCCCTTTCCCCCATTGTGACATCACAATGCCCTTTCCCCCATTGTGACATCACAATGCCCTTTCCCCCATTGTGACATCACAATGCCGTTTTCCCCATTGTGACATCACAATGCCCTTTCCCCCATTGTGACATCACAATGCCGTTTTCCCCATTGTGACATCACAATGCCGTTTCCCCTATTGTGACATCACAATGCCCTTTCCCCCATTGTGACATCACAATGCCCTTTCCCCCATTGTGACATCACAATGCCCTTTCCCCCATTGTGACATCACAATGCCCTTTCCCCCATTGTGACATCACAATGCCGTTTTCCCCATTGTGACATCACAATGCCCTTTCCCCCATTGTGACATCACAATGCTGTTTTCCCCATTGTGACATCATAATGCCCTTTCCGCCATTGTGACATCACAATGCTGTTTTCCCCATTGTGACATCACAATGCCCTTTCCCCCATTGTGACATCACAAAGCCGATTCCCCTATTGTGACATCACAATGCTGTTTTCCCCATTGTGACATCACAATGCCCTTTCCCCCATTGTGAAATCACAAAGCCGATTCCCCTTTTGTGACATCACAATGTCGTTTTCCCCATTGTGACATCACAATGCCATTTCCCCATTGAGACATCACAATGCCCTTTCCCCCATTGTGATATCAGTATGCCATTTCCCCTATTGTGACATCACAATGCCCCTAACCACATTATGACATCACAATGCCCTTTCCCCCATTATGACATCATAATGCAGTTTTCCCCCATTGTGACATCACAATGGCCTTTCCCCCATTGTGACATCACAATGCCGTTTTCCCCATTGTGACATCACAATGCCCTTTCCCCCATTGTGACATCACAATGCCGTTTTCCCCATTGTGACATCACAATGCCCTTTCCGCCATTGTGACATCATAATGCCCTTTCCCCCATTGTGACATCACAATGCTGTTTTCCCCATTGTGACATCACAATGCCCTTTCCCCCATTGTGACATCACAAAGCCGATTCCCCTATTGTGACATCACAATGCTGTTTTCCCCATTGTGACATCACAATGCCCTTCCCCCATTGTGACATCACAAAGCCGATTCCCCTTTTGTGACATCACAATGCCGTTTTCCCCATTGTGACATCACAATGCCATTTCCCCATTGAGACATCACAATGCCCTTAACCACATTGTGACATCACAATGCCCTTTCCCCCTCTGTGATATCAGTATGCCATTTCCCCTATTGTGACATCACAATGCCCCTAACCACATTATGACATCACAATGCCCTTTCCCCCATTGTGACATCACAATGCCGTTTTCCCCATTGTGACATCACAATGCCCTTTCCCCCATTGTAACATCACAATGCCCTTTCCCACATTGTGACATCACAATGCCATTTCCCCATTGTGACATCACAATGCTCTTTCCCACATTGTGACATCACAATGCCTTTTCCCCCATTGTGACATCACAATGCCCTTTCCCCCATTGTGAAATCACAATGGCCTTTCCCCCATTGTGACATCACAATGCCTTTCCCCCCATTTTGACATCACAATGCCCTTTCCCCCATTGTGACATCACAATGCCTTTTCCCCATTGTGACATCACAATGCACTTTTCCCCATTGTGACATCACAATGCCCTTTCCCCCATTGTGAAATCACAATGCCGTTTCCCCCATTGTGATATCACAATGCCGTTTTTCCCATTGTGACATCACAATGCCCTTTCGCCCATTGTGACATCACAATGCTGTTTCCCCTATTGTGACATCACAATGCCGTTTTCCCTATTGTGACATAACAATGCCATTTCCCCATTGTGACATCACAATGCCCTTTGCCACATTGTGACATCACAATGCCCTTTCCCCTATTGTGACATAACAATGCCGTTTTCAACATTGTGACATCACAATGCCCTTCCCCCATTGTGGCATCACAATGCCCTTTCCCCCATTGTGACATCACAATGCCCTTTCCCCCATTGTGACATCACAATGCCCTTTCCCCCATTGTGACATTACAATGCCCTTTCCCCCATTGTGACATCACAATGCCCTTTCCCCCACTGTAACATCACAATGCCCTTTCCCTCATTGTGACATCACAATCCCGTTTCCCCTATTGTGACATCACAATGCCGTTTTCCCCATTGTGACATCACAATGCCGTTTCCCCTATTGTGACATCACAATGCCCTTTCCCCCATTGTGACATCACAATGCCCTTTCCCCCATTGTGACATCACAATGCCCTTTCCCCCATTGTGACATCACAATGCCGTTTTCCCCATTGTGACATCACAATGCCCTTTCCCCCATTGTGACATCACAATGCCGTTTTCCCCATTGTGACATCACAATGCCGTTTCCCCTATTGTGACATCACAATGCCCTTTCCCCCATTGTGACATCACAATGCCCTTTCCCCCATTGTGACATCACAATGCCCTTTCCCCCATTGTGACATCACAATGCCCTTTCCCCCATTGTGACATCACAATGCCGTTTTCCCCATTGTGACATCACAATGCCCTTTCCCCCATTGTGACATCACAATGCTGTTTTCCCCATTGTGACATCATAATGCCCTTTCCGCCATTGTGACATCACAATGCTGTTTTCCCCATTGTGACATCACAATGCCCTTTCCCCCATTGTGACATCACAAAGCCGATTCCCCTATTGTGACATCACAATGCTGTTTTCCCCATTGTGACATCACAATGCCCTTTCCCCCATTGTGAAATCACAAAGCCGATTCCCCTTTTGTGACATCACAATGTCGTTTTCCCCATTGTGACATCACAATGCCATTTCCCCATTGAGACATCACAATGCCCTTTCCCCCATTGTGATATCAGTATGCCATTTCCCCTATTGTGACATCACAATGCCCCTAACCACATTATGACATCACAATGCCCTTTCCCCCATTATGACATCATAATGCAGTTTTCCCCCATTGTGACATCACAATGGCCTTTCCCCCATTGTGACATCACAATGCCGTTTTCCCCATTGTGACATCACAATGCCCTTTCCCCCATTGTGACATCACAATGCCGTTTTCCCCATTGTGACATCACAATGCCCTTTCCGCCATTGTGACATCATAATGCCCTTTCCCCCATTGTGACATCACAATGCTGTTTTCCCCATTGTGACATCACAATGCCCTTTCCCCCATTGTGACATCACAAAGCCGATTCCCCTATTGTGACATCACAATGCTGTTTTCCCCATTGTGACATCACAATGCCCTTCCCCCATTGTGACATCACAAAGCCGATTCCCCTTTTGTGACATCACAATGCCGTTTTCCCCATTGTGACATCACAATGCCATTTCCCCATTGAGACATCACAATGCCCTTAACCACATTGTGACATCACAATGCCCTTTCCCCCTCTGTGATATCAGTATGCCATTTCCCCTATTGTGACATCACAATGCCCCTAACCACATTATGACATCACAATGCCCTTTCCCCCATTGTGACATCATAATGCAGTTGTCCCCCATTGTGACATCACAATGGCCTTTCCCCCATTGTGACATTACAATGCCCTTCCCCCCATTATGACATCACAATGCCCTTTCCCCCATTGTGACATCACAATGCCTTTTCCCCACTGTGACATCACAATGCACTTTTCCCCATTGTGACATCACAATGCCCTGTCCCCCATTGTGACATCACAATGCCGTTTCCCCCATTGTGATATCACAATGCCGTTTTCCCCATTCTGACATCACAATGCCGTTTTCCCCATTGTGACATCACAATGCCCTTTCCCCCATTGTGACATCACAATGCCCTTTCCCACATTGTGACATCACAATGCCATTTCCCCATTGTGACATCACAATGCTCTTTCCCACATTGTGACATCACAATGCCTTTTCCCCCATTGTGACATCACAATGCCCTTTCCCCCATTGTGACATCACAATGCCCTTTCCCCCATTGTGACATCACAATCCTCTTTCCCCCATTGTTACATCACAATGCCGTTTTCCCCATTGTGACATCACAATGCCCTTTCCCCCATTGTGACATCACAATGCCCTTTCCCCCATTGTGACATCACAATGCCCTTTCCCCCATTGTGACATCACAATGCTGTTTTCCCCATTGTGACATCACAATGCCCTTTCCCCATTGTGACATCACAATGCCATTTCCCCATTGTGACATCACAATGCCCTTTCCCCCATTGTTACATCACAATGCCGTTTTCCCCATTGTGACATCACAATGCCCTTTCCCCCATTTTGACATCACAATGCCCTTTCCCCCATTGTGACATCACAATGCCCTTTCCCCCATTGTGACATCACAATGCTGTTTTCCCCATTGTGACATCACAATGCCCTTTCCCCATTGTGACATCACAATGCCATTTCCCTATTGTGACATCACAATGCCCTTTCCCCCATTGTGACATCACAATGCCCTTTCCTCCATTGTGACATCACAATGCCGTTTTTCCCATTGTGACATCACAACGCCCTTTCCCCCATTGTGACATCATAATGCCCTTTCCCCCATTGTGACATCACAATGCTGTTTTCCCCATTGTGACATCACAATGCCCTTTCCCCCATTGTGACATCATAAAGCCGATTCCCCTATTGTGACATCACAATGCCGTTTTCCCCATTGTGACATCACAATGCCATTTCCCACATTGTGACATCACAATGCCCTTAACCACATTGTGACATCACAATGCCCTTTCCCGCATTGTGATATCAGTATGCCATTTCCCCTATTGTGACATCACAATGCCCCTAACCACATTATGACATCACAATGCCCTTTCCCCCATTGTGACATCATAATGCAGTTTTCCCCCATTGTGACATCACAATGGCCTTTCCCCCATTGTGACATCACAATGCCGTTCCCCCCATTATGACATCACAATGCCCTTTCCCCCATTGTGACGTCACAATGCCCTTTCGCCCATTGTGACATCACAATGCTGTTTCCTCTATTGTGACATCACAATGCAGTTTTCCCCATTGTGACATAACAATGCCATTTCCCCTATTGTGACATAACAATGCCGTTTTCCCCATTGTGACATCACAATGCCCTTCCCCCATTGTGGCATCACAATGCCCTTTCCCCCATTGTGACATCACAATGCCCTTTCCCCCATTGTGACATCACAATGCCATTTCCCCCATTGTGACATCACAATGCCCTTTCCCCCACTGTGACATCACAATGCCCTTTCCCTCATTGTGACATCACAATGCCGTTTCCCCTATTGTGACATCACAATGCCGTTTTCCCCATTGTGACATCACAATGCCGTTTCCCCCATTGTGACATCACAATGCCCTTTCCCCCATTGTGACATCACAATGCCCTTTCCCCCATTGTGACATCACAATGCCCTTTCCCCCATTGTGACATCACAATGCCGTTTTCCCCATTGTGACATCACAATGCCCTTTCCCCCATTGTGACATCACAATGCCGTTTTCCCCATTGTGACATCACAATGCCCTTTCCCCCATTGTGACATCACAATGCTGTTTTCCCCATTGTGACATCACAATGCCCTTTCCCCCATTGTGACATCATAATGCCCTTTCCCCCATTGTGACATCACAATGCTGTTTTCCCCATTGTGACATCACAATGCCCTTTCCCCCATTGTGACATCACAAAGCCGATTCCCCTATTGTGACATCACAATGCTGTTTTCCCCATTGTGACATCACAATGCCCTTTCCCCCATTGTGACATCACAAAGCCGATTCCCCTATTGTGACATCACAATGCCGTTTTCCCCATTGTGACATCACAATGCCATTTCCCCATTGAGACATCACAATGCCCTTAAGCACATTGTGACATCACAATGCCCTTTCCCCCATTGTGATATAAGTATGCCATTTCCCCTATTTTGACATCACAATGCCCCTAACCACATTATGACATCACAATGCCCTTTCCCCCATTGTGACATCATAATGCAGTTTTCCCCCATTGTGACATCACAATGGCCTTTCCCCCATTGTGACATCACAATGCCCTTTCCCCCATTATGACATCACAATGCCCTTTCCCCCATTGTGACATCACAATGCCTTTTCCCCACTGTGACATCACAATGCACTTTTCCCCATTGTGACATCACAATGCCCTTTCCCCCATTGTGACATCACAATGCCGTTTTCCCCATTGTGACATCACAATGCCCTTTCCCCCATTGTAACATCACAATGCCCTTTCCCCCATTGTGACATCACAATGCCCTTTCCCCTATTGTGACATAACAATGCCGTTTTCAACATTGTGACATCACAATGCCCTTCCCCCATTGTGGCATCACAATGCCCTTTCCCCCATTGTGACATCACAATGCCTTTTCCCCCATTGTGACATCCCAATGCCCTTTCTCCCATTGTGACATCACAATGCCCTTTCCCCCATTGTGACATCACAATGCCCTTTCCCCCACTGTAACATCACAATGCCCTTTCCCTCATTGTGACATCACAATGCCGTTTCCCCTATTGTGACATCACAATGCCGTTTTCCCCATTGTGACATCACAATGCCGTTTCCCCTATTGTGACATCACAATGCCATTTCCCCCATTGTGACATCACAATGCCCTTTCCCCCATTGTGACATCACAATGCCCTTTCCCCCATTGTGACATCACAATGCCCTTTCCCCCATTGTGACATCACAATGCCGTTTTCCCCATTGTGACATCACAATGCCCTTTCCCCCATTGTGACATCACAATGCTGTTTTCCCCATTGTGACATCACAATGCCCTTTCCGCCATTGTGACATCATAAT
This sequence comes from Eleutherodactylus coqui, assembly GCF_035609145.1. Taxonomy (NCBI): domain Eukaryota; kingdom Metazoa; phylum Chordata; class Amphibia; order Anura; family Eleutherodactylidae; genus Eleutherodactylus; species Eleutherodactylus coqui. The sequence goes on along the minus strand of NW_027102218.1, from coordinate 829,204 downwards.
GCCCTTTCCGCCATTGTGACATCACAATGCTGTTTTCCCCATTGTGACATCACAATGCCCTTTCCCCCATTGTGACATCACAAAGCCGATTCCCCTATTGTGACATCACAATGCTGTTTTCCCCATTGTGACATCACAATGCCCTTTCCCCCATTGTGAAATCACAAAGCCGATTCCCCTTTTGTGACATCACAATGCCGTTTTCCCCATTGTGACATCACAATGCCATTTCCCCATTGAGACATCACAATGCCCTTTCCCCCATTGTGACATCATAATGCAGTTTTCCCCCATTGTGACATCACAATGGCCTTTCCCCCATTGTGACATCACAATGCCCTTCCCCCCATTATGACATCACAATGCCCTTTCCCCCATTGTGACATCACAATGCCTTTTCCCCACTGTGACATCACAATGCACTTTTCCCCATTGTGACATCACAATGCCCTTTCCCCCATTGTGACATCACAATGCCGTTTCCCCCATTGTGATATCACAATGCCGTTTTCCCCATTGTGACATCACAATGCCGTTTTCCCCATTGTGACATCGCAATGCCCTTTCCCCCATTGTGACATCACAATGCCCTTTCCCACATTGTGACATCACAATGCCATTTCCCCATTGTGACATCACAATGCCTTTTCCCACATTGTGACATCACAATGCCTTTTCCCCCATTGTGACATCACAATGCCCTTTCCCCCATTGTGACATCACAATGCCCTTTCCCCCATTGTGACATCACAATCCCCTTTCCCCCATTGTTACATCACAATGCCGTTTTCCCCATTGTGACATCACAATGCCCTTTCCCCCATTGTGACATCACAATGCCCTTTCCCCCATTGTGACATCACAATGCCCTTTCCCCCATTGTGACATCACAATGCTGTTTTCCCCATTGTGACATCACAATGCCCTTTCCCCATTGTGACATCACAATGCCATTTCCCCATTGTGACATCACAATGCCCTTTCCCCCATTGTGAAATCACAATCCCCTTTCCCCCATTGTTACATCACAATGCCGTTTTCCCCATTGTGACATCACAATGCTCTTTCCCCCATTGTGACATTACAATGCCCTTTCCCCCATTGTGACATCACAATGCCCTTCCCCCATTGTGACATCACAATGCCCTTTCCCCCATTGTGACATCACAATGCTGTTTTCCCCATTGTGACATCACAATGCCCTTTCCCCAATGTGACATCACAATGCCATTTCCCCATTGTGACATCACAATGCCCTTTCCCCCATTGTGACATCACAATGCCCTTTCCTCCATTGTGACATCACAATGCCCTTTCCCCCATTGTGACATCACACAGCCATTTCCCCCATTGTTACATCACAATGCTGTTTTCCCCATTGTGACATCACAATGCCCTTTCCCCCATTGTGACATCATAATGCCCTTTTCCCCATTGTGACATCACAATGCTGTTTTCCCCATTGTGACATCACAATGCCCTTTCCCCCATTGTGACATCACAAAGCCGATTCCCCTATTGTGACATCACAATGCCGTTTTCCCCATTGTGACATCACAATGCCATTTCCCACATTGTGAAATCACAATGCCCTTAACCACATTGTGACATCACAATGCCCTTTCCCCCATTGTGATATCAGTATGCCATTTCCCCTATTGTGACATCACAATGCCCCTAACTACATTATGACATCACAATGCCCTTTCCCCATTGTGACATCATAATGCAGTTTTCCCCCATTGTGACATCACAATGGCCTTTCCCCCATTGTGACATCACAATGCCCTTCCCCCCATTATGACATCACAATGCCCTTTCCCCCATTGTGACGTCACAATGCCTTTTCCCCATTGTGACATCACAATGCACTTTTCCCCATTGTGACATCACAATGCCCTTTCCCCCATTGTGACATCACAATGACGTTTCCCCCATTGTGATATCACAATGCCGTTTTTCCCATTGTGACATCACAATGCCCTTTCGCCCATTGTGACATCACAATGCTGTTTCCCCTATTGTGACATCACAATGCCGTTTTCCCCATTGTGACATCACAATGCCCTTTGCCACATTGTGACATCACAATGCCCTTTCCCCCATTGTGACATCACAATGCCATTTCCCCTATTGTGACATAACAATGCCGTTTTCCCCATTGTGACATCACAATGCCCTTCCCCCATTGTGACATCACAATGCCCTTTCCCCCATTGTGACATCACAACGCCCTTTCCCCCATTGTGACATCACAATGCCCTTTCCCCCATTGTGACATCACAATGCCATTTCCCCCATTGTGACATCACAATGCCCTTTCCCATATTGTGACATCACAATGCCATTTCCCCATTGTGACATCACAATTCTCTTTCCCACATTGTGACATCACAATGCCTTTTCCCCCATTGTGACATCACAAGGCCCTTTCCCCCATTGTGACATCACAATGCCCTTTCCCCTATTGTGACATCACAACCCCCTTTCCCCCATTGTGACATCACAATGCCGTTTTCCCCATTGTGACATAACAATGCCCTTTCCCCCATTGTGACATCACAATGCCCTTTCCCCCATTGTGACATCACAATGCCCTTTCCCCCATTGTGACATCACAATGCTGTTTTCCCCATTGTGACATCACAATGCCCTTTCCCCATTGTGACATCACAATGCCATTTCCCCATTGTGACATCACAATGCCCTTTCCCCCATTGTGACATCACAATCCCCTTTCCCCCATTGTTACATCACAATGCCGTTTTCCCCATTGTGACATCACAATGCCCTTTCCCCCATTGTGACATCACATTGCCCTTTCCCCCATTGTGACATCACAATGCCCTTTCCCCCATTGTGACATCACAATGCTGTTTTCCCCATTGTGACATCACAATGCCCTTTCCCCATTGTGACATCACAATGCCTATTCCCCATTGTGACATCACAATGCCCTTTCCCCCATTGTGACATCACAATGCCCTTTCCTCCATTGTGACATCACAATGCCGTTTTCCCCATTGTGACATCACAATGCCCTTTCCCCCATTGTGACATCACACTGCCATTTCCCCCATTGTTACATCACAATGCTGTTTTCCCCATTGCGACATCACAATGCCCTTTCCCCCATTGTGACATCATAATGCCCTTTCCCCCATTGTGACATCACAATGCTGTTTTCCCCATTGTGACATCACTATGCCCTTTCCCCCATTGTGACATCACAAAGCCGATTCCCCTATTGTGACATCACAATGCCGTTTTCCCCATTGTGACATCACAATGCCATTTCCCACATTGTGACATCACAATGCCCTTAACCACATGGTGACATCACAATGCCCTTTCCCCCATTGTGATATCAGAATGCCATTTCCCCTATTTTGACATCACAATGCCCCTAACCACATTATGACATCACAATGCCCTTTCCCCCATTGTGACATCATAATGCAGTTTTCCCCCATTGTGACATCACAATGGCCTTTCCCCCATTGTGACATCACAATGCCCTTCCCCCCATTATGACATCACAATGCCCTTTCCCCCATTGTGACGTCACAATGCCTTTTCCCCATTGTGACATCACAATGCCGTTTTCTCCATTGTGACATCACAATGCCCTTTCCCCCATTGTGACATCACAATGCCGTTTCCCCCATTGTGATATCACAATGCCGTTTTTCCCATTGTGACATCACAATGCCCTTTCGCCCATTGTGACATCACAATGCTGTTTCCCCTATTGTGACATCACAATGCCGTTTTCCCCATTGTGACATCACAATGCCATTTCCCCATTGTGACATCACAATGCCCTTTGCCACATTGTGACATCACAATGCCCTTTCCCCCATTGTGACATCACAATGCCATTTCCCCTATTGTGACATAACAATGCCGTTTTCCCCATTGTGACATCACAATGCCCTTCCCCCATTGTGACATCACAATGCCCTTTCCCCCATTGTGACATCACAATGCCCTTTCCCCCATTGTGACATCACAATGCCATTTCCCCCATTGTGACATCACAATGCCATTTCCCCCATTATGACATCACAATGCCGTTTTCCCCATTGTGACATCACAATGCCCCTCCCCCCATTGTGACATCACAATGCCTTTTCCCCATTGTGACATCACAATGCACTTTTCCCCATTGTGACATCACAATGCCCTTTCCCCCATTGTGCCATCACAATGCAATTTCCCCCATTGTGACATCACAATGCCGTTTTCCCCATTGTGACATCACAATGCCCTTTCCCCCAGTGTGACATCACAATGCCGTTTTCCCCATTGTGCCATCACAATGCCCCTTCCCCCATTGTGACATCACAATGCCGTTTCCCCCATTGTGACATCACAATGCCCTTCCCCCCATTATGACATCACAATGCCCTTTCCCCATTGTGACATTGCAATGCCGTTTTCCCCATTGTGACATCACAATGCCCTTTCCTCCATTGTGACATCACAATGCAATTTCCCCCATTATCACATCACAATGCCGTTTTCCCATTGTGACATCACAATGCCCTTCCCCCCATTGTGACATCACAATGCCTTTTCCCCATTGTGACATCACAATGCACTTTTCCCCATTGTGATATCACATAGCCCTTTCCTCCATTGTGACATCACAATGCCCTTTCCCCCATTGTGATATCACAATGCCGTTTTCCCCATTGTGACATCACAATGCCCTTTCCCCCATTGTGACATCACAATGCCCTTTCCCCCATTGTGACATCACAATGCCATTTCCTTTATTGTGACATCACAATGCCGTTTTCCCCCATGTGACATCACAATGCCCTTCCCCCATTGTGACATCACAATGCCCTTTCCCCCATTGTGACATCACAATGCCCTTTCCCCCATTGTGACATCACAATGGCCTTTCCCCCATTGTGACATCACAATGCCCTTCCCCCCATTATGACATCACAATGCCCTTTCCCCCATTGTGACGTCACAATGCCTTTTCCCCATTGTGACATCACAATGCCGTTTTCTCCATTGTGACATCACAATGCCCTTTCCCCCATTGTGACATCACAATGCCGTTTCCCCCATTGTGATATCACAATGCCGTTTCCCCCATTGTGATATCACAATGCCGTTTTTCCCATTGTGACATCACAATGCCCTTTCGCCCATTGTGACATCACAATGCTGTTTTCCCCATTGTGACATCACAATGCCCTTTCCCCAATGTGACATCACAATGCCATTTCCCCATTGTGACATCACAATGCCCTTTCCCCCATTGTGACATCACAATGCCCTTTCCTCCATTGTGACATCACAATGCCCTTTCCCCCATTGTGACATCACACAGCCATTTCCCCCATTGTTACATCACAATGCTGTTTTCCCCATTGTGACATCACAATGCCCTTTCCCCCATTGTGACATCATAATGCCCTTTTCCCCATTGTGACATCACAATGCTGTTTTCCCCATTGTGACATCACAATGCCCTTTCCCCCATTGTGACATCACAAAGCCGATTCCCCTATTGTGACATCACAATGCCGTTTTCCCCATTGTGACATCACAATGCCATTTCCCACATTGTGAAATCACAATGCCCTTAACCACATTGTGACATCACAATGCCCTTTCCCCCATTGTGATATCAGTATGCCATTTCCCCTATTGTGACATCACAATGCCCCTAACTACATTATGACATCACAATGCCCTTTCCCCATTGTGACATCATAATGCAGTTTTCCCCCATTGTGACATCACAATGGCCTTTCCCCCATTGTGACATCACAATGCCCTTCCCCCCATTATGACATCACAATGCCCTTTCCCCCATTGTGACGTCACAATGCCTTTTCCCCATTGTGACATCACAATGCACTTTTCCCCATTGTGACATCACAATGCCCTTTCCCCCATTGTGACATCACAATGACGTTTCCCCCATTGTGATATCACAATGCCGTTTTTCCCATTGTGACATCACAATGCCCTTTCGCCCATTGTGACATCACAATGCTGTTTCCCCTATTGTGACATCACAATGCCGTTTTCCCCATTGTGACATCACAATGCCCTTTGCCACATTGTGACATCACAATGCCCTTTCCCCCATTGTGACATCACAATGCCATTTCCCCTATTGTGACATAACAATGCCGTTTTCCCCATTGTGACATCACAATGCCCTTCCCCCATTGTGACATCACAATGCCCTTTCCCCCATTGTGACATCACAACGCCCTTTCCCCCATTGTGACATCACAATGCCCTTTCCCCCATTGTGACATCACAATGCCATTTCCCCCATTGTGACATCACAATGCCCTTTCCCATATTGTGACATCACAATGCCATTTCCCCATTGTGACATCACAATTCTCTTTCCCACATTGTGACATCACAATGCCTTTTCCCCCATTGTGACATCACAAGGCCCTTTCCCCCATTGTGACATCACAATGCCCTTTCCCCTATTGTGACATCACAACCCCCTTTCCCCCATTGTGACATCACAATGCCGTTTTCCCCATTGTGACATAACAATGCCCTTTCCCCCATTGTGACATCACAATGCCCTTTCCCCCATTGTGACATCACAATGCCCTTTCCCCCATTGTGACATCACAATGCTGTTTTCCCCATTGTGACATCACAATGCCCTTTCCCCATTGTGACATCACAATGCCATTTCCCCATTGTGACATCACAATGCCCTTTCCCCCATTGTGACATCACAATCCCCTTTCCCCCATTGTTACATCACAATGCCGTTTTCCCCATTGTGACATCACAATGCCCTTTCCCCCATTGTGACATCACATTGCCCTTTCCCCCATTGTGACATCACAATGCCCTTTCCCCCATTGTGACATCACAATGCTGTTTTCCCCATTGTGACATCACAATGCCCTTTCCCCATTGTGACATCACAATGCCTTTTCCCCATTGTGACATCACAATGCCCTTTCCCCCATTGTGACATCACAATGCCCTTTCCTCCATTGTGACATCACAATGCCGTTTTCCCCATTGTGACATCACAATGCCCTTTCCCCCATTGTGACATCACACTGCCATTTCCCCCATTGTTACATCACAATGCTGTTTTCCCCATTGCGACATCACAATGCCCTTTCCCCCATTGTGACATCATAATGCCCTTTCCCCCATTGTGACATCACAATGCTGTTTTCCCCATTGTGACATCACTATGCCCTTTCCCCCATTGTGACATCACAAAGCCGATTCCCCTATTGTGACATCACAATGCCGTTTTCCCCATTGTGACATCACAATGCCATTTCCCACATTGTGACATCACAATGCCCTTAACCACATTGTGACATCACAATGCCCTTTCCCCCATTGTGATATCAGTATGCCATTTCCCCTATTTTGACATCACAATGCCCCTAACCACATTATGACATCACAATGCCCTTTCCCCCATTGTGACATCATAATGCAGTTTTCCCCCATTGTGACATCACAATGGCCTTTCCCCCATTGTGACATCACAATGCCCTTCCCCCCATTATGACATCACAATGCCCTTTCCCCCATTGTGACGTCACAATGCCTTTTCCCCATTGTGACATCACAATGCCGTTTTCTCCATTGTGACATCACAATGCCCTTTCCCCCATTGTGACATCACAATGCCGTTTCCCCCATTGTGATATCACAATGCCGTTTTTCCCATTGTGACATCACAATGCCCTTTCGCCCATTGTGACATCACAATGCTGTTTCCCCTATTGTGACATCACAATGCCGTTTTCCCCATTGTGACATCACAATGCCATTTCCCCATTGTGACATCACAATGCCCTTTGCCACATTGTGACATCACAATGCCCTTTCCCCCATTGTGACATCACAATGCCATTTCCCCTATTGTGACATAACAATGCCGTTTTCCCCATTGTGACATCACAATGCCCTTCCCCCATTGTGACATCACAATGCCCTTTCCCCCATTGTGACATCACAATGCCCTTTCCCCCATTGTGACATCACAATGCCATTTCCCCCATTGTGACATCACAATGCCATTTCCCCCATTATGACATCACAATGCCGTTTTCCCCATTGTGACATCACAATGCCCCTCCCCCCATTGTGACATCACAATGCCTTTTCCCCATTGTGACATCACAATGCACTTTTCCCCATTGTGACATCACAATGCCCTTTCCCCCATTGTGCCATCACAATGCAATTTCCCCCATTGTGACATCACAATGCCGTTTTCCCCATTGTGACATCACAATGCCCTTTCCCCCAGTGTGACATCACAATGCCGTTTTCCCCATTGTGCCATCACAATGCCCCTTCCCCCATTGTGACATCACAATGCCGTTTCCCCCATTGTGACATCACAATGCCCTTCCCCCCATTATGACATCACAATGCCCTTTCCCCATTGTGACATTGCAATGCCGTTTTCCCCATTGTGACATCACAATGCCCTTTCCTCCATTGTGACATCACAATGCAATTTCCCCCATTATCACATCACAATGCCGTTTTCCCATTGTGACATCACAATGCCCTTCCCCCCATTGTGACATCACAATGCCTTTTCCCCATTGTGACATCACAATGCACTTTTCCCCATTGTGATATCACATAGCCCTTTCCTCCATTGTGACATCACAATGCCCTTTCCCCCATTGTGATATCACAATGCCGTTTTCCCCATTGTGACATCACAATGCCCTTTCCCCCATTGTGACATCACAATGCCCTTTCCCCCATTGTGACATCACAATGCCATTTCCTTTATTGTGACATCACAATGCCGTTTTCCCCCATGTGACATCACAATGCCCTTCCCCCATTGTGACATCACAATGCCCTTTCCCCCATTGTGACATCACAATGCCCTTTCCCCCATTGTGACATCACAATGGCCTTTCCCCCATTGTGACATCACAATGCCCTTCCCCCCATTATGACATCACAATGCCCTTTCCCCCATTGTGACGTCACAATGCCTTTTCCCCATTGTGACATCACAATGCCGTTTTCTCCATTGTGACATCACAATGCCCTTTCCCCCATTGTGACATCACAATGCCGTTTCCCCCATTGTGATATCACAATGCCGTTTTTCCCATTGTGACATCACAATGCCCTTTCGCCCATTGTGACATCACAATGCTGTTTCCCCTATTGTGACATCACAATGCCCTTTCCCACATTGTGACATCACAATGCCATTTCCCCATTGTGACATCACAATGCCTTTTCCCACATTGTGACATCACAATGCCTTTTCCCCCATTGTGACATCACAATGCCCTTTCCCCCATTGTGACATCACAATGCCCTTTCCCCCATTGTGACATCACAATCCCCTTTCCCCCATTGTTACATCACAATGCCGTTTTCCCCATTGTGACATCACAATGCCCTTTCCCCCATTGTGACATCACAATGCCCTTTCCCCCATTGTGACATCACAATGCCCTTTCCCCCATTGTGACATCACAATGCTGTTTTCCCCATTGTGACATCACAATGCCCTTTCCCCATTGTGACATCACAATGCCATTTCCCCATTGTGACATCACAATGCCCTTTCCCCCATTGTGACATCACAATCCCCTTTCCCCCATTGTTACATCACAATGCCGTTTTCCCCATTGTGACATCACAATGCTCTTTCCCCCATTGTGACATTACAATGCCCTTTCCCCCATTGTGACATCACAATGCCCTTCCCCCATTGTGACATCACAATGCCCTTTCCCCCATTGTGACATCACAATGCTGTTTTCCCCATTGTGACATCACAATGCCCTTTCCCCAATGTGACATCACAATGCCATTTCCCCATTGTGACATCACAATGCCCTTTCCCCCATTGTGACATCACAATGCCCTTTCCTCCATTGTGACATCACAATGCCCTTTCCCCCATTGTGACATCACACAGCCATTTCCCCCATTGTTACATCACAATGCTGTTTTCCCCATTGTGACATCACAATGCCCTTCCCCCCATTATGACATCACAATGCCCTTTCCCCCATTGTGACGTCACAATGCCTTTTCCCCATTGTGACATCACAATGCCGTTTTCTCCATTGTGACATCACAATGCCCTTTCCCCCATTGTGACATCACAATGCCGTTTCCCCCATTGTGATATCACAATGCCGTTTTTCCCATTGTGACATCACAATGCCCTTTCGCCCATTGTGACATCACAATGCTGTTTCCCCTATTGTGACATCACAATGCCCTTTCCCACATTGTGACATCACAATGCCATTTCCCCATTGTGACATCACAATGCCTTTTCCCACATTGTGACATCACAATGCCTTTTCCCCCATTGTGACATCACAATGCCCTTTCCCCCATTGTGACATCACAATGCCCTTTCCCCCATTGTGACATCACAATCCCCTTTCCCCCATTGTTACATCACAATGCCGTTTTCCCCATTGTGACATCACAATGCCCTTTCCCCCATTGTGACATCACAATGCCCTTTCCCCCATTGTGACATCACAATGCCCTTTCCCCCATTGTGACATCACAATGCTGTTTTCCCCATTGTGACATCACAATGCCCTTTCCCCATTGTGACATCACAATGCCATTTCCCCATTGTGACATCACAATGCCCTTTCCCCCATTGTGACATCACAATCCCCTTTCCCCCATTGTTACATCACAATGCCGTTTTCCCCATTGTGACATCACAATGCTCTTTCCCCCATTGTGACATTACAATGCCCTTTCCCCCATTGTGACATCACAATGCCCTTCCCCCATTGTGACATCACAATGCCCTTTCCCCCATTGTGACATCACAATGCTGTTTTCCCCATTGTGACATCACAATGCCCTTTCCCCAATGTGACATCACAATGCCATTTCCCCATTGTGACATCACAATGCCCTTTCCCCCATTGTGACATCACAATGCCCTTTCCTCCATTGTGACATCACAATGCCCTTTCCCCCATTGTGACATCACACAGCCATTTCCCCCATTGTTACATCACAATGCTGTTTTCCCCATTGTGACATCACAATGCCCTTTCCCCCATTGTGACATCATAATGCCCTTTTCCCCATTGTGACATCACAATGCTGTTTTCCCCATTGTGACATCACAATGCCCTTTCCCCCATTGTGACATCACAAAGCCGATTCCCCTATTGTGACATCACAATGCCGTTTTCCCCATTGTGACATCACAATGCCATTTCCCACATTGTGAAATCACAATGCCCTTAACCACATTGTGACATCACAATGCCCTTTCCCCCATTGTGATATCAGTATGCCATTTCCCCTATTGTGACATCACAATGCCCCTAACTACATTATGACATCACAATGCCCTTTCCCCATTGTGACATCATAATGCAGTTTTCCCCCATTGTGACATCACAATGGCCTTTCCCCCATTGTGACATCACAATGCCCTTCCCCCCATTATGACATCACAATGCCCTTTCCCCCATTGTGACGTCACAATGCCTTTTCCCCATTGTGACATCACAATGCACTTTTCCCCATTGTGACATCACAATGCCCTTTCCCCCATTGTGACATCACAATGACGTTTCCCCCATTGTGATATCACAATGCCGTTTTTCCCATTGTGACATCACAATGCCCTTTCGCCCATTGTGACATCACAATGCTGTTTCCCCTATTGTGACATCACAATGCCGTTTTCCCCATTGTGACATCACAATGCCCTTTGCCACATTGTGACATCACAATGCCCTTTCCCCCATTGTGACATCACAATGCCATTTCCCCTATTGTGACATAACAATGCCGTTTTCCCCATTGTGACATCACAATGCCCTTCCCCCATTGTGACATCACAATGCCCTTTCCCCCATTGTGACATCACAACGCCCTTTCCCCCATTGTGACATCACAATGCCCTTTCCCCCATTGTGACATCACAATGCCATTTCCCCCATTGTGACATCACAATGCCCTTTCCCATATTGTGACATCACAATGCCATTTCCCCATTGTGACATCACAATTCTCTTTCCCACATTGTGACATCACAATGCCTTTTCCCCCATTGTGACATCACAAGGCCCTTTCCCCCATTGTGACATCACAATGCCCTTTCCCCTATTGTGACATCACAACCCCCTTTCCCCCATTGTGACATCACAATGCCGTTTTCCCCATTGTGACATAACAATGCCCTTTCCCCCATTGTGACATCACAATGCCCTTTCCCCCATTGTGACATCACAATGCCCTTTCCCCCATTGTGACATCACAATGCTGTTTTCCCCATTGTGACATCACAATGCCCTTTCCCCATTGTGACATCACAATGCCATTTCCCCATTGTGACATCACAATGCCCTTTCCCCCATTGTGACATCACAATCCCCTTTCCCCCATTGTTACATCACAATGCCGTTTTCCCCATTGTGACATCACAATGCCCTTTCCCCCATTGTGACATCACATTGCCCTTTCCCCCATTGTGACATCACAATGCCCTTTCCCCCATTGTGACATCACAATGCTGTTTTCCCCATTGTGACATCACAATGCCCTTTCCCCATTGTGACATCACAATGCCTTTTCCCCATTGTGACATCACAATGCCCTTTCCCCCATTGTGACATCACAATGCCCTTTCCTCCATTGTGACATCACAATGCCGTTTTCCCCATTGTGACATCACAATGCCCTTTCCCCCATTGTGACATCACACTGCCATTTCCCCCATTGTTACATCACAATGCTGTTTTCCCCAATGCGACATCACAATGCCCTTTCCCCCATTGTGACATCATAATGCCCTTTCCCCCATTGTGACATCACAATGCTGTTTTCCCCATTGTGACATCACTATGCCCTTTCCCCCATTGTGACATCACAAAGCCGATTCCCCTATTGTGACATCACAATGCCGTTTTCCCCATTGTGACATCACAATGCCATTTCCCACATTGTGACATCACAATGCCCTTAACCACATTGTGACATCACAATGCCCTTTCCCCCATTGTGATATCAGTATGCCATTTCCCCTATTTTGACATCACAATGCCCCTAACCACATTATGACATCACAATGCCCTTTCCCCCATTGTGACATCATAATGCAGTTTTCCCCCATTGTGGCATCACAATGGCCTTTCCCCCATTGTGACATCACAATGCCCTTCCCCCCATTATGACATCACAATGCCCTTTCCCCCATTGTGACGTCACAATGCCTTTTCCCCATTGTGACATCACAATGCCGTTTTCTCCATTGTGACATCACAATGCCCTTTCCCCCATTGTGACATCACAATGCCGTTTCCCCCATTGTGATATCACAATGCCGTTTTTCCCATTGTGACATCACAATGCCCTTTCGCCCATTGTGACATCACAATGCTGTTTCCCCTATTGTGACATCACAATGCCGTTTTCCCCATTGTGACATCACAATGCCATTTCCCCATTGTGACATCACAATGCCCTTTGCCACATTGTGACATCACAATGCCCTTTCCCCCATTGTGACATCACAATGCCATTTCCCCTATTGTGACATAACAATGCCGTTTTCCCCATTGTGACATCACAATGCCCTTCCCCCATTGTGACATCACAATGCCCTTTCCCCCATTGTGACATCACAATGCCCTTTCCCCCATTGTGACATCACAATGCCATTTCCCCCATTGTGACATCACAATGCCATTTCCCCCATTATGACATCACAATGCCGTTTTCCCCATTGTGACATCACAATGCCCCTCCCCCCATTGTGACATCACAATGCCTTTTCCCCATTGTGACATCACAATGCACTTTTCCCCATTGTGACATCACAATGCCCTTTCCCCCATTGTGCCATCACAATGCAATTTCCCCCATTGTGACATCACAATGCCGTTTTCCCCATTGTGACATCACAATGCCCTTTCCCCCAGTGTGACATCACAATGCCGTTTTCCCCATTGTGCCATCACAATGCCCCTTCCCCCATTGTGACATCACAATGCCGTTTCCCCCATTGTGACATCACAATGCCCTTCCCCCCATTATGACATCACAATGCCCTTTCCCCATTGTGACATTGCAATGCCGTTTTCCCCATTGTGACATCACAATGCCCTTTCCTCCATTGTGACATCACAATGCAATTTCCCCCATTATCACATCACAATGCCGTTTTCCCATTGTGACATCACAATGCCCTTCCCCCCATTGTGACATCACAATGCCTTTTCCCCATTGTGACATCACAATGCACTTTTCCCCATTGTGATATCACATAGCCCTTTCCTCCATTGTGACATCACAATGCCCTTTCCCCCATTGTGATATCACAATGCCGTTTTCCCCATTGTGACATCACAATGCCCTTTCCCCCATTGTGACATCACAATGCCCTTTCCCCCATTGTGACATCACAATGCCATTTCCTTTATTGTGACATCACAATGCCGTTTTCCCCCATGTGACATCACAATGCCCTTCCCCCATTGTGACATCACAATGCCCTTTCCCCCATTGTGACATCACAATGCCCTTTCCCCCATTGTGACATCACAATGCCCTTTCCCCCATTGTGACATCACAATGCCCTTTCCCCCACTGTGACATCACAATGCCCTTTCCCCCATTGTGACATCACAATGCCGTTTCCCCTATTGTGACATCACAATGCCGTTTTCCCCATTGTGACATCACAATGCCATTTCCCCATTGTGACATCACAATGCCATTTCCCCATTGTGACATCACAATGCCCTTTCCCCCATTGTGACATCACAATCCCCTTTCCCCCATTGTTACATCACAATGCCGTTTTTCCCATTGTGACATCACAATGCCCTTTCCCCCATTGTGACATCACAAAGCCGTTTTCCCCATTGTGACATCACAATGCCCTTTCCGCCATTGTGACATCATAATGCCCTTTCCCCCATTGTGACATCACAATGCTGTTTTCCCCATTGTGACATCACAATGCCCTTTCCCCCATTGTGACATCACAAAGCCGATTCCCCTATTGTGACATCACAGTGCTGTTTTCCCCATTGTGACATCACAATGCCCTTTCCCCCATTGTGACATCACAAAGCCGATTCCCCTTTTGTGACATCACAATGCCGTTTTCCCCATTGTGACATCACAATGCCATTTCCCCATTGAGACATCACAATGCCCTTAACCACATTGTGACATCACAATGCCCTTTCCCCCTCTGTGATATCAGTATGCCATTTCCCCTATTGTGACATCACAATGCCCCTAACCACATTATGACATCACAATGCCCTTTCCCCCATTGTGACATCATAATGCAGTTGTCCCCCATTGTGACATCACAATGGCCTTTCCCCCATTGTGACATTACAATGCCCTTCCCCCCATTATGACATCACAATGCCCTTTCCCCCATTGTGACATCACAATGCCTTTTCCCCATTGTGACATCACAATGCACTTTTCCCCATTGTGATATCACATAGCCCTTTCCTCCATTGTGACATCACAATGCCCTTTCCCCCATTGTGATATCAAAATGCCGTTTTCCCCATTGTGACATCACAATGCCCTTTCCCCCATTGTGACATCACAATGCCCTTTCCCCCATTGTGACATCACAATGCCATTTCCTTTATTGTGACATCACAATGCCGTTTTCCCCCATGTGACATCACAATGCCCTTCCCCCATTGTGACATCACAATGCCCTTTCCCCCATTGTGACATCACAATGCCCTTTCCCCCATTGTGACATCACAATGGCCTTTCCCCCATTGTGACATCACAATGCCCTTCCCCCCATTATGACATCACAATGCCCTTTCCCCCATTGTGACGTCACAATGCCTTTTCCCCATTGTGACATCACAATGCCGTTTTCTCCATTGTGACATCACAATGCCCTTTCCCCCATTGTGACATCACAATGCCGTTTCCCCCATTGTGATATCACAATGCCGTTTTTCCCATTGTGACATCACAATGCCCTTTCGCCCATTGTGACATCACAATGCTGTTTCCCCTATTGTGACATCACAATGCCCTTTCCCACATTGTGACATCACAATGCCATTTCCCCATTGTGACATCACAATGCCTTTTCCCACATTGTGACATCACAATGCCTTTTCCCCCATTGTGACATCACAATGCCCTTTCCCCCATTGTGACATCACAATGCCCTTTCCCCCATTGTGACATCACAATCCCCTTTCCCCCATTGTTACATCACAATGCCGTTTTCCCCATTGTGACATCACAATGCCCTTTCCCCCATTGTGACATCACAATGCCCTTTCCCCCATTGTGACATCACAATGCCCTTTCCCCCATTGTGACATCACAATGCTGTTTTCCCCATTGTGACATCACAATGCCCTTTCCCCATTGTGACATCACAATGCCATTTCCCCATTGTGACATCACAATGCCCTTTCCCCCATTGTGACATCACAATCCCCTTTCCCCCATTGTTACATCACAATGCCGTTTTCCCCATTGTGACATCACAATGCTCTTTCCCCCATTGTGACATTACAATGCCCTTTCCCCCATTGTGACATCACAATGCCCTTCCCCCATTGTGACATCACAATGCCCTTTCCCCCATTGTGACATCACAATGCTGTTTTCCCCATTGTGACATCACAATGCCCTTTCCCCAATGTGACATCACAATGCCATTTCCCCATTGTGACATCACAATGCCCTTTCCCCCATTGTGACATCACAATGCCCTTTCCTCCATTGTGACATCACAATGCCCTTTCCCCCATTGTGACATCACACAGCCATTTCCCCCATTGTTACATCACAATGCTGTTTTCCCCATTGTGACATCACAATGCCCTTTCCCCCATTGTGACATCATAATGCCCTTTTCCCCATTGTGACATCACAATGCTGTTTTCCCCATTGTGACATCACAATGCCCTTTCCCCCATTGTGAGATCACAAAGCCGATTCCCCTATTGTGACATCACAATGCCGTTTTCCCCATTGTGACATCACAATGCCATTTCCCACATTGTGAAATCACAATGCCCTTAACCACATTGTGACATCACAATGCCCTTTCCCCCATTGTGATATCAGTATGCCATTTCCCCTATTGTGACATCACAATGCCCCTAACTACATTATGACATCACAATGCCCTT
Organism: Eleutherodactylus coqui; assembly: GCF_035609145.1. Lineage (NCBI taxonomy): Eukaryota > Metazoa > Chordata > Amphibia > Anura > Eleutherodactylidae > Eleutherodactylus > Eleutherodactylus coqui. The sequence continues at coordinate 812,027 of NW_027102218.1, read as the reverse complement.
TCCCCATTGTGACATCATAATGCAGTTTTCCCCCATTGTGACATCACAATGGCCTTTCCCCCATTGTGACATCACAATGCCCTTCCCCCCATTATGACATCACAATGCCCTTTCCCCCATTGTGACGTCACAATGCCTTTTCCCCATTGTGACATCACAATGCACTTTTCCCCATTGTGACATCACAATGCCCTTTCCCCCATTGTGACATCACAATGACGTTTCCCCCATTGTGATATCACAATGCCGTTTTTCCCATTGTGACATCACAATGCCCTTTCGCCCATTGTGACATCACAATGCTGTTTCCCCTATTGTGACATCACAATGCCGTTTTCCCCATTGTGACATCACAATGCCCTTTGCCACATTGTGACATCACAATGCCCTTTCCCCCATTGTGACATCACAATGCCATTTCCCCTATTGTGACATAACAATGCCGTTTTCCCCATTGTGACATCACAATGCCCTTCCCCCATTGTGACATCACAATGCCCTTTCCCCCATTGTGACATCACAACGCCCTTTCCCCCATTGTGACATCACAATGCCCTTTCCCCCATTGTGACATCACAATGCCATTTCCCCCATTGTGACATCACAATGCCCTTTCCCATATTGTGACATCACAATGCCATTTCCCCATTGTGACATCACAATTCTCTTTCCCACATTGTGACATCACAATGCCTTTTCCCCCATTGTGACATCACAAGGCCCTTTCCCCCATTGTGACATCACAATGCCCTTTCCCCTATTGTGACATCACAACCCCCTTTCCCCCATTGTGACATCACAATGCCGTTTTCCCCATTGTGACATAACAATGCCCTTTCCCCCATTGTGACATCACAATGCCCTTTCCCCCATTGTGACATCACAATGCCCTTTCCCCCATTGTGACATCACAATGCTGTTTTCCCCATTGTGACATCACAATGCCCTTTCCCCATTGTGACATCACAATGCCATTTCCCCATTGTGACATCACAATGCCCTTTCCCCCATTGTGACATCACAATCCCCTTTCCCCCATTGTTACATCACAATGCCGTTTTCCCCATTGTGACATCACAATGCCCTTTCCCCCATTGTGACATCACATTGCCCTTTCCCCCATTGTGACATCACAATGCCCTTTCCCCCATTGTGACATCACAATGCTGTTTTCCCCATTGTGACATCACAATGCCCTTTCCCCATTGTGACATCACAATGCCTTTTCCCCATTGTGACATCACAATGCCCTTTCCCCCATTGTGACATCACAATGCCCTTTCCTCCATTGTGACATCACAATGCCGTTTTCCCCATTGTGACATCACAATGCCCTTTCCCCCATTGTGACATCACACTGCCATTTCCCCCATTGTTACATCACAATGCTGTTTTCCCCATTGCGACATCACAATGCCCTTTCCCCCATTGTGACATCATAATGCCCTTTCCCCCATTGTGACATCACAATGCTGTTTTCCCCATTGTGACATCACTATGCCCTTTCCCCCATTGTGACATCACAAAGCCGATTCCCCTATTGTGACATCACAATGCCGTTTTCCCCATTGTGACATCACAATGCCATTTCCCACATTGTGACATCACAATGCCCTTAACCACATTGTGACATCACAATGCCCTTTCCCCCATTGTGATATCAGTATGCCATTTCCCCTATTTTGACATCACAATGCCCCTAACCACATTATGACATCACAATGCCCTTTCCCCCATTGTGACATCATAATGCAGTTTTCCCCCATTGTGGCATCACAATGGCCTTTCCCCCATTGTGACATCACAATGCCCTTCCCCCCATTATGACATCACAATGCCCTTTCCCCCATTGTGACGTCACAATGCCTTTTCCCCATTGTGACATCACAATGCCGTTTTCTCCATTGTGACATCACAATGCCCTTTCCCCCATTGTGACATCACAATGCCGTTTCCCCCATTGTGATATCACAATGCCGTTTTTCCCATTGTGACATCACAATGCCCTTTCGCCCATTGTGACATCACAATGCTGTTTCCCCTATTGTGACATCACAATGCCGTTTTCCCCATTGTGACATCACAATGCCATTTCCCCATTGTGACATCACAATGCCCTTTGCCACATTGTGACATCACAATGCCCTTTCCCCCATTGTGACATCACAATGCCATTTCCCCTATTGTGACATAACAATGCCGTTTTCCCCATTGTGACATCACAATGCCCTTCCCCCATTGTGACATCACAATGCCCTTTCCCCCATTGTGACATCACAATGCCCTTTCCCCCATTGTGACATCACAATGCCATTTCCCCCATTGTGACATCACAATGCCATTTCCCCCATTATGACATCACAATGCCGTTTTCCCCATTGTGACATCACAATGCCCCTCCCCCCATTGTGACATCACAATGCCTTTTCCCCATTGTGACATCACAATGCACTTTTCCCCATTGTGACATCACAATGCCCTTTCCCCCATTGTGCCATCACAATGCAATTTCCCCCATTGTGACATCACAATGCCGTTTTCCCCATTGTGACATCACAATGCCCTTTCCCCCAGTGTGACATCACAATGCCGTTTTCCCCATTGTGCCATCACAATGCCCCTTCCCCCATTGTGACATCACAATGCCGTTTCCCCCATTGTGACATCACAATGCCCTTCCCCCCATTATGACATCACAATGCCCTTTCCCCATTGTGACATTGCAATGCCGTTTTCCCCATTGTGACATCACAATGCCCTTTCCTCCATTGTGACATCACAATGCAATTTCCCCCATTATCACATCACAATGCCGTTTTCCCATTGTGACATCACAATGCCCTTCCCCCCATTGTGACATCACAATGCCTTTTCCCCATTGTGACATCACAATGCACTTTTCCCCATTGTGATATCACATAGCCCTTTCCTCCATTGTGACATCACAATGCCCTTTCCCCCATTGTGATATCACAATGCCGTTTTCCCCATTGTGACATCACAATGCCCTTTCCCCCATTGTGACATCACAATGCCCTTTCCCCCATTGTGACATCACAATGCCATTTCCTTTATTGTGACATCACAATGCCGTTTTCCCCCATGTGACATCACAATGCCCTTCCCCCATTGTGACATCACAATGCCCTTTCCCCCATTGTGACATCACAATGCCCTTTCCCCCATTGTGACATCACAATGCCCTTTCCCCCATTGTGACATCACAATGCCCTTTCCCCCACTGTGACATCACAATGCCCTTTCCCCCATTGTGACATCACAATGCCGTTTCCCCTATTGTGACATCACAATGCCGTTTTCCCCATTGTGACATCACAATGCCATTTCCCCATTGTGACATCACAATGCCATTTCCCCATTGTGACATCACAATGCCCTTTCCCCCATTGTGACATCACAATCCCCTTTCCCCCATTGTTACATCACAATGCCGTTTTCCCCATTGTGACATCACAATGCCCTTTCCCCCATTGTGACATCACAAAGCCGTTTTCCCCATTGTGACATCACAATGCCCTTTCCGCCATTGTGACATCATAATGCCCTTTCCCCCATTGTGACATCACAATGCTGTTTTCCCCATTGTGACATCACAATGCCCTTTCCCCCATTGTGACATCACAAAGCCGATTCCCCTATTGTGACATCACAGTGCTGTTTTCCCCATTGTGACATCACAATGCCCTTTCCCCCATTGTGACATCACAAAGCCGATTCCCCTTTTGTGACATCACAATGCCGTTTTCCCCATTGTGACATCACAATGCCATTTCCCCATTGAGACATCACAATGCCCTTAACCACATTGTGACATCACAATGCCCTTTCCCCCTCTGTGATATCAGTATGCCATTTCCCCTATTGTGACATCACAATGCCCCTAACCACATTATGACATCACAATGCCCTTTCCCCCATTGTGACATCATAATGCAGTTGTCCCCCATTGTGACATCACAATGGCCTTTCCCCCATTGTGACATTACAATGCCCTTCCCCCCATTATGACATCACAATGCCCTTTCCCCCATTGTGACATCACAATGCCTTTTCCCCACTGTGACATCACAATGCACTTTTCCCCATTGTGACATCACAATGCCCTTTCCCCCATTGTGACATCACAATGCCGTTTCCCCCATTGTGATATCACAATGCCGTTTTCCCCATTCTGACATCACAATGCCGTTTTCCCCATTGTGACATCACAATGCCCTTTCCCACATTGTGACATCACAATGCCATTTCCCCATTGTGACATCACAATGCTCTTTCCCACATTGTGACATCACAATGCCTTTTCCCCCATTGTGACATCACAATGCCCTTTCCCCCATTGTGACATCACAATGCCCTTTCCCCCATTGTGACATCACAATCCTCTTTCCCCCATTGTTACATCACAATGCCGTTTTCCCCATTGTGACATCACAATGCCCTTTCCCCCATTGTGACATCACAATGCCCTTTCCCCCATTGTGACATCACAATGCTGTTTTCCCTATTGTGACATCACAATGCCCTTTCCCCATTGTGACATCACAATGCCATTTCCCCATTGTGACATCACAATGCCCTTTCCCCCATTGTGACATCACAATCCCCTTTCCCCCATTGTTACATCACAATGCCGTTTTCCCCATTGTGACATCACAATGCCCTTTCCCTCATTTTGACATCACAATGCCCTTTCCCCCATTGTGACATCACAATGCCCTTTCCCCCATTGTGACATCACAATGCTGTTTTCCCCATTGTGACATCACAATGCCCTTTCCCCATTGTGACATCACAATGCCATTTCCCCATTGTGACATCACAATGCCCTTTCCCCCATTGTGACATCACAATGCCCTTTCCTCCATTGTGACATCACAATGCCGTTTTTCCCATTGTGACATCACAACGCCCTTTCCCCCATTGTGACATCATAATGCCCTTTCCCCCATTGTGACATCACAATGCTGTTTTCCCCATTGTGACATCACAATGCCCTTTCCCCCATTGTGACATCACAAAGCCGATTCCCCTATTGTGACATCACAATGCCGTTTTCCCCATTGTGACATCACAATGCCATTTCCCACATTGTGACATCACAATGCCCTTAACCACATTGTGACATCACAATGCCCTATCCCCCATTGTGATATCAGTATGCCATTTCCCCTATTGTGACATCACAATGCCCCTAACCACATTATGACATCACAATGCCCTTTCCCCCATTGTGACATCATAATGCAGTTTTCCCCCATTGTGACATCACAATGGCCTTTCCCCCATTGTGACAGCACAATGCCATTCCCCCCATTATGACATCACAATGCCCTTTCCCCCATTGTGACGTCACAATGCCCTTTCGCCCATTGTGACATCACAATGCTGTTTCCTCTATTGTGACATCACAATGCCGTTTTCCCCATTGTGACATAACAATGCCATTTCCGCTATTGTGACATAACAATGCCGTTTTCCCCATTGTGACATCACAATGCCCTTCCCCCATTGTGGCATCACAATGCCCTTTCCCCCATTGTGACATCACAATGCCCTTTCCCCCATTGTGACATCACAATGCCATTTCCCCCATTGTGACATCACAATGCCCTTTCCCCCACTGTGACATCACAATGCCCTTTCCCTCATTGTGACATCACAATGCCGTTTCCCCTATTGTGACATCACAATGCCGTTTCCCCATTGTGACATCACAATGCCGTTTCCCCCATTGTGACATCACAATGCCCTTTCCCCCATTGTGACATCACAATGCCCTTTCCCCCATTGTGACATCACAATGCCCTTTCCCCCATTGTGACATCACAATGCCGTTTTCCCCATTGTGACATCACAATGCCCTTTCCCCCATTGTGACATCACAATGCCGTTTTCCCCATTGTGACATCACAATGCCCTTTCCCCCATTGTGACATCACAATGCTGTTTTCCCCATTGTGACATCACAATGCCCTTTCCCCCATTGTGACATCATAATGCCCTTTCCCCCATTGTGACATCACAATGCTGTTTTCCCCATTGTGACATCACAATGCCCTTTCCCCCATTGTGATATCACAAAGCCGATTCCCCTATTGTGACATCACAATGCTGTTTTCCCCATTGTGACATCACAATGCCCTTTCCCCCATTGTGACATCACAAAGCCGATTCCCCTATTGTGACATCACAATGCCGTTTTCCCCATTGTGACATCACAATGCCATTTCCCCATTGAGACATCACAATGCCCTTAAGCACATTGTGACATCACAATGCCCTTTCCCCCATTGTGATATAAGTATGCCATTTCCCCTATTGTGACATCACAATGCCCCTAACCACATTATGACATCACAATGCCCTTTCCCCCCATTGTGACATTATAATGCAGTTTTCCCCCATTGTGACATCACAATGGCCTTTCCCCCATTGTGACATCACAATGCCCTTTCCCCCATTATGACATCACAATGCCCTTTCCCCCATTGTGACATCACAATGCCTTTTCCCCACTGTGACATCACAATGCACTTTTCCCCATTGTGACATCACAATGCCCTTTCCCCCATTGTGACATCACAATGCCGTTTTCCCCATTGTGACATCACAATGCCCTTTCCCCCATTGTGACATCACAATGCCCTTTCCCACATTGTGACATCACAATGCCATTTCCCCATTGTGACATCACAATGCTCTTTCCCACATTGTGACATCACAATGCCTTTTCCCCCATTGTGATGTCACAATGCCCTTTCCCCCATTGTGACATCACAATGGCCTTTCCCCCATTGTGACATCACAATGCCTTTCGCCCCATTTTGACATCACAATGCCCTTTCCCCCATTGTGACATCACAATGCCTTTTCCCCATTGTGACATCGCAATGCACTTTTCCCCATTGGGACATCACAATGCCCTTTCCCCCATTGTGAAATCACAATGCCGTTTCCCCCATTGTGATATCACAATGCCGTTTTTCCCATTGTGACATCACAATGCCCTTTCGCCCATTGTGACATCACAATGCTGTTTCCCCTATTGTGACATCACAATGCCGTTTTCCCTATTGTGACATAACAATGCCATTTCCCCATTGTGACATCACAATGCCCTTTGCCACATTGTGACATCACAATGCCCTTTCCCCCATTGTGACATCACAATGCCCTTTCCCCTATTGTGACATAACAATGCCGTTTTCAACATTGTGACATCACAATGCCCTTCCCCCATTGTGGCATCACAATGCCCTTTCCCCCATTGTGACATCACAATGCCCTTTCCCCCATTGTGACATCACAATGCCCTTTCCCCCATTGTGACATCACAATGCCCTTTCCCCCACTGTGACATCACAATGCCCTTTCCCCCATTGTGACATCACAATGCCGTTTCCCCTATTGTGACATCACAATGCCGTTTTCCCCATTGTGACATCACAATGCCATTTCCCCATTGTGACATCACAATGCCATTTCCCCATTGTGACATCACAATGCCCTTTCCCCCATTGTGACATCACAATCCCCTTTCCCCCATTGTTACATCACAATGCCGTTTTCCCCATTGTGACATCACAATGCCCTTTCCCCCATTGTGACATCACAAAGCCGTTTTCCCCATTGTGACATCACAATGCCCTTTCCGCCATTGTGACATCATAATGCCCTTTCCCCCATTGTGACATCACAATGCTGTTTTCCCCATTGTGACATCACAATGCCCTTTCCCCCATTGTGACATCACAAAGCCGATTCCCCTATTGTGACATCACAGTGCTGTTTTCCCCATTGTGACATCACAATGCCCTTTCCCCCATTGTGACATCACAAAGCCGATTCCCCTTTTGTGACATCACAATGCCGTTTTCCCCATTGTGACATCACAATGCCATTTCCCCATTGAGACATCACAATGCCCTTAACCACATTGTGACATCACAATGCCCTTTCCCCCTCTGTGATATCAGTATGCCATTTCCCCTATTGTGACATCACAATGCCCCTAACCACATTATGACATCACAATGCCCTTTCCCCCATTGTGACATCATAATGCAGTTGTCCCCCATTGTGACATCACAATGGCCTTTCCCCCATTGTGACATTACAATGCCCTTCCCCCCATTATGACATCACAATGCCCTTTCCCCCATTGTGACATCACAATGCCTTTTCCCCACTGTGACATCACAATGCACTTTTCCCCATTGTGACATCACAATGCCCTTTCCCCCATTGTGACATCACAATGCCGTTTCCCCCATTGTGATATCACAATGCCGTTTTCCCCATTCTGACATCACAATGCCGTTTTCCCCATTGTGACATCACAATGCCCTTTCCCACATTGTGACATCACAATGCCATTTCCCCATTGTGACATCACAATGCTCTTTCCCACATTGTGACATCACAATGCCTTTTCCCCCATTGTGACATCACAATGCCCTTTCCCCCATTGTGACATCACAATGCCCTTTCCCCCATTGTGACATCACAATCCTCTTTCCCCCATTGTTACATCACAATGCCGTTTTCCCCATTGTGACATCACAATGCCCTTTCCCCCATTGTGACATCACAATGCCCTTTCCCCCATTGTGACATCACAATGCTGTTTTCCCTATTGTGACATCACAATGCCCTTTCCCCATTGTGACATCACAATGCCATTTCCCCATTGTGACATCACAATGCCCTTTCCCCCATTGTGACATCACAATCCCCTTTCCCCCATTGTTACATCACAATGCCGTTTTCCCCATTGTGACATCACAATGCCCTTTCCCTCATTTTGACATCACAATGCCCTTTCCCCCATTGTGACATCACAATGCCCTTTCCCCCATTGTGACATCACAATGCTGTTTTCCCCATTGTGACATCACAATGCCCTTTCCCCATTGTGACATCACAATGCCATTTCCCCATTGTGACATCACAATGCCCTTTCCCCCATTGTGACATCACAATGCCCTTTCCTCCATTGTGACATCACAATGCCGTTTTTCCCATTGTGACATCACAACGCCCTTTCCCCCATTGTGACATCATAATGCCCTTTCCCCCATTGTGACATCACAATGCTGTTTTCCCCATTGTGACATCACAATGCCCTTTCCCCCATTGTGACATCACAAAGCCGATTCCCCTATTGTGACATCACAATGCCGTTTTCCCCATTGTGACATCACAATGCCATTTCCCACATTGTGACATCACAATGCCCTTAACCACATTGTGACATCACAATGCCCTATCCCCCATTGTGATATCAGTATGCCATTTCCCCTATTGTGACATCACAATGCCCCTAACCACATTATGACATCACAATGCCCTTTCCCCCATTGTGACATCATAATGCAGTTTTCCCCCATTGTGACATCACAATGGCCTTTCCCCCATTGTGACAGCACAATGCCATTCCCCCCATTATGACATCACAATGCCCTTTCCCCCATTGTGACGTCACAATGCCCTTTCGCCCATTGTGACATCACAATGCTGTTTCCTCTATTGTGACATCACAATGCCGTTTTCCCCATTGTGACATAACAATGCCATTTCCGCTATTGTGACATAACAATGCCGTTTTCCCCATTGTGACATCACAATGCCCTTCCCCCATTGTGGCATCACAATGCCCTTTCCCCCATTGTGACATCACAATGCCCTTTCCCCCATTGTGACATCACAATGCCATTTCCCCCATTGTGACATCACAATGCCCTTTCCCCCACTGTGACATCACAATGCCCTTTCCCTCATTGTGACATCACAATGCCGTTTCCCCTATTGTGACATCACAATGCCGTTTCCCCATTGTGACATCACAATGCCGTTTCCCCCATTGTGACATCACAATGCCCTTTCCCCCATTGTGACATCACAATGCCCTTTCCCCCATTGTGACATCACAATGCCCTTTCCCCCATTGTGACATCACAATGCCGTTTTCCCCATTGTGACATCACAATGCCCTTTCCCCCATTGTGACATCACAATGCCGTTTTCCCCATTGTGACATCACAATGCCCTTTCCCCCATTGTGACATCACAATGCTGTTTTCCCCATTGTGACATCACAATGCCCTTTCCCCCATTGTGACATCATAATGCCCTTTCCCCCATTGTGACATCACAATGCTGTTTTCCCCATTGTGACATCACAATGCCCTTTCCCCCATTGTGACATCACAAAGCCGATTCCCCTATTGTGACATCACAATGCTGTTTTCCCCATTGTGACATCACAATGCCCTTTCCCCCATTGTGACATCACAAAGCCGATTCCCCTATTGTGACATCACAATGCCGTTTTCCCCATTGTGACATCACAATGCCATTTCCCCATTGAGACATCACAATGCCCTTAAGCACATTGTGACATCACAATGCCCTTTCCCCCATTGTGATATAAGTATGCCATTTCCCCTATTGTGACATCACAATGCCCCTAACCACATTATGACATCACAATGCCCTTTCCCCCCATTGTGACATTATAATGCAGTTTTCCCCCATTGTGACATCACAATGGCCTTTCCCCCATTGTGACATCACAATGCCCTTTCCCCCATTATGACATCACAATGCCCTTTCCCCCATTGTGACATCACAATGCCTTTTCCCCACTGTGACATCACAATGCACTTTTCCCCATTGTGACATCACAATGCCCTTTCCCCCATTGTGACATCACAATGCCGTTTTCCCCATTGTGACATCACAATGCCCTTTCCCCCATTGTGACATCACAATGCCCTTTCCCACATTGTGACATCACAATGCCATTTCCCCATTGTGACATCACAATGCTCTTTCCCACATTGTGACATCACAATGCCTTTTCCCCCATTGTGATGTCACAATGCCCTTTCCCCCATTGTGACATCACAATGGCCTTTCCCCCATTGTGACATCACAATGCCTTTCGCCCCATTTTGACATCACAATGCCCTTTCCCCCATTGTGACATCACAATGCCTTTTCCCCATTGTGACATCACAATGCACTTTTCCCCATTGGGACATCACAATGCCCTTTCCCCCATTGTGAAATCACAATGCCGTTTCCCCCATTGTGATATCACAATGCCGTTTTTCCCATTGTGACATCACAATGCCCTTTCGCCCATTGTGACATCACAATGCTGTTTCCCCTATTGTGACATCACAATGCCGTTTTCCCTATTGTGACATAACAATGCCATTTCCCCATTGTGACATCACAATGCCCTTTGCCACATTGTGACATCACAATGCCCTTTCCCCCATTGTGACATCACAATGCCCTTTCCCCTATTGTGACATAACAATGCCGTTTTCAACATTGTGACATCACAATGCCCTTCCCCCATTGTGGCATCACAATGCCCTTTCCCCCATTGTGACATCACAATGCCCTTTCCCCCATTGTGACATCACAATGCCCTTTCCCCCATTGTGACATCACAATGCCCTTTCCCCCATTGTGACATCACAATGCCCTTTCCCCCACTGTAACATCACAATGCCCTTTCCCTCATTGTGACATCACAATGCCGTTTCCCCCATTGTGACATCACAATGCCCTTTCCCCCATTGTGACATCACAATGCCGTTTTCCCCATTGTGACATCACAATGCCCTTTCCGCCATTGTGACATCATAATGCCCTTTCCCCCATTGTGACATCACAATGCTGTTTTCCCCATTGTTACATCACAATGCCCTTTCCCCCATTGTGACATCACAAAGCCGATTCCCCTATTGTGACATCACAGTGCTGTTTTCCCCATTGTGACATCACAATGCCCTTTCCCCCATTGTGACATCACAAAGCCGATTCCCCTTTTGTGACATCACAATGCCGTTTTCCCCATTGTGACATCACAATGCCATTTCCCCATTGAGACATCACAATGCCCTTAACCACATTGTGACATCACAATGCCCTTTCCCCCTCTGTGATATCAGTATGCCATTTCCCCTATTGTGACATCACAATGCCCCTAACCACATTATGACATCACAATGCCCTTTCCCCCATTGTGACATCATAATGCAGTTGTCCCCCATTGTGACATCACAATGGCCTTTCCCCCATTGTGACATTACAATGCCCTTCCCCCCATTATGACATCACAATGCCCTTTCCCCCATTGTGACATCACAATGCCTTTTCCCCACTGTGACATCACAATGCACTTTTCCCCATTGTGACATCACAATGCCCTTTCCCCCATTGTGACATCACAATGCCGTTTCCCCCATTGTGATATCACAATGCCGTTTTCCCCATTCTGACATCACAATGCCGTTTTCCCCATTGTGACATCACAATGCCCTTTCCCCCATTGTGACATCACAATGCCCTTTCCCACATTGTGACATTACAATGCCATTTCCCCATTGTGACATCACAATGCTCTTTCCCACATTGTGACATCACAATGCCTTTTCCCCCATTGTGACATCACAATGCCCTTTCCCCCATTGTGACATCACAATGCCCTTTCCCCCATTGTGACATCACAATCCTCTTTCCCCCATTGTTACATCACAATGCCGTTTTCCCCATTGTGACATCACAATGCCCTTTCCCCCATTGTGACATCACAATGCCCTTTCCCCCATTGTGACATCACAATGCTGTTTTCCCTATTGTGACATCACAATGCCCTTTCCCCATTGTGACATCACAATGCCATTTCCCCATTGTGACATCACAATGCCCTTTCCCCCATTGTGACATCACAATCCCCTTTCCCCCATTGTTACATCACAATGCCGTTTTCCCCATTGTGACATCACAATGCCCTTTCCCCCATTTTGACATCACAATGCCCTTTCCCCCATTGTGACATCACAATGCCCTTTCCCCCATTGTGACATCACAATGCTGTTTTCCCCATTGTGACATCACAATGCCCTTTCCCCATTGTGACATCACAATGCCATTTCCCCATTGTGACATCACAATGCCCTTTCCCCCATTGTGACATCACAATGCCCTTTCCTCCATTGTGACATCACAATGCCGTTTTTCCCATTGTGACATCACAACGCCCTTTCCCCCATTGTGACATCATAATGCCCTTTCCCCCATTGTGACATCACAATGCTGTTTTCCCCATTGTGACATCACAATGCCCTTTCCCCCATTGTGACATCACAAAGCCGATTCCCCTATTGTGACATCACAATGCCGTTTTCCCCATTGTGACATCACAATGCCATTTCCCACATTGTGACATCACAATGCCCTTAACCACATTGTGACATCACAATGCCCTATCCCCCATTGTGATATCAGTATGCCATTTCCCCTATTGTGACATCACAATGCCCCTAACCACATTATGACATCACAATGCCCTTTCCCCCATTGTGACATCATAATGCAGCTTTCCCCCATTGTGACATCACAATGGCCTTTCCCCCATTGTGACATCACAATGCCGTTCCCCCCATTATGACATCACAATGCCCTTTCCCCCATTGTGACGTCACAATGCCCTTTCGCCCATTGTGACATCACAATGCTGTTTCCTCTATTGTGACATCACAATGCCGTTTTCCCCATTGTGACATAACAATGCCATTTCCGCTATTGTGACATAACAATGCCGTTTTCCCCATTGTGACATCACAATGCCCTTCCCCCATTGTGGCATCACAATGCCCTTTCCCCCATTGTGACATCACAATGCCCTTTCCCCCATTGTGACATCACAATGCCATTTCCCCCATTGTGACATCACAATGCCCTTTCCCCCACTGTGACATCACAATGCCCTTTCCCTCATTGTGACATCACAATGCCGTTTCCCCTATTGTGACATCACAATGCCGTTTTCCCCATTGTGACATCACAATGCCGTTTCCCCCATTGTGACATCACAATGCCCTTTCCCCCATTGTGACATCACAATGCCCTTTCCCCCATTGTGACATCACAATGCCCTTTCCCCCATTGTGACATCACAATGCCGTTTTCCCCATTGTGACATCACAATGCCCTTTCCCCCATTGTGACATCACAATGCCGTTTTCCCCATTGTGACATCACAATGCCCTTTCCCCCATTGTGACATCACAATGCTGTTTTCCCCATTGTGACATCACAATGCCCTTTCCCCCATTGTGACATCATAATGCCCTTTCCCCCATTGTGACATCACAATGCTGTTTTCCCCATTGTGACATCACAATGCCCTTTCCCCCATTGTGACATCACAAAGCCGATTCCCCTATTGTGACATCACAATGCTGTTTTCCCCATTGTGACATCACAATGCCCTTTCCCCCATTGTGACATCACAAAGCCGATTCCCCTATTGTGACATCACAATGCCGTTTTCCCCATTGTGACATCACAATGCCATTTCCCCATTGAGACATCACAATGCCCTTAAGCACATTGTGACATCACAATGCCCTTTCCCCCATTGTGATATAAGTATGCCATTTCCCCTATTGTGACATCACAATGCCCCTAACCACATTATGACATCACAATGCCCTTTCCCCCATTGTGACATCATAATGCAGTTTTCCCCCATTGTGACATCACAATGGCCTTTCCCCCATTGTGACATCACAATGCCCTTTCCCCCATTATGACATCACAATGCCCTTTCCCCCATTGTGACATCACAATGCCTTTTCCCCACTGTGACATCACAATGCACTTTTCCCCATTGTGACATCACAATGCCCTTTCCCCCATTGTGACATCACAATGCTCTTTCCCCATTGTGACATCACAATGCCCTTTCCCCCATTGTGACATCACAATGCCCTTTCCCACATTGTGACATCACAATGCCATTTCCCCATTGTGACATCACAATGCTCTTTCCCACATTGTGACATCACAATGCCTTTTCCCCCATTGTGATATCACAATGCCCTTTCCCCCATTGTGACATCACAATGGCCTTTCCCCCATTGTGACATCACAATGCCTTTCGCCCCATTTTGACATCACAATGCCCTTTCCCCCATTGTGACATCACAATGGCCTTTCCCCCATTGTGACATTACAATGCCCTTCCCCCCATTATGACATCACAATGCCCTTTCCCCCATTGTGACATCACAATGCCTTTTCCCCACTGTGACATCACAATGCACTTTTCCCCATTGTGACATCACAATGCCCTTTCCCCCATTGTGACATCACAATGCCGTTTCCCCCATTGTGATATCACAATGCCGTTTTCCCCATTCTGACATCACAATGCCGTTTTCCCCATTGTGACATCACAATGCCCTTTCCCCCATTGTGACATCACAATGCCCTTTCCCACATTGTGACATTACAATGCCATTTCCCCATTGTGACATCACAATGCTCTTTCCCACATTGTGACATCACAATGCCTTTTCCCCCATTGTGACATCACAATGCCCTTTCCCCCATTGTGACATCACAATGCCCTTTCCCCCATTGTGACATCACAATGCCCTTTCCCCCATTGTGACATCACAATCCTCTTTCCCCCATTGTTACATCACAATGCCGTTTTCCCCATTGTGACATCACAATGCCCTTTCCCCCATTGTGACATCACAATGCCCTTTCCCCCATTGTGACATCACAATGCTGTTTTCCCTATTGTGACATCACAATGCCCTTTCCCCATTGTGACATCACAATGCCATTTCCCCATTGTGACATCACAATGCCCTTTCCCCCATTGTGACATCACAATCCCCTTTCCCCCATTGTTACATCACAATGCCGTTTTCCCCATTGTGACATCACAATGCCCTTTCCCCCATTTTGACATCACAATGCCCTTTCCCCCATTGTGACATCACAATGCCCTTTCCCCCATTGTGACATCACAATGCTGTTTTCCCCATTGTGACATCACAATGCCCTTTCCCCATTGTGACATCACAATGCCATTTCCCCATTGTGACATCACAATGCCCTTTCCCCCATTGTGACATCACAATGCCCTTTCCTCCATTGTGACATCACAATGCCGTTTTTCCCATTGTGACATCACAACGCCCTTTCCCCCATTGTGACATCATAATGCCCTTTCCCCCATTGTGACATCACAATGCTGTTTTCCCCATTGTGACATCACAATGCCCTTTCCCCCATTGTGACATCACAAAGCCGATTCCCCTATTGTGACATCACAATGCCGTTTTCCCCATTGTGACATCACAATGCCATTTCCCACATTGTGACATCACAATGCCCTTAACCACATTGTGACATCACAATGCCCTATCCCCCATTGTGATATCAGTATGCCATTTCCCCTATTGTGACATCACAATGCCCCTAACCACATTATGACATCACAATGCCCTTTCCCCCATTGTGACATCATAATGCAGTTTTCCCCCATTGTGACATCACAATGGCCTTTCCCCCATTGTGACATCACAATGCCGTTCCCCCCATTATGACATCACAATGCCCTTTCCCCCATTGTGACGTCACAATGCCCTTTCGCCCATTGTGACATCACAATGCTGTTTCCTCTATTGTGACATCACAATGCCGTTTTCCCCATTGTGACATAACAATGCCATTTCCGCTATTGTGACATAACAATGCCGTTTTCCCCATTGTGACATCACAATGCCCTTCCCCCATTGTGGCATCACAATGCCCTTTCCCCCATTGTGACATCACAATGCCCTTTCCCCCATTGTGACATCACAATGCCATTTCCCCCATTGTGACATCACAATGCCCTTTCCCCCACTGTGACATCACAATGCCCTTTCCCTCATTGTGACATCACAATGCCGTTTCCCCTATTGTGACATCACAATGCCGTTTTCCCCATTGTGACATCACAATGCCGTTTCCCCCATTGTGACATCACAATGCCCTTTCCCCCATTGTGACATCACAATGCCCTTTCCCCCATTGTGACATCACAATGCCCTTTCCCCCATTGTGACATCACAATGCCGTTTTCCCCATTGTGACATCACAATGCCCTTTCCCCCATTGTGACATCACAATGCCGTTTTCCCCATTGTGACATCACAATGCCCTTTCCCCCATTGTGACATCACAATGCTGTTTTCCCCATTGTGACATCACAATGCCCTTTCCCCCATTGTGACATCATAATGCCCTTTCCCCCATTGTGACATCACAATGCTGTTTTCCCCATTGTGACATCACAATGCCCTTTCCCCCATTGTGACATCACAAAGCCGATTCCCCTATTGTGACATCACAATGCTGTTTTCCCCATTGTGACATCACAATGCCCTTTCCCCCATTGTGACATCACAAAGCCGATTCCCCTATTGTGACATCACAATGCCGTTTTCCCCATTGTGACATCACAATGCCATTTCCCCATTGAGACATCACAATGCCCTTAAGCACATTGTGACATCACAATGCCCTTTCCCCCATTGTGATATAAGTATGCCATTTCCCCTATTGTGACATCACAATGCCCCTAACCACATTATGACATCACAATGCCCTTTCCCCCATTGTGACATCATAATGCAGTTTTCCCCCATTGTGACATCACAATGGCCTTTCCCCCATTGTGACATCACAATGCCCTTTCCCCCATTATGACATCACAATGCCCTTTCCCCCATTGTGACATCACAATGCCTTTTCCCCACTGTGACATCACAATGCACTTTTCCCCATTGTGACATCACAATGCCCTTTCCCCCATTGTGACATCACAATGCCGTTTTCCCCATTGTGACATCACAATGCCCTTTCCCCCATTGTGACATCACAATGCCCTTTCCCACATTGTGACATCACAATGCCATTTCCCCATTGTGACATCACAATGCTCTTTCCCACATTGTGACATCACAATGCCTTTTCCCCCATTGTGATATCACAATGCCCTTTCCCCCATTGTGACATCACAATGGCCTTTCCCCCATTGTGACATCACAATGCCTTTCGCCCCATTTTGACATCACAATGCCCTTTCCCCCATTGTGACATCACAATGCCTTTTCCCCATTGTGACATCACAATGCACTTTTCCCCATTGGGACATCACAATGCCCTTTCCCCCATTGTGAAATCACAATGCCGTTTCCCCCATTGTGATATCACAATGCCCTTTCGCCCATTGTGACATCACAATGCTGTTTCCCCTATTGTGACATCACAATGCCGTTTTCCCTATTGTGATATAACAATGCCATTTCCCCATTGTGACATCACAATGCCCTTTGCCACATTGTGACATCACAATGCCCTTTCCCCCATTGTGACATCACAATGCCCTTTCCCCTATTGTGACATAACAATGCCGTTTTCAACATTGTGACATCACAATGCCCTTCCCCCATTGTGGCATCACAATGCCCTTTCCCCCATTGTGACATCACAATGCCCTTTCCCCCATTGTGACATCACAATGCCCTTTCCCCCATTGTGACATCACAATGCCCTTTCCCCCATTGTGACATCACAATGCCCTTTCCCCCACTGTAACATCACAATGCCCTTTCCCTCATTGTGACATCACAATGCCGTTTCCCCTATTGTGACATCACAATGCCGTTTTCCCCATTGTGACATCACAATGCCGTTTCCCCTATTGTGACATCACAATGCCCTTTCCCCCATTGTGACATCACAATGCCCTTTCCCCCATTGTGACATCACAATGCCCTTTCCCCCATTGTGACATCACAATGCCGTTTTCCCCATTGTGACATCACAATGCCCTTTCCCCCATTGTGACATCACAATGCTGTTTTCCCCATTGTGACATCACAATGCCCTTTCCGCCATTGTGACATCATAATGCCCTTTCCCCCATTGTGACATCACAATGCTGTTTTCCCCATTGTGACATCACAATGCCCTTTCCCCCATTGTGACATCACAAAGCCGATTCCCCTATTGTGACATCACAATGCTGTTTTCCCCATTGTGACATCACAATGCCCTTTCCCCCATTGTGAAATCACAAAGCCGATTCCCCTTTTGTGACATCACAATGCCGTTTTCCCCATTGTGACATCACAATGCCATTTCCCCATTGAGACATCACAATGCCCTTTCCCCCATTGTGATATCAGTATGCCATTTCCCCTATTGTGACATCACAATGCCCCTAACCACATTATGACATCACAATGCCCTTTCCCCCATTGTGACATCATAATGCAGTTTTCCCCCATTGTGACATCACAATGGCCTTTCCCCCATTGTGACATCACAATGCCCTTCCCCCCATTATGACATCACAATGCCCTTTCCCCCATTGTGACATCACAATGCCTTTTCCCCACTGTGACATCACAATGCACTTTTCCCCATTGTGACATCACAATGCCCTTTCCCCCATTGTGACATCACAATGCCGTTTCCCCCATTGTGATATCACAATGCCGTTTTCCCCATTGTGACATCACAGTGCCGTTTTCCCCATTGTGACATCGCAATGCCCTTTCCCCCATTGTGACATCACAATGCCCTTTCCCACATTATGACATCACAATGCCATTTCCCCATTGTGACATCACAATGCCTTTTCCCACATTGTGACATCACAATGCCTTTTCCCCCATTGTGACATCACAATGCCCTTTCCCCCATTGTGACATCACAATGCCCTTTCCCCCATTGTGACATCACAATCCCCTTTCCCCCATTGTTACATCACAATGCCGTTTTCCCCATTGTGACATCACAATGCCCTTTCCCCCATTGTGACATCACAATGCCCTTTCCCCCTTTGTGACATCACAATGCCCTTTCCCCCATTGTGACATCACAATGCTGTTTTCCCCATTGTGACATCACAATGCCCTTTCCCCATTGTGACATCACAATGCCATTTCCCCATTGTGACATCACAATGCCCTTTCCCCCATTGTGACATCACAATCCCCTTTCCCCCATTGTTACATCACAATGCCGTTTTCCCCATTGTGACATCACAATGCCCTTTCCCCCATTGTGACATCACAATGCCCTTTCCCCCATTGTGACATCACAATGCCCTTTCCCCCATTGTGACATCACAATGCCCTTTCCCCCATTGTGACATCACAATGCTGTTTTCCCCATTGTGACATCACAATGCCCTTTCCCCATTGTGACATCACAATGCCATTTCCCCATTGTGACATCACAATGCCCTTTCCCCCATTGTGACATCACAATGCCCTTTCCTCCATTGTGACATCACAATGCCCTTTCCCCCATTGTGACATCACACAGCCATTTCCCCCATTGTTACATCACAATGCTGTTTTCCCCATTGTGACATCACAATGCCCTTTCCCCCATTGTGACATCATAATGCCCTTTCCCCCATTGTGACATCACAATGCTGTTTTCCCCATTGTGACATCACAATGCCCTTTCCCCCATTGTGACATCACAAAGCCGATTCCCCTATTGTGACATCACAATGCCGTTTTCCCCATTGTGACATCACAATGCCATTTCCCACATTGTGAAATCACAATGCCCTTAACCACATTGTGACATCACAATGCCCTTTCCCCCATTGTGATATCAGTATGCCGTTTCCCCTATTGTGACATCACAATGCCCCTAACCACATTATGACATCACAATGCCCTTTCCCCATTGTGACATCATAATGCAGTTTTCCCCCATTGTGACATCACAATGGCCTTTCCCCCATTGTGACATCACAATGCCCTTCCCCCCATTATGACATCACAATGCCCTTTCCCCCATTGTGACGTCACAATGCCTTTTCCCCATTGTGACATCACAATGCACTTTTCCCCATTGTGACATCACAATGCCCTTTCCCCCATTGTGACATCACAATGACGTTTCCCCCATTGTGATATCACAATGCCGTTTTTCCCATTGTGACATCACAATGCCCTTTCGCCCATTGTGACATCACAATGCTGTTTCCCCTATTGTGACATCACAATGCCGTTTTCTCCATTGTGACATCACAATGCCCTTTGCCACATTGTGACATCACAATGCCCTTTCCCCCATTGTGACATCACAATGCCATTTCCCCTATTGTGACATAACAATGCCGTTTTCCCCATTGTGACATCACAATGCCCTTCCCCCATTGTGACATCACAATTCCCTTTCCCCCATTGTGACATCACAATGCCATTTCCCCCATTGTGACATCACAATGCCCTTTCCCACATTGTGACATCACAATGCCATTTCCCCATTGTGACATCACAATTCTCTTTCCCACATTGTGACATCACAATGCCTTTTCCCCCATTGTGACATCACAAGGCCCTTTCCCCCATTGTGACATCACAATGCCCTTTCCCCTATTGTGACATCACAATCCCCTTTCCCCCATTGTGACATCACAATGCCGTTTTCCCCATTGTGACATCACAATGCCCTTTCCCCCATTGTGACATCACAATGCCCTTTCCCCCATTGTGACATCACAATGCCCTTTCCCCCATTGTGACATCACAATGCTGTTTTCCCCATTGTGACATCACAATGCCCTTTCCCCATTGTGACATCACAATGCCATTTCCCCATTGTGACATCACAATGCCCTTTCCCCCATTGTGACATCACAATCCCCTTTCCCCCATTGTTACATCACAATGCCGTTTTCCCCATTGTGACATCACAATGCCCTTTCCCCCATTGTGACATCACATTGCCCTTTCCCCCATTGTGACATCACAATGCCCTTTCCCCCATTGTGACATCACAATGGCCTTTCCCCCATTGTGACATTACAATGCCCTTCCCCCCATTATGACATCACAATGCCCTTTCCCCCATTGTGACATCACAATGCCTTTTCCCCACTGTGACATCACAATGCACTTTTCCCCATTGTGACATCACAATGCCCTTTCCCCCATTGTGACATCACAATGCCGTTTCCCCCATTGTGATATCACAATGCCGTTTTCCCCATTCTGATATCACAATGCCGTTTTCCCCATTGTGACATCACAATGCCCTTTCCCCCATTGTGACATCACAATGCCCTTTCCCACATTGTGACATCACAATGCCATTTCCCCATTGTGACATCACAATGCTCTTTCCCACATTGTGACATCACAATGCCTTTTCCCCCATTGTGACATCACAATGCCCTTTCCCCCATTGTGACATCACAATGCCCTTTCCCCCATTGTGACATCACAATCCTCTTTCCCCCATTGTTACATCACAATGCCGTTTTCCCCATTGTGACATCACAATGCCCTTTCCCCCATTGTGACATCACAATGCCCTTTCCCCCATTGTGACATCACAATGCTGTTTTCCCCATTGTGACATCACAATGCCCTTTCCCCATTGTGACATCACAATGCCATTTCCCCATTGTGACATCACAATGCCCTTTCCCCCATTGTGACATCACAATCCCCTTTCCCCCATTGTTACATCACAATGCCGTTTTCCCCATTGTGACATCACAATGCCCTTTCCCCCATTTTGACATCACAATGCCCTTTCCCCCATTGTGACATCACAATGCCCTTTCCCCCATTGTGACATCACAATGCTGTTTTCCCCATTGTGACATCACAATGCCCTTTCCCCATTGTGACATCACAATGCCATTTCCCCATTGTGACATCACAATGCCCTTTCCCCCATTGTGACATCACAATGCCCTTTCCTCCATTGTGACATCACAATGCCGTTTTTCCCATTGTGACATCACAACGCCCTTTCCCCCATTGTGACATCATAATGCCCTTTCCCCCATTGTGACATCACAATGCTGTTTTCCCCATTGTGACATCACAATGCCCTTTCCCCCATTGTGACATCACAAAGCCGATTCCCCTATTGTGACATCACAATGCCGTTTTCCCCATTGTGACATCACAATGCCATTTCCCACATTGTGACATCACAATGCCCTTAACCACATTGTGACATCACAATGCCCTTTCCCCCATTGTGATATCAGTATGCCATTTCCCCTATTGTGACATCACACTGCCCCTAACCACATTATGACATCACAATGCCCTTTCCCCCATTGTGACATCATAATGCAGTTTTCCCCCATTGTGACATCACAATGGCCTTTCCCCCATTGTGACATCACAATGCCGTTCCCCCCATTATGACATCACAATGCCCTTTCCCCCATTGTGACGTCACAATGCCCTTTCGCCCATTGTGACATCACAATGCTGTTTCCTCTATTGTGACATCACAATGCCCTTTCGCCCATTGTGACATCACAATGCTGTTTCCTCTATTGTGACATCACAATGCCGTTTTCCCCATTGTGACATAACAATGCCATTTCCGCTATTGTGACATAACAATGCCGTTTTCCCCATTGTGACATCACAATGCCCTTCCCCCATTGTGGCATCACAATGCCCTTTCCCCCATTGTGACATCACAATGCCCTTTCCCCCATTGTGACATCACAATGCCATTTCCCCCATTGTGACATCACAATGCCCTTTCCCCCACTGTGACATCACAATGCCCTTTCCCTCATTGTGACATCACAATGCCGTTTCCCCTATTGTGACATCACAATGCCGTTTTCCCCATTGTGACATCACAATGCCCTTTCCCCCATTGTGACATCACAATGCCGTTTTCCCCATTGTGACATCACAATGCCCTTTCCCCCATTGTGACATCACAATGCTGTTTTCCCCATTGTGACATCACAATGCCCTTTCCCCCATTGTGACATCATAATGCCCTTTCCCCCATTGTGACATCACAATGCTGTTTTCCCCATTGTGACATCACAATGCCCTTTCCCCCATTGTGACATCACAAAGCCGATTCCCCTATTGTGACATCACAATGCTGTTTTCCCCATTGTGACATCACAATGCCCTTTCCCCCATTGTGACATCACAAAGCCGATTCCCCTATTGTGACATCACAATGCCGTTTTCCCCATTGTGACATCACAATGCCATTTCCCCATTGAGACATCACAATGCCCTTAAGCACATTGTGACATCACAATGCCCTTTCCCCCATTGTGATATAAGTATGCCATTTCCCCTATTGTGACATCACAATGCCCCTAACCACATTATGACATCACAATGCCCTTTCCCCCATTGTGACATCATAATGCAGTTTTCCCCCATTGTGACATCACAATGGCCTTTCCCCCATTGTGACATCACAATTCCCTTTCCCCCATTATGACATCACAATGCCCTTTCCCCCATTGTGACATCACAATGCCTTTTCCCCACTGTGACATCACAATGCACTTTTCCCCATTGTGACATCACAATGCCCTTTCCCCCATTGTGACATCACAATGCTCTTTCCCCATTGTGACATCACAATGCCCTTTCCCCCATTGTGACATCACAATGCCCTTTCCCACATTGTGACATCACAATGCCATTTCCCCATTGTGACATCACAATGCTCTTTCCCACATTGTGACATCACAATGCCTTTTCCCCCATTGTGATATCACAATGCCCTTTCCCCCATTGTGACATCACAATGGCCTTTCCCCCATTGTGACATCACAATGCCTTTCGCCCCATTTTGACATCACAATGCCCTTTCCCCCATTGTGACATCACAATGGCCTTTCCCCCATTGTGACATTACAATGCCCTTCCCCCCATTATGACATCACAATGCCCTTTCCCCCATTGTGACATCACAATGCCTTTTCCCCACTGTGACATCACAATGCACTTTTCCCCATTGTGACATCACAATGCCCTTTCCCCCATTGTGACATCACAATGCCGTTTCCCCCATTGTGATATCACAATGCCGTTTTCCCCATTCTGACATCACAATGCCGTTTTCCCCATTGTGACATCACAATGCCCTTTCCCCCATTGTGACATCACAATGCCCTTTCCCACATTGTGACATTACAATGCCATTTCCCCATTGTGACATCACAATGCTCTTTCCCACATTGTGACATCACAATGCCTTTTCCCCCATTGTGACATCACAATGCCCTTTCCCCCATTGTGACATCACAATGCCCTTTCCCCCATTGTGACATCACAATCCTCTTTCCCCCATTGTTACATCACAATGCCGTTTTCCCCATTGTGACATCACAATGCCCTTTCCCCCATTGTGACATCACAATGCCCTTTCCCCCATTGTGACATCACAATGCTGTTTTCCCTATTGTGACATCACAATGCCCTTTCCCCATTGTGACATCACAATGCCATTTCCCCATTGTGACATCACAATGCCCTTTCCCCCATTGTGACATCACAATCCCCTTTCCCCCATTGTTACATCACAATGCCGTTTTCCCCATTGTGACATCACAATGCCCTTTCCCCCATTTTGACATCACAATGCCCTTTCCCCCATTGTGACATCACAATGCCCTTTCCCCCATTGTGACATCACAATGCTGTTTTCCCCATTGTGACATCACAATGCCCTTTCCCCATTGTGACATCACAATGCCATTTCCCCATTGTGACATCACAATGCCCTTTCCCCCATTGTGACATCACAATGCCCTTTCCTCCATTGTGACATCACAATGCCGTTTTTCCCATTGTGACATCACAACGCCCTTTCCCCCATTGTGACATCATAATGCCCTTTCCCCCATTGTGACATCACAATGCTGTTTTCCCCATTGTGACATCACAATGCCCTTTCCCCCATTGTGACATCACAAAGCCGATTCCCCTATTGTGACATCACAATGCCGTTTTCCCCATTGTGACATCACAATGCCATTTCCCACATTGTGACATCACAATGCCCTTAACCACATTGTGACATCACAATGCCCTATCCCCCATTGTGATATCAGTATGCCATTTCCCCTATTGTGACATCACAATGCCCCTAACCACATTATGACATCACAATGCCCTTTCCCCCATTGTGACATCATAATGCAGTTTTCCCCCATTGTGACATCACAATGGCCTTTCCCCCATTGTGACATCACAATGCCGTTCCCCCCATTATGACATCACAATGCCCTTTCCCCCATTGTGACGTCACAATGCCCTTTCGCCCATTGTGACATCACAATGCTGTTTCCTCTATTGTGACATCACAATGCCGTTTTCCCCATTGTGACATAACAATGCCATTTCCGCTATTGTGACATAACAATGCCGTTTTCCCCATTGTGACATCACAATGCCCTTCCCCCATTGTGGCATCACAATGCCCTTTCCCCCATTGTGACATCACAATGCCCTTTCCCCCATTGTGACATCACAATGCCATTTCCCCCATTGTGACATCACAATGCCCTTTCCCCCACTGTGACATCACAATGCCCTTTCCCTCATTGTGACATCACAATGCCGTTTCCCCTATTGTGACATCACAATGCCGTTTTCCCCATTGTGACATCACAATGCCGTTTCCCCCATTGTGACATCACAATGCCCTTTCCCCCATTGTGACATCACAATGCCCTTTCCCCCATTGTGACATCACAATGCCCTTTCCCCCATTGTGACATCACAATGCCGTTTTCCCCATTGTGACATCACAATGCCCTTTCCCCCATTGTGACATCACAATGCCGTTTTCCCCATTGTGACATCACAATGCCCTTTCCCCCATTGTGACATCACAATGCTGTTTTCCCCATTGTGACATCACAATGCCCTTTCCCCCATTGTGACATCATAATGCCCTTTCCCCCATTGTGACATCACAATGCTGTTTTCCCCATTGTGACATCACAATGCCCTTTCCCCCATTGTGACATCACAAAGCCGATTCCCCTATTGTGACATCACAATGCTGTTTTCCCCATTGTGACATCACAATGCCCTTTCCCCCATTGTGACATCACAAAGCCGATTCCCCTATTGTGACATCACAATGCCGTTTTCCCCATTGTGACATCACAATGCCATTTCCCCATTGAGACATCACAATGCCCTTAAGCACATTGTGACATCACAATGCCCTTTCCCCCATTGTGATATAAGTATGCCATTTCCCCTATTGTGACATCACAATGCCCCTAACCACATTATGACATCACAATGCCCTTTCCCCCATTGTGACATCATAATGCAGTTTTCCCCCATTGTGACATCACAATGGCCTTTCCCCCATTGTGACATCACAATGCCCTTTCCCCCATTATGACATCACAATGCCCTTTCCCCCATTGTGACATCACAATGCCTTTTCCCCACTGTGACATCACAATGCACTTTTCCCCATTGTGACATCACAATGCCCTTTCCCCCATTGTGACATCACAATGCCGTTTTCCCCATTGTGACATCACAATGCCCTTTCCCCCATTGTGACATCACAATGCCCTTTCCCACATTGTGACATCACAATGCCATTTCCCCATTGTGACATCACAATGCTCTTTCCCACATTGTGACATCACAATGCCTTTTCCCCCATTGTGATATCACAATGCCCTTTCCCCCATTGTGACATCACAATGGCCTTTCCCCCATTGTGACATCACAATGCCTTTCGCCCCATTTTGACATCACAATGCCCTTTCCCCCATTGTGACATCACAATGCCTTTTCCCCATTGTGACATCACAATGCACTTTTCCCCATTGGGACATCACAATGCCCTTTCCCCCATTGTGAAATCACAATGCCGTTTCCCCCATTGTGATATCACAATGCCCTTTCGCCCATTGTGACATCACAATGCTGTTTCCCCTATTGTGACATCACAATGCCGTTTTCCCTATTGTGATATAACAATGCCATTTCCCCATTGTGACATCACAATGCCCTTTGCCACATTGTGACATCACAATGCCCTTTCCCCCATTGTGACATCACAATGCCCTTTCCCCTATTGTGACATAACAATGCCGTTTTCAACATTGTGACATCACAATGCCCTTCCCCCATTGTGGCATCACAATGCCCTTTCCCCCATTGTGACATCACAATGCCCTTTCCCCCATTGTGACATCACAATGCCCTTTCCCCCATTGTGACATCACAATGCCCTTTCCCCCATTGTGACATCACAATGCCCTTTCCCCCACTGTAACATCACAATGCCCTTTCCCTCATTGTGACATCACAATGCCGTTTCCCCTATTGTGACATCACAATGCCGTTTTCCCCATTGTGACATCACAATGCCGTTTCCCCTATTGTGACATCACAATGCCCTTTCCCCCATTGTGACATCACAATGCCCTTTCCCCCATTGTGACATCACAATGCCCTTTCCCCCATTGTGACATCACAATGCCGTTTTCCCCATTGTGACATCACAATGCCCTTTCCCCCATTGTGACATCACAATGCTGTTTTCCCCATTGTGACATCACAATGCCCTTTCCGCCATTGTGACATCATAATGCCCTTTCCCCCATTGTGACATCACAATGCTGTTTTCCCCATTGTGACATCACAATGCCCTTTCCCCCATTGTGACATCACAAAGCCGATTCCCCTATTGTGACATCACAATGCTGTTTTCCCCATTGTGACATCACAATGCCCTTTCCCCCATTGTGAAATCACAAAGCCGATTCCCCTTTTGTGACATCACAATGCCGTTTTCCCCATTGTGACATCACAATGCCATTTCCCCATTGAGACATCACAATGCCCTTTCCCCCATTGTGATATCAGTATGCCATTTCCCCTATTGTGACATCACAATGCCCCTAACCACATTATGACATCACAATGCCCTTTCCCCCATTGTGACATCATAATGCAGTTTTCCCCCATTGTGACATCACAATGGCCTTTCCCCCATTGTGACATCACAATGCCCTTCCCCCCATTATGACATCACAATGCCCTTTCCCCCATTGTGACATCACAATGCCTTTTCCCCACTGTGACATCACAATGCACTTTTCCCCATTGTGACATCACAATGCCCTTTCCCCCATTGTGACATCACAATGCCGTTTCCCCCATTGTGATATCACAATGCCGTTTTCCCCATTGTGACATCACAGTGCCGTTTTCCCCATTGTGACATCGCAATGCCCTTTCCCCCATTGTGACATCACAATGCCCTTTCCCACATTATGACATCACAATGCCATTTCCCCATTGTGACATCACAATGCCTTTTCCCACATTGTGACATCACAATGCCTTTTCCCCCATTGTGACATCACAATGCCCTTTCCCCCATTGTGACATCACAATGCCCTTTCCCCCATTGTGACATCACAATCCCCTTTCCCCCATTGTTACATCACAATGCCGTTTTCCCCATTGTGACATCACAATGCCCTTTCCCCCATTGTGACATCACAATGCCCTTTCCCCCTTTGTGACATCACAATGCCCTTTCCCCCATTGTGACATCACAATGCTGTTTTCCCCATTGTGACATCACAATGCCCTTTCCCCATTGTGACATCACAATGCCATTTCCCCATTGTGACATCACAATGCCCTTTCCCCCATTGTGACATCACAATCCCCTTTCCCCCATTGTTACATCACAATGCCGTTTTCCCCATTGTGACATCACAATGCCCTTTCCCCCATTGTGACATCACAATGCCCTTTCCCCCATTGTGACATCACAATGCCCTTTCCCCCATTGTGACATCACAATGCCCTTTCCCCCATTGTGACATCACAATGCTGTTTTCCCCATTGTGACATCACAATGCCCTTTCCCCATTGTGACATCACAATGCCATTTCCCCATTGTGACATCACAATGCCCTTTCCCCCATTGTGACATCACAATGCCCTTTCCTCCATTGTGACATCACAATGCCCTTTCCCCCATTGTGACATCACACAGCCATTTCCCCCATTGTTACATCACAATGCTGTTTTCCCCATTGTGACATCACAATGCCCTTTCCCCCATTGTGACATCATAATGCCCTTTCCCCCATTGTGACATCACAATGCTGTTTTCCCCATTGTGACATCACAATGCCCTTTCCCCCATTGTGACATCACAAAGCCGATTCCCCTATTGTGACATCACAATGCCGTTTTCCCCATTGTGACATCACAATGCCATTTCCCACATTGTGAAATCACAATGCCCTTAACCACATTGTGACATCACAATGCCCTTTCCCCCATTGTGATATCAGTATGCCGTTTCCCCTATTGTGACATCACAATGCCCCTAACCACATTATGACATCACAATGCCCTTTCCCCATTGTGACATCATAATGCAGTTTTCCCCCATTGTGACATCACAATGGCCTTTCCCCCATTGTGACATCACAATGCCCTTCCCCCCATTATGACATCACAATGCCCTTTCCCCCATTGTGACGTCACAATGCCTTTTCCCCATTGTGACATCACAATGCACTTTTCCCCATTGTGACATCACAATGCCCTTTCCCCCATTGTGACATCACAATGACGTTTCCCCCATTGTGATATCACAATGCCGTTTTTCCCATTGTGACATCACAATGCCCTTTCGCCCATTGTGACATCACAATGCTGTTTCCCCTATTGTGACATCACAATGCCGTTTTCTCCATTGTGACATCACAATGCCCTTTGCCACATTGTGACATCACAATGCCCTTTCCCCCATTGTGACATCACAATGCCATTTCCCCTATTGTGACATAACAATGCCGTTTTCCCCATTGTGACATCACAATGCCCTTCCCCCATTGTGACATCACAATTCCCTTTCCCCCATTGTGACATCACAATGCCATTTCCCCCATTGTGACATCACAATGCCCTTTCCCACATTGTGACATCACAATGCCATTTCCCCATTGTGACATCACAATTCTCTTTCCCACATTGTGACATCACAATGCCTTTTCCCCCATTGTGACATCACAAGGCCCTTTCCCCCATTGTGACATCACAATGCCCTTTCCCCTATTGTGACATCACAATCCCCTTTCCCCCATTGTGACATCACAATGCCGTTTTCCCCATTGTGACATCACAATGCCCTTTCCCCCATTGTGACATCACAATGCCCTTTCCCCCATTGTGACATCACAATGCCCTTTCCCCCATTGTGACATCACAATGCTGTTTTCCCCATTGTGACATCACAATGCCCTTTCCCCATTGTGACATCACAATGCCATTTCCCCATTGTGACATCACAATGCCCTTTCCCCCATTGTGACATCACAATCCCCTTTCCCCCATTGTTACATCACAATGCCGTTTTCCCCATTGTGACATCACAATGCCCTTTCCCCCATTGTGACATCACATTGCCCTTTCCCCCATTGTGACATCACAATGCCCTTTCCCCCATTGTGACATCACAATGGCCTTTCCCCCATTGTGACATTACAATGCCCTTCCCCCCATTATGACATCACAATGCCCTTTCCCCCATTGTGACATCACAATGCCTTTTCCCCACTGTGACATCACAATGCACTTTTCCCCATTGTGACATCACAATGCCCTTTCCCCCATTGTGACATCACAATGCCGTTTCCCCCATTGTGATATCACAATGCCGTTTTCCCCATTCTGATATCACAATGCCGTTTTCCCCATTGTGACATCACAATGCCCTTTCCCCCATTGTGACATCACAATGCCCTTTCCCACATTGTGACATCACAATGCCATTTCCCCATTGTGACATCACAATGCTCTTTCCCACATTGTGACATCACAATGCCTTTTCCCCCATTGTGACATCACAATGCCCTTTCCCCCATTGTGACATCACAATGCCCTTTCCCCCATTGTGACATCACAATCCTCTTTCCCCCATTGTTACATCACAATGCCGTTTTCCCCATTGTGACATCACAATGCCCTTTCCCCCATTGTGACATCACAATGCCCTTTCCCCCATTGTGACATCACAATGCTGTTTTCCCCATTGTGACATCACAATGCCCTTTCCCCATTGTGACATCACAATGCCATTTCCCCATTGTGACATCACAATGCCCTTTCCCCCATTGTGACATCACAATCCCCTTTCCCCCATTGTTACATCACAATGCCGTTTTCCCCATTGTGACATCACAATGCCCTTTCCCCCATTTTGACATCACAATGCCCTTTCCCCCATTGTGACATCACAATGCCCTTTCCCCCATTGTGACATCACAATGCTGTTTTCCCCATTGTGACATCACAATGCCCTTTCCCCATTGTGACATCACAATGCCATTTCCCCATTGTGACATCACAATGCCCTTTCCCCCATTGTGACATCACAATGCCCTTTCCTCCATTGTGACATCACAATGCCGTTTTTCCCATTGTGACATCACAACGCCCTTTCCCCCATTGTGACATCATAATGCCCTTTCCCCCATTGTGACATCACAATGCTGTTTTCCCCATTGTGACATCACAATGCCCTTTCCCCCATTGTGACATCACAAAGCCGATTCCCCTATTGTGACATCACAATGCCGTTTTCCCCATTGTGACATCACAATGCCATTTCCCACATTGTGACATCACAATGCCCTTAACCACATTGTGACATCACAATGCCCTTTCCCCCATTGTGATATCAGTATGCCATTTCCCCTATTGTGACATCACACTGCCCCTAACCACATTATGACATCACAATGCCCTTTCCCCCATTGTGACATCATAATGCAGTTTTCCCCCATTGTGACATCACAATGGCCTTTCCCCCATTGTGACATCACAATGCCGTTCCCCCCATTATGACATCACAATGCCCTTTCCCCCATTGTGACGTCACAATGCCCTTTCGCCCATTGTGACATCACAATGCTGTTTCCTCTATTGTGACATCACAATGCCCTTTCGCCCATTGTGACATCACAATGCTGTTTCCTCTATTGTGACATCACAATGCCGTTTTCCCCATTGTGACATAACAATGCCATTTCCGCTATTGTGACATAACAATGCCGTTTTCCCCATTGTGACATCACAATGCCCTTCCCCCATTGTGGCATCACAATGCCCTTTCCCCCATTGTGACATCACAATGCCCTTTCCCCCATTGTGACATCACAATGCCATTTCCCCCATTGTGACATCACAATGCCCTTTCCCCCACTGTGACATCACAATGCCCTTTCCCTCATTGTGACATCACAATGCCGTTTCCCCTATTGTGACATCACAATGCCGTTTTCCCCATTGTGACATCACAATGCCCTTTCCCCCATTGTGACATCACAATGCCCTTTCCCCCATTGTGACATCACAATGCCCTTTCCCCCATTGTGACATCACAATGCCCTTTCCCCCATTGTGACATCACAATGCCGTTTTCCCCATTGTGACATCACAATGCCCTTTCCCCCATTGTGACATCACAATGCCGTTTTCCCCATTGTGACATCACAATGCCCTTTCCCCCATTGTGACATCACAATGCTGTTTTCCCCATTGTGACATCACAATGCCCTTTCCCCATTGTGACATCACAATGCCATTTCCCCATTGTGACATCACAATGCCCTTTCCCCCATTGTGACATCACAATCCCCTTTCCCCCATTGTTACATCACAATGCCGTTTTCCCCATTGTGACATCACAATGCCCTTTCCCCCATTTTGACATCACAATGCCCTTTCCCCCATTGTGACATCACAATGCCCTTTCCCCCATTGTGACATCACAATGCTGTTTTCCCCATTGTGACATCACAATGCCCTTTCCCCATTGTGACATCACAATGCCATTTCCCCATTGTGACATCACAATGCCCTTTCCCCCATTGTGACATCACAATGCCCTTTCCTCCATTGTGACATCACAATGCCGTTTTTCCCATTGTGACATCACAACGCCCTTTCCCCCATTGTGACATCATAATGCCCTTTCCCCCATTGTGACATCACAATGCTGTTTTCCCCATTGTGACATCACAATGCCCTTTCCCCCATTGTGACATCACAAAGCCGATTCCCCTATTGTGACATCACAATGCCGTTTTCCCCATTGTGACATCACAATGCCATTTCCCACATTGTGACATCACAATGCCCTTAACCACATTGTGACATCACAATGCCCTTTCCCCCATTGTGATATCAGTATGCCATTTCCCCTATTGTGACATCACACTGCCCCTAACCACATTATGACATCACAATGCCCTTTCCCCCATTGTGACATCATAATGCAGTTTTCCCCCATTGTGACATCACAATGGCCTTTCCCCCATTGTGACATCACAATGCCGTTCCCCCCATTATGACATCACAATGCCCTTTCCCCCATTGTGACGTCACAATGCCCTTTCGCCCATTGTGACATCACAATGCTGTTTCCTCTATTGTGACATCACAATGCCCTTTCGCCCATTGTGACATCACAATGCTGTTTCCTCTATTGTGACATCACAATGCCGTTTTCCCCATTGTGACATAACAATGCCATTTCCGCTATTGTGACATAACAATGCCGTTTTCCCCATTGTGACATCACAATGCCCTTCCCCCATTGTGGCATCACAATGCCCTTTCCCCCATTGTGACATCACAATGCCCTTTCCCCCATTGTGACATCACAATGCCATTTCCCCCATTGTGACATCACAATGCCCTTTCCCCCACTGTGACATCACAATGCCCTTTCCCTCATTGTGACATCACAATGCCGTTTCCCCTATTGTGACATCACAATGCCGTTTTCCCCATTGTGACATCACAATGCCCTTTCCCCCATTGTGACATCACAATGCCCTTTCCCCCATTGTGACATCACAATGCCCTTTCCCCCATTGTGACATCACAATGCCCTTTCCCCCATTGTGACATCACAATGCCGTTTTCCCCATTGTGACATCACAATGCCCTTTCCCCCATTGTGACATCACAATGCCGTTTTCCCCATTGTGACATCACAATGCCCTTTCCCCCATTGTGACATCACAATGCTGTTTTCCCCATTGTGACATCACAATGCCCTTTCCCCCATTGTGACATCATAATGCCCTTTCCCCCATTGTGACATCACAATGCTGTTTTCCCCATTGTGACATCACAATGCCCTTTCCCCCATTGTGACATCACAAAGCCGATTCCCCTATTGTGACATCACAATGCTGTTTTCCCCATTGTGACATCACAATGCCCTTTCCCCCATTGTGACATCACAAAGCCGATTCCCCTATTGTGACATCACAATGCCGTTTTCCCCATTGTGACATCACAATGCCATTTCCCCATTGAGACATCACAATGCCCTTAAGCACATTGTGACATCACAATGCCCTTTCCCCCATTGTGATATAAGTATGCCATTTCCCCTATTGTGACATCACAATGCCCCTAACCACATTATGACATCACAATGCCCTTTCCCCCATTGTGACATCATAATGCAGTTTTCCCCCATTGTGACATCACAATGGCCTTTCCCCCATTGTGACATCACAATGCCCTTTCCCCCATTATGACATCACAATGCCCTTTCCCCCATTGTGACATCACAATGCCTTTTCCCCACTGTGACATCACAATGCACTTTTCCCCATTGTGACATCACAATGCCCTTTCCCCCATTGTGACATCACAATGCCGTTTTCCCCATTGTGACATCACAATGCCCTTTCCCCCATTGTGACATCACAATGCCCTTTCCCACATTGTGACATCACAATGCCATTTCCCCATTGTGACATCACAATGCTCTTTCCCACATTGTGACATCACAATGCCTTTTCCCCCATTGTGACATCACAATGCCCTTTCCCCCATTGTGACATCACAATGGCCTTTCCCCCATTGTGACATCACAATGCCTTTCGCCCCATTTTGACATCACAATGCCCTTTCCCCCATTGTGACATCACAATGCCTTTTCCCCATTGTGACATCACAATGCACTTTTCCCCATTGGGACATCACAATGCCCTTTCCCCCATTGTGAAATCACAATGCCGTTTCCCCCATTGTGATATCACAATGCCGTTTTTCCCATTGTGACATCACAATGCCCTTTCGCCCATTGTGACATCACAATGCTGTTTCCCCTATTGTGACATCACAATGCCGTTTTCCCTATTGTGACATAACAATGCCATTTCCCCATTGTGACATCACAATTCCCTTTGCCACATTGTGACATCACAATGCCCTTTCCCCCATTGTGACATCACAATGCCTTTTCCCCACTGTGACATCACAATGCACTTTTCCCCATTGTGACATCACAATGCCCTTTCCCCCATTGTGACATCACAATGCCGTTTCCCCCATTGTGATATCACAATGCCGTTTTCCCCATTGTGACATCACAGTGCCGTTTTCCCCATTGTGACATCGCAATGCCCTTTCCCCCATTGTGACATCACAATGCCCTTTCCCACATTATGACATCACAATGCCATTTCCCCATTGTGACATCACAATGCCTTTTCCCACATTGTGACATCACAATGCCTTTTCCCCCATTGTGACATCACAATGCCCTTTCCCCCATTGTGACATCACAATGCCCTTTCCCCCATTGTGACATCACAATCCCCTTTCCCCCATTGTTACATCACAATGCCGTTTTCCCCATTGTGACATCACAATGCCCTTTCCCCCATTGTGACATCACAATGCCCTTTCCCCCATTGTGACATCACAATGCCCTTTCCCCCATTGTGACATCACAATGCTGTTTTCCCCATTGTGACATCACAATGCCCTTTCCCCATTGTGACATCACAATGCCATTTCCCCATTGTGACATCACAATGCCCTTTCCCCCATTGTGACATCACAATCCCCTTTCCCCCATTGTTACATCACAATGCCGTTTTCCCCATTGTGACATCACAATGCCCTTTCCCCCATTGTGACATCACAATGCCCTTTCCCCCATTGTGACATCACAATGCCCTTTCCCCCATTGTGACATCACAATGCCCTTTCCCCCATTGTGACATCACAATGCTGTTTTCCCCATTGTGACATCACAATGCCCTTTCCCCATTGTGACATCACAATGCCATTTCCCCATTGTGACATCACAATGCCCTTTCCCCCATTGTGACATCACAATGCCCTTTCCTCCATTGTGACATCACAATGCCCTTTCCCCCATTGTGACATCACACAGCCATTTCCCCCATTGTTACATCACAATGCTGTTTTCCCCATTGTGACATCACAATGCCCTTTCCCCCATTGTGACATCATAATGCCCTTTCCCCCATTGTGACATCACAATGCTGTTTTCCCCATTGTGACATCACAATGCCCTTTCCCCCATTGTGACATCACAAAGCCGATTCCCCTATTGTGACATCACAATGCCGTTTTCCCCATTGTGACATCACAATGCCATTTCCCACATTGTGAAATCACAATGCCCTTAACCACATTGTGACATCACAATGCCCTTTCCCCCATTGTGATATCAGTATGCCATTTCCCCTATTGTGACATCACAATGCCCCTAACCACATTATGACATCACAATGCCCTTTCCCCATTGTGACATCATAATGCAGTTTTCCCCCATTGTGACATCACAATGGCCTTTCCCCCATTGTGACATCACAATGCCCTTCCCCCCATTATGACATCACAATGCCCTTTCCCCCATTGTGACGTCACAATGCCTTTTCCCCATTGTGACATCACAATGCACTTTTCCCCATTGTGACATCACAATGCCCTTTCCCCCATTGTGACATCACAATGACGTTTCCCCCATTGTGATATCACAATGCCGTTTTTCCCATTGTGACATCACAATGCCCTTTCGCCCATTGTGACATCACAATGCTGTTTCCCCTATTGTGACATCACAATGCCGTTTTCCCCATTGTGACATCACAATGCCCTTTGCCACATTGTGACATCACAATGCCCTTTCCCCCATTGTGACATCACAATGCCATTTCCCCTATTGTGACATAACAATGCCGTTTTCCCCATTGTGACATCACAATGCCCTTCCCCCATTGTGACATCACAATGCCCTTTCCCCCATTGTGACATCACAATGCCCTTTCCCCCATTGTGACATCACAATGCCCTTTCCCCCATTGTGACATCACAATGCCATTTCCCCCATTGTGACATCACAATGCCCTTTCCCACATTGTGACATCACAATGCCATTTCCCCATTGTGACATCACAATTCTCTTTCCCACATTGTGACATCACAATGCCTTTTCCCCCATTGTGACATCACAAGGCCCTTTCCCCCATTGTGACATCACAATGCCCTTTCCCCTATTGTGACATCACAATCCCCTTTCCCCCATTGTGACATCACAATGCCGTTTTCCCCATTGTGACATCACAATGCCCTTTCCCCCATTGTGACATCACAATGCCCTTTCCCCCATTGTGACATCACAATGCCCTTTCCCCCATTGTGACATCACAATGCTGTTTTCCCCATTGTGACATCACAATGCCCTTTCCCCATTGTGAAATCACAATGCCATTTCCCCATTGTGACATCACAATGCCCTTTCCCCCATTGTGACATCACAATCCCCTTTCCCCCATTGTTACATCACAATGCCGTTTTCCCCATTGTGACATCACAATGCCCTTTCCCCCATTGTGACATCACATTGCCCTTTCCCCCATTGTGACATCACAATGCCCTTTCCCCCATTGTGACATCACAATGCTGTTTTCCCATTGTGACATCACAATGCCCTTTCCCCATTGTGACATCACAATGCCTTTTCCCCATTGTGACATCACAATGCCCTTTCCCCCATTGTGACATCACAATGCCCTTTCCTCCATTGTGACATCACAATGCCGTTTTCCCCATTGTGACATCACAATGCCCTTTCCCCCATTGTGACATCACACTGCCATTTCCCCCATTGTTACATCACAATGCTGTTTTCCCCATTGTGACATCACAATGCCCTTTCCCCCATTGTGACATCATAATGCCCTTTCCCCCATTGTGACATCACAATGCTGTTTTCCCCATTGTTACATCACAATGCTGTTTTCCCCATTGTGACATCACAATGCCCTTTCCCCCATTGTGACATCATAATGCCCTTTCCCCCATTGTGACATCACAATGCTGTTTTCCCCATTGTGACATCACAATGCCCTTTCCCCCATTGTGACATCACAAAGCCGATTCCCCTATTGTGACATCACAATGCCGTTTTCCCCATTGTGACATCACAATGCCATTTCCCACATTGTGAAATCACAATGCCCTTAACCACATTGTGACATCACAATGCCCTTTCCCCCATTGTGATATCAGTATGCCATTTCCCCTATTGTGACATCACAATGCCCCTAACCACATTATGACATCACAATGCCCTTTCCCCATTGTGACATCATAATGCAGTTTTCCCCCATTGTGACATCACAATGGCCTTTCCCCCATTGTGACATCACAATGCCCTTCCCCCCATTATGACATCACAATGCCCTTTCCCCCATTGTGACGTCACAATGCCTTTTCCCCATTGTGACATCACAATGCACTTTTCCCCATTGTGACATCACAATGCCCTTTCCCCCATTGTGACATCACAATGACGTTTCCCCCATTGTGATATCACAATGCCGTTTTTCCCATTGTGACATCACAATGCCCTTTCGCCCATTGTGACATCACAATGCTGTTTCCCCTATTGTGACATCACAATGCCGTTTTCCCCATTGTGACATCACAATGCCCTTTGCCACATTGTGACATCACAATGCCCTTTCCCCCATTGTGACATCACAATGCCATTTCCCCTATTGTGACATAACAATGCCGTTTTCCCCATTGTGACATCACAATGCCCTTCCCCCATTGTGACATCACAATGCCCTTTCCCCCATTGTGACATCACAATGCCCTTTCCCCCATTGTGACATCACAATGCCCTTTCCCCCATTGTGACATCACAATGCCATTTCCCCCATTGTGACATCACAATGCCCTTTCCCACATTGTGACATCACAATGCCATTTCCCCATTGTGACATCACAATTCTCTTTCCCACATTGTGACATCACAATGCCTTTTCCCCCATTGTGACATCACAAGGCCCTTTCCCCCATTGTGACATCACAATGCCCTTTCCCCTATTGTGACATCACAATCCCCTTTCCCCCATTGTGACATCACAATGCCGTTTTCCCCATTGTGACATCACAATGCCCTTTCCCCCATTGTGACATCACAATGCCCTTTCCCCCATTGTGACATCACAATGCCCTTTCCCCCATTGTGACATCACAATGCTGTTTTCCCCATTGTGACATCACAATGCCCTTTCCCCATTGTGAAATCACAATGCCATTTCCCCATTGTGACATCACAATGCCCTTTCCCCCATTGTGACATCACAATCCCCTTTCCCCCATTGTTACATCACAATGCCGTTTTCCCCATTGTGACATCACAATGCCCTTTCCCCCATTGTGACATCACATTGCCCTTTCCCCCATTGTGACATCACAATGCCCTTTCCCCCATTGTGACATCACAATGCTGTTTTCCCATTGTGACATCACAATGCCCTTTCCCCATTGTGACATCACAATGCCTTTTCCCCATTGTGACATCACAATGCCCTTTCCCCCATTGTGACATCACAATGCCCTTTCCTCCATTGTGACATCACAATGCCGTTTTCCCCATTGTGACATCACAATGCCCTTTCCCCCATTGTGACATCACACTGCCATTTCCCCCATTGTTACATCACAATGCTGTTTTCCCCATTGTGACATCACAATGCCCTTTCCCCCATTGTGACATCATAATGCCCTTTCCCCCATTGTGACATCACAATGCTGTTTTCCCCATTGTGACATCACTATGCCCTTTCCCCCATTGTGACATCACAAAGCCGATTCCCCTATTGTGACATCACAATGCCGTTTTCCCCATTGTGACATCACAATGCCATTTCCCACATTGTGACATCACAATGCCCTTAACCACATTGTGACATCACAATGCCCTTTCCCCCATTGTGATATCAGTATGCCATTTCCCCTATTTTGACATCACAATGCCCCTAACCACATTATGACATCACAATGCCCTTTCCCCCATTGTGACATCATAATGCAGTTTTCCCCCATTGTGGCATCACAATGGCCTTTCCCCCATTGTGACATCACAATGCCCTTCCCCCCATTGTGACATCACAATGCACTTTTCCCCATTGTGACATCACAATGCCCTTTCCCCCATTGTGACATCACAATGCCGTTTCCCCCATTGTGATATCACAATGCCGTTTTTCCCATTGTGACATCACAATGCCCTTTCGGCCATTGTGACATCACAATGCTGTTTCCCCTATTGTGACATCACAATGCCGTTTTCCCCATTGTGACATCACAATGCTGTTTCCCCTATTGTGACATCACAATGCCGTTTTCCCCATTGTGACATCACAATGCCATTTCCCCATTGTGACATCACAATGCCCTTTGCCACATTGTGACATCACAATGCCCTTTCCCCCATTGTGACATCACAATGCTGTTTTCCCCATTGTGACATCACAATGCCCTTTCCCCCATTGTGACATCATAATGCCCTTTCCCCCATTGTGACATCACAATGCTGTTTTCCCCATTGTGACATCACTATGCCCTTTCCCCCATTGTGACATCACAAAGCCGATTCCCCTATTGTGACATCACAATGCCGTTTTCCCCATTGTGACATCACAATGCCATTTCCCACATTGTGACATCACAATGCCCTTTCCCCCATTGTGACATCACAATGCCATTTCCCCCATTGTGACATCACAATGCCATTTCCCCCATTATGACATCACAATGCCGTTTTCCCCATTGTGACATCACAATGCCCCTCCCCCCATTGTGACATCACAATGCCTTTTCCCCATTGTGACATCACAATGCACTTTTCCCCATTGTGACATCACAATGCCCTTTCTCCCATTGTGACATCACAATGCAATTTCCCCCATTGTGACATCACAATGCCGTTTTCCCCATTGTGACATCACAATGCCCTTTCCCCCAGTGTGACATCACAATGCCGTTTTCCCCATTGTGCCATCACAATGCCCCTTCCCCCATTGTGACATCACAATGCCGTTTCCCCCATTGTGACATCACAATGCCCTTCCCCCCATTATGACATCACAATGCCCTTTCCCCATTGTGACATTGCAATGCCGTTTTCCCCATTGTGACATCACAATGCCCTTTCCTCCATTGTGACATCACAATGCAATTTCCCCCATTATGAGATCACAATGCCGTTTTCCCATTGTGACATCACAATGCCCTTCCCCCCATTGTGACATCACAATGCCTTTTCCCCATTGTGACATCACAATGCACTTTTCCCCATTGTGATATCACATAGCCCTTTCCTCCATTGTGACATCACAATGCCCTTTCCCCCATTGTGATATCACAATGCCGTTTTCCCCATTGTGACATCACAATGCCCTTTCCCCCTTTGTGACATCACAATGCCCTTTCCCCCATTGTGACATCACAATGCCATTTCCTTTATTGTGACATCACAATGCCGTTTTCCCCACTGTGACATCACAATGCCCTTCCCCCATTGTGACATCACAATGCCCTCTCCCCCATTGTGACATCACAATGCCCTTTCCCCCATTGTAACATCACAATGCCCTTTCCCCCATTGTGACATCACAATGCCCTTTCCCCCACTGTGACATCACAATGCCCTTTCCCCCATTGTGACATCACAATGCCGTTTCCCCTATTGTGACATCACAATGCCGTTTTCCCCATTGTGACATCACAATGCCATTTCCCCATTGTGACATCACAATGCCCTTTCCCACATTGTGACATCACAATGCCCTTTCCGCCATTGTGACATCACAATGCCATTTCCCCTATTGTGACATCACAATGCACTTTTCCCCATTGTGATATCACATAGCCCTTTCCTCCATTGTGACATCACAATGCCCTTTCCCCCATTGTGATATCACAATGCCGTTTTCCCCATTGTGACATCACAATGCCCTTTCCCCCTTTGTGACATCACATTGCCCTTTCCCCCATTGTGACATCACAATGCCCTTTCCCCCATTGTGACATCACAATGCTGTTTTCCCATTGTGACATCGCAATGCCCTTTCCCCATTGTGACATCACAATGCCTTTTCCCCATTGTGACATCACAATGCCCTTTCCCCCATTGTGACATCACAATGCCCTTTCCTCCATTGTGACATCACAATGCCGTTTTCCCCATTGTGACATCACAATGCCCTTTCCCCCATTGTGACATCACACTGCCATTTCCCCCATTGTTACATCACAATGCTGTTTTCCCCATTGTGACATCACAATGCCCTTTCCCCCATTGTGACATCATAATGCCCTTTCCCCCATTGTGACATCACAATGCTGTTTTCCCCATTGTGACATCACTATGCCCTTTCCCCCATTGTGACATCACAAAGCCGATTCCCCTATTGTGACATCACAATGCCGTTTTCCCCATTGTGACATCACAATGCCATTTCCCACATTGTGACATCACAATGCCCTTAACCACATTGTGACATCACAATGCCCTTTCCCCCATTGTGATATCAGTATGCCATTTCCCCTATTTTGACATCACAATGCCCCTAACCACATTATGACATCACAATGCCCTTTCCCCCATTGTGACATCATAATGCAGTTTTCCCCCATTGTGGCATCACAATGGCCTTTCCCCCATTGTGACATCACAATGCCCTTCCCCCCATTGTGACATCACAATGCACTTTTCCCCATTGTGACATCACAATGCCCTTTCCCCCATTGTGACATCACAATGCCGTTTCCCCCATTGTGATATCACAATGCCGTTTTTCCCATTGTGACATCACAATGCCCTTTCGCCCATTG
Source organism: Eleutherodactylus coqui (assembly GCF_035609145.1). Taxonomy (NCBI): domain Eukaryota; kingdom Metazoa; phylum Chordata; class Amphibia; order Anura; family Eleutherodactylidae; genus Eleutherodactylus; species Eleutherodactylus coqui. Next base: position 768,315 of record NW_027102218.1, on the reverse strand, counting down.
TGACATCACAATGCTGTTTCCCCTATTGTGACATCACAATGCCGTTTTCCCCATTGTGACATCACAATGCCATTTCCCCATTGTGACATCACAATGCCCTTTGCCACATTGTGACATCACAATGCCCTTTCCCCCATTGTGACATCACAATGCTGTTTTCCCCATTGTGACATCACAATGCCCTTTCCCCCATTGTGACATCATAATGCCCTTTCCCCCATTGTGACATCACAATGCTGTTTTCCCCATTGTGACATCACTATGCCCTTTCCCCCATTGTGACATCACAAAGCCGATTCCCCTATTGTGACATCACAATGCCGTTTTCCCCATTGTGACATCACAATGCCATTTCCCACATTGTGACATCACAATGCCCTTTCCCCCATTGTGACATCACAATGCCATTTCCCCCATTGTGACATCACAATGCCATTTCCCCCATTATGACATCACAATGCCGTTTTCCCCATTGTGACATCACAATGCCCCTCCCCCCATTGTGACATCACAATGCCTTTTCCCCATTGTGACATCACAATGCACTTTTCCCCATTGTGACATCACAATGCCCTTTCTCCCATTGTGACATCACAATGCAATTTCCCCCATTGTGACATCACAATGCCGTTTTCCCCATTGTGACATCACAATGCCCTTTCCCCCAGTGTGACATCACAATGCCGTTTTCCCCATTGTGCCATCACAATGCCCCTTCCCCCATTGTGACATCACAATGCCGTTTCCCCCATTGTGACATCACAATGCCCTTCCCCCCATTATGACATCACAATGCCCTTTCCCCATTGTGACATTGCAATGCCGTTTTCCCCATTGTGACATCACAATGCCCTTTCCTCCATTGTGACATCACAATGCAATTTCCCCCATTATGAGATCACAATGCCGTTTTCCCATTGTGACATCACAATGCCCTTCCCCCCATTGTGACATCACAATGCCTTTTCCCCATTGTGACATCACAATGCACTTTTCCCCATTGTGATATCACATAGCCCTTTCCCCCATTGTGATATCACAATGCCGTTTTCCCCATTGTGACATCACAATGCCCTTTCCCCCTTTGTGACATCACAATGCCCTTTCCCCCATTGTGACATCACAATGCCATTTCCTTTATTGTGACATCACAATGCCGTTTTCCCCACTGTGACATCACAATGCCCTTCCCCCATTGTGACATCACAATGCCCTTTCCCCCATTGTGACATCACAATGCCCTTTCCCCCATTGTGACATCACAATGCCCTTTCCCCCATTGTGACATCACAATGCCCTTTCCCCCACTGTGACATCACAATGCCCTTTCCCCCATTGTGACATCACAATGCCGTTTCCCCTATTGTGACATCACAATGCCGTTTTCCCCATTGTGACATCACAATGCCATTTCCCCATTGTGACATCACAATGCCCTTTCCCACATTGTGACATCACAATGCCCTTTCCGCCATTGTGACATCACAATGCCATTTCCCCTATTGTGACATCACAATGCCGTTTTCCCCATTGTGCCATCACAATGCCCCTTCCCCCATTGTGACATCACAATGCCGTTTCCCCCATTGTGACATCACAATGCTGTTTTCCCCATTGTGACATCACAATGCCCTTTCCCCCATTGTGACATCACAAAGCCGTTTCCCCTTTTGTGACATCACAATGCCGTTGTTGGAGATATCCTATATGTTCACCATTTTGTATGTATTTTCTGTTATCAACTGTGAATATACTGTATTTTGTCTATAATGGTCTGAACTTCTGAAGGAAGGGAACATCACCTCCCCCCCCCACAAGAATTGGAGGAGCTCAAGAACTGGTAAAACCAGTTCTAACTGGCCAAACCTTTTTAGGAGTGCTTTGTCTTGGACAGCAGAGAGCAGAAACAGGATGTTTCTCTCATGAAGCCAAATTCAAGAATGAACTGAGCGTGCTCACTGAAGTTCCTCCCAGATGGATGACATCACAAGCTACCTCACAAATACTTTCCTCTGAGAAATGGCCTATCAGCTCACTGTAACTGCTAAATTGCCTGACTTCCTGTGTTGAAACTTTATTTAAGGTTTTACGCGCGCATAATAAAGACAGACTCTTTGGGGAACACATGATGTAGTCCGTGTGGTCTTTGAAGGCTCTCCAGGCCTGTACACATATTATTTAATTTGGAACACATGGTATATCTATAATAGCGAAATTTGCGCTAACAAATTTGGAGGCACCGCTGGGATAATGAAGATACAGAGATATGAAGATATTTCATCGTTATCCGGACACAAGGCGACTTCGAAGCAGAGACGGACAGATAATGAGCTCAAACAAGGTAATAAGTTATTCTTGTACCTGTCCCATCTCTCCCTCTCTGCTATGATCCGCCCCAGGCCGGGTGAGTTGAAATATGATAAGTCTGTATCAAAAGAACTATGAAATAGATATACTGTGTTGTTTTTATGTTGTCTGTGAAGAAAATGTCCTGAGTGAAAGAAGGTGTGAGCTATGGGGGTATATATATTCTCTGTAGAAGTGAATGGTGTGAACAGACTGTACAGGTTAATAAGGAACAAAGAATGTGTAGTATAACTTGTTAAAAGAAAGCAAAAAGGAAAGTTGATATAAGCAATTTTAGCTGAAGGTTATAGTAGTGATTCTGGTTAAAAACAGTAGTGTCCATGTGGTCAGAGAGTGTCCATTGTGCAACATGTGGCTGAAGAGGTCTCCCTTTGTTATGTGGGAGGAGGGGTGCACATGGAATGCTTTCATTTGCCATGCTAGTAGTCATCAACTCAAAGGATTTTGGCTTGGAGTAATTGATACCAGACAGCAGAGAGGCCTGTCTGATGGAAGAGTGAGCCGGCCGAGATACCTATCCAATTGTAGTGGGCCCAACAAATTTTTTGAGGACTAGTGCCAAAAGTAAAAGTTTGTGCTACGAGTTGTGGGATGAGAGAATCTCAATAATAATAGGATTTTTCTAATTACGACATAAAAGAGCAGGGTCGAAACTGTAAGTGCTTATTAGTGAGATAAGCCAAACCTGCGTCGTGAGGTGTGAGAAAAATCAAAAGACTCGCAAGCAAATTCAATGAGATGATGTTTTGTTTGTAAAAACATAACTGGACACACAAAAATGGGAAAGGAAAAAGCAAGTCAATGAGTTAAGGAAAGGTAGAAGGTTTAACAATGAACGGTGATAATGGTTGCTATCTGGAGTGGTGAATATAAGCATGTGGGTGGAAATGGGCATAAGTTGTATTATGTTTGTCATTGGATAGCCTATTCTGAACAAAATATGTAAAAACCGCGGTACATAAGAGTTTTCTTATATATATACTTTGTTCAATATGGGAAGTTCTATGTACAGTAAATACAATCCCAGTTTCTACTTCACATGAGATACTTATTAGTCTGTGTATAAGTGAGTGAAAACCCCAGTGAGTGTGAATTTGTGTGTATAAATGAAGGGCCCGTATGAGAGTTAGATTGTGTTATATGGTATGTGTACTGTCCGTAACCAGAAATGAAATGAGGCAAGAAAGACCAAAGGCTGAGCCAGACCACAGGGGGTGGAGCTAGGTGATGTAAGGAGATGGGAGGGAAGAACAATAGGAAGAGGTCTTGCTCCACCCTCAACACAGATCAGCCTAGGAGAGAAGAGTATCTCCATTTAAGTGGATGTTGGTATATATATATGTATATTGTGGTAATGTATAGAGGGAAGGTCACTCTTAGACTCCATGTTAAGTCTCTCACTTGAACAAATGTAGGTGGCCAAAGGAGGGGCATCTAATTTATTTCTGAGGGTAGTTGTGTGAGATAATAGTCCAAGATTGCCACAGTATATATATATATATATATATATATATATATATATATATATATATATATATATATATATATATATATATATATATATATATATATATAGGTTCTTTGAGTATGTGGAGAATTTAAAAATATTGAGTCGTGTTATTTTGAATATTATTAAATTGAGATACGAAAATGAGATAGTTGTGTACTTGAGACACCTGATAAGTACTTTAGTCAAATTAATAACAAAAGTTCTATTTTAGAGAGTATCTCATTTTCAATTAACAACAGTATTTTACATGAAAATAGTTACATTTGAAAAATAAGTACATTTTTGATGCCAGTAATTGAGTTTATCCCGAATGGTATCAGGGATACTAGTCCCTTAGTAAACCAGTAGTTAACCATCATTGGTGCAGTTGTTATGGTTGCAGATTGTAATAACAATATTTCATCTCCTGTTTGCAGTATGTTTTTGTACAGGTACCAGAGATGGTGTGGGGCCCCTTAATGTCATGCTTCCTCAAGGGGTCATAAAATACTGTATAGAGTGCAAACTAAACATCTTTCAGCTTCCAGGCTATGTATGAGACTGCCCTGCTAGCACCCTCACATATCGCAATCAAGAGGGGTATAGTTCCAAATGCTGTTTCATATCTTTTACTGAATTCAGAAGGTTGAGAGGAGGGGCAGCAGGCGCAGACCATGACATTAAATAGCAAGCACATGGTTGTATGATTGTCGGAAGATTAATGAAAACAGAAAACTGGGTGTCCTAACAATAATGTTGTAACTGCCATGATTAATGTAAATCTTGAGTTTACCCATAGATGGTTCCAAATATCAGTGAAATGGACAAGCAAAACAGGCTATGCAGTGGTAACCGACAGAAAGAGGTAATTGTACAAAAACCACTCTTTTCCCCCTGAGAGACTCAGTTACTCAGGAAATAGAGGTGATGGCGCTCACTGAAATATGTAAGCTGGCTGCAGATAAGACTGTTTGTGTCTGCACCGACTTAAGGTACACATTGGGAATCGTACACGATTTCACATCTTATGGGGCACAGTGGAAGTTTCATGGGGTCCTTGAGTAAGCCAATCCAGAACGCAGAAGCAGTGTCTTTGTTCTACAAGGTTTTAACTCTTTCCGCACAGGTGACTTATCATCAGAGTCCAGGCTTATGCCAAAGAGACAACCACTGAGGCTGGAAGGAACCAGAGAGCAGGCACCGCAGCAGCCTGACTTCCCTTGAATGAGGTAACGGCTGGTAACCTGCTTGCACCTGAAACAGGTGTAGATATTTCTCTGTTGCTTGAATTACAGGAACAGGCCTCAAAAGAAGAAAAAGGAGGAGTGGAAAAGCGAACGGAATGCTACTGGGGTCTGGCAGAAAGGTAAATGCCTGTGCCTCCCCTGCACGCTGTACTCCATGATGTCACACCTGATCTATGAGCTAACCCATCCATCCAAGGAGGTAATGTGTGGTATGGTGTCTTCTGCTTGGCTTACCCCAGGGTTCAACACTGCTGCAATAGGGTTTGTACATGGGATGCACGATATGCGCCCGTTACAATCCAGGCCAATTGGTCAAGGTACCTTCTCGGTGCAAGCCAGACTTCCAAATATCAGTGACTGAAGGATGATAGCATACAGCTACCACAGGTAGGTGTTTGGAGTTGTTGGTTTGCATAGACCTCTTTTCATGTTATTTGGAGGCGTGGCTTGAGAGAAAAAAATAAATAAAATAAAAATAATTTTAAATATGACCTAAAAATATGTTTTATGAAAGTAATTTTGAATATTTGGGTACACCAGAAGTAATAATAAATAATAAAGGTAAACATTTTATTAGTCATCTACTTGGTTAGAACCACGCCTAAATATAAGACTAAGTTGAGTCCCTATGAAGGTTTTGTTTGGTAATGCTGCTGTAATAGGCCTATGCCTATTCCAGGCCAAAAAGGAGGGCCTTACCTCCCATGTGAGTGCCTTATATCAGGAGTTATATCATCTGTCACTCATAAATGTGTATTCTCCGTGTTTCCAGATCAAAATGCAAAGAATCCTTTCAAGTGTTGTTAACCACTACGATCACAGTGAAACCTCAAGAAAAGCTAATTTGGGTTCATGTCAGACATTGAATAAAGATAATCAAGGAAGGAGACAAATGTGGCCCATAATCCTTTGTTATATCTAGGACCCCTGCGGTCATTGGGCTGTCATTTCTCTTCTTCCTCATAAGGGATGTGGTAAATATGTAACTACTGATGAAGAGGATTATGACAAATCTAGGAATGTTGCGTTATAAAATTTGCTTAACTTGGTTCGCAGTGTTTGATAACGTGAAAAATAAGTAACTGTGCTGATGATGATATTGATAAATCTAAGATTATTGTATTGTAAACTTGATTGATTTGCAATGTTTGATATTATATTGTTTGTTTACATAGTAAGAATTCTTGAGTTATAGGTCTACTGTATGTAGAAGGTATTTGTGCCGTAATGTAGGAAGATTAGGAATATTAAAAATATTCATTTGCTACAGCAGAAAACTTATCAGGTCCCTCTGGGCAGAGATTGTTTTATTGATAAATTTGACCTACAGATTTTTGTTTCATCTATTTTTATGAAGGGGTGAAGAAAAGCACACAAGACCCCAGATTGTGATTGTGTTTTTGTTTTGTTTGATTTGCCATGGACTGATTTATTCTGGATCAAGTTTATTTGGGATTGAGTAAGCGTATGAACTGAGTTATTTCCACCAGGACATTGGGACTTTCTAAGTGTGATTTGAAATTTCATCTTCTCTAAGTGAATGCTGCACCTATCCACACGCTATGACTATTCAACTGAGCCTGAAGAACTGACACGTGTGCCTGACTGCTGCTAAATTGCCACTGGGGTGATCCTCATACTCTGCATAATAACCGCCAGCAGATGACGTCAAAGGAGGGCAAAGCATCACCGCTCCTCCCTGAAGGCCTTGGGCAACAAAATGCTGTACAGAGGCATCTGCTACATTGGAATAAAGGGGCTCTATAGTCAGCTGTGGATACTTCTGGATATGGAGAATGGAGAAGATTGTTTGATACCAATGTAATGGGCGGGGACAGATTCCTACTTAGGGTCTGTTCTTTGGCTAACCAGGGAAAGCAGCGAGGGCACAATAATCCCCCTGCTTCCCTGCATCGGAGATTTTATAGGTTTAGGATCTAAAGAAGATCAAGAAAAGAAGAAACAATTTTACAGGAAGAGACATTTGTATTCAGCATCTAACGGTTTTTGAATTTTTTTTGCTTTTCGTTATTTTCTCGAGCCCAGATTTGATAAGATTGGTTTTATGTTGATAGCAAATGAAAAGATAGGGAACAGTGTAATAAAAGTGAATGTATCATTGTTATGAAAAAAATATGGAACATTTGAAGGAAACATTTGGAAGCTGGTAATTGTTCATTAATAGACCTTGAAGATCAAACCATGATATGTCAAAGTATATATTCCAGCCCTAAACTGTATGCTAATTTTATGTATCTTGATCATATTATGAAATAGTTGTATGATGGCTACAAATAGCCAAAGGGTGGAATGTGGTACAAATATAATTGGCTATTTGTAGCCCTCCATTTTGTCCTTCATCCTCCATTTTGTATTTTATTTTATTCTCCATTCTGTATTTTACATACGAATAACTATGAACATTCACGTGGACTTCAAACCTGTTTGGTGTAGGAAGCTTTGATGTAACTGTGAAATGTGACAGAACAATGCTAACTGCATTAACTACAGTTCCATTTGTATAGGTTTGTTTGAGCTCTGTCCATATACATTGTATGGCCAGGAATCCGTTGTCTTGTTAATCCTGTGATACCATCATCATTGTCTAGGGAATTGAGTTGCTGATTCTGAACCTTTGATCAATGAAACTGGCTCCTTCAGATGGTGGGGGGGGGGTCTCAGACTGATAACATCTTGGTTTGCAAAGCTTGGAGAATATGGCCTATGGCTCAGCAAGTTATACTAGTATAAAGGACAGGAGAGGGTTTGAGAAGCAGAAGCTTTTGGAATGGAGGAGTAGTAGCTGTTGGAATCTAGGAGGAGAAGCTCTTGGAATTTTTGATGGAAGGATGAGAAGCTTTGAGTAGTAGATGAGTATGTCATCTGCTGAACCCCTAGAAGTGAGGGAACCTTTGGTGATGGTAATATGTGATCTGTAATCTTTTAGGTAATAATGTAACTTGCTATCTTTATACTTTGTGATGTGACATCTGCAACCGTTATGTTTTGTATATAGATATTATCCTTTGTATATAGATCCAATAGTTTACAAACGTAGGACAATTAGTCACCACTATGCTCAATTATCATTTGGTTTTAATAAATTCTTATTGTTAAACCTTTTATAGTGTCTTACTCTCTTAAAAGCGTAATTTGAACTAAGTCTTGCTCCTTGCAGCAATACATAAATGGCGCTGTGAACAGGATTACGCAGAGAGTAATATACTAGTTTGTTTTAAAAGGAAAATTGTGATAAACTCATATTTGAAGAATTTCTTGTGATAATCTGGCATAGTGTGAAAATGTCGCTGTTTAAAAAAATCCGCAATAGTACAAAAATGTCAATAGATACAATAAGGTAGCAGTAAGTGTACCAATGTTTCAGCCATATTGTGTAATCAGACCAATGTTAACATGTAACAAACAATATAACCTGAGATTACACTTGGAAAGACAGTCACATTCAACATGTTGTATGTCATCTAAACTATGAACAAGGTGGCTTATGCAGAAAACGTGAAATAAAGATCAATCTTTCAGGAGCCATCTACCTAGAATACCGTTGGGAAACTGTAACGTGTTGTGAGGTATTTTCCTTATCCTGGATATCACCCAGCAGTAGGCAGGGATAAGGAAGGTGACAGCTAGGGTTCCCTGTAGGCGGTAGGGAAAGGCCCGAGAACACAAATAGGAAGGAAAAACCATCCAGGAGAATGAAAATACGCACAACAAAGGAGGGAATTGTGGGAGATATCCTATATGCTCACCATTTTGTATGTATTTTCTGTTATCAACTGTGAATATACTGTATTTTGTCTATAATGGTCTGAACTTCTGGAGGAAGGGAACATCACCTCCCCCCCCCACAAGAATTGGAGGAGCTCAAGAACTGGTAAAACCAGTTCTAACTGGCCAAACCTTTTTAGGAGTGCTTTGTCTTGGACAGCAGAGAGCAGAAACAGGATGTTTCTCTCATGAAGCCAAATTCAAGAATGAACTGAGCGTGCTCACTGAAGTTCCTCCCAGATGGATGACATCACAAGCTACCTCACAAATACTTTCCTCTGAGAAATGGCCTATCAGCTCACTGTAACTGCTAAATTGCCTGACTTCCTGTGTTGAAACTTTATTTAAGGTTTTACGTGCGCATAATAAAGACAGACTCTTTGGGGAACACATGATGTAGTCCGTGTGGTCTTTGAAGGCTCTCCAGGCCTGTACACATATTATTTAATTTGGAACACATGGTATATCTATAATAGCGAAATTTGCGCTAACACCGTTTTCCCCATTGTGACATCACAATGCCCTTTCCCCCATTGTGACATCACAATGCCCTTTCCCCCATTGTGACATCACAATGCTGTTTTCCCCATTGTGCCATCACAATGCCCTTTCCCCCATTGTGACATCACAATGCCGTTTCCCCTATTGTGACATCACAGCGCCGTTTTCCCCATTGTGACATCACAATGCCCTTTCCCCCATTGTGACATCACAATGCCGTTTCCCCCATTGTGACATCACAATGCCGTTTTCCCCATTGTGACATCACAATGCAGTTTTCCCCATTGTGACATCACAATGCCGTTTTCCCCATTGTGACATCACAATGCCCTTTCCCCCATTGTGACATCACACTGCCATTTCCCGCATTGTGACATCACAATACCGTTTTCCCCATTGTGACATCACAATGCACTTTCCCCCATTGTGACATCATAATGCCCTTTCCCCCATTGTGACATAACAAAGCTGTTTCCCCTATTGTGACATCACAATGCCGTTTTCCCCATTGTGACATCACAATGCCCTTTCCCCCATTGTGACATCACAATGCCCTTTCCCCCATTGTGACAACACAATGCCGTTTTCCCCATTGTGCCATCACAATGCCCTTTCCTCCATTGTGACATCACAATGCCGTTTCCCCCATTGTGACATCACAGTGCCGTTTTCACCATTGTGACATCACAATGCCCTTTCCCCCATTGTGACATCACAATGCCCTTTCCCCCATTGTGACATCACAATGCCATTTCCCCTATTGTGACATCACAATGCCGTTTTCCCCATTGTGACATCACAATGCACTTCCCCCATTGTGACATCACAATGCCCTTTCCCCCATTGCGCCATCACAATGCCCTTTCCTCCATTGTGACATCACAATGCTGTTTCCCCCATTGTGACATCACAGTGCCGTTTTCCCCATTGTGACATCACAATGCCCTTTCCCCATTGTGACATCACAATGCCCTTTCCCCCATTGTGACATCACAATGCCATTTCCCCTATTGTGACATCACAATGCCGTTTTCCCTATTGTGACATCACAATGCACTTCCCCCATTGTGACATTACAATGCCCTTTCCCCCATTGTGACATCACAATGCCCTTTCCCCCATTGTGACATCACAATGCCATTTCCCCCATTGTGACATCACAATGCCGTTTCCCCTATTGTGACATCACAATGCCGTTTTCCCCATTGTGACATCACAATGCCATTTCCCCATTGTGACATCACAATGCCCTTTCCCACATTGTGACATCACAATGCCCTTTCCGCTATTGTGACATCACAATGCCATTTCCCCTATTGTGACATCACAATGCCGTTTTCCCCATTGTCCCATCACAATGCCCCTTCCCCCATTGTGACATCACAATGCCGTTTCCCCCATTGTGACATCACAGTGCCGTTTTCCCCAGTGTGACATCACAATGCCCTTTCCCCCATTGTGACATCACAATGCTGTTTTCCCCATTGTGACATCACAATGCCCTTTCCCCCATTGTGACATCATAAAGCCGTTTCCCCTATTGTGACATCACAATGCCGTTTTCCCCATTGTGACATCACAATGCCCTTTCCCCCATTGTGACATCACAATGCCCTTTCCCCCATTGTGACATCACAATGCCGTTTTCCCCATTGTGCCATCACAATGCCCTTTCCCCCATTGTGACATAGCAATGCCGTTTCCCCTATTGTGACATCACAGCGCCGTTTTCCCCATTGTGACATCACAATGCCCTTTCCCCCATTGTGACATCACAATGCCGTTTCCCCCATTTGTGACATCACAATGCCATTTCCCCTATTGTGACATCACAATGCCGTTTTCCCCATTGTGACGTCATAATGCCCTTCCCCCATTGTGACATCACAATGCCCTTTCCCCCATTGTGACATCACAATGCCATTTCCCCCATTATGACATCACAATGCCGTTTTCCCATTGTGACATCACAATGCCCTTCCCCCCATTGTGACATAACAATGCCTTTTCCCCATTGTGACATCACAATGCCGTTTCCCCCATTGTGACATCACAATGCCGTTTCCCCCATTGTGACATCACAATGCCGTTTTCCCCATTGTGACATCACAATGCAGTTTTCCCCATTGTGACATCACAATGCCGTTTTCCCCATTGTGACATCACAATGCCCTTTCCCCCATTGTGACATCACACTGCCATTTCCCGCATTGTGACATCACAATACCGTTTTCCCCATTGTGACATCACAATGCACTTTCCCCCATTGTGACATCATAATGCCCTTTCCCCCATTGTGACATAACAAAGCTGTTTCCCCTATTGTGACATCACAATGCCGTTTTCCCCATTGTGACATCACAATGCCCTTTCCCCCATTGTGACATCACAATGCCCTTTCCCCCATTGTGACATCACAGTGCCGTTTTCACCATTGTGACATCACAATGCCCTTTCCCCATTGTGACATCACAATGCCCTTTCCCCCATTGTGACATCATTTTGCCATTTCCCCTATTGTGACATCACAATGCCGTTTTCCCCATTGTGACATCACAATCCACTTCCCCCATTGTGACATCACAATGCCCTTTCCCCCATTGCGCCATCACAATGCCCTTTCCTCCATTGTGACATCACAATGCCGTTTCCTACATTGTGACATTACAGTGCCGTTTTCCCCATTGTGACATCACAATGCCCTTTCCCCATTGTGACATCACAATGCCCTTTCCCCCATTGTGACATCACAATGCCATTTCCCCTATTGTGACATCACAATGCCGTTTTCCCCATTGTGACATCACAATGCACTTCCCCCATTGTGACATTACAATGCCCTTTCCCCCATTGTGACATCACAATGCCCTTTCCCCCATTGTGACATCACAATGCCATTTCCCCCATTGTGACATCACAATGCCGTTTCCCCTATTGTGACATCACAATGCCGTTTTCCCCATTGTGACATCACAATGCCATTTTCCCATTGTGACATCACAATGCCCATTCCCACATTGTGACATCACAATGCCCTTTCCGCTATTGTGACATCACAATGCCATTTCCCCTATTGTGACATCACAAAGCCGTTTTCCCCATTGTCCCATCACAATGCCCCTTCCCCCATTGTGACATCAGAATGCCGTTTCCCCCATTGTGACATCACAGTGCCGCTTTCCCCAGTGTGACATCACAATGCCCTTTCCCCCATTGTGACATCACAATGCTGTTTTCCCCATTGTGACATCACAATGCCCTTTCCCCCATTGTGACATCACAAAGCCGTTTCCCCTATTGTGACATCACAATGCCGTTTTCCCCATTGTGACATCACAATGCCCTTTCCCCCATTGTGATATCACAATGCCCTTTCCCCCATTGTGACATCACAATGCCGTTTTCCCCATTGTGCCATCACAATGCCCTTTCCCCCATTGTGACATCACAATGCCGTTTCCCCTATTGTGACATCACAGCGCCGTTTTCCCCATTGTGACATCACAATGCCCTTTCCCCCATTGTGACATCACAATGCCGTTTCCCCCATTTGTGACATCACAATGCCATTTCCCCTATTGTGACATCACAATGCCGTTTTCCCCATTGTGACGTCATAATGCCCTTCCCCCATTGTGACATCACAATGCCCTTTCCCCCATTGTGACATCACAATGCCCTTTCCCCCATTGTGACATCACAATGCCATTTCCCCCATTGTGACATCACAATGCCATTTCCTCCATTATGACATCACAATGCCGTTTTCCCCATTGTGACATCACAATGCCCATTCCCCCATTGTGACATCACAATGCCATTTCCCCCATTATGACATCACAATGCCGTTTTCCCATTGTGACATCACAATGCCCTTCCCCCCATTGTGACATAACAATGCCTTTTCCCCATTGTGACATCACAATGCACTTTTCCCCATTGTGATATCACATAGCCCTTTCATCCATTGTGACATCACAATGCCCTTTCCCCCATTGTGATATCACAATGCCGTTTTCCCCATTGTGACATCACAATGCCCTTTCCCCCATTGTGACAACACAATGCCCTTTCCCCCATTGTGACATCACAATGCCATTTCCCCTACTGTGACATCACAATGCCGTTTTCCCCATTGTGACATCACAATGCCCTTCCCCCATTGTGACATCACAATGCCCTTTCCCCCATTGTGACATCACAATGCCCCTTCCCCCATTGTGACATCACAATGCCATTTCCCCCATTGTGACATCACAATGCCCTTTCCCCCACTGTGACATCACAATGCCCTTTCCCCCATTGTGACATCACAATGCCGTTTTCCCCATTGTGACATCACAATACCCTTTCCCCCATTGTGACATCACAATGCCCTTTCCCCCATTGTGACATCACAATGCCCTTTCCCCCATTGTGACATCACAATGCGATTTCCCCCATTGTGACATCACAATGCCCTTTCCCCCATTATGACATCACAGTGCCCTTTGCCCCATTGTGATATCACAATGCCGTTTTCCCCATTGTGACATCACAATGCCCTTTTCCCCATTGTGACATCACAATGCCATTTCCCCCATTGTGACATCACAATGCCCTTTCCCCCATTGTGACATCACAATGCCATTTCCCCCATTGTGACATCACAATGCTGTTTTCCCCATTGTGACATCACAATGCCCTTTCTCCATTGTGACATCACAATGCCCTTTCCCCCATTGTGACATCACAATGCCATTTCCCCAATTATGACATCACAATGCCGTTTTCCCATTGTGACATCACAATGCCCTTCCCCCCATTGTGATATCACAATGCCCTTTCCCCCATTGTGACATCACAATGACGTTTCCCCTATTGAGACATCACAATGCCGTTTTCCCATTGTGACATCACAATGCCCTTTCCCCCATTGTGACATCACAATGCCCTTTCCCCCATTATGACATCACAATGCCCTTCCCCCATTGTGACATCACAATGCCCTTTCCCCCATTGTGACATCACAATGCCCTTTCCCCCATTGTGACATCACAATGCCATTTCCCCCATTGTGACATCACAATGCCGTTTCCCCTATTGTGACATCACTATGCCGTTTTCCTCATTGTGACATCACAATGCCATTTCCCCATTGTGACATCACAATGCCCTTTCCCACATTGTGACATCACAATGCCCTTTCCCACATTGTGACATCATAATGCCATTTCCCCTATTGTGACATCACAATGCCGTTTTCCCCATTGTGCCATCACAATGCCCCTTCCCCCATTGTGACATCACAATGCCGTTTCCCCCATTGTGACATCACAGTGCCGTTTTCCCCAGTGTGACATCACAATGCCCTTTCCCCCATTGTGACATCACAATGCTGTTTTCCCCATTGTGACATCACAATGCCCTTTCCCCCATTGTGACATAACAAAGCCGTTTTCCCCATTGTGACATCACAATGCCCTTTCCCCCATTGTGACATAACAAAGCCGTTTCCCCTATTGTGACATCACAATGCCGTTTTCCCCATTGTGACATCACAATGCCCTTTCCCCCATTGTGACATCACAATGCCCTTTCCCCCATTGTGACATCACAATGCCGTTTTCCCCATTGTGCCATCACAATGCCCTTTCCCCCATTGTGACATCACAATGCTGTTTCCCCCATTGTGACATCACAGCGCTGTTTTCCCCATTGTGACATCACAATGCCCTTTCCCCCACTGTGACATCAGAATGCCGTTTCCCCCATTTGTGACATCACAATGCCGTTTTCCCCATTGTGACATCACAATGCCCTTTCCCCAATTGTGACATCACAGTGCCGTTTTCCCCAGTGTGACATCACAATGCCCTTTCCCCCATTGTGACATCACAATGCTGTTTTCCCCATTGTGACATCACAATGCCCTTTCCCCCATTGTGACATAACAAAGCCGTTTTCCCCATTGTGACATCACAATGCCCTTTCCCCCATTGTGACATAACAAAGCCGTTTCCCCCATTGTGACATCACAATGCCATTTCCCCCATTGTGACATCACGATTCCCTTTCCCCCATTGTGACATCACAATGCCCTCTCCCCAATTGTGACATCACAAAGCTGTTTCCCCTATTGTGACATCACAATGCTGTTTTCCCCATTGTGACATCACAATGCCCTTTCCCCCATTGTGACATCACAATGCCCTTTCCCCCATTGTGACATCACAATACCGTTTTCCCCATTGTGCCATCACAATGCCCTTTCCCCCATTGTGACATCACAATGCCGTTTTCCCCATTGTGACATCACAATGCCCTTTCCCCCATTGTGACATCACAATGCCCTTTCCCCCATTGTGACATCACAATGCCCTTTCCCCCATTGTGACATCACAATGCGATTTCCCCCATTGTGACATCACAATGCCCTTTCCCCCATTATGACATCACAGTGCCCTTTCCCCCATTGTGATATCACAATGCCGTTTTCCCCATTGTGACATCACAATGCCCTTTTCCCCATTGTGACATCACAATGCCATTTCCCCCATTGTGACATCACAATGCCCTTTCCCCCATTGTGACATCACAATGCCATTTCCCCCATTGTGACATCACAATGCTGTTTTCCCCATTGTGGCATCACAATGCCCTTTCTCCATTGTGACATCGCAATGCTCTTTCCCCCATTGTGACATCACAATGCCATTTCCCCAATTATGACATCACAATGCCGTTTTCCCATTGTTACATCACAATGCCCTTTCCCCCATTGTGACATCACAATGCCGTTTCCCACATTGTGACATCACAATGCCGTTTCCCCCATTGTGACATCACAATGCCGTTTTCCCCATTGTGACATCACAATGCAGTTTTCCCCATTGTGACATCACAATGCCGTTTTCCCCATTGTGACATCACAATGCCCTTTCCCCCATTGTGACATCACACTGCCATTTCCCGTATTGTGACATCACAATACCGTTTTCCCCATTGTGACATCACAATGCACTTTCCCCCATTGTGACATCATAATGCCCTTTCCCCCATTGTGACATAACAAAGCTGTTTCCCCTTATTGTGACATCACAATGCCGTTTTCCCCATTGTGACATAACAATGCCCTTTCCCCCATTGTGACATCACAATGCCCTTTCCCCCATTGTGACAACACAATGCCGTTTTCCCCATTGTGCCATCACAATGCCATTTCCCCAATTATGACATCACAATGCCGTTTTCCCATTGTGACATCACAATGCCCTTCCCCCCATTGTGATATCACAATGCCCTTTCCCCCATTGTGACATCACAATGACGTTTCCCCTATTGAGACATCACAATGCCGTTTTCCCATTGTGACATCACAATGCCCTTTCCCCCATTGTGACATCACAATGCCCTTTCCCCCATTATGACATCACAATGCCCTTCCCCCATTGTGACATCACAATGCCCTTTCCCCCATTGTGACATCACAATGCCCTTTCCCCCATTGTGACATCACAATGCCATTTCCCCCATTGTGACATCACAATGCCGTTTCCCCTATTGTGACATCACTATGCCGTTTTCCTCATTGTGACATCACAATGCCATTTCCCCATTGTGACATCACAATGCCCTTTCCCACATTGTGACATCACAATGCCCTTTCCCACATTGTGACATCACAATGCCATTTCCCCTATTGTGACATCACAATGCCGTTTTCCCCATTGTGCCATCACAATGCCGTTTCCCCCATTGTGACATCACAGTGCCGTTTTCCCCAGTGTGACATCACAATGCCCTTTCCCCCATTGTGACATCACAATGCTGTTTTCCCCATTGTGACATCACAATGCCCTTTCCCCCATTGTGACATAACAAAGCCATTTTCCCCATTGTGACATCACAATGCCCTTTCCCCCATTGTGACATAACAAAGCCGTTTCCCCTATTGTGACATCACAATGCCGTTTTCCCCATTGTGACATCACAATGCCCTTTCCCCCATTGTGACATCACAATGCCCTTTCCCTCATTGTGACATCACAATGCCGTTTTCCCCATTGTGCCATCACAATGCCCTTTCCCCCATTGTGACATCACAATGCTGTTTCCCCTATTGTGACATCACAGCGCTGTTTTCCCCATTGTGACATCACAATGCCCTTTCCCCCACTGTGACATCAGAATGCCGTTTCCCCCATTTGTGACATCACAATGCCGTTTTCCCCATTGTGACATCACAATGCCCTTTCCCCCATTGTGACATCACAGTGCCGTTTTCCCCAGTGTGACATCACAATGCCCTTTCCCCCATTGTGACATCACAATGCTGTTTTCCCCATTGTGACATCACAATGCCCTTTCCCCCATTGTGACATAACAAAGCCGTTTTCCCCATTGTGACATCACAATGCCCTTTCCCCCATTGTGACATAACAAAGCCGTTTCCCCTATTGTGACATCACAATGCCGTTTTCCCCATTGTGACATCACAATGCCCTTTCCCCCATTGTAACATCACAATGCCCTTTCCCCCATTGTGATATCACAATGCCGTTTTCCCCATTGTGCCATCACAATGCCCTTTCCCCCATTGTGACATCACAATGCTGTTTCCCCTATTGTGACATCACAGCGCTGTTTTCCCCATTGTGACATCACAATGCCCTTTCCCCCACTGTGACATCACAATGCCGTTTCCCCCATTTGTGACATCACAATGCCGTTTTCCCCATTGTGACATCACAATGCAGTTTTCCCCATTGTGACATCACAATACCGTTTTCCCCATTGTGACATCACAATGCCCTTTCCCCCATTGTGACATCACACTGCCATTTCCCCCATTGTGACATCACAATACCGTTTTCCCCATTGTGACATCACAATGCCCTTTCCCCCATTGTGACATCATAATGCCCTTTCCCCCATTGTGACATCACAATGCTGTTTTCCCCATTGTGACATCACAATGCCCTTTCCCCCATTGTGACATCACAAAGCTGTTTCCCCTATTGTGACATCACAATGCTGTTTTCCCCATTGTGACATCACAATGCCCTTTCCCCCATTGTGACATCACAATGCCGTTTTCCCCATTGTGCCATCACAATGCCCTTTCCTCCATTGTGACATCACAATGCCCTTTCCCCCATTGTGACATCACAATGCCCTTTCCCCCATTGTGACATCACAGTGCCGTTTTCCCCATTGTGACATCACAATGCTCTTTTCCCCATTGTGACATCACAATGCCCTTTCCCGTATTGTGACATCACAATGCCGTTTTCCCCATTGTGACATCACAATGCCATTTCCCCATTGTGACATCAGAATGCCCTTTCCCACATTGTGACATCACAATGCCCTTTCCCCCATTGTGACATCACAATGCCATTTCCCCTATTGTGACATCACAATGCCGTTTTCCCCATTGTGACGTCATAATGCCCTTCCCCCATTGTGACATCACAATGCTGTTTTCCCCATTGTGACATCACAATGGCCTTTCCCCCCATTGTGACATCACAATGCCATTTCCCCCATTGTGACATCACAATGCCATTTCCCCCATCATGACATCACAATGCCGTTTTCCCCATTGTGACATCACAATGCCCTTTCCCCCATTGTGACATCACAATGCCATTTCCCCCATTATGACATCACAATGCCGTTTTCCCATTGTGACATCACAATGCCCTTCCCCCCATTGTGACATCACAATGCCTTTTCCCCATTGTGACATCACAATGCCCTTTCCCCCATTGCGACATCACAATGCCATTTCCCTCATTGTGACATCACAATGCCCTTTCCCCCACTGTGACATCACAATGCCCTTTCCCCCATTGTGACATCACAATGCCATTTCCCCCATTGTGACATCACAATGCCATTTCCCCCATTGTGACATCACGATTCCCTTTCCCCCATTGTGATATCACAATGCCCTTTCCCCAATTGTGACATCACAAAGCTGTTTCCCCTATTGTGACATCACAATGCCGTTTTCCCCATTGTGACATCACAATGCCCTTTCCCCCATTGTGACATCACAATGCCCATTCCCCCATTGTGACATCACAATGCCGTTTTCCCCATTGTGCCATCACAATGCCCTTTCCCCCATTGTGACATCACAATGCCTTTTTCCCCATTGTGTCATCACAATGCCCTTTCTCCCATTGTGACATCACAATGCCCTTTCCCCCATTGTGACATCAGAATGCCCTTTCCCCCATTATGACATCACAGTGCCCTTTCCCCCATTGTGATATCACAATGCCGTTTTCCCCATTGTGACATCACAATGCCATTTCCCCCATTGTGACATCACAATGCCCTTTCCCCCATTGTGACATCACAATGCCATTTCCCCCATTGTGACATCACAATGCCGTTTTCCCCATTGTGACATCACAATGCCATTTCCCCCATTGTGACATCACAATGCCCTTTCCACCATTGTGACATCACAATGCCATTTCCCCCATTGTGACATCACAATGCTGTTTTCCCCATTGTGACATCACAATGCCCTTTCTCCATTGTGACATCACAATGCCCTTTCCCCCATTGTGACATCACAATGCCATTTCCCCAATTATGACATCACAATGCCGTTTTCCCATTGTGACATCACAATGCCCTTCCCCCCCATTGTGATATCACAATGCCCTTTCCCCCATTGTGACATCACAATGACGTCTCCCCTATTGTGACATCACAATGCCGTTTTCCCCATTGTGACATCACAATGCCCTTTCCCCCATTGTGACATCACAATGCCCTTTCCCCCATTATGTCATCACAATGCCCTTCCCCCATTGTGACATCACAATGCCCTTTCCCCCATTGTGACATCACAATGCCCTTTCCCCCATTGTGACATCACAATGCCGTTTCCCCTATTGTGACATCACTATGCCGTTTTCCTCATTGTGACATCACAATGCCATTTCCCCATTATGACATCACAATGCCCTTTCCCACATTGTGACCTCACAATGCCCTTTCCGCCATTGTGACATCACAATGCCATTTCCCCTATTGTGACATCACAATGCCGTTTTCCCCATTGTGCCATCACAATGCCCCTTCCCCCATTGTGACATCACAATGCCGTTTCCCCCATTGTGACATCACAGTGCCGTTTTCCCCAGTGTGATATCACAATGCCCTTTCCCCCATTGTGACATCACAATGCTGTTTTCCCCATTGTGACATCACAATGCCCTTTCCCCCATTGTGACATCACAAAGCCGTTTCCCCTATTGTGACATCACAATGCCGTTTTCCCCATTGTGACATCACAATGCCCTTTCCCCCATTGTGACATCACAATGCCCTTTCCCCCATTGTGACATTACAATGCCGTTTTCCCCATTGTGCCATCACAATGCCCTTTCCCCCATTGTGACATCACAATGCTGTTTCCCCTATTGTGACATCACAGCGCTGTTTTCCCCATTGTGACATCACAATGCCCTTTCCCCCATTGTGACATCACAATGCCGTTTCCCCCATTTGTGACATCACAATGCCGTTTTCCCCATTGTGACATCACAATGCAGTTTTCCCCATTGTGACATCACAATGCCGCTTTCCCCATTGTGACATCACAATGCCCTTTCCCCCATTGTGACATCACACTGCCATTTCCCCCATTGTGACATCATAATGCCCTTTCCCCCATTGTGACATCACAATGCTGTTTTCCCCATTGTGACATCACAATGCCCTTTCCCCCATTGTGACATCACAAAGCTGTTTCCCCTATTGTGACATCACAATGCTGTTTTCCCCATTGTGACATCACAATGCCCTTTCCCCCATTGTGACATCACAATGCCCTTTCCCCCATTGTGACATTACAATGCCGTTTTCCCCATTGTGCCATCACAATGCCCTTTCCCCCATTGTGACATCACAAAGCTGTTTCCCCTATTGTGACATCACAATGCTGTTTTCCCCATTGTGACATCACAATGCCCTTTCCCCCATTGTGACAACACAATGCCGTTTTCCCCATTGTGCCATCACAATGCCCTTTCCTCCATTGTGACATCACAATGCCCTTTCCCCCATTGTGACATCACAATGCCCTTTCCCCCATTGTGACATCACAGTGCCGTTTTCCCCATTGTGACATCACAATGCTCTTTTCCCCATTGTGACATCACAATGCCCTTTCCCGTATTGTGACATCACAATGCCGTTTTCCCCATTGTGACATCACAATGCCATTTCCCCATTGTGACATCAGAATGCCCTTTCCCACATTGTGACATCACAATGCCCTTTCCCCCATTGTGACATCACAATGCCATTTCCCCTATTGTGACATCACAATGCCGTTTTCCCCATTGTGACGTCATAATGCCCTTCCCCCATTGTGACATCACAATGCCCTTTCCCCCCATTGTGACATCACAATGCCCTTTCCCCCATTGTGACATCACAATGCCCTTTCCCCCATTGTGACATTACAATGCCGTTTTCCCCATTGTGCCATCACAATGCCCTTTCCCCCATTGTGACATCACAATGCTGTTTCCCCTATTGTGACATCACAGCGCTGTTTTCCCCATTGTGACATCACAATGCCCTTTCCCCCATTGTGACATCACAATGCCCTTTCCCCCATTTGTGACATCACAATGCCGTTTTCCCCATTGTGACATCACAATGCAGTTTTCCCCATTGTGACATCACAATGCCGCTTTCCCCATTGTGACATCACAATGCCCTTTCCCCCATTGTGACATCACACTGCCATTTCCCCCATTGTGACATCATAATGCCCTTTCCCCCATTGTGACATCACAATGCTGTTTTCCCCATTGTGACATCACAATGCCCTTTCCCCCATTTTGTGACATCACAAAGCTGTTTCCCCTATTGTGACATCACAATGCTGTTTTCCCCATTGTGACATCACAATGCCCTTTCCCCCATTGTGACATCACAATGCCCTTTCCCCCATTGTGACATTACAATGCCGTTTTCCCCATTGTGCCATCACAATGCCCTTTCCCCCATTGTGACATCACAAAGCTGTTTCCCCTATTGTGACATCACAATGCTGTTTTCCCCATTGTGACATCACAATGCCCTTTCCCCCATTGTGACAACACAATGCCGTTTTCCCCATTGTGCCATCACAATGCCCTTTCCTCCATTGTGACATCACAATGCCCTTTCCCCCATTGTGACATCACAATGCCCTTTCCCCCATTGTGACATCACAGTGCCGTTTTCCCCATTGTGACATCACAATGCTCTTTTCCCCATTGTGACATCACAATGCCCTTTCCCGTATTGTGACATCACAATGCCGTTTTCCCCATTGTGACATCACAATGCCATTTCCCCATTGTGACATCAGAATGCCCTTTCCCACATTGTGACATCACAATGCCCTTTCCCCCATTGTGACATCACAATGCCATTTCCCCTATTGTGACATCACAATGCCGTTTTCCCCATTGTGACGTCATAATGCCCTTCCCCCATTGTGACATCACAATGCCCTTTCCCCCCATTGTGACATCACAATGCCCTTTCCCCCATTGTGACATCACAATGCCATTTCCCCCATTGTGACATCACAATGCCATTTCCCCCATTATGACATCACAATGCCGTTTTCCCCATTGTGACATCACAATGCCCTTTCCCCCATTGTGACATCACAATGCCATTTCCCCAATTATGACATCACAATGCCGTTTTCCCATTGTGACATCACAATGCCCTTCCCCCCATTGTGACATCACAATGCCTTTTCCCCATTGTGACATCACAATGCACTTTTCCCCATTGTGATATCACATAGCCCTTTCATCCATTGTGACATCACAATGCCCTTTCCCCCATTGTGACATCACAATGCCCTTTCCCCCATTGCGACATCACAATGCCATTTCCCCCATTGTGACATCACATTGCCCTTTCCCCCACTGTGACATCACAATGCCCTTTCCTCCATTGTGACATCACAATGCCATTTCCCCCATTGTGACATCACAATGCCATTTCCCCCATTGTGACATCACAATTCCCTTTCCCCCATTGTGACATTACAATGCCCTCTCCCCCATTGTGACATCACAAAGCTGTTTCCCCTATTGTGACATCACAATGCCCTTTCCCCCATTGTGACATCACAATGCCCTTTCCCCCACTGTGACATCACAATGCCCTTTCCCCCATTGTGACATCACAATGCCATTTCCCCCATTGTGACATCACAATGCCATTTCCCCCATTGTGACATCACGATTCCCTTTCCCCCATTGTGATATCACAATGCCCTTTCCCCAATTGTGACATCACAAAGCTGTTTCCCCTATTGTGACATCACAATGCCGTTTTCCCCATTGTGACATCACAATGCCCTTTCCCCCATCGTGACATCACAATGCCCATTCCCCCATTGTGACATCACAATGCCGTTTTCCCCATTGTGCCATCACAATGCCCTTTCCCCCATTGTGACATCACAATGCCGTTTTCCCCATTGTGTCATCACAATGCCCTTTCTCCCATTGTGACATCACAATGCCCTTTCCCCCATTGTGACATCTGAATGCCCTTTCCCCCATTATGACATCACAGTGCCCTTTCCCCCATTGTGATATCACAATGCCGTTTTCCCCATTGTGACATCACAATGCCATTTTTCCCATTGTGACATCACAATGCCCTTTCCCCCATTGGGACATCACAATGCCATTTCCCCCATTGTGACATCACAATGCCGTTTTCCCCATTGTGACATCACAATGCCATTTCCCCCATTGTGACATCACAATGCCCTTTCCCCCATTGTGACATCACAATGCCATTTCCCCCATTGTGACATCACAATGCTGTTTTCCCCATTGTGACATCACAATGCCCTTTCTCCATTGTGACATCACAATGCCCTTTCCCCCATTGTGACATCACAATGCCATTTCCCCAATTATGACATCACAATGCCGTTTTCCCATTGTGACATCACAATGCCCTTCCCCCCCATTGTGATATCACAATGCCCTTTCCCCCATTGTGACATCACAATGCCCTTTCCCCATTGTGACATCACAATGCCCTTTCTCCATTGTGACATCACAATGCCCTTTCCCCCATTGTGACATCACAATGCCATTTCCCCAATTATGACATCACAATGCCGTTTTCCCATTGTGACATCAAAATGCCCTTCCCCCCCATTGTGATATCACAATGCCATTTCCCCCATTGTGACATCACAATGCCGTTTTCCCCATTGTGACATCACAATGCCATTTCCCCCATTGTGACATCACAATGCCCTTTCCCCCATTGTGACATCACAATGCCATTTCCCCCATTGTGACATCACAATGCTGTTTTCCCCATTGTGACATCACAATGCCCTTTCTCCATTGTGACATCACAATGCCCTTTCCCCCATTGTGACATCACAATGCCATTTCCCCAATTATGACATCACAATGCCGTTTTCCCATTGTGACATCACAATGCCCTTCCCCACCATTGTGATATCACAATGCCCTTTCCCCCATTGTGACATCACAATGCCCTTTCCCCCATTATGACATCACAATGCCCTTCCCCCATTGTGACATCACAATGCCCTTTCCCCCATTGTGACATCACAATGCCCTTTCCCCCATTGTGACATCACAATGCCGTTTCCCCTATTGTGACATCACTATGCCGTTTTCCTCATTGTGACATCACAATGCCATTTCCCCATTATGACATCACAATGCCCTTTCCCACATTGTGACCTCACAATGCCCTTTCCGCCATTGTGACATCACAATGCCATTTCCCCTATTGTGACATCACAATGCCGTTTTCCCCATTGTGCCATCACAATGCCCCTTCCCCCATTGTGACATCACAATGCCGTTTCCCCCATTGTGACATCACAGTGCCGTTTTCCCCAGTGTGACATCACAATGCCCTTTCCCCTATTGTGACATCACAATGCCGTTTTCCCCATTGTGACATCACAATGCCCTTTCCCCCATTGTGACATCACAATGCCCTTTCCCCCATTGTGACATTACAATGCCGTTTTCCCCATTGTGCCATCACAATGCCCTTTCCCCCATTGTGACATCACAATGCTGTTTCCCCTATTGTGACATCACAGCGCTGTTTTCCCCATTGTGACATCACAATGCCCTTTCCCCCATTGTGACATCACAATGCCGTTTCCCCCATTTGTGACATCACAATGCCGTTTTCCCCATTGTGACATCACAATGCAGTTTTCCCCATTGTGACATCACAATGCCGCTTTCCCCATTGTGACATCACAATGCCCTTTCCCCCATTGTGACATCACACTGCCATTTCCCCCATTGTGACCATTGTGACATCACAATGCCCTTTCCCCCATTGTGACATCACAAAGCTGTTTCCCCTATTGTGACATCACAATGCTGTTTTCCCCATTGTGACATCACAATGCCCTTTCCCCCATTGTGACATCACAATGCCCTTTCCCCATTGTGACATTACAATGCCGTTTTCCCCATTGTGCCATCACAATGCCCTTTCCCCCATTGTGACATCACAAAGCTGTTTCCCCTATTGTGACATCACAATGCTGTTTTCCCCATTGTGACATCACAATGCCCTTTCCCCCATTGTGACAACACAATGCCGTTTTCCCCATTGTGCCATCACAATGCCCTTTCCTCCATTGTGACATCACAATGCCCTTTCCCCCATTGTGACATCACAATGCCCTTTCCCCCATTGTGACATCACAGTGCCGTTTTCCCCATTGTGACATCACAATGCTCTTTTCCCCATTGTGACATCACAATGCCCTTTCCCGTATTGTGACATCACAATGCCGTTTTCCCCATTGTGACATCACAATGCCATTTCCCCATTGTGACATCAGAATGCCCTTTCCCACATTGTGACATCACAATGCCCTTTCCCCCATTGTGACATCACAATGCCATTTCCCCTATTGTGACATCACAATGCCGTTTTCCCCTATTGTGACGTCATAATGCCCTTCCCCCATTGTGACATCACAATGCCCTTTCCCCCCATTGTGACATCACAATGCCCTTTCCCCCATTGTGACATCACAATGCCCTTTCCCCCATTGTGACATTACAATGCCGTTTTCCCCATTGTGCCATCACAATGCCCTTTCCCCCATTGTGACATCACAATGCTGTTTCCCCTATTGTGACATCACAGCGCTGTTTTCCCCATTGTGACATCACAATGCCCTTTCCCCCATTGTGACATCACAATGCCCTTTCCCCCATTTGTGACATCACAATGCCGTTTTCCCCATTGTGACATCACAATGCAGTTTTCCCCATTGTGACATCACAATGCCGCTTTCCCCATTGTGACATCACAATGCCCTTTCCCCCATTGTGACATCACACTGCCATTTCCCCCATTGTGACATCATAATGCCCTTTCCCCCATTGTGACATCACAATGCTGTTTTCCCCATTGTGACATCACAATGCCCTTTCCCCCATTTTGTGACATCACAAAGCTGTTTCCCCTATTGTGACATCACAATGCTGTTTTCCCCATTGTGACATCACAATGCCCTTTCCCCCATTGTGACATCACAATGCCCTTTCCCCCATTGTGACATTACAATGCCGTTTTCCCCATTGTGCCATCACAATGCCCTTTCCCCCATTGTGACATCACAAAGCTGTTTCCCCTATTGTGACATCACAATGCTGTTTTCCCCATTGTGACATCACAATGCCCTTTCCCCCATTGTGACAACACAATGCCGTTTTCCCCATTGTGCCATCACAATGCCCTTTCCTCCATTGTGACATCACAATGCCCTTTCCCCCATTGTGACATCACAATGCCCTTTCCCCCATTGTGACATCACAGTGCCGTTTTCCCCATTGTGACATCACAATGCTCTTTTCCCCATTGTGACATCACAATGCCCTTTCCCGTATTGTGACATCACAATGCCGTTTTCCCCATTGTGACATCACAATGCCATTTCCCCATTGTGACATCAGAATGCCCTTTCCCACATTGTGACATCACAATGCCCTTTCCCCCATTGTGACATCACAATGCCATTTCCCCTATTGTGACATCACAATGCCGT
This sequence comes from Eleutherodactylus coqui, assembly GCF_035609145.1. NCBI lineage: Eukaryota > Metazoa > Chordata > Amphibia > Anura > Eleutherodactylidae > Eleutherodactylus > Eleutherodactylus coqui. The sequence continues at coordinate 740,807 of NW_027102218.1, read as the reverse complement.
TTTCCCCATTGTGACGTCATAATGCCCTTCCCCCATTGTGACATCACAATGCCCTTTCCCCCCATTGTGACATCACAATGCCCTTTCCCCCATTGTGACATCACAATGCCATTTCCCCCATTGTGACATCACAATGCCATTTCCCCCATTATGACATCACAATGCCGTTTTCCCCATTGTGACATCACAATGCCCTTTCCCCCATTGTGACATCACAATGCCATTTCCCCAATTATGACATCACAATGCCGTTTTCCCATTGTGACATCACAATGCCCTTCCCCCCATTGTGACATCACAATGCCTTTTCCCCATTGTGACATCACAATGCACTTTTCCCCATTGTGATATCACATAGCCCTTTCATCCATTGTGACATCACAATGCCCTTTCCCCCATTGTGACATCACAATGCCCTTTCCCCCATTGCGACATCACAATGCCATTTCCCCCATTGTGACATCACATTGCCCTTTCCCCCACTGTGACATCACAATGCCCTTTCCTCCATTGTGACATCACAATGCCATTTCCCCCATTGTGACATCACAATGCCATTTCCCCCATTGTGACATCACAATTCCCTTTCCCCCATTGTGACATTACAATGCCCTCTCCCCCATTGTGACATCACAAAGCTGTTTCCCCTATTGTGACATCACAATGCCCTTTCCCCCATTGTGACATCACAATGCCCTTTCCCCCACTGTGACATCACAATGCCCTTTCCCCCATTGTGACATCACAATGCCATTTCCCCCATTGTGACATCACAATGCCATTTCCCCCATTGTGACATCACGATTCCCTTTCCCCCATTGTGATATCACAATGCCCTTTCCCCAATTGTGACATCACAAAGCTGTTTCCCCTATTGTGACATCACAATGCCGTTTTCCCCATTGTGACATCACAATGCCCTTTCCCCCATCGTGACATCACAATGCCCATTCCCCCATTGTGACATCACAATGCCGTTTTCCCCATTGTGCCATCACAATGCCCTTTCCCCCATTGTGACATCACAATGCCGTTTTCCCCATTGTGTCATCACAATGCCCTTTCTCCCATTGTGACATCACAATGCCCTTTCCCCCATTGTGACATCAGAATGCCCTTTCCCCCATTATGACATCACAGTGCCCTTTCCCCCATTGTGATATCACAATGCCGTTTTCCCCATTGTGACATCACAATGCCATTTTTCCCATTGTGACATCACAATGCCCTTTCCCCCATTGGGACATCACAATGCCATTTCCCCCATTGTGACATCACAATGCCGTTTTCCCCATTGTGACATCACAATGCCATTTCCCCCATTGTGACATCACAATGCCCTTTCCCCCATTGTGACATCACAATGCCATTTCCCCCATTGTGACATCACAATGCTGTTTTCCCCATTGTGACATCACAATGCCCTTTCTCCATTGTGACATCACAATGCCCTTTCCCCCATTGTGACATCACAATGCCATTTCCCCAATTATGACATCACAATGCCGTTTTCCCATTGTGACATCACAATGCCCTTCCCCCCCATTGTGATATCACAATGCCCTTTCCCCCATTGTGACATCACAATGCCCTTTCCCCATTGTGACATCACAATGCCCTTTCTCCATTGTGACATCACAATGCCCTTTCCCCCATTGTGACATCACAATGCCATTTCCCCAATTATGACATCACAATGCCGTTTTCCCATTGTGACATCACAATGCCCTTCCCCCCCATTGTGATATCACAATGCCATTTCCCCCATTGTGACATCACAATGCCGTTTTCCCCATTGTGACATCACAATGCCATTTCCCCCATTGTGACATCACAATGCCCTTTCCCCCATTGTGACATCACAATGCCATTTCCCCCATTGTGACATCACAATGCTGTTTTCCCCATTGTGACATCACAATGCCCTTTCTCCATTGTGACATCACAATGCCCTTTCCCCCATTGTGACATCACAATGCCATTTCCCCAATTATGACATCACAATGCCGTTTTCCCATTGTGACATCACAATGCCCTTCCCCACCATTGTGATATCACAATGCCCTTTCCCCCATTGTGACATCACAATGCCCTTTCCCCCATTATGACATCACAATGCCCTTCCCCCATTGTGACATCACAATGCCCTTTCCCCCATTGTGACATCACAATGCCCTTTCCCCCATTGTGACATCACAATGCCGTTTCCCCTATTGTGACATCACTATGCCGTTTTCCTCATTGTGACATCACAATGCCATTTCCCCATTATGACATCACAATGCCCTTTCCCACATTGTGACCTCACAATGCCCTTTCCGCCATTGTGACATCACAATGCCATTTCCCCTATTGTGACATCACAATGCCGTTTTCCCCATTGTGCCATCACAATGCCCCTTCCCCCATTGTGACATCACAATGCCGTTTCCCCCATTGTGACATCACAGTGCCGTTTTCCCCAGTGTGACATCACAATGCCCTTTCCCCTATTGTGACATCACAATGCCGTTTTCCCCATTGTGACATCACAATGCCCTTTCCCCCATTGTGACATCACAATGCCCTTTCCCCCATTGTGACATTACAATGCCGTTTTCCCCATTGTGCCATCACAATGCCCTTTCCCCCATTGTGACATCACAATGCTGTTTCCCCTATTGTGACATCACAGCGCTGTTTTCCCCATTGTGACATCACAATGCCCTTTCCCCCATTGTGACATCACAATGCCGTTTCCCCCATTTGTGACATCACAATGCCGTTTTCCCCATTGTGACATCACAATGCAGTTTTCCCCATTGTGACATCACAATGCCGCTTTCCCCATTGTGACATCACAATGCCCTTTCCCCCATTGTGACATCACACTGCCATTTCCCCCATTGTGACCATTGTGACATCACAATGCCCTTTCCCCCATTGTGACATCACAAAGCTGTTTCCCCTATTGTGACATCACAATGCTGTTTTCCCCATTGTGACATCACAATGCCCTTTCCCCCATTGTGACATCACAATGCCCTTTCCCCATTGTGACATTACAATGCCGTTTTCCCCATTGTGCCATCACAATGCCCTTTCCCCCATTGTGACATCACAAAGCTGTTTCCCCTATTGTGACATCACAATGCTGTTTTCCCCATTGTGACATCACAATGCCCTTTCCCCCATTGTGACAACACAATGCCGTTTTCCCCATTGTGCCATCACAATGCCCTTTCCTCCATTGTGACATCACAATGCCCTTTCCCCCATTGTGACATCACAATGCCCTTTGCCCCATTGTGACATCACAGTGCCGTTTTCCCCATTGTGACATCACAATGCTCTTTTCCCCATTGTGACATCACAATGCCCTTTCCCGTATTGTGACATCACAATGCCGTTTTCCCCATTGTGACATCACAATGCCATTTCCCCATTGTGACATCAGAATGCCCTTTCCCACATTGTGACATCACAATGCCCTTTCCCCCATTGTGACATCACAATGCCATTTCCCCTATTGTGACATCACAATGCCGTTTTCCCCATTGTGACGTCATAATGCCCTTCCCCCATTGTGACATCTCAATGCCCTTTCCCCCCATTGTGACATCACAATGCCCTTTCCCCCATTGTGACATCACAATGCCATTTCCCCCATTGTGACATCACAATGCCATTTCCCCCATTATGACATCACAATGCCGTTTTCCCCATTGTGACATCACAATGCCCTTTCCCCCATTGTGACATCACAATGCCATTTCCCCAATTATGACATCACAATGCCGTTTTCCCATTGTGACATCACAATGCCCTTCCCCCCATTGTGACATCACAATGCCTTTTCCCCATTGTGACATCACAATGCACTTTTCCCCATTGTGATATCACATAGCCCTTTCATCCATTGTGACATCACAATGCCCTTTCCCCCATTGTGACATCACAATGCCCTTTCCCCCATTGCGACATCACAATGCCATTTCCCCCATTGTGACATCACATTGCCCTTTCCCCCACTGTGACATCACAATGCCCTTTCCTCCATTGTGACATCACAATGCCATTTCCCCCATTGTGACATCACAATGCCATTTCCCCCATTGTGACATCACAATGCCATTTCCCCCATTGTGACATCACAATTCCCTTTCCCCCATTGTGACATTACAATGCCCTCTCCCCCATTGTGACATCACAAAGCTGTTTCCCCTATTGTGACATCACAATGCCGTTTTCCCCATTGTGACATCACAATGCCCTTTCCCCCATTGTGACATCACAATGCCCTTTCCCCCATTGTGACATCACAATGCCGTTTTCCCCATCGTGCCATCACAATGCCCTTTCCCCCATTGTGACATCACAATGCCCTTTTCCCCATTGTGACATCACAATGCCATTTCCCCCATTGTGACATCACAATGCCCTTTCCCCCATTGTGACATCACAATGCCCTTTCCCCCATTGTGACATCACAATGCCGTTTTCCCCATCGTGCCATCACAATGCCCTTTCCCCCATTGTGACATCACAATGCCCTTTCCCCCATTGTGACATCACAATGCCATTTCCCCCATTGTGACATCACAATGCCCTTTCCCCCATTGTGACATCACCATGCCGTTTTCCCCATTGTGACATCACAATGCCCTTTCCCCCCTTGTGACATCACAATGCTGTTTCCCCTATTGTGACATCACAATGCCCTTTCCCCCATTGTGATATCACAATGCCATTTCCCCATTGTGACATCACAATGCCCTTTCCCACATTATGACATCACAATGCCCTTTCCCCCATTGTGACATCACAATGCAGTTTCCCTCCATTGTGACATCACAATGGCCTTTCCCCCATTGTGACATCACAATGCCCTTTCTCCCATTGTGACATCGCAATGCAGTTTTCCCCATTGTGACATCGCAATGCCCTTTCCCCCATTGTGACATCACAATGCCGTTTTCCCCATTGTGCCATCACAATGCCCTTTCCCCCATTGTGACATCACAATGCCGTTTTCCCCATTGTGCCATCACAATGCCCCTTCCCCCATTGTGACATCACAATGCCCTTTCCCCCATTGTGACATCACAATGCCCTTTCCCCCATTGTGACATCACAATGCCATTTCCCCCATTGTGACATCACATTGCCGTTTCCCCTATTGTGACATCACTATGCCGTTTTCCTCATTGTGACATCACAATGCCCTTTCCCACATTGTGACATCACAATGCCCTTTCCCACATTGTGACATCACAATGCCATTTCCCCTATTGTGACATCACAATGCCGTTTTCCCCATTGTGCCATCACAATGCCCCTTCCCCCATTGTGACATCACAATGCCGTTTCCCCCATTGTGACATCACAGTGCCGTTTTCCCCAGTGTGACATCACAATGCCCTTTCCCCCATTGTGACATCACAATGCTGTTTTCCCCATTGTGACATCACAATGCCCTTTCCCCCATTGTGACATAACAAAGCCGTTTTCCCCATTGTGACATCTTAATGCCCTTTCCCCCATTGTGACATAACAAAGCCGTTTCCCCTATTGTGACATCACAATGCCGTTTTCCCCATTGTGACATCACAATGCCCTTTCCCCCATTGTGACATCACAATGCCCTTTCCCCCATTGTGATATCACAATGCCGTTTTCCCCATTGTGCCATCACAATGCCCTTTCCCCCATTGTGACATCACAATGCTGTTTCCCCTATTGTGACATCACAGCGCTGTTTTCCCCCATTGTGACATCACAATGCCCTTTCCCCCACTGTGACATCACAATGCCGTTTCCCCCATTTGTGACATCACAATGCCGTTTTCCCCATTGTGACATCACAATGCCCTTTCCCCCATTGTGACATCACAGTGCCGTTTTCCCCAGTGTGACATCACAATGCCCTTTCCCCCATTGTGACATCACAATGCTGTTTTCCCCATTGTGACATCACAATGCCCTTTCCCCCATTGTGACATAACAAAGCCGTTTTCCCCATTGTGACATCACAATGCCCTTTCCCCCATTGTGACATAACAAAGCCGTTTCCCCTATTGTGACATCACAATGCCGTTTTCCCCATTGTGACATCACAATGCCCTTTCCCCCATTGTGACATCACAATGCCCTTTCCCCCATTGTGACATCACAATGCCGTTTTCCCCATTGTGCCATCACAATGCCCTTTCCCCCATTGTGACATCACAATGCTGTTTCCCCTATTGTGACATCACAGCGCTGTTTTCCCCATTGTGACATCACAGCGCTGTTTTCCCCATTGTGACATCACAATGCCGTTTCCCCCATTTGTGACATCACAATGCCGTTTTCCCCATTGTGACATCACAATGCAGTTTTCCCCATTGTGACATCACAATACCGTTTTCCCCATTGTGACATCACAATGCCCTTTCCCCCATTGTGACATCACACTGCCATTTCCCCCATTGTGACATCACAATACCGTTTTCCCCATTGTGACATCACAATGCCCTTTCCCCCATTGTGACATCATAATGCCCTTTCCCCCATTGTGACATCACAATGCTGTTTTCCCCATTGTGACATCACAATGCCCTTTCCCCCATTGTGACATCACAAAGCTGTTTCCCCTATTGTGACATCACAATGCTGTTTTCCCCATTGTGACATCACAATGCCCTTTCCCCCATTGTGACATCACAATGCCGTTTTCCTCATTGTGCCATCACAATGCCCTTTCCTCCATTGTGACATCACAATGCCCTTTCCCCCATTGTGACATCACAATGCCCTTTCCCCCATTGTGACATCACAGTGCCGTTTTCCCCATTGTGACATCACAATGCTCTTTTCCCCATTGTGACATCACAATGCCCTTTCCCGTATTGTGGCATCACAATGCCGTTTTCCCCATTGTGACATCACAATGCCATTTCCCCATTGTGACATCAGAATGCCCTTTCCCACATTGTGACATCACAATGCCCTTTCCCCCATTGTGACATCACAATGCCATTTCCCCTATTGTGACATCACAATGCCGTTTTCCCCATTGTGACGTCATAATGCCCTTCCCCCATTGTGACATCACAATGCCCTTTTCCCCATTGTGACATCACAATGGCCTTTCCCCCCATTGTGACATCACAATGCCATTTCCCCCATTGTGACATCACAATGCCATTTCCCCCATCATGACATCACAATGCCGTTTTCCCCATTGTGACATCACAATGCCCTTTCCCCCATTGTGACATCACAATGCCATTTCCCCCATTATGACATCACAATGCCGTTTTCCCATTGTGACATCACAATGCCCTTCCCCCCATTGTGACATCACAATGCCTTTTTCCCATTGTGACATCACAATGCCCTTTCCTCCATTGCGACATCACAATGCCATTTCCCCCATTGTGACATCACAATGCCCTTTCCCCCACTGTGACATCACAATGCCCTTTCCCCCATTGTGACATCACAATGCCATTTCCCCCATTGTGACATCACAATGCCATTTCCCCCATTGTGACATCACGATTCCCTTTCCCCCATTGTGATATCACAATGCCCTTTCCCCAATTGTGACATCACAAAGCTGTTTCCCCTATTGTGACATCACAATGCCGTTTTCCCCATTGTGACATCACAATGCCCTTTCCCCCATTGTGACATCACAATGCCCATTCCCCCATTGTGACATCACAATGCCGTTTTCCCCATTGTGCCATCACAATGCCCTTTCCCCCATTGTGACATCACAATGCCGTTTTCCCCATTGTGTCATCACAATGCCCTTTCTCCCATTGTGACATCACAATGCCCTTTCCCCCATTGTGACATCAGAATGCCCTTTCCCCCATTATGACATCACAGTGCCCTTTCCCCCATTGTGATATCACAATGCCGTTTTCCCCATTGTGACATCACAATGCCATTTCCCCCATTGTGACATCACAATGCCCTTTCCCCCATTGTGACATCACAATGCCATTTCCCCCATTGTGACATCACAATGCCGTTTTCCCCATTGTGACATCACAATGCCATTTCCCCCATTGTGACATCACAATGCCCTTTCCCCCATTGTGACATCACAATGCCATTTCCCCCATTGTGACATCACAATGCTGTTTTCCCCATTGTGACATCACAATGCCCTTTCTCCATTGTGACATCACAATGCCCTTTCCCCCATTGTGACATCACAATGCCATTTCCCCAATTATGACATCACAATGCCGTTTTCCCATTGTGACATCACAATGCCCTTCCCCCCCATTGTGATATCACAATGCCCTTTCCCCCATTGTGACATCACAATGACGTTTCCCCTATTGTGACATCACAATGCCGTTTTCCCCATTGTGACATCACAATGCCCTTTCCCCCATTGTGACATCACAATGCCCTTTCCCCCATTATGACATCACAATGCCCTTCCCCCATTGTGACATCACAATGCCCTTTCCCCCATTGTGACATCACAATGCCCTTTCCCCCATTGTGACATCACAATGCCGTTTCCCCTATTGTGACATCACTATGCCGTTTTCCTCATTGTGACATCACAATGCCATTTCCCCATTATGACATCACAATGCCCTTTCCCACATTGTGACCTCACAATGCCCTTTCCGCCATTGTGACATCACAATGCCATTTCCCCTATTGTGACATCACAATGCCGTTTTCCCCATTGTGCCATCACAATGCCCCTTCCCCCATTGTGACATCACAATGCCGTTTCCCCCATTGTGACATCACAGTGCCGTTTTCCCCAGTGTGACATCACAATGCCCTTTCCCCCATTGTGACATCACAATGCTGTTTTCCCCATTGTGACATCACAATGCCCTTTCCCCCATTGTGACATCACAAAGCCGTTTCCCCTATTGTGACATCACAATGCCGTTTTCCCCATTGTGACATCACAATGCCCTTTCCCCCATTGTGACATCACAATGCCCTTTCCCCCATTGTGACATTACAATGCCGTTTTCCCCATTGTGCCATCACAATGCCCTTTCCCCCATTGTGACATCACAATGCTGTTTCCCCTATTGTGACATCACAGCGCTATTTTCCCCATTGTGACATCACAATGCCCTTTCCCCCTTTGTGACATCACAATGCCGTTTCCCCCATTTGTGACATCACAATGCCGTTTTCCCCATTGTGACATCACAATGCAGTTTTCCCCATTGTGACATCACAATGCCGCTTTCCCCATTGTGACATCACAATGCCCTTTCCCCCATTGTGACATCACACTGCCATTTCCCCCATTGTGACATCATAATGCCCTTTCCCCCATTGTGACATCACAATGCTGTTTTCCCCATTGTGACATCACAATGCCCTTTCCCCCATTGTGACATCACAAAGCTGTTTCCCCTATTGTGACATCACAATGCTGTTTTCCCCATTGTGACATCACAATGCCCTTTCCCCCATTGTGACATCACAATGCCCTTTCCCCCATTGTGACATTACAATGCCGTTTTCCCCATTGTGCCATCACAATGCCCTTTCCCCCATTGTGACATCACAAAGCTGTTTCCCCTATTGTGACATCACAATGCTGTTTTCCCCATTGTGACATCACAATGCCCTTTCCCCCATTGTGACAACACAATGCCGTTTTCCCCATTGTGCCATCACAATGCCCTTTCCTCCATTGTGACATCACAATGCCCTTTCCCCCATTGTGACATCACAATGCCCTTTCCCCCATTGTGACATCACAGTGCCGTTTTCCCCATTGTGACATCACAATGCTCTTTTCCCCATTGTGACATCACAATGCCCTTTCCCGTATTGTGACATCACAATGCCGTTTTCCCCATTGTGACATCACAATGCCATTTCCCCATTGTGACATCAGAATGCCCTTTCCCACATTGTGACATCACAATGCCCTTTCCCCCATTGTGACATCACAATGCCATTTCCCCTATTGTGACATCACAATGCCGTTTTCCCCATTGTGACGTCATAATGCCCTTCCCCCATTGTGACATCACAATGCCCTTTCCCCCCATTGTGACATCACAATGCCCTTTCCCCCATTGTGACATCACAATGCCCTTTCCCCCATTGTGACATTACAATGCCGTTTTCCCCATTGTGCCATCACAATGCCCTTTCCCCCATTGTGACATCACAATGCTGTTTCCCCTATTGTGACATCACAGCGCTGTTTTCCCCATTGTGACATCACAATGCCCTTTCCCCCATTGTGACATCACAATGCCGTTTCCCCCATTTGTGACATCACAATGCCGTTTTCCCCATTGTGACATCACAATGCAGTTTTCCCCATTGTGACATCACAATGCCGCTTTCCCCATTGTGACATCACAATGCCCTTTCCCCCATTGTGACATCACACTGCCATTTCCCCCATTGTGACATCATAATGCCCTTTCCCCCATTGTGACATCACAATGCTGTTTTCCCCATTGTGACATCACAATGCCCTTTCCCCCATTGTGACATCACAAAGCTGTTTCCCCTATTGTGACATCACAATGCTGTTTTCCCCATTGTGACATCACAATGCCCTTTCCCCCATTGTGACATCACAATGCCCTTTCCCCCATTGTGACATTACAATGCCGTTTTCCCCATTGTGCCATCACAATGCCCTTTCCCCCATTGTGACATCACAAAGCTGTTTCCCCTATTGTGACATCACAATGCTGTTTTCCCCATTGTGACATCACAATGCCCTTTCCCCCATTGTGACAACACAATGCCGTTTTCCCCATTGTGCCATCACAATGCCCTTTCCTCCATTGTGACATCACAATGCCCTTTCCCCCATTGTGACATCACAATGCCCTTTCCCCCATTGTGACATCACAGTGCCGTTTTCCCCATTGTGACATCACAATGCTCTTTTCCCCATTGTGACATCACAATGCCCTTTCCCGTATTGTGACATCACAATGCCGTTTTCCCCATTGTGACATCACAATGCCATTTCCCCATTGTGACATCAGAATGCCCTTTCCCACATTGTGACATCACAATGCCCTTTCCCCCATTGTGACATCACAATGCCCTTTCCCCTATTGTGACATCACAATGCCGTTTTCCCCATTGTGACGTCATAATGCCCTTCCCCCATTGTGACATCACAATGCCCTTTCCCCCCATTGTGACATCACAATGCCCTTTCCCCCATTGTGACATCACAATGCCATTTCCCCCATTGTGACATCACAATGCCATTTCCCCCATTATGACATCACAATGCCGTTTTCCCCATTGTGACATCACAATGCCCTTTCCCCCATTGTGACATCACAATGCCATTTCCCCAATTATGACATCACAATGCCGTTTTCCCATTGTGACATCACAATGCCCTTCCCCCCATTGTGACATCACAATGCCTTTTCCCCATTGTGATATCACAATGCACTTTTCCCCATTGTGATATCACATAGCCCTTTCATCCATTGTGACATCACAATGCCCTTTCCCCCATTGTGACATCACAATGCCCTTTCCCCCATTGCGACATCACAATGCCATTTCCCCCATTGTGACATCACATTGCCCTTTCCCCCACTGTGACATCACAATGCCCTTTCCTCCATTGTGACATCACAATGCCATTTCCCCCATTGTGACATTACAATGCCATTTCCCCCATTGGGACATCACAATTCCCTTTCCCCCATTGTGACATTACAATGCCCTCTCCCCCATTGTGACATCACAAAGCTGTTTCCCCTATTGTGACATCACAATGCCCTTTCCCCCATTGTGACATCACAATGCCCTTTCCCCCACTGTGACATCACAATGCCCTTTCCCCCATTGTGACATCACAATGCCATTTCCCCCATTGTGACATCACAATGCCATTTCCCCCATTGTGACATCACAATGCCATTTCCCCATTATGACATCACAATGCCCTTTCCCACATTGTGACCTCACAATGCCCTTTCCGCCATTGTGACATCACAATGCCATTTCCCCTATTGTGACATCACAATGCCGTTTTCCCCATTGTGCCATCACAATGCCCCTTCCCCCATTGTGACATCACAATGCCGTTTCCCCCATTGTGACATCACAGTGCCGTTTTCCCCAGTGTGACATCACAATGCCCTTTCCCCCATTGTGACATCACAATGCCGCTTTCCCCATTGTGACATCACAATGCCCTTTCCCTCATTGTGACATCACAAAGCCGTTTCCCCTATTGTGACATCACAATGCCGTTTTCCCCATTGTGACATCACAATGCCCTTTCCCCCATTGTGACATCACAATGCCCTTTCCCCCATTGTGACATTACAATGCCGTTTTCCCCATTGTGCCATCACAATGCCCTTTCCCCCATTGTGACATCACAAAGCTGTTTCCCCTATTGTGACATCACAATGCTGTTTTCCCCATTGTGACATCACAATGCCCTTTCCCCCATTGTGACAACACAATGCCGTTTTCCCCATTGTGCCATCACAATGCCCTTTCCTCCATTGTGACATCACAATGCCCTTTCCCCCATTGTGACATCACAATGCCCTTTCCCCCATTGTGACATCACAGTGCCGTTTTCCCCATTGTGACATCACAATGCTCTTTTCCCCATTGTGACATCACAATGCCCTTTCCCGTATTGTGACATCACAATGCCGTTTTCCCCATTGTGACATCACAATGCCATTTCCCCATTGTGACATCAGAATGCCCTTTCCCACATTGTGACATCACAATGCCCTTTCCCCCATTGTGACATCACAATGCCATTTCCCCTATTGTGACATCACAATGCCGTTTTCCCCATTGTGACGTCATAATGCCCTTCCCCCATTGTGACATCACAATGCCCTTTCCCCCCCATTGTGACATCACAATGCCCTTTCCCCCATTGTGACATCACAATGCCATTTCCCCCATTGTGACATCACAATGCCATTTCCCCAATTATGACATCACAATGCCGTTTTCCCATTGTGACATCACAATGCCCTTCCCCCCATTGTGACATCACAATGCCTTTTCCCCATTGTGACATCACAATGCACTTTTCCCCATTGTGATATCACATAGCCCTTTCATCCATTGTGACATCACAATGCCCTTTCCCCCATTGTGACATCACAATGCCCTTTCCCCCATTGCGACATCACAATGCCATTTCCCCCATTGTGACATCACATTGCCCTTTCCCCCACTGTGACATCACAATGCCCTTTCCTCCATTGTGACATCACAATGCCATTTCCCCCATTGTGACATCACAATGCCATTTCCCCCATTGTGACATCACAATTCCCTTTCCCCCATTGTGACATTACAATGCCCTCTCCCCCATTGTGACATCACAAAGCTGTTTCCCCTATTGTGACATCACAATGCCCTTTCCCCCATTGTGACATCACAATGCCCTTTCCCCCACTGTGACATCACAATGCCCTTTCCCCCATTGTGACATCACAATGCCATTTCCCCCATTGTGACATCACAATGCCATTTCCCCCATTGTGACATCACAATGCCATTTCCCCATTATGACATCACAATGCCCTTTCCCACATTGTGACCTCACAATGCCCTTTCCGCCATTGTGACATCACAATGCCATTTCCCGTATTGTGACATCACAATGCCGTTTTCCCCATTGTGCCATCACAATGCCCCTTCCCCCATTGTGACATCACAATGCCGTTTCCCCCATTGTGACATCACAGTGCCGTTTTCCCCAGTGTGACATCACAATGCCCTTTCCCCCATTGTGACATCACAATGCCGCTTTCCCCATTGTGACATCACAATGCCCTTTCCCTCATTGTGACATCACAAAGCCGTTTCCCCTATTGTGACATCACAATGCCGTTTTCCCCATTGTGACATCACAATGCCCTTTCCCCCATTGTGACATCACAATGCCCTTTCCCCCATTGTGACATTACAATGCCGTTTTCCCCATTGTGCCATCACAATGCCCTTTCCCCCATTGTGACATCACAATGCTGTTTCCCCTATTGTGACATCACAGCGCTGTTTTCCCCATTGTGACATCACAATGCCCTTTCCCCCATTGTGACATCACAATGCCGTTTCCCCCATTTGTGACATCACAATGCCGTTTTCCCCATTGTGACATCACAATGCAGTTTTCCCCATTGTGACATCACAATGCCGCTTTCCCCATTGTGACATCACAATGCCCTTTCCCCCATTGTGACATCACACTGCCATTTCCCCCATTGTGACATCATAATGCCCTTTCCCCCATTGTGACATCACAATGCTGTTTTCCCCATTGTGACATCACAATGCCCTTTCCCCCATTGTGACATCACAAAGCTGTTTCCCCTATTGTGACATCACAATGCTGTTTTCCCCATTGTGACATCACAATGCCCTTTCCCCCATTGTGACATCACAATGCCCTTTCCCCCATTGTGACATTACAATGCCGTTTTCCCCATTGTGCCATCACAATGCCCTTTCCCCCATTGTGACATCACAAAGCTGTTTCCCCTATTGTGACATCACAATGCTGTTTTCCCCATTGTGACATCACAATGCCCTTTCCCCCATTGTGACAACACAATGCCGTTTTCCCCATTGTGCCATCACAATGTCCTTTTCTCCATTGTGACATCACAATGCCCTTTCCCCCATTGTGACATCACAGTGCCGTTTTCCCCATTGTGACATCACAATGCTCTTTTCCCCATTGTGACATCACAATGCCCTTTCCCGTATTGTGACATCACAATGCCGTTTTCCCCATTGTGACATCACAATGCCATTTCCCCATTGTGACATCAGAATGCCCTTTCCCACATTGTGACATCACAATGCCCTTTCCCCCATTGTGACATCACAATGCCATTTCCCCTATTGTGACATCACAATGCCGTTTTCCCCATTGTGACGTCATAATGCCCTTCCCCCATTGTGACATCACAATGCCCTTTCCCCCCATTGTGACATCACAATGCCCTTTCCCCCATTGTGACATCACAATGCCCTTTCCCCCATTGTGACATTACAATGCCGTTTTCCCCATTGTGCCATCACAATGCCCTTTCCCCCATTGTGACATCACAATGCTGTTTCCCCTATTGTGACATCACAGCGCTGTTTTCCCCATTGTGACATCACAATGCCCTTTCCCCCATTGTGACATCACAATGCCGTTTCCCCCATTTGTGACATCACAATGCCGTTTTCCCCATTGGGACATCACAATGCAGTTTTCCCCATTGTGACATCACAATGCCGCTTTCCCCATTGTGACATCACAATGCCCTTTCCCCCATTGTGACATCACACTGCCATTTCCCCCATTGTGACATCATAATGCCCTTTCCCCCATTGTGACATCACAATGCTGTTTTCCCCATTGTGACATCACAATGCCCTTTCCCCCATTGTGACATCACAAAGCTGTTTCCCCTATTGTGACATCACAATGCTGTTTTCCCCATTGTGACATCACAATGCCCTTTCCCCCATTGTGACATCACAATGCCCTTTCCCCCATTGTGACATTACAATGCCGTTTTCCCCATTGTGCCATCACAATGCCCTTTCCCCCATTGTGACATCACAAAGCTGTTTCCCCTATTGTGACATCACAATGCTGTTTTCCCCATTGTGACATCACAATGCCCTTTCCCCCATTGTGACAACACAATGCTGTTTTCCCCATTGTGCCATCACAATGCCCTTTCCTCCATTGTGACATCACAATGCCCTTTCCCCCATTGTGACATCACAATGCCCTTTCCCCCATTGTGACATCACAGTGCCGTTTTCCCCATTGTGACATCACAATGCTCTTTTCCCCATTGTGACATCACAATGCCCTTTCCCGTATTGTGACATCACAATGCCGTTTTCCCCATTGTGACATCACAATGCCATTTCCCCATTGTGACATCAGAATGCCCTTTCCCACATTGTGACATCACAATGCCCTTTCCCCCATTGTGACATCACAATGCCATTTCCCCTATTGTGACATCACAATGCCGTTTTCCCCATTGTGACGTCATAATGCCCTTCCCCCATTGTGACATCACAATGCCCTTTCCCCCCATTGTGACATCACAATGCCCTTTCCCCCATTGTGACATCACAATGCCATTTCCCCCATTGTGACATCACAATGCCATTTCCCCCATTATGACATCACAATGCCGTTTTCCCCATTGTGACATCACAATGCCCTTTCCCCCATTGTGACATCACAATGCCATTTCCCCAATTATGACATCACAATGCCGTTTTCCCATTGTGACATCACAATGCCCTTCCCCCCATTGTGACATCACAATGCCTTTTCCCCATTGTGACATCACAATGCACTTTTCCCCATTGTGATATCGCATAGCCCTTTCATCCATTGTGACATCACTATGCCCTTTCCCCCATTGTGACATCACAATGCCCTTTCCCCCATTGCGACATCACAATGCTATTTCCCCCATTGTGACATCACATTGCCCTTTCCCCCACTGTGACATCACAATGCCCTTTCCTCCATTGTGACATCACAATGCCATTTCCCCCATTGTGACATCACAATGCCATTTCCCCCATTGTGACATCACAATTCCCTTTCCCCTATTGTGACATTACAATGCCCTCTCCCCCATTGTGACATCACAAAGCTGTTTCCCCTATTGTGACATCACAATGCCCTTTCCCCCATTGTGACATCACAATGCCCTTTCCCCCACTGTGACATCACAATGCCCTTTCCCCCATTGTGACATCACAATGCCATTTCCCCCATTGTGACATCACAATGCCATTTCCCCCATTGTGACATCACGATTCCCTTTCCCCCATTGTGATATCACAATGCCCTTTCCCCAATTGTGACATCACAAAGCTGTTTCCCCTATTGTGACATCACAATGCCGTTTTCCCCATTGTGACATCACAATGCCCTTTCCCCCATTGTGACATCACAATGCCCATTCCCCCATTGTGACATCACAATGCCGTTTTCCCCATTGTGCCATCACAATGCCCTTTCCCCCATTGTGACATCACAATGCCGTTTTCCCCATTGTGTCATCACAATGCCCTTTCTCCCATTGTGACATCACAATGCCCTTTCCCCCATTGTGACATCACAATGCCCATTCCCCCATTGTGACATCACAATGCCGTTTTCCCCATTGTGCCATCACAATGCCCTTTCCCCCATTGTGACATCACAATGCCGTTTTCCCCATTGTGTCATCACAATGCCCTTTCTCCCATTGTGACATCACAATGCCGTTTTCCCCATTGTGACGTCATAATGCCCTTCCCCCATTGTGACATCACAATGCCCTTTCCCCCCATTGTGACATCACAATGCCCTTTCCCCCATTGTGACATCACAATGCCATTTCCCCCATTGTGACATCACAATGCCATTTCCCCAATTATGACATCACAATGCCGTTTTCCCATTGTGACATCACAATGCCCTTCCCCCCATTGTGACATCACAATGCCTTTTCCCCATTGTGACATCACAATGCACTTTTCCCCATTGTGATATCACATAGCCCTTTCATCCATTGTGACATCACAATGCCCTTTCCCCCATTGTGACATCACAATGCCCTTTCCCCCATTGCGACATCACAATGCCATTTCCCCCATTGTGACATCACATTGCCCTTTCCCCCACTGTGACATCACAATGCCCTTTCCTCCATTGTGACATCACAATGCCATTTCCCCCATTGTGACATCACAATGCCATTTCCCCCATTGTGACATCACAATTCCCTTTCCCCCATTGTGACATTACAATGCCCTCTCCCCCATTGTGACATCACAAAGCTGTTTCCCCTATTGTGACATCACAATGCCCTTTCCCCCATTGTGACATCACAATGCCCTTTCCCCCACTGTGACATCACAATGCCCTTTCCCCCATTGTGACATCACAATGCCATTTCCCCCATTGTGACATCACAATGCCATTTCCCCATTATGACATCACAATGCCCTTTCCCACATTGTGACCTCACAATGCCCTTTCCGCCATTGTGACATCACAATGCCATTTCCCCTATTGTGACATCACAATGCCGTTTTCCCCATTGTGCCATCACAATGCCCCTTCCCCCATTGTGACATCACAATGCCGTTTCCCCCATTGTGACATCACAGTGCCGTTTTCCCCAGTGTGACATCACAATGCCCTTTCCCCCATTGTGACATCACAATGCCGCTTTCCCCATTGTGACATCACAATGCCCTTTCCCTCATTGTGACATCACAAAGCCGTTTCCCCTATTGTGACATCACAATGCCGTTTTCCCCATTGTGACATCACAATGCCCTTTCCCCCATTGTGACATCACAATGCCCTTTCCCCCATTGTGACATTACAATGCCGTTTTCCCCATTGTGCCATCACAATGCCCTTTCCCCCATTGTGACATCACAATGCTGTTTCCCCTATTGTGACATCACAGCGCTGTTTTCCCCATTGTGACATCACAATGCCCTTTCCCCCATTGTGACATCACAATGCCGTTTCCCCCATTTGTGACATCACAATGCCGTTTTCCCCATTGTGACATCACAATGCAGTTTTCCCCATTGTGACATCACAATGCCGCTTTCCCCATTGTGACATCACAATGCCCTTTCCCCCATTGTGACATAACACTGCCATTTCCCCCATTGTGACATCACAATGCCCTTTCCCCCATTGTGACATCACAAAGCTGTTTCCCCTATTGTGACATCACAATGCTGTTTTCCCCATTGTGACATCACAATGCCCTTTCCCCCATTGTGACATCACAATGCCCTTTCCCCCATTGTGACATTACAATGCCGTTTTCCCCATTGTGCCATCACAATGCCCTTTCCCCCATTGTGACATCACAAAGCTGTTTCCCCTATTGTGACATCACAATGCTGTTTTCCCCATTGTGACATCACAATGCCCTTTCCCCCATTGTGACAACACAATGCCGTTTTCCCCATTGTGCCATCACAATGCCCTTTCCTCCATTGTGACATCACAATGCCCTTTCCCCCATTGTGACATCACAATGCCCTTTCCCGTATTGTGACATCACAATGCCATTTCCCCCATTGTGACATCATAATGCCCCTTCCCCCATTGTGACATCACAATGCTGTTTTCCCCATTGTGACATCACAATGCCCTTTCCCCCATTGTGACATCACAAAGCTGTTTCCCCTATTGTGACATCACAGCGCTGTTTTCCCCATTGTGACATCACAATGCCCTTTCCCCCATTGTGACATCACAATGCCCTTTCCCGTATTGTGACATCACAATGCCGTTTTCCCCATTGTGACATCACAATGCCATTTCCCCATTGTGACATCAGAATGCCCTTTCCCACATTGTGACATCACAATGCCCTTTCCCCCATTGTGACATCACAATGCCATTTCCCCTATTGTGACATCACAATGCCGTTTTCCCCATTGTGACGTCATAATGCCCTTCCCCCATTGTGACATCACAATGCCCTTTCCCCCCATTGTGACATCACAATGCCCTTTCCCCCATTGTGACATCACAATGCCCTTTCCCCCATTGTGACATTACAATGCCGTTTTCCCCATTGTGCCATCACAATGCCCTTTCCCCCATTGTGACATCACAATGCTGTTTCCCCTATTGTGACATCACAGCGCTGTTTTCCCCATTGTGACATCACAATGCCCTTTCCCCCATTGTGACATCACAATGCCGTTTCCCCCATTTGTGACATCACAATGCCGTTTTCCCCATTGTGACATCACAATGCAGTTTTCCCCATTGTGACATCACAATGCCGCTTTCCCCATTGTGACATCACAATGCCCTTTCCCCCATTGTGACATCACACTGCCATTTCCCCCATTGTGACATCATAATGCCCCTTCCCCCATTGTGACATCACAATGCTGTTTTCCCCATTGTGACATCACAATGCCCTTTCCCCCATTGTGACATCACAAAGCTGTTTCCCCTATTGTGACATCACAATGCTGTTTTCCCCATTGTGACATCACAATGCCCTTTCCCCCATTGTGACATCACAATGCCATTTCCCCATTATGACATCACAATGCCCTTTCCCACATTGTGACCTCACAATGCCCTTTCCGCCATTGTGACATCACAATGCCATTTCCCCTATTGTGACATCACAATGCCGTTTTCCCCATTGTGCCATCACAATGCCCCTTCCCCCATTGTGAGATCACAATGCCGTTTCCCCCATTGTGACATCACAGTGCCGTTTTCCCCAGTGTGACATCACAATGCCCTTTCCCCCATTGTGACATCACAATGCCGCTTTCCCCATTGTGACATCACAATGCCCTTTCCCTCATTGTGACATCACAAAGCCGTTTCCCCTATTGTGACATCACAATGCCGTTTTCCCCATTGTGACATCACAATGCCCTTTCCCCCATTGTGACATCACAATGCCCTTTCCCCCATTGTGACATTACAATGCCGTTTTCCCCATTGTGCCATCACAATGCCCTTTCCCCAATTGTGACATCACAAAGCTGTTTCCCCTATTGTGACATCACAATGCTGTTTTCCCCATTGTGACATCACAATGCCCTTTCCCCCATTGTGACAACACAATGCCGTTTTCCCCATTGTGCCATCACAATGCCCTTTCCTCCATTGTGACATCACAATGCCCTTTCCCCCATTGTGACATCACAATGCCCTTTCCCCCATTGTGACATCACAGTGCCGTTTTCCCCATTGTGACATCACAATGCTCTTTTCCCCATTGTGACATCACAATGCCCTTTCCCGTATTGTGACATCACAATGCCGTTTTCCCCATTGTGACATCACAATGCCATTTCCCCATTGTGACATCAGAATGCCCTTTCCCACATTGTGACATCACAATGCCCTTTCCCCCATTGTGACATCACAAAGCTGTTTCCCCTATTGTGACATCACAATGCTGTTTTCCCCATTGTGACATCACAATGCCCTTTCCCCCATTGTGACATCACAATGCCCTTTCCCCCATTGTGACATTACAATGCCGTTTTCCCCATTGTGCCATCACAATGCCCTTTCCCCCATTGTGACATCACAAAGCTGTTTCCCCTATTGTGACATCACAATGCTGTTTTCCCCATTGTGACATCACAATGCCCTTTCCCCCATTGTGACAACACAATGCCGTTTTCCCCATTGTGCCATCACAATGTCCTTTTCTCCATTGTGACATCACAATGCCCTTTCCCCCATTGTGACATCACAGTGCCGTTTTCCCCATTGTGACATCACAATGCTCTTTTCCCCATTGTGACATCACAATGCCCTTTCCCGTATTGTGACATCACAATGCCGTTTTCCCCATTGTGACATCACAATGCCATTTCCCCATTGTGACATCAGAATGCCCTTTCCCACATTGTGACATCACAATGCCCTTTCCCCCATTGTGACATCACAATGCCATTTCCCCTATTGTGACATCACAATGCCGTTTTCCCCATTGTGACGTCATAATGCCCTTCCCCCATTGTGACATCACAATGCCCTTTCCCCCCATTGTGACATCACAATGCCCTTTCCCCCATTGTGACATCACAATGCCCTTTCCCCCATTGTGACATTACAATGCCGTTTTCCCCATTGTGCCATCACAATGCCCTTTCCCCCATTGTGACATCACAATGCTGTTTCCCCTATTGTGACATCACAGCGCTGTTTTCCCCATTGTGACATCACAATGCCCTTTCCCCCATTGTGACATCACAATGCCGTTTCCCCCATTTGTGACATCACAATGCCGTTTTCCCCATTGGGACATCACAATGCAGTTTTCCCCATTGTGACATCACAATGCCGCTTTCCCCATTGTGACATCACAATGCCCTTTCCCCCATTGTGACATCACACTGCCATTTCCCCCATTGTGACATCATAATGCCCTTTCCCCCATTGTGACATCACAATGCTGTTTTCCCCATTGTGACATCACAATGCCCTTTCCCCCATTGTGACATCACAAAGCTGTTTCCCCTATTGTGACATCACAATGCTGTTTTCCCCATTGTGACATCACAATGCCCTTTCCCCCATTGTGACATCACAATGCCCTTTCCCCCATTGTGACATTACAATGCCGTTTTCCCCATTGTGCCATCACAATGCCCTTTCCCCCATTGTGACATCACAAAGCTGTTTCCCCTATTGTGACATCACAATGCTGTTTTCCCCATTGTGACATCACAATGCCCTTTCCCCCATTGTGACAACACAATGCTGTTTTCCCCATTGTGCCATCACAATGCCCTTTCCTCCATTGTGACATCACAATGCCCTTTCCCCCATTGTGACATCACAATGCCCTTTCCCCCATTGTGACATCACAGTGCCGTTTTCCCCATTGTGACATCACAATGCTCTTTTCCCCATTGTGACATCACAATGCCCTTTCCCGTATTGTGACATCACAATGCCGTTTTCCCCATTGTGACATCACAATGCCATTTCCCCATTGTGACATCAGAATGCCCTTTCCCACATTGTGACATCACAATGCCCTTTCCCCCATTGTGACATCACAATGCCATTTCCCCTATTGTGACATCACAATGCCGTTTTCCCCATTGTGACGTCATAATGCCCTTCCCCCATTGTGACATCACAATGCCCTTTCCCCCCATTGTGACATCACAATGCCCTTTCCCCCATTGTGACATCACAATGCCATTTCCCCCATTGTGACATCACAATGCCATTTCCCCCATTATGACATCACAATGCCGTTTTCCCCATTGTGACATCACAATGCCCTTTCCCCCATTGTGACATCACAATGCCATTTCCCCAATTATGACATCACAATGCCGTTTTCCCATTGTGACATCACAATGCCCTTCCCCCCATTGTGACATCACAATGCCTTTTCCCCATTGTGACATCACAATGCACTTTTCCCCATTGTGATATCGCATAGCCCTTTCATCCATTGTGACATCACTATGCCCTTTCCCCCATTGTGACATCACAATGCCCTTTCCCCCATTGCGACATCACAATGCTATTTCCCCCATTGTGACATCACATTGCCCTTTCCCCCACTGTGACATCACAATGCCCTTTCCTCCATTGTGACATCACAATGCCATTTCCCCCATTGTGACATCACAATGCCATTTCCCCCATTGTGACATCACAATTCCCTTTCCCCTATTGTGACATTACAATGCCCTCTCCCCCATTGTGACATCACAAAGCTGTTTCCCCTATTGTGACATCACAATGCCCTTTCCCCCATTGTGACATCACAATGCCCTTTCCCCCACTGTGACATCACAATGCCCTTTCCCCCATTGTGACATCACAATGCCATTTCCCCCATTGTGACATCACAATGCCATTTCCCCCATTGTGACATCACGATTCCCTTTCCCCCATTGTGATATCACAATGCCCTTTCCCCAATTGTGACATCACAAAGCTGTTTCCCCTATTGTGACATCACAATGCCGTTTTCCCCATTGTGACATCACAATGCCCTTTCCCCCATTGTGACATCACAATGCCCATTCCCCCATTGTGACATCACAATGCCGTTTTCCCCATTGTGCCATCACAATGCCCTTTCCCCCATTGTGACATCACAATGCCGTTTTCCCCATTGTGTCATCACAATGCCCTTTCTCCCATTGTGACATCACAATGCCCTTTCCCCCATTGTGACATCACAATGCCCATTCCCCCATTGTGACATCACAATGCCGTTTTCCCCATTGTGCCATCACAATGCCCTTTCCCCCATTGTGACATCACAATGCCGTTTTCCCCATTGTGTCATCACAATGCCCTTTCTCCCATTGTGACATCACAATGCCGTTTTCCCCATTGTGACGTCATAATGCCCTTCCCCCATTGTGACATCACAATGCCCTTTCCCCCCATTGTGACATCACAATGCCCTTTCCCCCATTGTGACATCACAATGCCATTTCCCCCATTGTGACATCACAATGCCATTTCCCCAATTATGACATCACAATGCCGTTTTCCCATTGTGACATCACAATGCCCTTCCCCCCATTGTGACATCACAATGCCTTTTCCCCATTGTGACATCACAATGCACTTTTCCCCATTGTGATATCACATAGCCCTTTCATCCATTGTGACATCACAATGCCCTTTCCCCCATTGTGACATCACAATGCCCTTTCCCCCATTGCGACATCACAATGCCATTTCCCCCATTGTGACATCACATTGCCCTTTCCCCCACTGTGACATCACAATGCCCTTTCCTCCATTGTGACATCACAATGCCATTTCCCCCATTGTGACATCACAATGCCATTTCCCCCATTGTGACATCACAATTCCCTTTCCCCCATTGTGACATTACAATGCCCTCTCCCCCATTGTGACATCACAAAGCTGTTTCCCCTATTGTGACATCACAATGCCCTTTCCCCCATTGTGACATCACAATGCCCTTTCCCCCACTGTGACATCACAATGCCCTTTCCCCCATTGTGACATCACAATGCCATTTCCCCCATTGTGACATCACAATGCCATTTCCCCCATTGTGACATCACAATGCCATTTCCCCATTATGACATCACAATGCCCTTTCCCACATTGTGACCTCACAATGCCCTTTCCGCCATTGTGACATCACAATGCCATTTCCCCTATTGTGACATCACAATGCCGTTTTCCCCATTGTGCCATCACAATGCCCCTTCCCCCATTGTGACATCACAATGCCGTTTCCCCCATTGTGACATCACAGTGCCGTTTTCCCCAGTGTGACATCACAATGCCCTTTCCCCCATTGTGACATCACAATGCCGCTTTCCCCATTGTGACATCACAATGCCCTTTCCCTCATTGTGACATCACAAAGCCGTTTCCCCTATTGTGACATCACAATGCCGTTTTCCCCATTGTGACATCACAATGCCCTTTCCCCCATTGTGACATCACAATGCCCTTTCCCCCATTGTGACATTACAATGCCGTTTTCCCCATTGTGCCATCACAATGCCCTTTCCCCCATTGTGACATCACAATGCTGTTTCCCCTATTGTGACATCACAGCGCTGTTTTCCCCATTGTGACATCACAATGCCCTTTCCCCCATTGTGACATCACAATGCCGTTTCCCCCATTTGTGACATCACAATGCCGTTTTCCCCATTGTGACATCACAATGCAGTTTTCCCCATTGTGACATCACAATGCCGCTTTCCCCATTGTGACATCACAATGCCCTTTCCCCCATTGTGACATAACACTGCCATTTCCCCCATTGTGACATCATAATGCCCTTTCCCCCATTGTGACATCACAATGCTGTTTTCCCCATTGTGACATCACAATGCCCTTTCCCCCATTGTGACATCACAAAGCTGTTTCCCCTATTGTGACATCACAATGCTGTTTTCCCCATTGTGACATCACAATGCCCTTTCCCCCATTGTGACATCACAATGCCCTTTCCCCCATTGTGACATTACAATGCCGTTTTCCCCATTGTGCCATCACAATGCCCTTTCCCCCATTGTGACATCACAAAGCTGTTTCCCCTATTGTGACATCACAATGCTGTTTTCCCCATTGTGACATCACAATGCCCTTTCCCCCATTGTGACAACACAATGCCGTTTTCCCCATTGTGCCATCACAATGCCCTTTCCTCCATTGTGACATCACAATGCCCTTTCCCCCATTGTGACATCACAGTGCCGTTTTCCCCATTGTGACATCACAATGCTCTTTTCCCCATTGTGACATCACAATGCCCTTTCCCGTATTGTGACATCACAATGCCGTTTTCCCCATTGTGACATCACAATGCCATTTCCCCATTGTGACATCAGAATGCCCTTTCCCACATTGTGACATCACAATGCCCTTTCCCCCATTGTGACATCACAATGCCATTTCCCCTATTGTGACATCACAATGCCGTTTTCCCCATTGTGACGTCATAATGCCCTTCCCCCATTGTGACATCACAATGCCCTTTCCCCCCATTGTGACATCACAATGCCCTTTCCCCCATTGTGACATCACAATGCCCTTTCCCCCATTGTGACATTACAATGCCGTTTTCCCCATTGTGCCATCACAATGCCCTTTCCCCCATTGTGACATCACAATGCTGTTTCCCCTATTGTGACATCACAGCGCTGTTTTCCCCATTGTGACATCACAATGCCCTTTCCCCCATTGTGACATCACAATGCCGTTTCCCCCATTTGTGACATCACAATGCCGTTTTCCCCATTGTGACATCACAATGCAGTTTTCCCCATTGTGACATCACAATGCCGCTTTCCCCATTGTGACATCACAATGCCCTTTCCCCCATTGTGACATCACACTGCCATTTCCCCCATTGTGACATCATAATGCCCCTTCCCCCATTGTGACATCACAATGCTGTTTTCCCCATTGTGACATCACAATGCCCTTTCCCCCATTGTGACATCACAAAGCTGTTTCCCCTATTGTGACATCACAATGCTGTTTTCCCCATTGTGACATCACAATGCCCTTTCCCCCATTGTGACATCACAATGCCATTTCCCCATTATGACATCACAATGCCCTTTCCCACATTGTGACCTCACAATGCCCTTTCCGCCATTGTGACATCACAATGCCATTTCCCCTATTGTGACATCACAATGCCGTTTTCCCCATTGTGCCATCACAATGCCCCTTCCCCCATTGTGAGATCACAATGCCGTTTCCCCCATTGTGACATCACAGTGCCGTTTTCCCCAGTGTGACATCACAATGCCCTTTCCCCCATTGTGACATCACAATGCCGCTTTCCCCATTGTGACATCACAATGCCCTTTCCCTCATTGTGACATCACAAAGCCGTTTCCCCTATTGTGACATCACAATGCCGTTTTCCCCATTGTGACATCACAATGCCCTTTCCCCCATTGTGACATCACAATGCCCTTTCCCCCATTGTGACATTACAATGCCGTTTTCCCCATTGTGCCATCACAATGCCCTTTCCCCAATTGTGACATCACAAAGCTGTTTCCCCTATTGTGACATCACAATGCTGTTTTCCCCATTGTGACATCACAATGCCCTTTCCCCCATTGTGACAACACAATGCCGTTTTCCCCATTGTGCCATCACAATGCCCTTTCCTCCATTGTGACATCACAATGCCCTTTCCCCCATTGTGACATCACAATGCCCTTTCCCCCATTGTGACATCACAGTGCCGTTTTCCCCATTGTGACATCACAATGCTCTTTTCCCCATTGTGACATCACAATGCCCTTTCCCGTATTGTGACATCACAATGCCGTTTTCCCCATTGTGACATCACAATGCCATTTCCCCATTGTGACATCAGAATGCCCTTTCCCACATTGTGACATCACAATGCCCTTTCCCCCATTGTGACATCACAATGCCATTTCCCCTATTGTGACATCACAATGCCGTTTTCCCCATTGTGACGTCATAATGCCCTTCCCCCATTGTGACATCACAATGCCCTTTCCCCCCATTGTGACATCACAATGCCCTTTCCCCCATTGTGACATCACAATGCCATTTCCCCCATTGTGACATCACAATGCCATTTCCCCAATTATGACATCACAATGCCGTTTTCCCATTGTGACATCACAATGCCCTTCCCCCCATTGTGACATCACAATGCCTTTTCCCCATTGTGACATCACAATGCACTTTTCCCCATTGTGATATCACATAGCCCTTTCATCCATTGTGACATCACAATGCTCTTTCCCCCATTGTGACATCACAATGCCCTTTCCCCCATTGCGACATCACAATGCCATTTCCCCCATTGTGACATCACATTGCCCTTTCCCCCACTGTGACATCACAATGCCCTTTCCTCCATTGTGACATCACAATGCCATTTCCCCCATTGTGACATCACAATGCCATTTCCCCCATTGTGACATCACAATTCCCTTTCCCCCATTGTGACATTACAATGCCCTCTCCCCCATTGTGACATCACAAAGCTGTTTCCCCTATTGTGACATCACAATGCCCTTTCCCCCATTGTGACATCACAATGCCCTTTCCCCCACTGTGACATCACAATGCCCTTTCCCCCATTGTGACATCACAATGCCATTTCCCCCATTGTGACATCACAATGCCATTTCCCCCATTGTGACATCACAATGCCATTTCCCCTATTGTGACATCACAATGCCGTTTTCCACATTGTGCCATCACAATGCCCCTTCCCCAATTGTGACATCACAATGCCGTTTCCCCCATTGTGACATCACAGTGCCGTTTTCCCCAGTGTGACATCACAATGCCCTTTCCCCCATTGTGACATCACAATGCCGCTTTCCCCATTGTGACATCACAATGCCCTTTCCCTCATTGTGACATCACAAAGCCGTTTCCCCTATTGTGACATCACAATGCCGTTTTCCCCATTGTGACATCACAATGCCCTTTCCCCCATTGTGACATCACAATGCCCTTTCCCCCATTGTGACATTACAATGCCGTTTTCCCCATTGTGCCATCACAATGCCCTTTCCCCCATTGTGACATCACAATGCTGTTTCCCCTATTGTGACATCACAGCGCTGTTTTCCCCATTGTGACATCACAATGCCCTTTCCCCCATTGTGACATCACAATGCCATTTCCCCCATTGTGACATCACAATTCCCTTTCCCCCATTGTGACATCACAATGCCCATTCCCCCATTGTGACATCACAATGCCGTTTTCCCCATTGTGCCATCACAATGCCCTTTCCCCCATTGTGACATCACAATGCCGTTTTCCCCATTGTGTCATCACAATGCCCTTTCTCCCATTGTGACATCACAATGCCCTTTCCCCCATTGTGACATCACAATGCCCATTCCCCCATTGTGACATCACAATGCCGTTTTCCCCATTGTGCCATCACAATGCCCTTTCCCCCATTGTGACATCACAATGCCGTTTTCCCCATTGTGTCATCACAATGCCCTTTCTCCCATTGTGACATCACAATGCCGTTTTCCCCATTGTGACGTCATAATGCCCTTCCCCCATTGTGACATCACAATGCCCTTTCCCCCCATTGTGACATCACAATGCCCTTTCCCCCATTGTGACATCACAATGCCATTTCCCCCATTGTGACATCACAATGCCATTTCCCCAATTATGACATCACAATGCCGTTTTCCCATTGTGACATCACAATGCCCTTCCCCCCATTGTGACATCACAATGCCTTTTCCCCATTGTGACATCACAATGCACTTTTCCCCATTGTGATATCACATAGCCCTTTCATCCATTGTGACATCACAATGCCCTTTCCCCCATTGTGACATCACAATGCCCTTTCCCCCATTGCGACATCACAATGCCATTTCCCCCATTGTGACATCACATTGCCCTTTCCCCCACTGTGACATCACAATGCCCTTTCCTCCATTGTGACATCACAATGCCATTTCCCCCATTGTGACATCACAATGCCATTTCCCCCATTGTGACATCACAATTCCCTTTCCCCCATTGTGACATTACAATGCCCTCTCCCCCATTGTGACATCACAAAGCTGTTTCCCCTATTGTGACATCACAATGCCCTTTCCCCCATTGTGACATCACAATGCCCTTTCCCCCACTGTGACATCACAATGCCCTTTCCCCCATTGTGACATCACAATGCCATTTCCCCCATTGTGACATCACAATGCCATTTCCCCCATTGTGACATCACAATGCCATTTCCCCATTATGACATCACAATGCCCTTTCCCACATTGTGACCTCACAATGCCCTTTCCGCCATTGTGACATCACAATGCCATTTCCCCTATTGTGACATCACAATGCCGTTTTCCCCATTGTGCCATCACAATGCCCCTTCCCCCATTGTGACATCACAATGCCGTTTCCCCCATTGTGACATCACAGTGCCGTTTTCCCCAGTGTGACATCACAATGCCCTTTCCCCCATTGTGACATCACAATGCCGCTTTCCCCATTGTGACATCACAATGCCCTTTCCCTCATTGTGACATCACAAAGCCGTTTCCCCTATTGTGACATCACAATGCCGTTTTCCCCATTGTGACATCACAATGCCCTTTCCCCCATTGTGACATCACAATGCCCTTTCCCCCATTGTGACATTACAATGCCGTTTTCCCCATTGTGCCATCACAATGCCCTTTCCCCCATTGTGACATCACAATGCTGTTTCCCCTATTGTGACATCACAGCGCTGTTTTCCCCATTGTGACATCACAATGCCCTTTCCCCCATTGTGACATCACAATGCCGTTTCCCCCATTTGTGACATCACAATGCCGTTTTCCCCATTGTGACATCACAATGCAGTTTTCCCCATTGTGACATCACAATGCCGCTTTCCCCATTGTGACATCACAATGCCCTTTCCCCCATTGTGACATAACACTGCCATTTCCCCCATTGTGACATCATAATGCCCTTTCCCCCATTGTGACATCACAATGCTGTTTTCCCCATTGTGACATCACAATGCCCTTTCCCCCATTGTGACATCACAAAGCTGTTTCCCCTATTGTGACATCACAATGCTGTTTTCCCCATTGTGACATCACAATGCCCTTTCCCCCATTGTGACATCACAATGCCCTTTCCCCCATTGTGACATTACAATGCCGTTTTCCCCATTGTGCCATCACAATGCCCTTTCCCCCATTGTGACATCACAAAGCTGTTTCCCCTATTGTGACATCACAATGCTGTTTTCCCCATTGTGACATCACAATGCCCTTTCCCCCATTGTGACAACACAATGCCGTTTTCCCCATTGTGCCATCACAATGCCCTTTCCTCCATTGTGACATCACAATGCCCTTTCCCCCATTGTGACATCACAGTGCCGTTTTCCCCATTGTGACATCACAATGCTCTTTTCCCCATTGTGACATCACAATGCCCTTTCCCGTATTGTGACATCACAATGCCGTTTTCCCCATTGTGACATCACAATGCCATTTCCCCATTGTGACATCAGAATGCCCTTTCCCACATTGTGACATCACAATGCCCTTTCCCCCATTGTGACATCACAATGCCATTTCCCCTATTGTGACATCACAATGCCGTTTTCCCCATTGTGACGTCATAATGCCCTTCCCCCATTGTGACATCACAATGCCCTTTCCCCCCATTGTGACATCACAATGCCCTTTCCCCCATTGTGACATCACAATGCCCTTTCCCCCATTGTGACATTACAATGCCGTTTTCCCCATTGTGCCATCACAATGCCCTTTCCCCCATTGTGACATCACAATGCTGTTTCCCCTATTGTGACATCACAGCGCTGTTTTCCCCATTGTGACATCACAATGCCCTTTCCCCCATTGTGACATCACAATGCCGTTTCCCCCATTTGTGACATCACAATGCCGTTTTCCCCATTGTGACATCACAATGCAGTTTTCCCCATTGTGACATCACAATGCCGCTTTCCCCATTGTGACATCACAATGCCCTTTCCCCCATTGTGACATCACACTGCCATTTCCCCCATTGTGACATCATAATGCCCCTTCCCCCATTGTGACATCACAATGCTGTTTTCCCCATTGTGACATCACAATGCCCTTTCCCCCATTGTGACATCACAAAGCTGTTTCCCCTATTGTGACATCACAATGCTGTTTTCCCCATTGTGACATCACAATGCCCTTTCCCCCATTGTGACATCACAATGCCATTTCCCCATTATGACATCACAATGCCCTTTCCCACATTGTGACCTCACAATGCCCTTTCCGCCATTGTGACATCACAATGCCATTTCCCCTATTGTGACATCACAATGCCGTTTTCCCCATTGTGCCATCACAATGCCCCTTCCCCCATTGTGAGATCACAATGCCGTTTCCCCCATTGTGACATCACAGTGCCGTTTTCCCCAGTGTGACATCACAATGCCCTTTCCCCCATTGTGACATCACAATGCCGCTTTCCCCATTGTGACATCACAATGCCCTTTCCCTCATTGTGACATCACAAAGCCGTTTCCCCTATTGTGACATCACAATGCCGTTTTCCCCATTGTGACATCACAATGCCCTTTCCCCCATTGTGACATCACAATGCCCTTTCCCCCATTGTGACATTACAATGCCGTTTTCCCCATTGTGCCATCACAATGCCCTTTCCCCAATTGTGACATCACAAAGCTGTTTCCCCTATTGTGACATCACAATGCTGTTTTCCCCATTGTGACATCACAATGCCCTTTCCCCCATTGTGACAACACAATGCCGTTTTCCCCATTGTGCCATCACAATGCCCTTTCCTCCATTGTGACATCACAATGCCCTTTCCCCCATTGTGACATCACAATGCCCTTTCCCCCATTGTGACATCACAGTGCCGTTTTCCCCATTGTGACATCACAATGCTCTTTTCCCCATTGTGACATCACAATGCCCTTTCCCGTATTGTGACATCACAATGCCGTTTTCCCCATTGTGACATCACAATGCCATTTCCCCATTGTGACATCAGAATGCCCTTTCCCACATTGTGACATCACAATGCCCTTTCCCCCATTGTGACATCACAATGCCATTTCCCCTATTGTGACATCACAATGCCGTTTTCCCCATTGTGACGTCATAATGCCCTTCCCCCATTGTGACATCACAATGCCCTTTCCCCCCATTGTGACATCACAATGCCCTTTCCCCCATTGTGACATCACAATGCCATTTCCCCCATTGTGACATCACAATGCCATTTCCCCAATTATGACATCACAATGCCGTTTTCCCATTGTGACATCACAATGCCCTTCCCCCCATTGTGACATCACAATGCCTTTTCCCCATTGTGACATCACAATGCACTTTTCCCCATTGTGATATCACATAGCCCTTTCATCCATTGTGACATCACAATGCTCTTTCCCCCATTGTGACATCACAATGCCCTTTCCCCCATTGCGACATCACAATGCCATTTCCCCCATTGTGACATCACATTGCCCTTTCCCCCACTGTGACATCACAATGCCCTTTCCTCCATTGTGACATCACAATGCCATTTCCCCCATTGTGACATCACAATGCCATTTCCCCCATTGTGACATCACAATTCCCTTTCCCCCATTGTGACATTACAATGCCCTCTCCCCCATTGTGACATCACAAAGCTGTTTCCCCTATTGTGACATCACAATGCCCTTTCCCCCATTGTGACATCACAATGCCCTTTCCCCCACTGTGACATCACAATGCCCTTTCCCCCATTGTGACATCACAATGCCATTTCCCCCATTGTGACATCACAATGCCATTTCCCCCATTGTGACATCACAATGCCATTTCCCCTATTGTGACATCACAATGCCGTTTTCCACATTGTGCCATCACAATGCCCCTTCCCCAATTGTGACATCACAATGCCGTTTCCCCCATTGTGACATCACAGTGCCGTTTTCCCCAGTGTGACATCACAATGCCCTTTCCCCCATTGTGACATCACAATGCCGCTTTCCCCATTGTGACATCACAATGCCCTTTCCCTCATTGTGACATCACAAAGCCGTTTCCCCTATTGTGACATCACAATGCCGTTTTCCCCATTGTGACATCACAATGCCCTTTCCCCCATTGTGACATCACAATGCCCTTTCCCCCATTGTGACATTACAATGCCGTTTTCCCCATTGTGCCATCACAATGCCCTTTCCCCCATTGTGACATCACAATGCTGTTTCCCCTATTGTGACATCACAGCGCTGTTTTCCCCATTGTGACATCACAATGCCCTTTCCCCCATTGTGACATCACAATGCCGTTTCCCCCATTTGTGACATCACAATGCCGTTTTCCCCATTGTGACATCACAATGCAGTTTTCCCCATTGTGACATCACAATGCCGCTTTCCCCATTGTGACATCACAATGCCCTTTCCCCCATTGTGACAACACACTGCCATTTCCCCCATTGTGACATCATAATGCCCTTTCCCCCATTGTGACATCACAATGCTGTTTTCCCCATTGTGACATCACAATGCCCTTTCCCCCATTGTGACATCACAAAGCTGTTTCCCCTATTGTGACATCACAATGCTGTTTTCCCCATTGTGACATCACAATGCCCTTTCCCCCATTGTGACATCACAATGCCCTTTCCCCCATTGTGACATTACAATGCCGTTTTCCCATTTGTGCCATCACAATGCCCTTTCCCCCATTGTGACATCACAAAGCTGTTTCCCCTATTGTGACATCACAATGCTGTTTTCCCCATTGTGACATCACAATGCCCTTTCCCCCATTGTGACAACACAATGCCGTTTTCCCCATTGTGCCATCACAATGTCCTTTCCTCCATTGTGACATCACAATGCCCTTTCCCCCATTGTGACATCACAGTGCCGTTTTCCCCATTGTGACATCACAATGCTCTTTTCCCCATTGTGACATCACAATGCCCTTTCCCGTATTGTGACATCACAATGCCGTTTTCCCCATTGTGACATCACAATGCCATTTCCCCATTGTGACATCAGAATGCCCTTTCCCACATTGTGACATCACAATGCCCTTTCCCCCACTGTGACATCACAATGCCATTTCCCCTATTGTGACATCACAATGCCGTTTTCCCCATTGTGACGTCATAATGCCCTTCCCCCATTGTGACATCACAATGCCCTTTCCCCCATTGTGACATCACAATGCCCTTTCCCCCATTGTGACATCACAATGCCCTTTCCCCCATTGTGACATTACAATGCCGTTTTCCCCATTGTGCCATCACAATGCCCTTTCCCCCATTGTGACATCACAATGCTGTTTCCCCTATTGTGACATCACAGCGCTGTTTTCCCCATTGTGACATCACAATGCCCTTTCCCCCATTGTGACATCACAATGCCGTTTCCCCCATTTGTGACATCACAATGCCGTTTTCCCCATTGTGACATCACAATGCAGTTTTCCCCATTGTGACATCACAATGCCGCTTTCCCCATTGTGACATCACAATGCCCTTTCCCCCATTGTGACATCACACTGCCATTTCCCCCATTGTGACATCATAATGCCCTTTCCCCCATTGTGACATCACAATGCTGTTTTCCCCATTGTGACATCACAATGCCCTTTCCCCCATTGTGACATCACAAAGCTGTTTCCCCTATTGTGACATCACAATGCTGTTTTCCCCATTGTGACATCACAATGCCCTTTCCCCCATTGTGACATCACAATGCCCTTTCCCCCATTGTGACATTACAATGCCGTTTTCCCCATTGTGCCATCACAATGCCCTTTCCCCCATTGTGACATCACAAAGCTGTTTCCCCTATTGTGACATCACAATGCTGTTTTCCCCATTGTGACATCACAATGCCCTTTCCCCCATTGTGACAACACAATGCTGTTTTCCCCATTGTGCCATCACAATGCCCTTTCCTCCATTGTGACATCACAATGCCCTTTCCCCCATTGTGACATCACAATGCCCTTTCCCCCATTGTGACATCACAGTGCCGTTTTCCCCATTGTGACATCACAATGCTCTTTTCCCCATTGTGACATCACAATGCCCTTTCCCGTATTGTGACATCACAATGCCGTTTTCCCCATTGTGACATCACAATGCCATTTCCCCATTGTGACATCAGAATGCCCTTTCCCACATTGTGACATCACAATGCCCTTTCCCCCATTGTGACATCACAATGCCATTTCCCCTATTGTGACATCACAATGCCGTTTTCCCCATTGTGACGTCATAATGCCCTTCCCCCATTGTGACATCACAATGCCCTTTCCCCCCATTGTGACATCACAATGCCCTTTCCCCCATTGTGACATCACAATGCCATTTCCCCCATTGTGACATCACAATGCCATTTCCCCCATTATGACATCACAATGCCGTTTTCCCCATTGTGACATCACAATGCCCTTTCCCCCATTGTGACATCACAATGCCATTTCCCCAATTATGACATCACAATGCCGTTTTCCCATTGTGACATCACAATGCCCTTCCCCCCATTGTGACATCACAATGCCTTTTCCCCATTGTGACATCACAATGCACTTTTCCCCATTGTGATATCACATAGCCCTTTCATCCATTGTGACATCACAATGCCCTTTCCCCCATTGTGACATCACAATGCCCTTTCCCCCATTGCGACATCACAATGCTATTTCCCCCATTGTGACATCACATTGCCCTTTCCCCCACTGTGACATCACAATGCCCTTTCCTCCATTGTGACATCACAATGCAATTTCCCCCATTGTGACATCACAATGCCATTTCCCCCATTGTGACATCACAATTCCCTTTCCCCTATTGTGACATTACAATGCCCTCTCCCCCATTGTGACATCACAAAGCTGTTTCCCCTATTGTGACATCACAATGCCCTTTCCCCCATTGTGACATCACAATGCCCTTTCCCCCACTGTGACATCACAATGCCCTTTCCCCCATTGTGACATCACAATGCCATTTCCCCCATTGTGACATCATAATGCCCTTTCCCCCATTGTGACATCACAATGCTGTTTTCCCCATTGTGACATCACAATGCCCTTTCCCCCATTGTGACATCACAAAGCTGTTTCCCCTATTGTGACATCACAATGCTGTTTTCCCCATTGTGACATCACAATGCCCTTTCCCCCATTGTGACATCACAATGCCCTTTCCCCCATTGTGACATTACAATGCCGTTTTCCCCATTGTGCCATCACAATGCCCTTTCCCCCATTGTGACATCACAAAGCTGTTTCCCCTATTGTGACATCACAATGCTGTTTTCCCCATTGTGACATCACAATGCCCTTTCCCCCATTGTGACAACACAATGCCGTTTTCCCCATTGTGCCATCACAATGTCCTTTCCTCCATTGTGACATCACAATGCCCTTTCCCCCATTGTGACATCACAGTGCCGTTTTCCCCATTGTGACATCACAATGCTCTTTTCCCCATTGTGACATCACAATGCCCTTTCCCGTATTGTGACATCACAATGCCGTTTTCCCCATTGTGACATCACAATGCCATTTCCCCATTGTGACATCAGAATGCCCTTTCCCACATTGTGACATCACAATGCCCTTTCCCCCATTGTGACATCACAATGCCATTTCCCCTATTGTGACATCACAATGCCGTTTTCCCCATTGTGACGTCATAATGCCCTTCCCCCATTGTGACATCACAATGCCCTTTCCCCCCATTGTGACATCACAATGCCCTTTCCCCCATTGTGACATCACAATGCCCTTTCCCCCATTGTGACATTACAATGCCGTTTTCCCCATTGTGCCATCACAATGCCCTTTCCCCCATTGTGACATCACAATGCTGTTTCCCCTATTGTGACATCACAGCGCTGTTTTCCCCATTGTGACATCACAATGCCCTTTCCCCCATTGTGACATCACAATGCCGTTTCCCCCATTTGTGACATCACAATGCCGTTTTCCCCATTGTGACATCACAATGCAGTTTTCCCCATTGTGACATCACAATGCCGCTTTCCCCATTGTGACATCACAATGCCCTTTCCCCCATTGTGACATCACACTGCCATTTCCCCCATTGTGACATCATAATGCCCTTTCCCCCATTGTGACATCACAATGCTGTTTTCCCCATTGTGACATCACAATGCCCTTTCCCCCATTGTGACATCACAAAGCTGTTTCCCCTATTGTGACATCACAATGCTGTTTTCCCCATTGTGACATCACAATGCCCTTTCCCCCATTGTGACATCACAATGCCCTTTCCCCCATTGTGACATTACAATGCCGTTTTCCCCATTGTGCCATCACAATGCCCTTTCCCCCATTGTGACATCACAAAGCTGTTTCCCCTATTGTGACATCACAATGCTGTTTTCCCCATTGTGACATCACAATGCCCTTTCCCCCATTGTGACAACACAATGCTGTTTTCCCCATTGTGCCATCACAATGCCCTTTCCTCCATTGTGACATCACAATGCCCTTTCCCCCATTGTGACATCACAATGCCCTTTCCCCCATTGTGACATCACAGTGCCGTTTTCCCCATTGTGACATCACAATGCTCTTTTCCCCATTGTGACATCACAATGCCCTTTCCCGTATTGTGACATCACAATGCCGTTTTCCCCATTGTGACATCACAATGCCATTTCCCCATTGTGACATCAGAATGCCCTTTCCCACATTGTGACATCACAATGCCCTTTCCCCCATTGTGACATCACAATGCCATTTCCCCTATTGTGACATCACAATGCCGTTTTCCCCATTGTGACGTCATAATGCCCTTCCCCCATTGTGACATCACAATGCCCTTTCCCCCCATTGTGACATCACAATGCCCTTTCCCCCATTGTGACATCACAATGCCATTTCCCCCATTGTGACATCACAATGCCATTTCCCCCATTATGACATCACAATGCCGTTTTCCCCATTGTGACATCACAATGCCCTTTCCCCCATTGTGACATCACAATGCCATTTCCCCAATTATGACATCACAATGCCGTTTTCCCATTGTGACATCACAATGCCCTTCCCCCCATTGTGACATCACAATGCCTTTTCCCCATTGTGACATCACAATGCACTTTTCCCCATTGTGATATCACATAGCCCTTTCATCCATTGTGACATCACAATGCCCTTTCCCCCATTGTGACATCACAATGCCCTTTCCCCCATTGCGACATCACAATGCTATTTCCCCCATTGTGACATCACATTGCCCTTTCCCCCACTGTGACATCACAATGCCCTTTCCTCCATTGTGACATCACAATGCCATTTCCCCCATTGTGACATCACAATGCCATTTCCCCCATTGTGACATCACAATTCCCTTTCCCCTATTGTGACATTACAATGCCCTCTCCCCCATTGTGACATCACAAAGCTGTTTCCCCTATTGTGACATCACAATGCCCTTTCCCCCATTGTGACATCACAATGCCCTTTCCCCCACTGTGACATCACAATGCCCTTTCCCCCATTGTGACATCACAATGCCATTTCCCCCATTGTGACATCACAATGCCATTTCCCCCATTGTGACATCACGATTCCCTTTCCCCCATTGTGATATCACAATGCCCTTTCCCCAATTGTGACATCACAAAGCTGTTTCCCCTATTGTGACATCACAATGCCGTTTTCCCCATTGTGACATCACAATGCCCTTTCCCCCATTGTGACATCACAATGCCCATTCCCCCATTGTGACATCACAATGCCGTTTTCCCCATTGTGCCATCACAATGCCCTTTCCCCCATTGTGACATCACAATGCCGTTTTCCCCATTGTGTCATCACAATGCCCTTTCTCCCATTGTGACATCACAATGCCCTTTCCCCCATTGTGACATCACAATGCCCATTCCCCCATTGTGACATCACAATGCCGTTTTCCCCATTGTGCCATCACAATGCCCTTTCCCCCATTGTGACATCACAATGCCGTTTTCCCCATTGTGTCATCACAATGCCCTTTCTCCCATTGTGACATCACAATGCCGTTTTCCCCATTGTGACGTCATAATGCCCTTCCCCCATTGTGACATCACAATGCCCTTTCCCCCCATTGTGACATCACAATGCCCTTTCCCCCATTGTGACATCACAATGCCATTTCCCCCATTGTGACATCACAATGCCATTTCCCCAATTATGACATCACAATGCCGTTTTCCCATTGTGACATCACAATGCCCTTCCCCCCATTGTGACATCACAATGCCTTTTCCCCATTGTGACATCACAATGCACTTTTCCCCATTGTGATATCACATAGCCCTTTCATCCATTGTGACATCACAATGCCCTTTCCCCCATTGTGACATCACAATGCCCTTTCCCCCATTGCGACATCACAATGCCATTTCCCCCATTGTGACATCACATTGCCCTTTCCCCCACTGTGACATCACAATGCCCTTTCCTCCATTGTGACATCACAATGCCATTTCCCCCATTGTGACATCACAATGCCATTTCCCCCATTGTGACATCACAATTCCCTTTCCCCCATTGTGACATTACAATGCCCTCTCCCCCATTGTGACATCACAAAGCTGTTTCCCCTATTGTGACATCACAATGCCCTTTCCCCCATTGTGACATCACAATGCCCTTTCCCCCACTGTGACATCACAATGCCCTTTCCCCCATTGTGACATCACAATGCCATTTCCCCCATTGTGACATCACAATGCCATTTCCCCCATTGTGACATCACAATGCCATTTCCCCATTATGACATCACAATGCCCTTTCCCACATTGTGACCTCACAATGCCCTTTCCGCCATTGTGACATCACAATGCCATTTCCCCTATTGTGACATCACAATGCCGTTTTCCCCATTGTGCCATCACAATGCCCCTTCCCCCATTGTGACATCACAATGCCGTTTCCCCCATTGTGACATCACAGTGCCGTTTTCCCCAGTGTGACATCACAATGCCCTTTCCCCCATTGTGACATCACAATGCCGCTTTCCCCATTGTGACATCACAATGCCCTTTCCCTCATTGTGACATCACAAAGCCGTTTCCCCTATTGTGACATCACAATGCCGTTTTCCCCATTGTGACATCACAATGCCCTTTCCCCCATTGTGACATCACAATGCCCTTTCCCCCATTGTGACATTACAATGCCGTTTTCCCCATTGTGCCATCACAATGCCCTTTCCCCCATTGTGACATCACAATGCTGTTTCCCCTATTGTGACATCACAGCGCTGTTTTCCCCATTGTGACATCACAATGCCCTTTCCCCCATTGTGACATCACAATGCCGTTTCCCCCATTTGTGACATCACAATGCCGTTTTCCCCATTGTGACATCACAATGCAGTTTTCCCCATTGTGACATCACAATGCCGCTTTCCCCATTGTGACATCACAATGCCCTTTCCCCCATTGTGACATCACACTGCCATTTCCCCCATTGTGACATCATAATGCCCTTTCCCCCATTGTGACATCACAATGCTGTTTTCCCCATTGTGACATCACAATGCCCTTTCCCCCATTGTGACATCACAAAGCTGTTTCCCCTATTGTGACATCACAATGCTGTTTTCCCCATTGTGACATCACAATGCCCTTTCCCCCATTGTGACATCACAATGCCCTTTCCCCCATTGTGACATCACAATGCCGTTTTCCCCATTGTGCCATCACAATGCCCTTTCCCCCATTGTGACATCACAAAGCTGTTTCCCCTATTGTGACATCACAATGCTGTTTTCCCCATTGTGACATCACAATGCCCTTTCCCCCATTGTGACAACACAATGCCGTTTTCCCCATTGTGCCATCACAATGCCCTTTCCTCCATTGTGACATCACAATGCCCTTTCCCCCATTGTGACATCACAGTGCCGTTTTCCCCATTGTGACATCACAATGCTCTTTTCCCCATTGTGACATCACAATGCCCTTTCCCGTATTGTGACATCACAATGCCGTTTTCCCCATTGTGACATCACAATGCCATTTCCCCATTGTGACATCAGAATGCCCTTTCCCACATTGTGACATCACAATGCCCTTTCCCCCATTGTGACATCACAATGCCATTTCCCCTATTGTGACATCACAATGCCGTTTTCCCCATTGTGACGTCATAATGCCCTTCCCCCATTGTGACATCACAATGCCCTTTCCCCCCATTGTGACATCACAATGCCCTTTCCCCCATTGTGACATCACAATGCCCTTTCCCCCATTGTGACATTACAATGCCGTTTTCCCCATTGTGCCATCACAATGCCCTTTCCCCCATTGTGACATCACAATGCTGTTTCCCCTATTGTGACATCACAGCGCTGTTTTCCCCATTGTGACATCACAATGCCCTTTCCTCCATTGTGACATCACAATGCCGTTTCCCCCATTTGTGACATCACAATGCCGTTTTCCCCATTGTGACATCACAATGCAGTTTTCCCCATTGTGACATCACAATGCCGCTTTCCCCATTGTGACATCACAATGCCCTTTCCCCCATTGTGACATCACACTGCCATTTCCCCCATTGTGACATCATAATGCCCTTTCCCCCATTGTGACATCACAATGCTGTTTTCCCCATTGTGACATCACAATGCCCTTTCCCCCATTGTGACATCACAAAGCTGTTTCCCCTATTGTGACATCACAATGCTGTTTTCCCCATTGTGACATCACAATGCCCTTTCCCCCATTGTGACATCACAATGCCCTTTCCCCCATTGTGACATTACAATGCCGTTTTCCCCATTGTGCCATCACAATGCCCTTTCCCCCATTGTGACATCACAAAGCTGTTTCCCCTATTGTGACATCACAATGCTGTTTTCCCCATTGTGACATCACAATGCCCTTTCCCCCATTGTGACAACACAA
Organism: Eleutherodactylus coqui; assembly: GCF_035609145.1. Lineage (NCBI taxonomy): Eukaryota > Metazoa > Chordata > Amphibia > Anura > Eleutherodactylidae > Eleutherodactylus > Eleutherodactylus coqui. The sequence goes on along the minus strand of NW_027102218.1, from coordinate 698,349 downwards.
TGCTGTTTTCCCCATTGTGCCATCACAATGCCCTTTCCTCCATTGTGACATCACAATGCCCTTTCCCCCATTGTGACATCACAATGCCCTTTCCCCCATTGTGACATCACAGTGCCGTTTTCCCCATTGTGACATCACAATGCTCTTTTCCCCATTGTGACATCACAATGCCCTTTCCCGTATTGTGACATCACAATGCCGTTTTCCCCATTGTGACATCACAATGCCATTTCCCCATTGTGACATCAGAATGCCCTTTCCCACATTGTGACATCACAATGCCCTTTCCCCCATTGTGACATCACAATGCCATTTCCCCTATTGTGACATCACAATGCCGTTTTCCCCATTGTGACGTCATAATGCCCTTCCCCCATTGTGACATCACAATGCCCTTTCCCCCCATTGTGACATCACAATGCCCTTTCCCCCATTGTGACATCACAATGCCATTTCCCCCATTGTGACATCACAATGCCATTTCCCCCATTATGACATCACAATGCCGTTTTCCCCATTGTGACATCACAATGCCCTTTCCCCCATTGTGACATCACAATGCCATTTCCCCAATTATGACATCACAATGCTGTTTTCCCATTGTGACATCACAATGCCCTTCCCCCCATTGTGACATCACAATGCCTTTTCCCCATTGTGACATCACAATGCACTTTTCCCCATTGTGATATCACATAGCCTTTTCATCCATTGTGACATCACAATGCCCTTTCCCCCATTGTGACATCACAATGCCCTTTCCCCCATTGCGACATCACAATGCTATTTCCCCCATTGTGACATCACATTGCCCTTTCCCCCACTGTGACATCACAATGCCCTTTCCTCCATTGTGACATCACAATGCCATTTCCCCCATTGTGACATCACAATGCCATTTCCCCCATTGTGACATCACAATTCCCTTTCCCCTATTGTGACATTACAATGCCCTCTCCCCCATTGTGACATCACAAAGCTGTTTCCCCTATTGTGACATCACAATGCCCTTTCCCCCATTGTGACATCACAATGCCCTTTCCCCCACTGTGACATCACAATGCCCTTTCCCCCATTGTGACATCACAATGCCATTTCCCCCATTGTGACATCACAATGCCATTTCCCCCATTGTGACATCACGATTCCCTTTCCCCCATTGTGATATCACAATGCCCTTTCCCCAATTGTGACATCACAAAGCTGTTTCCCCTATTGTGACATCACAATGCCGTTTTCCCCATTGTGACATCACAATGCCCTTTCCCCCATTGTGACATCACAATGCCCATTCCCCCATTGTGACATCACAATGCCGTTTTCCCCATTGTGCCATCACAATGCCCTTTCCCCCATTGTGACATCACAATGCCGTTTTCCCCATTGTGTCATCACAATGCCCTTTCTCCCATTGTGACATCACAATGCCCTTTCCCCCATTGTGACATCAGAATGCCCTTTCCCCCATTATGACATCACAGTGCCCTTTCCCCCATTGTGATATCACAATGCCGTTTTCCCCATTGTGACATCACAATGCCATTTCCCCCATTGTGACATCACAATGCCCTTTCCCCCATTGTGACATCACAATGCCATTTCCCCCATTGTGACATCACAATGCCGTTTTCCCCATTGTGACATCACAATGCCATTTCCCCCATTGTGACATCACAATGCCCTTTCCCCCATTGTGACATCACAATGCTGTTTTCCCCATTGTGACATCACAATGCCCTTTCTCCATTGTGACATCACAATGCCCTTTCCCCCATTGTGACATCACAATGCCATTTCCCCAATTATGACATCACAATGCCGTTTTCCCATTGTGACATCACAATGCCCTTCCCCCCCATTGTGATATCACAATGCCCTTTCCCCCATTGTGACATCACAATGACGTTTCCCCTATTGTGACATCACAATGCCGTTTTCCCCATTGTGACATCACAATGCCCTTTCCCCCATTGTGACATCACAATGCCCTTTCCCCCATTATGACATCACAATGCCCTTCCCCCATTGTGACATCACAATGCCCTTTCCCCCATTGTGACATCACAATGCCCTTTCCCCCATTGTGACATCACAATGCCGTTTCCCCTATTGTGACATCACTATGCCGTTTTCCTCATTGTGACATCACAATGCCATTTCCCCATTATGACATCACAATGCCCTTTCCCACATTGTGACCTCACAATGCCCTTTCCGCCATTGTGACATCACAATGCCATTTCCCCTATTGTGACATCACAATGCCGTTTTCCCCATTGTGCCATCACAATGCCCCTTCCCCCATTGTGACATCACAATGCCGTTTCCCCCATTGTGACATCACAATGCCCTTTCCCCCATTGTGACATTACAATGCCGTTTTCCCCATTGTGCCATCACAATGCCCTTTCCCCCATTGTGACATCACAATGCCCTTTCCCCCATTGTGACATCACAGTGCCGTTTTCCCCATTGTGACATCACAATGCTCTTTTCCCCATTGTGACATCACAATGCCCTTTCCCGTATTGTGACATCACAATGCCGTTTTCCCCATTGTGACATCACAATGCCATTTCCCCATTGTGACATCAGAATGCCCTTTCCCACATTGTGACATCACAATGCCCTTTCCCCCATTGTGACATCACAATGCCATTTCCCCTATTGTGACATCACAATGCCGTTTTCCCCATTGTGACGTCATAATGCCCTTCCCCCATTGTGACATCACAATGCCCTTTCCCCCCATTGTGACATCACAATGCCCTTTCCCCCATTGTGACATCACAATGCCATTTCCCCCATTGTGACATCACAATGCCATTTCCCCCATTATGACATCACAATGCCGTTTTCCCCATTGTGACATCACAATGCCCTTTCCCCCATTGTGACATCACAATGCCATTTCCCCAATTATGACATCACAATGCCGTTTTCCCATTGTGACATCACAATGCCCTTCCCCCCATTGTGACATCACAATGCCTTTTCCCCATTGTGACATCACAATGCACTTTTCCCCATTGTGATATCACATAGCCCTTTCATCCATTGTGACATCACAATGCCCTTTCCCCCATTGTGACATCACAATGCCCTTTCCCCCATTGCGACATCACAATGCCATTTCCCCCATTGTGACATCACATTGCCCTTTCCCCCACTGTGACATCACAATGCCCTTTCCTCCATTGTGACATCACAATGCCATTTCCCCCATTGTGACATCACAATGCCATTTCCCCCATTGTGACATCACAATTCCCTTTCACCCCATTGTGACATTACAATGCCCTCTCCCCCATTGTGACATCACAAAGCTGTTTCCCCTATTGTGACATCACAATGCCGTTTTCCCCATTGTGACATCACAATGCCCTTTCCCCCATTGTGACATCGCAATGCCCTTTCCCCCATTGTGACATCACAATGCCGTTTTCCCCATCGTGCCATCACAATGCCCTTTCCCCCATTGTGACATCACAATGCCCTTTTCCCCATTGTTACATCACAATGCCATTTCCCCCATTGTGACATCACAATGCCCTTTCCCCCATTGTGACATCACCATGCCGTTTTCCCCATTGTGACATCACAATGCCCTTTCCCCCATTGTGACATCACAATGCCATTTCCCCCATTGTGACATCACAATGCCCTTTCCCCCATTGTGACATCACCATGCCGTTTTCCCCATTGTGATATCACAATGCCCTTTCCTCCCTTGTGACATCACAATGCTGTTTCCCCTATTGTGACATCACAATGCCCTTTCCCCCATTATGATATCACAATGCCATTTCCCCATTGTGACATCACAATGCCCTTTCCCACATTATGACATCACAATGCCCTTTCCCCCATTGTGACATCACAATGCAGTTTCCCTCCATTGTGACATCACAATGGCCTTTCCCCCATTGTGACATCACAATGCCCTTTCTCCCATTGTGACATCACAATGCCATTTGCCCCATTGTGACATTACAATGCCCTTTCCTCCATTGTGACATCGCAATGCAGTTTTCCCCATTGTGACATCGCAATGCCCTTTCCCCCATTGTGACATCACAATGCCGTTTTCCCCATTGTGCCATCACAATGCCCTTTCCCCCATTGTGACATCACAATGCCGTTTTCCCCATTGTGCCATCACAATGCCCCTTCCCCCATTGTGACATCACAATGCCGTTTCCCCCATTGTGACATCACAGTGCCGTTTTCCCCAGTGTGACATCACAATGCCCTTTCCCCCATTGTGACATCACAATGCTGTTTTCCCCATTGTGACATCACAATGCCCTTTCCCCCATTGTGACATCACAAAGCCGTTTCCCCTATTGTGACATCACAATGCCGTTTCCCCATTGTGACATCACAATGCCCTTTCCCCCATTGTGACATCACAATGCCCTTTCCCTCATTGTGACATCACAATGCTGTTTCCCCTATTGTGACATCACAGCGCCGTTTTCCCCATTGTGACATCGCAATGCCCTTTCCCCCATTGTGACATCACAATGCCGTTTTCCCCATTGTGACATCACAATGCAGTTTTCCCCATTGTGACATCACAATGCCCTTTCCCCCATTGTGACATCACAAAGCTGTTTCCCCTATTGTGACATCACAATGCCGTTTTCCCCATTGTGACATCACAATGCCCTTTCCCCCATTGTGACATCACAATGCCCTTTCCCCAATTGTGACATTACAATGCCGTTTTCCCCATTGTGCCATCACAATGCCCTTTCCCCCATTGTGACATCACAATGCTGTTTCCCCTATTGTGACATCACAGCGCTGTTTTCCCCATTGTGACATCACAATGCCCTTTCCCCCATTGTGGCATCACAATGCCGTTTCCCACATTTGTGACATCACAATGCCGTTTTCCCCATTGTGACATCACAATGCAGTTTTCCCCATTGTGACATCACAATGCCGCTTTCCCCATTGTGATATCACAATGCCCTTTCCCCCATTGTGACATCACACTGCCATTTCCCCCATTGTGACATCATAATGCCCTTTCCCCCATTGTGACATCACAATGCTGTTTTCCCCATTGTGACATCACAATGCCCTTTCCCCCATTGTGACATCACAAAGCTGTTTCCCCTATTGTGACATCACAATGCTGTTTTCCCCATTGTGACATCACAATGCCCTTTCCCCCATTGTGACATCACAATGCCCTTTCCCCCATTGTGACATTACAATGCCGTTTTCCCCATTGTGCCATCACAATGCCCTTTCCCCCATTGTGACATCACAAAGCTGTTTCCCCTATTGTGACATCACAATGCTGTTTTCCCCATTGTGACATCACAATGCCCTTTCCCCCATTGTGACAACACAATGCCGTTTTCCCCATTGTGCCATCACAATGCCCTTTCCTCCATTGTGACATCACAATGCCCTTTCCCCCATTGTGACATCACAATGCCCTTTCCCCCATTGTGACATCACAGTGCCGTTTTCCCCATTGTGACATCACAATGCTCTTTTCCCCATTGTGACATCACAATGCCCTTTCCCGTATTGTGACATCACAATGCCGTTTTCCCCATTGTGACATCACAATGCCATTTCCCCATTGTGACATCAGAATGCCCTTTCCCACATTGTGACATCACAATGCCCTTTCCCCCATTGTGACATCACAATGCCATTTCCCCTATTGTGACATCACAATGCCGTTTTCCCCATTGTGACGTCATAATGCCCTTCCCCCATTGTGACATCACAATGCCCTTTCCCCCCATTGTGACATCACAATGCCCTTTCCCCCATTGTGACATCACAATGCCATTTCCCCCATTGTGACATCACAATGCCATTTCCCCCATTATGACATCACAATGCCGTTTTCCCCATTGTGACATCACAATGCCCTTTCCCCCATTGTGACATCACAATGCCATTTCCCCAATTATGACATCACAATGCCGTTTTCCCATTGTGACATCACAATGCCCTTCCCCCCATTGTGACATCACAATGCCTTTTCCCCATTGTGACATCACAATGCACTTTTCCCCATTGTGATATCACATAGCCCTTTCATCCATTGTGACATCACAATGCCCTTTCCCCCATTGTGACATCACAATGCCCTTTCCCCCATTGCGACATCACAATGCCATTTCCCCCATTGTGACATCACATTGCCCTTTCCCCCACTGTGACATCACAATGCCCTTTCCTCCATTGTGACATCACAATGCCATTTCCCCCATTGTGACATCACAATGCCATTTCCCCCATTGTGACATCACAATTCCCTTTCACCCCATTGTGACATTACAATGCCCTCTCCCCCATTGTGACATCACAAAGCTGTTTCCCCTATTGTGACATCACAATGCCGTTTTCCCCATTGTGACATCACAATGCCCTTTCCCCCATTGTGACATCGCAATGCCCTTTCCCCCATTGTGACATCACAATGCCGTTTTCCCCATCGTGCCATCACAATGCCCTTTCCCCCATTGTGACATCACAATGCCCTTTTCCCCATTGTTACATCACAATGCCATTTCCCCCATTGTGACATCACAATGCCCTTTCCCCCATTGTGACATCACCATGCCGTTTTCCCCATTGTGACATCACAATGCCCTTTCCCCCATTGTGACATCACAATGCCATTTCCCCCATTGTGACATCACAATGCCCTTTCCCCCATTGTGACATCACCATGCCGTTTTCCCCATTGTGACATCACAATGCCCTTTCCTCCCTTGTGACATCACAATGCTGTTTCCCCTATTGTGACATCACAATGCCCTTTCCCCCATTGTGATATCACAATGCCATTTCCCCATTGTGACATCACAATGCCCTTTCCCACATTATGACATCACAATGCCCTTTCCCCCATTGTGACATCACAATGCAGTTTCCCTCCATTGTGACATCACAATGGCCTTTCCCCCATTGTGACATCACAATGCCCTTTCTCCCATTGTGACATCACAATGCCATTTGCCCCATTGTGACATTACAATGCCCTTTCCTCCATTGTGACATCGCAATGCAGTTTTCCCCATTGTGACATCGCAATGCCCTTTCCCCCATTGTGACATCACAATGCCGTTTTCCCCATTGTGCCATCACAATGCCCTTTCCCCCATTGTGACATCACAATGCCGTTTTCCCCATTGTGCCATCACAATGCCCCTTCCCCCATTGTGACATCACAATACCGTTTCCCCCATTGTGACATCACAGTGCCGTTTTCCCCAGTGTGACATCACAATGCCCTTTCCCCCATTGTGACATCACAATGCTGTTTTCCCCATTGTGACATCACAATGCCCTTTCCCCCATTGTGACATCACAAAGCCGTTTCCCCTATTGTGACATCACAATGCCGTTTCCCCATTGTGACATCACAATGCCCTTTCCCCCATTGTGACATCACAATGCCCTTTCCCTCATTGTGACATCACAATGCTGTTTCCCCTATTGTGACATCACAGCGCCGTTTTCCCCATTGTGACATCGCAATGCCCTTTCCCCCATTGTGACATCACAATGCCGTTTTCCCCATTGTGACATCACAATGCAGTTTTCCCCATTGTGACATCACAATGCCGTTTTCCCCATTGTGACATCACAATGCCCTTTCCCCCACTGTGACATCACACTGCCATTTCCCCCATTGTGACATCACAATACCGTTTTCCCCATTGTGACATCACAATGCCCTTTCCCCAATTGTGACATCCCAATGCCCTTTCCCCAATTGTGACATCACAATGCCCTTTCCCCCATTGTGACATCACAATGCCGTTTTCCCCATTGTGCCATCACAATGCCCTTTCCCCCATTGTGACATCACAATACCGTTTTCCCCATTGTGCCATCACAATGCCCCTTCCCCCATTGTGACATCACAATGCCGTTTCCCCCATTGTGACATCACAGTGCCGTTTTCCCCAGTGTGACATCACAATGCCCTTTCCCCCATTGTGACATCACAATGCTGTTTTCCCCATTGTGACATCACAATGCCCTTTCCCCCATTGTGACATCACAAAGCCGTTTCCCCTATTGTGACATCACAATGCCGTTTCCCCATTGTGACATCACAATGCCCTTTCCCCCATTGTGATATCACAATGCCATTTCCCCATTGTGACATCACAATGCCCTTTCCCACATTATGACATCACAATGCCCTTTCCCCTATTGTGACATCACAATGCAGTTTCCCTCCATTGTGACATCACAATGGCCTTTCCCCCATTGTGACATCACAATGCCCTTTCTCCCATTGTGACATCACAATGCCATTTGCCCCATTGTGACATTACAATGCCCTTTCCTCCATTGTGACATCGCAATGCAGTTTTCCCCATTGTGACATCGCAATGCCCTTTCCCCCATTGTGACATCACAATGCCGTTTTCCCCATTGTGCCATCACAATGCCCTTTCCCCCATTGTGACATCACAATGCCGTTTTCCCCATTGTGCCATCACAATGCCCCTTCCCCCATTGTGACATCACAATGCCGTTTCCCCCATTGTGACATCACAGTGCCGTTTTCCCCAGTGTGACATCACAATGCCCTTTCCCCCATTGTGACATCACAATGCTGTTTTCCCCATTGTGACATCACAATGCCCTTTCCCCCATTGTGACATCACAAAGCCGTTTCCCCTATTGTGACATCACAATGCCGTTTCCCCATTGTGACATCACAATGCCCTTTCCCCCATTGTGACATCACAATGCCCTTTCCCTCATTGTGACATCACAATGCTGTTTCCCCTATTGTGACATCACAGCGCCGTTTTCCCCATTGTGACATCGCAATGCCCTTTCCCCCATTGTGACATCACAATGCCGTTTTCCCCATTGTGAAATCACAATGCAGTTTTCCCCATTGTGACATCACAATGCCGTTTTCCCCATTGTGACATCACAATGCCCTTTCCCCCACTGTGACATCACACTGCCATTTCCCCCATTGTGACATCACAATACCGTTTTCCCCATTGTGACATCACAATGCCCCTTCCCCAATTGTGACATCCCAATGCCCTTTCCTTAATTGTGACATCACAATGCCCTTTCCCCCATTGTGACATCACAATGCCGTTTTCCCCATTGTGCCATCACAATGCCCTTTCCCCCATTGTGACATCACAATACCGTTTTCCCCATTGTGCCATCACAATGCCCCTTCCCCCATTGTGACATCACAATGCCGTTTCCCCCATTGTGACATCACAGTGCCGTTTTCCCCAGTGTGACATCACAATGCCCTTTCCCCCATTGTGACATCACAATGCTGTTTTCCCCATTGTGACATCACAATGCCCTTTCCCCCATTGTGACATCACAAAGCCGTTTCCCCTATTGTGACATCACAATGCCGTTTCCCCATTGTGACATCACAATGCCCTTTCCCCCATTGTGACATCACAATGCCCTTTCCCAAATTGTGACATCACAATGCCCTTACCCCCATTGTGACATCACAATGCCGTTTTCCCCATTGTGACATCACAATGCTGTTTCCCCTATTGTCACATCACAATGCTGTTTTCCCCATTATGACATCACAATGCCCTTTCCCCCATTGTGACATCACAATGCCCTTTCCCCCATTGTGACATCACAATGCCGTTTCCCCTATTGTGACATCACTATGCCGTTTTCCTCATTGTGACATCACAATGCCATTTCCCCATTGTGACATCACAATGCCCTTTCCCACATTGTGACATCACAATGCCATTTCCCCTATTGTGACATCACAATGCCGTTTTCCCCATTGTGCCATCACAATGCCCCTTCCCCCATTGTCACATCACAATGCCGTTTCCCCCATTGTGACATCACAGTGCCGTTTTCCCCAGTGTGACATCACAATGCCCTTTCCCCCATTGTGACATAACAAAGCCGTTTTCCCCATTGTGACATCACAATACCCTTTCCCCCATTGTGACATAACAAAGCCGTTTCCCCTATTGTGACATCACAATGCCGTTTTCCCCATTGTGACATCACAATGCCCTTTCCCCCATTGTGACATCACAATGCCCTTTCCCCCATTGTGACATCACAATGCCCTTTTCCCCATTGTTACATCACAATGCCATTTCCCCCATTGTGACATCACAATGCCCTTTCCCCCATTGTGACATCACCATGCCGTTTTCCCCATTGTGACATCACAATGCCCTTTCCCCCATTGTGACATCACAATGCCATTTCCCCCATTGTGACATCACAATGCCCTTTCCCCCATTGTGACATCACCATGCCGTTTTCCCCATTGTGACATCACAATGCCCTTTCCCCCCTTGTGACATCACAATGCTGTTTCCCCTATTGTGACATCACAATGCCCTTTCCCCCATTGTGACATCACAATGCCCTTTCTCCCATTGTGACATCACAATGCCATTTGCCCCATTGTGACATTACAATGCCCTTTCCTCCATTGTGACATCGCAATGCAGTTTTCCCCATTGTGACATCGCAATGCCCTTTCCCCCATTGTGACATCACAATGCCGTTTTCCCCATTGTGCCATCACAATACCCTTTCCCCCATTGTGACATCACAATGCCGTTTTCCCCATTGTGCCATCACAATGCCCCTTCCCCCATTGTGACATCACAATGCCGTTTCCCCCATTGTGACATCACAGTGCCGTTTTCCCCAGTGTGACATCACAATGCCCTTTCCCCCATTGTGACATCACAATGCTGTTTTCCCCATTGTGACATCACAATGCCCTTTCCCCCATTGTGACATCACAAAGCCGTTTCCCCTATTGTGACATCACAATGCCGTTTCCCCATTGTGACATCACAATGCCCTTTCCCCCATTGTGACATCACAATGCCCTTTCCCTCATTGTGACATCACAATGCTGTTTCCCCTATTGTGACATCACAGCGCCGTTTTCCCCATTGTGACATCGCAATGCCCTTTTCCCCATTGTGACATCACAATGCCGTTTTCCCCATTGTGACATCACAATGCAGTTTTCCCCATTGTGACATCACAATGCCGTTTTCCCCATTGTGACATCACAATGCCCTTTCCCCCACTGTGACATCACACTGCCATTTCCCCCATTGTGACATCACAATACCGTTTTCCCCATTGTGACATCACAATGCCCTTTCCCCAATTGTGACATCCCAATGCCCTTTCCCCAATTGTGACATCACAATGCCCTTTCCCCCATTGTGACATCACAATGCCGTTTTCCCCATTGTGCCATCACAATGCCCTTTCCCCCATTGTGACATCACAATACCGTTTTCCCCATTGTGCCATCACAATGCCCCTTCCCCCATTGTGACATCACAATGCCGTTTCCCCCATTGTGACATCACTGTGCCGTTTTCCCCAGTGTGACATCACAATGCCCTTTCCCCCATTGTGACATCACAATGCTGTTTTCCCCATTGTGACATCACAATGCCCTTTCCCCCATTGTGACATCACAAAGCCGTTTCCCCTATTGTGACATCACAATGCCGTTTCCCCATTGTGACATCACAATGCCCTTTCCCCCATTGTGATATCACAATGCCATTTCCCCATTGTGACATCACAATACCCTTTCCCACATTATGACATCACAATGCCCTTTCCCCCATTGTGACATCACAATGCAGTTTCCCTCCATTGTGACATCACAATGGCCTTTCCCCCATTGTGACATCACAATGCCCTTTCTCCCATTGTGACATCACAATGCCATTTGCCCCATTGTGACATTACAATGCCCTTTCCTCCATTGTGACATCGCAATGCAGTTTTCCCCATTGTGACATCGCAATGCCCTTTCCCCCATTGTGACATCACAATGCCGTTTTCCCCATTGTGCCATCACAATGCCCTTTCCCCCATTGTGACATCACAATGCCGTTTTCCCCATTGTGCCATCACAATGCCCCTTCCCCCATTGTGACATCACAATGCCGTTTCCCCCATTGTGACATCACAGTGCCGTTTTCCCCAGTGTGACATCACAATGCCCTTTCCCCCATTGTGACATCACAATGCTGTTTTCCCCATTGTGACATCACAATGCCCTTTCCCCCATTGTGACATCACAAAGCCGTTTCCCCTATTGTGACATCACAATGCCGTTTCCCCATTGTGACATCACAATGCCCTTTCCCCCATTGTGACATCACAATGCCCTTTCCCTCATTGTGACATCACAATGCTGTTTCCCCTATTGTGACATCACAGCGCCGTTTTCCCCATTGTGACATCGCAATGCCCTTTCCCCCATTGTGACATCACAATGCCGTTTTCCCCATTGTGACATCACAATGCAGTTTTCCCCATTGTGACATCACAATGCCGTTTTCCCCATTGTGACATCACAATGCCCTTTCCCCCACTGTGACATCACACTGCCATTTCCCCCATTGTGACATCACAATACCGTTTTCCCCATTGTGACATCACAATGCCCTTTCCCCAATTGTGACATCCCAATGCCCTTTCCTTAATTGTGACATCACAATGCCCTTTCCCCCATTGTGACATCACAATGCCGTTTTCCCCATTGTGCCATCACAATGCCCTTTCCCCCATTGTGACATCACAATACCGTTTTCCCCATTGTGCCATCACAATGCCCCTTCCCCCATTGTGACATCACAATGCCGTTTCCCCCATTGTGACATCACAGTGCCGTTTTCCCCAGTGTGACATCACAATGCCCTTTCCCCCATTGTGACATCACAATGCTGTTTTCCCCATTGTGACATCACAATGCCCTTTCCCCCATTGTGACATCACAAAGCCGTTTCCCCTATTGTGACATCACAATGCCGTTTCCCCCTTGTGACATCACAATGCCCTTTCCCCCATTGTGACATCACAATGCCCTTTCCCAAATTGTGACATCACAATGCCCTTACCCCCATTGTGACATCACAATGCCGTTTTCCCCATTGTGACATCACAATGCTGTTTCCCCTATTGTCACATCACAATGCTGTTTTCCCCATTATGACATCACAATGCCCTTCCCCCATTGTAACATCACAATGCCCTTTCCCCCATTGTGACATCACAATGCCCTTTCCCCCATTGTGACATCACAATGCCCTTTCCCCCATTGTGACATCACAATGCCCTTTCCCCCATTGTGACATCACTATGCCGTTTTCCTCATTGTGACATCACAATGCCATTTCCCCATTGTGACATCACAATGCCCTTTCCCACATTGTGACATCACAATGCCATTTCCCCTATTGTGACATCACAATGCCGTTTTCCCTATTGTGCCATCACAATGCCCCTTCCCCCATTGTCACATCACAATGCCGTTTCCCCCATTGTGACATCACAGTGCCGTTTTCCCCAGTGTGACATCACAATGCCCTTTCCCCCATTGTGACATCACAATGCTGTTTTCCCCATTGTGACATCACAATGCCCTTTCCCCCATTGTGACATAACAAAGCCGTTTTCCCCATTGTGACATCACAATACCCTTTCCCCCATTGTGACATAACAAAGCCGTTTCCCCTATTGTGACATCACAATGCCGTTTTCCCCATTGTGACATCACAATGCCCTTTCCCCCATTGTGACATCACAATGCCCTTTCCCCCATTGTGACATCACAATGCCGTTTTCCCCATTGTGCCATCACAATGCCCTTTCCCCCATTGTGACATCACAATGCTGTTTCCCCTATTGTGACATCACAGCGCTGTTTTCCCCATTGTGACATCACAATGCCCTTTCCCCCACTGTGACATCACAATGCCGTTTCCCCCATTTGTGACATCACAATGCCGTTTTCCCCATTGTGACATCACAATGCAGTTTTCCCCATTGTGACATCACAATGCCGTTTTCCCCATTGTGACATCACAATGCCCTTTCCCCCATTGTGACATCACACTGCCATTTCCCCCATTGTGACATCACAATACCGTTTTCCCCATTGTGACATCACAATGCCCTTTCCCCCATTGTGACATCATAATGCCCTTTCCCCCATTGTGACATCACAATGCTGTTTTCCCCATTGTGACATCACAATGCCCTTTCCCCCATTGTGACATCACAAAGCTGTTTCCCCTATTGTGACATCACAATGCTGTTTTCCCCATTGTGACATCACAATGCCCTTTCCCCCATTGTGACATCACAATGCCGTTTTCCCCATTGTGCCATCACAATGCCCTTTCCTCCATTGTGACATCACAATGCCCTTTCCCCCATTGTGACATCACAATGCCCTTTCCCCCATTGTGACATCACAGTGCCGTTTTCCCCATTGTGACATCACAATGCTCTTTTCCCCATTGTGACATCACAATTCCCTTTCCCGTATTGTGACATCACAATGCCGTTTTCCCCATTGTGACATCACAATGCCATTTCCCCATTGTGACATCAGAATGCCCTTTCCCACATTGTGACATCACAATGCCCTTTCCCCCATTGTGACATCACAATGCCATTTCCCCTATTGTGACATCACAATGCCGTTTTCCCCATTGTGACATCATAATGCCCTTCCCCCATTGTGACATCACAATGCCCTTTCCCCCATTGTGACATCACAATGGCCTTTCCCCCCATTGTGACATCACAATGCCATTTCCCCCATTGTGACATCACAATGCCATTTCCCCCATCATGACATCACAATGCCGTTTTCCCCATTGTGACATCACAATGCCCTTTCCCCCATTGTGACATCACAATGCCATTTCCCCCATTATGACATCACAATGCCGTTTTCCCATTGTGACATCACAATGCCCTTCCCCCCATTGTGACATCACAATGCCTTTTCCCCATTGTGACATCACAATGCCCTTTCCCCCATTGCGACATCACAATGCCATTTCCCCCATTGTGACATCACAATGCCCTTTCCCCCACTGTGACATCACAATGCCCTTTCCCCCATTGTGACATCACAATGCCATTTCCCCCATTGTGACATCACAATGCCATTTCCCCCATTGTGACATCACGATTCCCTTTCCCCCATTGTGATATCACAATGCCCTTTCCCCAATTGTGACATCACAAAGCTGTTTCCCCTATTGTGACATCACAATGCCGTTTTCCCTATTGTGACATCACAATGCCCTTTCCCCCATTGTGACATCACAATGCCCTTTCCCCCATTGTGACATCACAATGCCGTTTTCCCCATTGTGCCATCACAATGCCCTTTCCCCCATTGTGACATCACAATGCCGTTTTCCCCATTGTGACATCACAATGCCCTTTCCCCCATTGTGACATCACAATGCCCTTTCCCCCATTGTGACATCACAATGCCCTTTCCCCCATTATGACATCACAGTGCCCTTTCCTCCATTGTGATATCACAATGCCGTTTTCCCCATTGTGACATCACAATGCCCTTTTCCCCATTGTGACATCACAAAGCTGTTTCCCCTATTGTGACATCACAAAGCCGTTTTCCCCATTGTGACATCACAATGCCCTTTCCCCCATTGTGACATCACAATGCCCTTTCCCCCATTGTGACATCACAATGCCGTTTTCCCCATTGTGCCATCACAATGCCATTTCCCCCATTGTGACATCACAATGCCCTTTCCCCCATTGTGACATCACAATGCCATTTCCCCCATTGTGACATCACAATGCTGTTTTCCCCATTGTGACATCACAATGCCCTTTGTCCATTGTGACATCACAATGCCCTTTCCCCCATTGTGACATCACAATGCCATTTCCCCAATTATGACATCACAATGCCGTTTTCCCATTGTGACATCACAATGCCCTTCCCCCCATTGTGATATCACAATGCCCTTTCCCCCATTGTGACATCACAATGACGTTTCCCCTATTGTGACATCACAATGCCGTTTCCCCTATTGTGACATCACTATGCCGTTTTACTCATTGTGAGATCACAATGCCATTTCCCCATAGTGACATCACAATGCCCTTTCCCACATTGTGACATCACAATGCCCTTTCCCACATTGTGACATCACAATGCCATTTCCCCTATTGAGACATCACAATGCCGTTTTCCCCATTGTGCCATCACAATGCCCCTTCCCCCATTGTGACATCACAATGCCGTTTCTCCCATTGTGACATCACAGTGCCGTCTTCCCCAGTGTGACATCACAATGCCCTTTCCCCCATTGTGACATCACAATGCTGTTTTCCCCATTGTGACATCACAATGCCCTTTCCTCCATTGTGACATAACAAAGCCATTTCCCCTATTGTGACATCACAATGCCGTTTTCCCCATTGTGACATCACAATGCCCTTTCCCCCATTGTGACATCACAATGCCCTTTCCCACATTGTGACATCACAATGCCGTTTTCCCCATTGTGCCATCACAATGCCCTTTCCCCCATTGTGACATCACAATGCTGTTTCCCCTATTGTGACATCACAGCGCCGTTTTCCCCATTGTGACATCACAATGCCCTTTCCCCCATTGTGACATCACAATGCCGTTTTCCCCATTGTGACATCACAATGCAGTTTTCCCCATTGTGATATCACAATGCCGTTTTCCCCATTGTGACATCACAATGCCCTTTCCCGCATTGTGACATCACACTGCCATTTCCCCCATTGTGACATCACAATACCGTTTTCCCCATTGTGACATCACAATGCCCTTTCCCCCATTGTGACATCATAATGCCCTTTCCCCCATTGTGACATCACAATGCCCTTTCCCCCATTGTGACATCACAATGCCGTTTTCCCCATTGTGACATCACAATGCCATTTCCCCATTGTGACATCACAATGCCCTTTCCCCCATTGTGACATCACAATGCCCTTTCCCACATTGTGACATAACAATGCTGTTTTACCCATTGTGACATCACAATGCCCTTTCCCCCATTGTGACATCACAAAGCTGTTTCCCCTATTGTGACATCACAATGCTGTTTTCCCCATTGTGACATCACAATGCCCTTTCCCCCATTGTGACAACACAATGCCGTTTTCCCCATTGTGACATCACAGTGCCGTTTTCCCCATTGTGACATCACAATGCTCTTTTCCCCATTGTGACATCACAATGCCCTTTCCTCCATTGTGACATCACAATGCCCTTTCCCCCATTGTGACATCACAATGCCCTTTCCCCCATTGTGACATCACAGTGCCGTTTTCCCCATTGTGACATCACAATGCTCTTTTCCCCATTGTGACATCACAATGCCCTTTCCCGTATTGTGACATCACAATGCCGTTTTCCCCATTGTGACATCACAATGCCATTTCCCCATTGTGACATCACAATGCCCTTTCCCCCATTGTGACATCACAATGCCCTTTCCCCCATTGTGACATCACAATGCCCTTTCCCCCATTGTGACATCACAATGCCGTTTCCCCTATTGTGACATCACTATGCCGTTTTCCTCATTGTGACATCACAATGCCATTTCCCCATTGTGACATCACAATGCCCTTTCCCACATTGTGACATCACAATGCCATTTCCCCTATTGTGACATCACAATGCTGTTTTCCCCATTATGACATCACAATGCCCTTCCCCCATTGTGACATCACAATGCCCTTTCCCCATTGTGACATCACAATGCCCTTTCCCCCATTGTGACATCACAATGCCCTTTCCCCCATTGTGACATCAAAATGCTGTTTCCCCTATTGTCACATCACAATGCTGTTTTCCCCATTATGACATCACAATGCCCTTCCCCCATTGCGACATCACAATGCCCTTTCCCCCATTGTGACATCACAATGCCCTTTCCCCCATTGTGACATCACAATGCCCTTTCCCCCATTGTGACATCACAATGCCGTTTCCCCTATTGTGACATCACTATGCCGTTTTCCTCATTGTGACATCACAATGCCATTTCCCCATTGTGACATCACAATGCCCTTTCCCACATTGTGACATCACAATGCCATTTCCCCTATTGTGACATCACAATGCCGTTTTCCCCATTGTGCCATCACAATGCCCCTTCCCCCATTGTCACATCACAATGCCGTTTCCCCCATTGTGACATCACAGTGCCGTTTTCCCCAGTGTGACATCACAATGCCCTTTCCCCCATTGTGACATCACAATGCTGTTTTCCCCATTGTGACATCACAATGCCCTTTCCCCCATTGTGACATAACAAAGCCGTTTTCCCCATTGTGACATCACAATACCCTTTCCCCCATTGTGACATAACAAAGCCGTTTCCCCTATTGTGACATCACAATGCCGTTTTCCCCATTGTGACATCACAATGCCCTTTCCCCCATTGTGACATCACAATGCCCTTTCCCCCATTGTGACATCACAATGCCGTTTTCCCCATTGTGCCATCACAATGCCCTTTCCCCCATTGTGACATCACAATGCTGTTTCCCCTATTGTGACATCACAGCGCTGTTTTCCCCATTGTGACATCACAATGCCCTTTCCCCCACTGTGACATCACAATGCCGTTTCCCCCATTTGTGACATCACAATGCCGTTTTCCCCATTGTGACATCACAATGCAGTTTTCCCCATTGTGACATCACAATGCCGTTTTCCCCATTGTGACATCACAATGCCCTTTCCCCCATTGTGACATCACACTGCCATTTCCCCCATTGTGACATCACAATACCGTTTTCCCCATTGTGACATCACAATGCCCTTTCCCCCATTGTGACATCATAATGCCCTTTCCCCCATTGTGACATCACAATGCTGTTTTCCCCATTGTGACATCACAATGCCCTTTCCCCCATTGTGACATCACAAAGCTGTTTCCCCTATTGTGACATCACAATGCTGTTTTCCCCATTGTGACATCACAATGCCCTTTCCCCCATTGTGACATCACAATGCCGTTTTCCCCATTAAGCCATCACAATGCCCTTTCCTCCATTGTGACATCACAATGCCCTTTCCCCCATTGTGACATCACAATGCCCTTTCCCCCATTGTGACATCACAAAGCTGTTTCCCCTATTGTGACATCACAATGCTGTTTTCCCCATTGTGACATCACAATGCCCTTTCCCCCATTGTGCCATCACAATGCCCTTTCCTCCATTGTGACATCACAATGCCCTTTCCCCCATTGTGACATCACAATGCCCTTTCCCCCATTGTGACATCACAGTGCCGTTTTCCCCAATGTGACATCACAATGCTCTTTTCCCCATTGTGACATCACAATTCCCTTTCCCGTATTGTGACATCACAATGCCGTTTTCCCCATTGTGACATCACAATGCCATTTCCCCATTGTGACATCAGAATGCCCTTTCCCACATTGTGACATCACAATGCCCTTCCCCCATTGTGACATCACAATGGCCTTTCCCCCCATTGTGACATCACAATGCCATTTCCCCCATTGTGACATCACAATGCCATTTCCCCCATCATGACATCACAATGCCGTTTTCCCCATTGTGACATCACAATGCCCTTTCCCCCATTGTGACATCACAATGCCATTTCCCCCATTATGACATCACAATGCCGTTTTCCCATTGTGACATCACAATGCCCTTCCCCCCATTGTGACATCACAATGCCTTTTCCCCATTGTGACATCACAATGCCCTTTCCCCCATTGCGACATCACAATACCATTTCCCCCATTGTGACATCACAATGCCCTTTCCCCCACTGTGACATCACAATGCCCTTTCCTACATTGTGACATCACAATGCCTTTTCCCCATTGTGACATCACAATGCCCTTTCCCCCATTGCGACATCACAATGCCATTTCCCCCATTGTGACATCACAATGCCCTTTCCCCCACTGTGACATCACAATGCCCTTTCCTACATTGTGACATCACAATGCCATTTCCCCCATTGTGACATCACAATGCCATTTCCCCCATTGTGACATCACGATTCGCTTTCCCCCATTGTGATATCACAATGCCCTTTCCCCAATTGTGACATCACAAAGCTGTTTCCCCTATTGTGACATCACAATGCCGTTTTCCCCATTGTGACATCACAATGCCCTTTCCCCCATTGTGACATCACAATGCCCTTTCCCCCATTGTGACATCACAATGCCGTTTTCCCCATTGTGCCATCACAATGCCCTTTCCCCCATTGTGACATCACAATGCCGTTTTCCCCATTGTGACATCACAATGCCCTTTCCCCCATTGTGACATCACAATGCCCTTTCCCCCATTGTGACATCACAATGCCCTTTCCCCCATTATGACATCACAGTGCCCTTTCCTCCATTGTGATATCACAATGCCGTTTTCCCCATTGTGACATCACAATGCCCTTTTCCCCATTGTGACATCACAAAGCTGTTTCCCCTATTGTGACATCACAATGCCGTTTTCCCCATTGTGACATCACAATGCCCTTTCCCCCATTGTGACATCACAATGCCCTTTCCCCCATTGTGACATCACAATGCCGTTTTCCCCATTGTGCCATCACAATGCCATTTCCCCCATTGTGACATCACAATGCCCTTTCCCCCATTGTGACATCACAATGCCATTTCCCCCATTGTGACATCACAATGCTGTTTTCCCCATTGTGACATCACAATGCCCTTTGTCCATTGTGACATCACAATGCCCTTTCCCCCATTGTGACATCACAATGCCATTTCCCCAATTATGACATCACAATGCCGTTTTCCCATTGTGACATCACAATGCCCTTACCCCCATTGTGATATCACAATGCCCTTTCCCCCATTGTGACATCACAATGACGTTTCCCCTATTGTGACATCACAATGCCGTTTCCCCTATTGTGACATCACTATGCCGTTTTACTCATTGTGAGATCACAATGCCATTTCCCCATTGTGACATCACAATGCCCTTTCCCACATTGTGACATCACAATGCCCTTTCCCACATTGTGACATCACAATGCCATTTGCCCTATTGTGACATCACAATGCCGTTTTCCCCATTGTGCCATCACAATGCCCCTTCCCCCATTGTGACATCACAATGCCGTTTCTCCCATTGTGACATCACAGTGCCGTCTTCCCCAGTGTGACATCACAATGCCCTTTCCCCCATTGTGACATCACAATGCTGTTTTCCCCATTGTGACATCACAATGCCCTTTCCTCCATTGTGACATAACAAAGCCATTTCCCCTATTGTGACATCACAATGCCGTTTTCCCCATTGTGACATCACAATGCCCTTTCCCCCATTGTGACATCACAATGCCCTTTCCCACATTGTGACATCACAATGCCGTTTTCCCCATTGTGCCATCACAATGCCCTTTCCCCCATTGTGACATCACAATGCTGTTTCCCCTATTGTGACATCACAGCGCCGTTTTCCCCATTGTGACATCACAATGCCCTTTCCCCCATTGTGACATCACAATGCCGTTTTCCCCATTGTGACATCACAATGCAGTTTTCCCCATTGTGACATCACAATGCCGTTTTCCCCATTGTGACATCACAATGCCCTTTCCCGCATTGTGACATCACACTGCCATTTCCCCCATTGTGACATCACAATACCGTTTTCCCCATTGTGACATCACAATGCCCTTTCCCCCATTGTGACATCATAATGCCCTTTCCCCCATTGTGACATCACAATGCTGTTTTCCCCATTGTGACATCACAATGCCCTTTCCCCCATTGTGACATCACAAAGCTGTTTCCCCTATTGTGACATCACAATGCTGTTTTCCCCATTGTGACATCACAATGCCCTTTCCCCCATTGTGACAACACAATGCCGTTTTCCCCATTGTGACATCACAGTGCCGTTTTCCCCATTGTGACATCACAATGCTCTTTTCCCCATTGTGACATCACAATGCCCTTTCCTCCATTGTGACATCACAATGCCCTTTCCCCCATTGTGACATCACAATGCCCTTTCCCCCATTGTGACATCACAGTGCCGTTTTCCCCATTGTGACATCACAATGCTCTTTTCCCCATTGTGACATCACAATGCCCTTTCCCGTATTGTGACATCACAATGCCGTTTTCCCCATTGTGACATCACAATGCCATTTCCCCATTGTGACATCAGAATGCCCTTTCCCACATTGTGACATCACAATGCCCTTTCCCCCATTGTGACATCACAATGCCATTTCCCCTATTGTGACATCACAATGCCGTTTTCCCCATTGTGACGTCATAATGCCCTTCCCCCATTGTGACATCACAATGCCCTTTCCCCCATTGTGACATCACAATGCCCTTTCCCCCCATTGTGACATCACAATGCCATTTCCCCCATTGTGACATCACAATGCCATTTCCCCCATTATGACATCACAATGCCGTTTTCCCCATTGTGACATCACAATGCCCTTTCCCCCATTGTGACATCACAATGCCATTTCCCCCATTATGACATCACAATGCCGTTTTCCCATTGTGACATCACAATGCCCTTCCCCCCATTGTGACATCACAATGCCTTTTCCCCATTGTGACATCACAATGCCCTTTCCCCCATTGCGACATCACAATGCCATTTCCCCCATTGTGACATCACAATGCCCTTTCCCCCACTGTGACATCACAATGCCCTTTCCCCCATTGTGACATCACAATGCCATTTCCCCCATTGTGACATCACAATGCCATTTCCCCCATTGTGACATCACGATTCCCTTTCCCCCATTGTGATATCACAATGCCCTCTCCCCAATTGTGACATCACAAAGCTGTTTCTCCATTGTGACATCACAATGCCGTTTTCCCCATTGTGACATCACAATGCCGTTTTCCCCATTGTGCCATCACAATGCCCTTTCCCCCATTGTGACATCACAATGCCGATTTCCCCATTGTGACATCACAATGCCCTTTCCCCCATTGTGACATCACAATGCCCTTTCCCCCATTGTGACATCACAATGCCCTTTCCCCCATTATGACATCACAGTGCCCTTTCCCCCATTGTGATATCACAATGCCGTTTTCCCCATTGTGACATCACAATGCCCTTTTCCCCATTGTGACATCACAATGCCATTTCCCCCATTGTGACATCACAATGCCCTTTCCCCCATTGTGACATCACAATGCCATTTCCCCCATTGTGACATCACAATGCTGTTTTCCCCATTGTGACATCACAATGCCCTTTCTCCATTGTGACATCACAATGCTCTTTTCCCCATTGTGACATCACAATGCCCTTTCCTCCATTGTGACATCACAATGCCCTTTCCCCCATTGTGACATCACAATGCCCTTTCCCCCATTGTGACATCACAGTGCCGTTTTCCCCATTGTGACATCACAATGCTCTTTTCCCCATTGTGACATCACAATGCCCTTTCCCGTATTGTGACATCACAATGCCGTTTTCCCCATTGTGACATCACAATGCCATTTCCCCATTGTGACATCAGAATGCCTTTCCCACATTGTGACATCACAATGCCCTTTCCCCCATTGTGACATCACAATGCCATTTCCCCTATTGTGACATCACAATGGCGTTTTCCCCATTGTGACGTCATAATGCCCTTCCCCCATTGTGACATCACAATGCCCTTTCTCCCATTGTGACATCACAATGCCCTTTCCCCCCATTGTGACATCACAATGCCATTTCCCCCATTGTGACATCACAATGCCATTTCCCCCATTATGACATCACAATGCCGTTTTCCCATTGTGACATCACAATGCCCTTTCCCCCATTGTGACATCACAATGCCATTTCCCCCATTATGACATCACAATGCCGTTTTCCCATTGTGACATCACAATGCCCTTCCCCCCATTGTGACATCACAATGCCTTTTCCCCATTGTGACATCACAATGCCCTTTCCCCCATTGCGACATCACAATGCCATTTCCCCCATTGTGACATCACAATGCCCTTTCCCCCACTGTGACATCACAATGCCCTTTCCCCCATTGTGACATCACAATGCCATTTCCCCCATTGTGACATCACAATGCCATTTCCCCCATTGTGACATCACGATTCCCTTTCCCCCATTGTGATATCACAATGCCCTCTCCCCAATTGTGACATCACAAAGCTGTTTCTCCATTGTGACATCACAATGCCGTTTTCCCCATTGTGACATCACAATGCCGTTTTCCCCATTGTGCCATCACAATGCCCTTTCCCCCATTGTGACATCACAATGCCGATTTCCCCATTGTGACATCACAATGCCCTTTCCCCCATTGTGACATCACAATGCCCTTTCCCCCATTGTGACATCACAATGCCCTTTCCCCCATTATGACATAACACTGCCCTTTCCCCCATTGTGATATCACAATGCCGTTTTCCCCATTGTGACATCACAATGCCCTTTTCCCCATTGTGACATCACAATGCCATTTCCCCCATTGTGACATCACAATGCCCTTTCCCCCATTGTGACATCACAATGCCATTTCCCCCATTGTGACATCACAATGCTGTTTTCCCCATTGTGACATCACAATGCCCTTTCTCCATTGTGACATCACAATGCCCTTTCCCCCATTGTGACATCACAATGCCATTTCCCCAATTATGACATCACAATGCCGTTTTCCCATTGTGACATCACAATGCCCTTCCCCCCCATTGTGATATCACAATGCCCTTTCCCCCATTGTGACACCACAATGACGTTTCCCCTATTGCGACATCACAATGCCGTTTTCCCCATTGTGACATCACAATGCCCTTTCCCCCATTGTGACATCACAATGCCCTTTCCCCCATTATGACATCACAATGCCCTTCCCCCATTGTGACATCACAATGCCCTTTCCCCCATTGTGACATCACAATGCCCTTTCCCCCATTGTGACATCACAATGCCATTTCCCCCATTGTGACATCACAATGCCGTTTCCCCTATTGTGACATCACTATGCCGTTTTCCTCATTGTGACATCACAATGCCATTTCCCCATTGTGACATCACAATGCCATTTCCCACATTGTGACCTCACAATGCCCTTTCCGCCATTGTGACATCACAATGCCATTTCCCCTATTGTGACATCACAATGCCGTTTTCCCCATTGTGCCATCACAATGCCCCTTCCCCCATTGTGACATCACAATGCCGTTTCCCCCATTGTGACATCACAGTGCCGTTTACCCCAGTGTGACATCACAATGCTGTTTTCCCCATTGTGACATCACAATGCCCTTTCCCCCATTGTGACATCAAAAAAGCCGTTTCCCCTATTGTGACATCACAATGCCGTTTTCCCCATTGTGACTTCACAATGCCCTTTCCCCCATCGTGACATCACAATGCCCTTTCCCCCATTGTGACATTACAATGCCGTTTTCCCCATTGTGCCATCACAATGCCCTTTCCCCCATTGTGACATCACAATGCTGTTTCCCCTATTGTGACATCACAGCGCCGTTTTCCCCATTGTGACATCACAATGCCCTTTCCCCCATTGTGACATCACAATGCCGTTTCCCCCATTTGTGACATCACAATGCCGTTTTCCCCATTGTGACATCACAATGCCGTTTTCCCCATTGTGACATCACAATGCCCTTTCCCCCATTGTGACATCACACTGCCATTTCCCCCATTGTGACATCACAATACCGTTTTCCCCATTGTGACATCACAATGCCCTTTCCCCAATTGTGACATCACAATGCCCTTTCCCCCATTGTGACATCACAATGCCGTTTTCCCCATTGTGCCATCACAATGCCCTTTCCCCCATTGTGACATCACAATACCGTTTTCCCCATTGTGCCATCACAATGCCCCTTCCCCCATTGTGACATCACAATGCCGTTTCCCCCATTGTGACATCACAGTGCCATTTTCCCCAGTGTGACATCACAATGCCCTTTCCCCCATTGTGACATCACAATGCTGTTTTCCCCATTGTGACATCACAATGCCCTTTCCCCCATTGTGACATCACAAAGCCGTTTCCCCTATTGTGACATCACAATGCCGTTTCCCCATTGTGACATCACAATGCCCTTTCCCCAATTGTGACATCACAATGCCCTTTCCCAAATTGTGACATCACAGCGCCCTTACCCCCATTGTGACATCACAATGCCGTTTTCCCCATTGTGACATCACAATGCTGTTTCCCTATTGTCACATCACAATGCTGTTTTCCCCATTGTGACATCACAATGCACTTTCCCCCATTGTGACATCACAAAGCTGTTTCCCCTATTGTGACATCACAATGCCGTTTTCCCCATTGTGACATCACAATGCCCTTTCCCCCATTGTGACATCACAATGCCCTTTCCCCCATTGTGACATCACAATGCCGTTTTCCCCATTGTGCCATCACAATGCCGTTTCCCCCATTGTGACATCACAATGCCGTTTTCCCCATTGTGACATCACAATGCCCTTTCCCCCATTGTGACATCACAATGCCCTTTCCCCCATTGTGACATCACAATGCCATTTCCCCCATTGTGACATCACAATGCGATTTCCCCCATTGTGACATCACAATGCCCTTTCCCCCATTATGACATCACAGTGCCCTTTCCCCCATTGTGATATCACAATGCCGTTTTCCCCATTGTGACATCACAATGCCCTTTTCCCCATTGTGACATCACAATGCCATTTCCCCCATTGTGACATCACAATGCCCTTTCCCCCATTGTGACATCACAATGCCATTTCCCCCATTGTGACATCACAATGCTGTTTTCCCTTATTGTGACATCACAATGCCCTTTCTCCATTGTGACATCACAATGCCCTTTCCCCCATTGTGACATCACAATGCCATTTCCCCAATTATGACATCACAATGCCGTTTTCCCATTGTGACATCACAATGCCCTTCCCCCCATTGTGATATCACAATGCCCTTTCCCCCATTGTGACATCACAATGACGTTTCCTCTATTGTGACATCACAATGCCGTTTTCCCCATTGTGACATCACAATGCCCTTTCCCCCATTGTGACATCACAATGCCCTTTCCCCCATTATGACATCACAATGCCCTTCCCCCATTGTGACATCACAATGCCCTTTTCCCCATTGTGACATCACAATGCCCTTTCCCCCATTGTGACATCACAATGCCATTTCCCCCATTGTGACATCACAATGCCGTTTCCCCTATTGTGACATCACTATGCCGTTTTCCTCATTGTGACATCACAATGCCATTTCCCCATTGTGACATCACAATGCCCCTTCCCCCATTGTGACATCACAATGCCCTTTCCCCCATTGTGACATCACAATGCCCTTTCCCACATTGTGACATCACAATGCCGTTTTCCCCATTGTGCCATCACAATGCCCTTTCCCCCATTGTGACATCACAATGCTGTTTCCCCTATTGTGACATCACAGCGCCGTTTTCCCCATTGTGACATCACAATGCCCTTTCCCCCATTGTGACATCACAATGCCGTTTCCCCATTTGTGACATCACAATGCCGTTTTCCCCATTGTGACATCACAATGCAGTTTTCCCCATTGTGACATCACAATGCCGTTTTCCCCATTGTGCCATCACAATGCCCCTTCCCCCATTGTGACATCACAATGCCGTTTCCCCCATTGTGACATCACAGTGCCGTTTACCCCAGTGTGACATCACAATGCTGTTTTCCCCATTGTGACATCACAATGCCCTTTCCCCCATTGTGACATCAAAAAAGCCGTTTCCCCTATTGTGACATCACAATGCCGTTTTCCCCATTGTGACTTCACAATGCCCTTTCCCCCATCGTGACATCACAATGCCCTTTCCCCCATTGTGACATTACAATGCCGTTTTCCCCATTGTGCCATCACAATGCCCTTTCCCCCATTGTGACATCACAATGCTGTTTCCCCTATTGTGACATCACAGCGCCGTTTTCCCCATTGTGACATCACAATGCCCTTTCCCCCATTGTGACATCACAATGCCGTTTCCCCCATTTGTGACATCACAATGCCGTTTTCCCCATTGTGACATCACAATGCCGTTTTCCCCATTGTGACATCACAATGCCCTTTCCCCCATTGTGACATCACACTGCCATTTCCCCCATTGTGACATCACAATACCGTTTTCCCCATTGTGACATCACAATGCCCTTTCCCCAATTGTGACATCACAATGCCCTTTCCCCCATTGTGACATCACAATGCCGTTTTCCCCATTGTGCCATCACAATGCCCTTTCCCCCATTGTGACATCACAATACCGTTTTCCCCATTGTGCCATCACAATGCCCCTTCCCCCATTGTGACATCACAATGCCGTTTCCCCCATTGTGACATCACAGTGCCATTTTCCCCAGTGTGACATCACAATGCCCTTTCCCCCATTGTGACATCACAATGCTGTTTTCCCCATTGTGACATCACAATGCCCTTTCCCCCATTGTGACATCACAAAGCCGTTTCCCCTATTGTGACATCACAATGCCGTTTCCCCATTGTGACATCACAATGCCCTTTCCCCAATTGTGACATCACAATGCCCTTTCCCAAATTGTGACATCACAGCGCCCTTACCCCCATTGTGACATCACAATGCCGTTTTCCCCATTGTGACATCACAATGCTGTTTCCCTATTGTCACATCACAATGCTGTTTTCCCCATTGTGACATCACAATGCACTTTCCCCCATTGTGACATCACAAAGCTGTTTCCCCTATTGTGACATCACAATGCCGTTTTCCCCATTGTGACATCACAATGCCCTTTCCCCCATTGTGACATCACAATGCCCTTTCCCCCATTGTGACATCACAATGCCGTTTTCCCCATTGTGCCATCACAATGCCGTTTCCCCCATTGTGACATCACAATGCCGTTTTCCCCATTGTGACATCACAATGCCCTTTCCCCCATTGTGACATCACAATGCCCTTTCCCCCATTGTGACATCACAATGCCATTTCCCCCATTGTGACATCACAATGCGATTTCCCCCATTGTGACATCACAATGCCCTTTTCCCCATTATGACATCACAGTGCCCTTTCCCCCATTGTGATATCACAATGCCGTTTTCCCCATTGTGACATCACAATGCCCTTTTCCCCATTGTGACATCACAATGCCATTTCCCTCATTGTGACATCACAATGCCCTTTCCCCCATTGTGACATCACAATGCCATTTCCCCCATTGTGACATCACAATGCTGTTTTCCCTTATTGTGACATCACAATGCCCTTTCTCCATTGTGACATCACAATGCCCTTTCCCCCATTGTGACATCACAATGCCATTTCCCCAATTATGACATCACAATGCCGTTTTCCCATTGTGACATCACAATGCCCTTCCCCCCATTGTGATATCACAATGCCCTTTCCCCCATTGTGACATCACAATGACGTTTCCTCTATTGTGACATCACAATGCCGTTTTCCCCATTGTGACATCACAATGCCCTTTCCCCCATTGTGACATCACAATGCCCTTTCCCCCATTATGACATCACAATGCCCTTCCCCCATTGTGACATCACAATGCCCTTTTCCCCATTGTGACATCACAATGCCCTTTCCCCCATTGTGACATCACAATGCCATTTCCCCCATTGTGACATCACAATGCCGTTTCCCCTATTGTGACATCACTATGCCGTTTTCCTCATTGTGACATCACAATGCCATTTCCCCATTGTGACATCACAATGCCCCTTCCCCCATTGTGACATCACAATGCCCTTTCCCCCATTGTGACATCACAATGCCCTTTCCCACATTGTGACATCACAATGCCGTTTTCCCCATTGTGCCATCACAATGCCCTTTCCCCCATTGTGACATCACAATGCTGTTTCCCCTATTGTGACATCACAGCGCCGTTTTCCCCATTGTGACATCACAATGCCCTTTCCCCCATTGTGACATCACAATGCCGTTTCCCCATTTGTGACATCACAATGCCGTTTTCCCCATTGTGACATCACAATGCAGTTTTCCCCATTGTGACATCACAATGCCGTTTTCCCCATTGTGACATCACAATGCCCTTTCCCCCATTGTGACATCACACTGCCATTTCCCCCAATGTGACATCACAATACCGTTTTCCCCATTGTGACTTCACAATGCCCTTTCCCCCATTGTGACATCATAATGCCCTTTCCCCCATTGTGACATCACAATGCTGTTTTCCCCATTGTGACATCACAATGACCTTTCCCCCATTGTGACATCACAAAGCTGTTTCCCCCATTGTGACATCACAATGCCTTTTCCCCATTGTGACATCACAATGCCCTTTCCCCCATTGCGACATCACAATGCCATTTCCCCCATTGTGACATCACAATGCCCTTTCCCCCACTGTGACATCACAATGCCCTTTCCCCCATTGTGACATCACAATGCCATTTCCCCCATTGTGACATCACAATGCCATTTCCCCCATTGTGACATCACGATTCACTTTCCCCCATTGTGATATCACAATACCCTCTCCCCAATTGTGACATCACAAAGCTGTTTCCCCATTGTGACATCACAATGCCGTTTTCCCCATTGTGACATCACAATGCCCTTTCCCCCATTGTGACATCACAATGCCCTTTCCCCCATTGTGACATCACAATGCCATTTCCCCCATTGTGACATCACAATGCTGTTTTCCCCATTGTGACATCACAATGCCCTTTCTCCATTGTGACATCACAATGCTCTTTTCCCCATTGTGACATCACAATGCCCTTTCCTCCATTGTGACATCACAATGCCCTTTCCCACATTGTGACATCACAATGCCCTTTCCCCCATTGTGACATCACAATGCCGTTTTCCCCATTGTGACATCACAATGCCCTTTCCCCCATTGTGAAATCACAATGCCCTTTCCCCCATTGTGACATCACAATGCCATTTCCCCCATTGTGACATCACAATGCGATTTTCCCCATTGTGACATCACAATGCCCTTTCCCCCATTATGACATCACAGTCCCCTTTCCCCCATTGTGATATCACAATGCCGTTTTCCCCATTGTGACATCACAATGCCCTTTTCCCCATTGTGACATCACAATGCAGTTTTCCCCATTGTGACATCACAATGCCGTTTTCCCCATTGTGATATCACAATGCATTTCCCCCATTGTGACATCACACTGCCATTTCCCCCATTGTGACATCACAATACCGTTTTCCCCATTGTGACTTCACAATGCCCTTTCCCCCATTGTGACATCATAATGCCCTTTCCCCCATTGTGACATCACAATGCCCTTTCCCCCATTGTGACATCACAATGCCATTTCCCCCATTGTGACATCACAATGCTGTTTTCCCCATTGTGACATCACAATGCCCTTTCTCCATTGTGACATCACAATGCCATTTCCCCAATTATGACATCACAATGCCGTTTTCCCATTGTGACATCACAATGCCCTTCCCCCCATTGTGATATCACAATGCCCTTTCCCCCATTGTGACATCACAATGACGTTTCCCCTATTGTGACATCACAATGCCGTTTTCCCCATTGTGACATCACAATGCCCTTTCCCCCATTGTGACATCACAATGCCTTTTCCCCCATTATTACATCACAATGCCCTTCCCCCATTGTGACATCACAATGCCCTTTCCCCCATTGTGACATCACAATGCCCTTTCCCCCATTGTGACATCACAATGCCATTTCCCCCATTGTGACATCACCATGCCGTTTCCCCTATTGTGACATCACTATGCCGTTTTCCTCATTGTGACATCACAATGCCATTTCCCCATTGTGACATCACAATGCCCTTTCCTACATTGGGACATCACAATGCCCTTTCCCACATTGTGACATCACAATGCCATTTCCCCTATTGTGACATCACAATGCCGTTTTCCCCATTGTGCCATCACAATGCCCCTTCCCCCATTGTGACATCACAATGCCGTTTCCCCCATTGTGACATCACAGTGCCGTCTTCCCCAGTGTGACATCACAATGCCCTTTCCCCCATTGTGACATAACAATGCTGTTTTCCCCATTGTGACATCACAATGCCCTTTCCCCAATTGTGACATAACAAAGCCGTTTCCCCTATTGTGACATCACAATGCAGTTTTCCCCATTGTGACATCACAATGCCCTTTCCCCCATTGTGACATCACAATGCCCTTTCCCCCATTGTGATATCACAATGCCGTTTTCCCCATTGTGCCATCACAATGCCCTTTCCCCCATTGTGACATCACAATGCTGTTTCCCCTATTGTGACATCACAGCGCCGTTTTCCCCATTGTGACATCACAATGCCCTTTCCCCCATTGTGACATCACAATGCCGCTTCCCCCATTTGTGACATCACAATGCCGTTTTCCCCATTGTGACATCACAATGCAGTTTTCCCCATTGTGACATCACAATGCCCTTTCCCCCATTATGACATCACAGTGCCCTTTCCCCCATTGTGATATCACAATGCCGTTTTCCCCATTGTGACATCACAATGCCCTTTTCCCCATTGTGACATCACAATGCCCTTTCCCCCATTGTGACATCACAATGCTGTTTTCCCCATTGTGACATCACAATGCCCTTTCCTCCATTGTGACATAACAAAGCCGTTTCCCCTATTGTGACATCACAATGCCGTTTTCCCCATTGTGACATCACAATGCCCTTTCCCCCATTGTGACATCACAATGCCCTTTCCCACATTGTGACATCACAATGCCGTTTTCCCCATTGTGCCATCACAATGCCCTTTCCCCCATTGTGACATCACAATGCTGTTTCCCCTATTGTGACATCACAGCGCCGTTTTCCCCATTGTGACATCACAATGCCCTTTCCCCCATTGTGACATCACAATGCCGTTTTCCCCATTGTGACATCACAATGCAGTTTTCCCCATTGTGACATCACAATGCCGTTTTCCCCATTGTGACATCACAATGCCCTTTCCCGCATTGTGACATCACACTGCCATTTCCCCCATTGTGACATCACAATACCGTTTTCCCCATTGTGACATCACAATGCCCTTTCCCCCATTGTGACATCATAATGCCCTTTCCCCCATTGTGACATCACAATGCTGTTTTCCCCATTGTGACATCACAAAGCTGTTTCCCCTATTGTGACATCACAATGCTGTTTTCCCCATTGTGACATCACAATGCCCTTTCCCCCATTGTGACAACACAATGCCGTTTTCCCCATTGTGACATCACAGTGCCGTTTTCCCCATTGTGACATCACAATGCTCTTTTCCCCATTGTGACATCACAATGCCCTTTCCTCCATTGTGACATCACAATGCCCTTTCCCCCATTGTGACATCACAATGCCCTTTCCCTCATTGTGACATCACAGTGCCGTTTTCCCCATTGTGATATCACAATGCTCTTTTCCCCATTGTGACATCACAGTGCTCTTTTCCCCATTGTGACATCACAATGCCCTTTCCCGTATTGTGACATCACAATGCCGTTTTCCCCATTGTGACATCACAATGCCATTTCCCCATTGTGACATCAGAATGCCCTTTCCCACATTGTGACATCACAATGCCATTTCCCCCATTGTGACATCACAATGCCATTTCCCCCATTGTGACATCACAATGCCGTTTTCCCCATTGTGACTTCATAATGCCCTTCCCCCATTGTGACATCACAATGCCCTTTCCCCCCATTGTGACATCACAATGCCATTTCCCCCATTGTGACATCACAATGCCATTTCCCCCATTATGACATCACAATGCCGTTTTCCCCATTGTGACATCACAATGCCCTTTCCCCCATTGTGACATCACAATGCCATTTCCCCCATTATGACATCACAATGCCGTTTTCCCATTGTGACATCACAATGCCCTTCCCCCCATTGTGACATCACAATGCCTTTTCCCCATTGTGACATCACAATGCCCTTTCCCCCATTGCGACATCACAATGCCATTTCCCCCATTGTGACATCACAATGCCCTTTCCCCCACTGTGGCATCACAATGCCCTTTCCCCCATTGTGACATCACAATGCCATTTCCCCCATTGTGACATCACAATGCCATTTCCCCCATTGTGACATCACAATGCCATTTCCCCCATTGTGACATCACAATGCCATTTCCCCCATTGTGACATCACGATTCCCTTTCCCCCATTGTGATATCACAATGCCCTCTCCCCAATTGTGACATCACAAAGCTGTTTCTCCATTGTGACATCACAATGCCGTTTTCCCCATTGTGACATCACAATGCCGTTTTCCCCATTGTGCCATCACAATGCACTTTCCCCCATTGTGACATCACAATGCCGATTTCCCCATTGTGACATCACAATGCCCTTTCCCCCATTGTGACATCACAAAGCCCTTTCCCCCATTGTGACATCACGATTCCCTTTCCCCCATTGTGATATCACAATGCCCTCTCCCCAATTGTGACATCACAAAGCTGTTTCTCCATTGTGACATCACAATGCCATTTCCCCCATTATGACATCACAATGCCGTTTTCCCATTGTGACATCACAATGCCCTTCCCCCCATTGTGACATCACAATGCCTTTTCCCCATTGTGACATCACAATGCCCTTTCCCCCATTGCGACATCACAATGCCATTTCCCCCATTGTGACATCACAATGCCCTTTCCCCCACTGTGACATCACAATGCCCTTTCCCCCATTGTGACATCACAATGCCATTTCCCCCATTGTGACATCACAATGCCATTTCCCCCATTGTGACATCACAATGCCATTTCCCCCATTGTGACATCACAATGCCATTTCCCCCATTGTGACATCACGATTCCCTTTCCCCCATTGTGATATCACAATGCCCTCTCCCCAATTGTGACATCACAAAGCTGTTTCTCCATTGTGCCATCACAATGCCCTTTCCCCCATTGTGACATCACAATGCTCTTTCCCCCATTGTGACATCACAATGCCCTTTCCCCCATTATGACATCACAGTGCCCTTTCCCCCATTGTGATATCACAATGCCGTTTTCCCCATTGTGACATCACAATGCCCTTTTCCCCATTGTGACATCACAATGCCATTTCCCCCATTGTGACATCACAATGCCCTTTCCCCCATTGTGACATCACAATGCCATTTCCCCCATTGTGACATCACAATGCTGTTTTCCCCATTGTGACATCACAATGCCCTTTCTCCATTGTGACATCACAATGCTCTTTTCCCCATTGTGACATCACAATGCCCTTTCGTCCATTGTGACATCACAATGCCCTTTCCCCCATTGTGACATCACAATGCCCTTTCCCCCATTGTGACATCACAGTGCCGTTTTCCCCATTGTGACATCACAATGCTCTTTTCCCCATTGTGACATCACAATGCCCTTTCCCGTATTGTGACATCACAATGCCGTTTTCCCCATTGTGACATCACAATGCCATTTCCCCATTGTGACATCAGAATGCCCTTTCCCACATTGTGACATCACAATGCCCTTTCCCCCATTGTGACATCACAATGCCATTTCCCCTATTGTGACATCACAATGCCGTTTTCCCCATTGTGACGTCATAATGCCCTTCCCCCATTGTGACATCACAATGCCCTTTCCCCCATTGTGACATCACAATGCCCTTTCCCCCCATTGTGACATCACAATGCCATTTCCCCCATTGTGACATCACAATGCCATTTCCCCCATTATGACATCACAATGCCGTTTTCCCCATTGTGACATCACAATGCCGTTTTCCCCATTGTGATATCACAATGCATTTCCCCCATTGTGACATCACACTGCCATTTCCCCCATTGTGACATCACAATACCGTTTTCCCCATTGTGACTTCACAATGCCCTTTCCCCCATTGTGACATCATAATGCCCTTTCCCCCATTGTGACATCACAATGCCCTTTCCCCCATTGTGACATCACAATGCCATTTCCCCCATTGTGACATCACAATGCTGTTTTCCCCAT
The DNA here is from genome assembly GCF_035609145.1 of Eleutherodactylus coqui. Lineage (NCBI taxonomy): Eukaryota > Metazoa > Chordata > Amphibia > Anura > Eleutherodactylidae > Eleutherodactylus > Eleutherodactylus coqui. The sequence goes on along the minus strand of NW_027102218.1, from coordinate 662,459 downwards.
TGTGACATCACAATGCCCTTTCTCCATTGTGACATCACAATGCCATTTCCCCAATTATGACATCACAATGCCGTTTTCCCATTGTGACATCACAATGCCCTTCCCCCCATTGTGATATCACAATGCCCTTTCCCCCATTGTGACATCACAATGACGTTTCCCCTATTGTGACATCACAATGCCGTTTTCCCCATTGTGACATCACAATGCCCTTTCCCCCATTGTGACATCACAATGCCTTTTCCCCCATTATTACATCACAATGCCCTTCCCCCATTGTGACATCACAATGCCCTTTCCCCCATTGTGACATCACAATGCCCTTTCCCCCATTGTGACATCACAATGCCATTTCCCCCATTGTGACATCACCATGCCGTTTCCCCTATTGTGACATCACTATGCCGTTTTCCTCATTGTGACATCACAATGCCATTTCCCCATTGTGACATCACAATGCCCTTTCCTACATTGGGACATCACAATGCCCTTTCCCACATTGTGACATCACAATGCCATTTCCCCTATTGTGACATCACAATGCCGTTTTCCCCATTGTGCCATCACAATGCCCCTTCCCCCATTGTGACATCACAATGCCGTTTCCCCCATTGTGACATCACAGTGCCGTCTTCCCCAGTGTGACATCACAATGCCCTTTCCCCCATTGTGACATAACAATGCTGTTTTCCCCATTGTGACATCACAATGCCCTTTCCCCAATTGTGACATAACAAAGCCGTTTCCCCTATTGTGACATCACAATGCAGTTTTCCCCATTGTGACATCACAATGCCCTTTCCCCCATTGTGACATCACAATGCCCTTTCCCCCATTGTGACATCACAATGCCGTTTTCCCCATTGTGCCATCACAATGCCCTTTCCCCCATTGTGACATCACAATGCTGTTTCCCCTATTGTGACATCACAGCGCCGTTTTCCCCATTGTGACATCACAATGCCCTTTCCCCCATTGTGACATCACAATGCCGCTTCCCCCATTTGTGACATCACAATGCCGTTTTCCCCATTGTGACATCACAATGCAGTTTTCCCCATTGTGACATCACAATGCCCTTTCCCCCATTATGACATCACAGTGCCCTTTCCCCCATTGTGATATCACAATGCCGTTTTCCCCATTGTGACATCACAATGCCCTTTTCCCCATTGTGACATCACAATGCCCTTTCCCCCATTGTGACATCACAATGCTGTTTTCCCCATTGTGACATCACAATGCCCTTTCCTCCATTGTGACATAACAAAGCCGTTTCCCCTATTGTGACATCACAATGCCGTTTTCCCCATTGTGACATCACAATGCCCTTTCCCCCATTGTGACATCACAATGCCCTTTCCCACATTGTGACATCACAATGCCGTTTTCCCCATTGTGCCATCACAATGCCCTTTCCCCCATTGTGACATCACAATGCTGTTTCCCCTATTGTGACATCACAGCGCCGTTTTCCCCATTGTGACATCACAATGCCCTTTCCCCCATTGTGACATCACAATGCCGTTTTCCCCATTGTGACATCACAATGCAGTTTTCCCCATTGTGACATCACAATGCCGTTTTCCCCATTGTGACATCACAATGCCCTTTCCCGCATTGTGACATCACACTGCCATTTTCCCCATTGTGACATCACAATACCGTTTTCCCCATTGTGACATCACAATGCCCTTTCCCCCATTGTGACATCATAATGCCCTTTCCCCCATTGTGACATCACAATGCTGTTTTCCCCATTGTGACATCACAAAGCTGTTTCCCCTATTGTGACATCACAATGCTGTTTTCCCCATTGTGACATCACAATGCCCTTTCCCCCATTGTGACAACACAATGCCGTTTTCCCCATTGTGACATCACAGTGCCGTTTTCCCCATTGTGACATCACAATGCTCTTTTCCCCATTGTGACATCACAATGCCCTTTCCTCCATTGTGACATCACAATGCCCTTTCCCCCATTGTGACATCACAATGCCCTTTCCCCCATTGTGACATCACAGTGCCGTTTTCCCCATTGTGATATCACAATGCTCTTTTCCCCATTGTGACATCACAGTGCTCTTTTCCCCATTGTGACATCACAATGCCCTTTCCCGTATTGTGACATCACAATGCCGTTTTCCCCATTGTGACATCACAATGCCATTTCCCCATTGTGACATCAGAATGCCCTTTCCCACATTGTGACATCACAATGCCATTTCCCCCATTGTGACATCACAATGCCATTTCCCCCATTGTGACATCACAATGCCGTTTTCCCCATTGTGACTTCATAATGCCCTTCCCCCATTGTGACATCACAATGCCCTTTCCCCCCATTGTGACATCACAATGCCATTTCCCCCATTGTGACATCACAATGCCATTTCCCCCATTATGACATCACAATGCCGTTTTCCCCATTGTGACATCACAATGCCCTTTCCCCCATTGTGACATCACAATGCCATTTCCCCCATTATGACATCACAATGCCGTTTTCCCATTGTGACATCACAATGCCCTTCCCCCCATTGTGACATCACAATGCCTTTTCCCCATTGTGACATCACAATGCCCTTTCCCCCATTGCGACATCACAATGCCATTTCCCCCATTGTGACATCACAATGCCCTTTCCCCCACTGTGGCATCACAATGCCCTTTCCCCCATTGTGACATCACAATGCCATTTCCCCCATTGTGACATCACAATGCCATTTCCCCCATTGTGACATCACAATGCCATTTCCCCCATTGTGACATCACAATGCCATTTCCCCCATTGTGACATCACGATTCCCTTTCCCCCATTGTGATATCACAATGCCCTCTCCCCAATTGTGACATCACAAAGCTGTTTCTCCATTGTGACATCACAATGCCGTTTTCCCCATTGTGACATCACAATGCCGTTTTCCCCATTGTGCCATCACAATGCACTTTCCCCCATTGTGACATCACAATGCCGATTTCCCCATTGTGACATCACAATGCCCTTTCCCCCATTGTGACATCACAAAGCCCTTTCCCCCATTGTGACATCACGATTCCCTTTCCCCCATTGTGATATCACAATGCCCTCTCCCCAATTGTGACATCACAAAGCTGTTTCTCCATTGTGACATCACAATGCCATTTCCCCCATTATGACATCACAATGCCGTTTTCCCATTGTGACATCACAATGCCCTTCCCCCCATTGTGACATCACAATGCCTTTTCCCCATTGTGACATCACAATGCCCTTTCCCCCATTGCGACATCACAATGCCATTTCCCCCATTGTGACATCACAATGCCCTTTCCCCCACTGTGACATCACAATGCCCTTTCCCCCATTGTGACATCACAATGCCATTTCCCCCATTGTGACATCACAATGCCATTTCCCCCATTGTGACATCACAATGCCATTTCCCCCATTGTGACATCACAATGCCATTTCCCCCATTGTGACATCACGATTCCCTTTCCCCCATTGTGATATCACAATGCCCTCTCCCCAATTGTGACATCACAAAGCTGTTTCTCCATTGTGCCATCACAATGCCCTTTCCCCCATTGTGACATCACAATGCTCTTTCCCCCATTGTGACATCACAATGCCCTTTCCCCCATTATGACATCACAGTGCCCTTTCCCCCATTGTGATATCACAATGCCGTTTTCCCCATTGTGACATCACAATGCCCTTTTCCCCATTGTGACATCACAATGCCCTTTTCCCCATTGTGACATCACAATGCCATTTCCCCCATTGTGACATCACAATGCCCTTTCCCCCATTGTGACATCACAATGCCATTTCCCCCATTGTGACATCACAATGCCATTTCCCCCATTGTGACATCACAATGCCCTTTCCCCCATTGTGACATCACAATGCCATTTCCCCCATTGTGACATCACAATGCTGTTTTCCCCATTGTGACATCACAATGCCCTTTCTCCATTGTGACATCACAATGCTCTTTTCCCCATTGTGACATCACAATGCCCTTTCGTCCATTGTGACATCACAATGCCCTTTCCCCCATTGTGACATCACAATGCCCTTTCCCCCATTGTGACATCACAGTGCCGTTTTCCCCATTGTGACATCACAATGCTCTTTTCCCCATTGTGACATCACAATGCCCTTTCCCGTATTGTGACATCACAATGCCGTTTTCCCCATTGTGACATCACAATGCCATTTCCCCATTGTGACATCAGAATGCCCTTTCCCACATTGTGACATCACAATGCCCTTTCCCCCATTGTGACATCACAATGCCATTTCCCCTATTGTGACATCACAATGCCGTTTTCCCCATTGTGACGTCATAATGCCCTTCCCCCATTGTGACATCACAATGCCCTTTCCCCCATTGTGACATCACAATGCCCTTTCCCCCCATTGTGACATCACAATGCCATTTCCCCCATTGTGACATCACAATGCCATTTCCCCCATTATGACATCACAATGCCGTTTTCCCCATTGTGACATCACAATGCCGTTTTCCCCATTGTGATATCACAATGCATTTCCCCCATTGTGACATCACACTGCCATTTCCCCCATTGTGACATCACAATACCGTTTTCCCCATTGTGACTTCACAATGCCCTTTCCCCCATTGTGACATCATAATGCCCTTTCCCCCATTGTGACATCACAATGCCCTTTCCCCCATTGTGACATCACAATGCCATTTCCCCCATTGTGACATCACAATGCTGTTTTCCCCATTGTGACATCACAATGCCCTTTCTCCATTGTGACATCACAATGCCATTTCCCCAATTATGACATCACAATGCCGTTTTCCCATTGTGACATCACAATGCCCTTCCCCCCATTGTGATATCACAATGCCCTTTCCCCCATTGTGACATCACAATGACGTTTCCCCTATTGTGACATCACAATGCCGTTTTCCCCATTGTGACATCACAATGCCCTTTCCCCCATTGTGACATCACAATGCCTTTTCCCCCATTATTACATCACAATGCCCTTCCCCCATTGTGACATCACAATGCCCTTTCCCCCATTGTGACATCACAATGCCCTTTCCCCCATTGTGACATCACAATGCCATTTCCCCCATTGTGACATCACCATGCCGTTTCCCCTATTGTGACATCACTATGCCGTTTTCCTCATTGTGACATCACAATGCCATTTCCCCATTGTGACATCACAATGCCCTTTCCTACATTGGGACATCACAATGCCCTTTCCCACATTGTGACATCACAATGCCATTTCCCCTATTGTGACATCACAATGCCGTTTTCCCCATTGTGCCATCACAATGCCCCTTCCCCCATTGTGACATCACAATGCCGTTTCCCCCATTGTGACATCACAGTGCCGTCTTCCCCAGTGTGACATCACAATGCCCTTTCCCCCATTGTGACATAACAATGCTGTTTTCCCCATTGTGACATCACAATGCCCTTTCCCCAATTGTGACATAACAAAGCCGTTTCCCCTATTGTGACATCACAATGCAGTTTTCCCCATTGTGACATCACAATGCCCTTTCCCCCATTGTGACATCACAATGCCCTTTCCCCCATTGTGACATCACAATGCCGTTTTCCCCATTGTGCCATCACAATGCCCTTTCCCCCATTGTGACATCACAATGCTGTTTCCCCTATTGTGACATCACAGCGCCGTTTTCCCCATTGTGACATCACAATGCCCTTTCCCCCATTGTGACATCACAATGCCGCTTCCCCCATTTGTGACATCACAATGCCGTTTTCCCCATTGTGACATCACAATGCAGTTTTCCCCATTGTGACATCACAATGCCCTTTCCCCCATTATGACATCACAGTGCCCTTTCCCCCATTGTGATATCACAATGCCGTTTTCCCCATTGTGACATCACAATGCCCTTTTCCCCATTGTGACATCACAATGCCCTTTCCCCCATTGTGACATCACAATGCTGTTTTCCCCATTGTGACATCACAATGCCCTTTCCTCCATTGTGACATAACAAAGCCGTTTCCCCTATTGTGACATCACAATGCCGTTTTCCCCATTGTGACATCACAATGCCCTTTCCCCCATTGTGACATCACAATGCCCTTTCCCACATTGTGACATCACAATGCCGTTTTCCCCATTGTGCCATCACAATGCCCTTTCCCCCATTGTGACATCACAATGCTGTTTCCCCTATTGTGACATCACAGCGCCGTTTTCCCCATTGTGACATCACAATGCCCTTTCCCCCATTGTGACATCACAATGCCGTTTTCCCCATTGTGACATCACAATGCAGTTTTCCCCATTGTGACATCACAATGCCGTTTTCCCCATTGTGACATCACAATGCCCTTTCCCGCATTGTGACATCACACTGCCATTTCCCCCATTGTGACATCACAATACCGTTTTCCCCATTGTGACATCACAATGCCCTTTCCCCCATTGTGACATCATAATGCCCTTTCCCCCATTGTGACATCACAATGCTGTTTTCCCCATTGTGACATCACAAAGCTGTTTCCCCTATTGTGACATCACAATGCTGTTTTCCCCATTGTGACATCACAATGCCCTTTCCCCCATTGTGACAACACAATGCCGTTTTCCCCATTGTGACATCACAGTGCCGTTTTCCCCATTGTGACATCACAATGCTCTTTTCCCCATTGTGACATCACAATGCCCTTTCCTCCATTGTGACATCACAATGCCCTTTCCCCCATTGTGACATCACAATGCCCTTTCCCCCATTGTGACATCACAGTGCCGTTTTCCCCATTGTGATATCACAATGCTCTTTTCCCCATTGTGACATCACAGTGCTCTTTTCCCCATTGTGACATCACAATGCCCTTTCCCGTATTGTGACATCACAATGCCGTTTTCCCCATTGTGACATCACAATGCCATTTCCCCATTGTGACATCAGAATGCCCTTTCCCACATTGTGACATCACAATGCCATTTCCCCCATTGTGACATCACAATGCCATTTCCCCCATTGTGACATCACAATGCCGTTTTCCCCATTGTGACTTCATAATGCCCTTCCCCCATTGTGACATCACAATGCCCTTTCCCCCCATTGTGACATCACAATGCCATTTCCCCCATTGTGACATCACAATGCCATTTCCCCCATTATGACATCACAATGCCGTTTTCCCCATTGTGACATCACAATGCCCTTTCCCCCATTGTGACATCACAATGCCATTTCCCCCATTATGACATCACAATGCCGTTTTCCCATTGTGACATCACAATGCCCTTCCCCCCATTGTGACATCACAATGCCTTTTCCCCATTGTGACATCACAATGCCCTTTCCCCCATTGCGACATCACAATGCCATTTCCCCCATTGTGACATCACAATGCCCTTTCCCCCACTGTGGCATCACAATGCCCTTTCCCCCATTGTGACATCACAATGCCATTTCCCCCATTGTGACATCACAATGCCATTTCCCCCATTGTGACATCACAATGCCATTTCCCCCATTGTGACATCACAATGCCATTTCCCCCATTGTGACATCACGATTCCCTTTCCCCCATTGTGATATCACAATGCCCTCTCCCCAATTGTGACATCACAAAGCTGTTTCTCCATTGTGACATCACAATGCCGTTTTCCCCATTGTGACATCACAATGCCGTTTTCCCCATTGTGCCATCACAATGCACTTTCCCCCATTGTGACATCACAATGCCGATTTCCCCATTGTGACATCACAATGCCCTTTCCCCCATTGTGACATCACAAAGCCCTTTCCCCCATTGTGACATCACGATTCCCTTTCCCCCATTGTGATATCACAATGCCCTCTCCCCAATTGTGACATCACAAAGCTGTTTCTCCATTGTGACATCACAATGCCATTTCCCCCATTATGACATCACAATGCCGTTTTCCCATTGTGACATCACAATGCCCTTCCCCCCATTGTGACATCACAATGCCTTTTCCCCATTGTGACATCACAATGCCCTTTCCCCCATTGCGACATCACAATGCCATTTCCCCCATTGTGACATCACAATGCCCTTTCCCCCACTGTGACATCACAATGCCCTTTCCCCCATTGTGACATCACAATGCCATTTCCCCCATTGTGACATCACAATGCCATTTCCCCCATTGTGACATCACAATGCCATTTCCCCCATTGTGACATCACAATGCCATTTCCCCCATTGTGACATCACGATTCCCTTTCCCCCATTGTGATATCACAATGCCCTCTCCCCAATTGTGACATCACAAAGCTGTTTCTCCATTGTGCCATCACAATGCCCTTTCCCCCATTGTGACATCACAATGCTCTTTCCCCCATTGTGACATCACAATGCCCTTTCCCCCATTATGACATCACAGTGCCCTTTCCCCCATTGTGATATCACAATGCCGTTTTCCCCATTGTGACATCACAATGCCCTTTTCCCCATTGTGACATCACAATGCCATTTCCCCCATTGTGACATCACAATGCCCTTTCCCCCATTGTGACATCACAATGCCATTTCCCCCATTGTGACATCACAATGCTGTTTTCCCCATTGTGACATCACAATGCCCTTTCTCCATTGTGACATCACAATGCTCTTTTCCCCATTGTGACATCACAATGCCCTTTCGTCCATTGTGACATCACAATGCCCTTTCCCCCATTGTGACATCACAATGCCCTTTCCCCCATTGTGACATCACAGTGCCGTTTTCCCCATTGTGACATCACAATGCTCTTTTCCCCATTGTGACATCACAATGCCCTTTCCCGTATTGTGACATCACAATGCCGTTTTCCCCATTGTGACATCACAATGCCATTTCCCCATTGTGACATCAGAATGCCCTTTCCCACATTGTGACATCACAATGCCCTTTCCCCCATTGTGACATCACAATGCCATTTCCCCTATTGTGACATCACAATGCCGTTTTCCCCATTGTGACGTCATAATGCCCTTCCCCCATTGTGACATCACAATGCCCTTTCCCCCATTGTGACATCACAATGCCCTTTCCCCCCATTGTGACATCACAATGCCATTTCCCCCATTGTGACATCACAATGCCATTTCCCCCATTATGACATCACAATGCCGTTTTCCCCATTGTGACATCACAATGCCCTTTCCCCCATTGTGACATCACAATGCCATTTCCCCCGTTATGACATCACAATGCCGTTTTCCCATTGTGACATCACAATGCCCTTCCCCCCATTGTGACATCACAATGCCTTTTCCCCATTGTGACATCACAATGCCCTTTCCCCCATTGCGACATCACAATGCCATTTCCCCCATTGTGACATCACAATGCCCTTTCCCCCACTGTGACATCAGAATGCCCTTTCCCCTATTGTGACATCACAATGCCATTTCCCCCATTGTGACATCACAATGCCATTTCCCCCATTGTGACATCACGATTCCCTTTCCCCCATTGTGATATCACAATGCCCTCTCCCCAATTGTGACATCACAAAGCTGTTTCTCCATTGTGACATCACAATGCCGTTTTCCCCATTGTGACATCACAATGCCGTTTTCCCCATTGTGCCATCACAATGCCCTTTCCCCCATTGTGACATCACAATGCCGATTTCCCCATTGTGACATCACAATGCCCTTTCCCCCATTGTGACATCACAATGCCCTTTCCCCCATTGTGACATCACAATGCCCTTTCCCCCATTATGACATCACAGTGCCCTTTCCCCCATTGTGATATCACAATGCCGTTTTCCCCATTGTGACATCACAATGCCCTTTTCCCCATTGTGACATCACAATGCCATTTCCCCCATTATAACATCACAATGCTGTTTTCCCATTGTGACATCACAATGCCCTTCCCCCCATTGTGACATCACAATGCCATTTCCCCCATTGTGACATCACGATTCCCTTTCCCCCATTGTGATATCACAATGCCCTCTCCCCAATTGTGACATCACAATGCCATTTCCCCCACTGTGACATCACAATGCCCTTTCCCCCATTGTGACATCACAATGCCATTTCCCCCATTGTGACATCACAATGCCATTTCCCCCATTGTGACATCACGATTCCCTTTCCCCCATTGTGATATCACAATGCCCTCTCCCCAATTGTGACATCACAATGCCATTTCCCCCACTGTGACATCACAATGCCCTTTCCCCCATTGTGACATCACAATGCCATTTCCCCCATTGTGACATCACAATGCCATTTCCCCCATTGTGACATCACGATTCCCTTTCCCCCATTGTGATATCACAATGCCCTCTCCCCAATTGTGACATCACAAAGCTGTTTCTCCATTGTGACATCACAATGCCGTTTTCCCCATTGTGACATCACAATGCCATTTCCCCCATTGTGACATCACAATGCCGTTTTCCCCATTGTGACTTCATAATGCCCTTCCCCCATTGTGACATCACAATGCCCTTTCCCCCCATTGTGACATCACAATGCCATTTCCCCCATTGTGACATCACAATGCCATTTCCCCCATTATGACATCACAATGCCGTTTTCCCCATTGTGACATCACAATGCCCTTTCCCCCATTGTGACATCACAATGCCATTTCCCCCATTATGACATCACAATGCCGTTTTCCCATTGTGACATCACAATGCCCTTCCCCCCATTGTGACATCACAATGCCTTTTCCCCATTGTGACATCACAATGCCCTTTCCCCCATTGCGACATCACAATGCCATTTCCCCCATTGTGACATCACAATGCCCTTTCCCCCACTGTGGCATCACAATGCCCTTTCCCCCATTGTGACATCACAATGCCATTTCCCCCATTGTGACATCACAATGCCATTTCCCCCATTGTGACATCACAATGCCATTTCCCCCATTGTGACATCACAATGCCATTTCCCCCATTGTGACATCACGATTCCCTTTCCCCCATTGTGATATCACAATGCCCTCTCCCCAATTGTGACATCACAAAGCTGTTTCTCCATTGTGACATCACAATGCCGTTTTCCCCATTGTGCCATCACAATGCACTTTCCCCCATTGTGACATCACAATGCCGATTTCCCCATTGTGACATCACAATGCCCTTTCCCCCATTGTGACATCACAAAGCCCTTTCCCCCATTGTGACATCACGATTCCCTTTCCCCCATTGTGATATCACAATGCCCTCTCCCCAATTGTGACATCACAAAGCTGTTTCTCCATTGTGACATCACAATGCCATTTCCCCCATTATGACATCACAATGCCGTTTTCCCATTGTGACATCACAATGCCCTTCCCCCCATTGTGACATCACAATGCCTTTTCCCCATTGTGACATCACAATGCCCTTTCCCCCATTGCGACATCACAATGCCATTTCCCCCATTGTGACATCACAATGCCCTTTCCCCCACTGTGACATCACAATGCCCTTTCCCCCATTGTGACATCACAATGCCATTTCCCCCATTGTGACATCACAATGCCATTTCCCCCATTGTGACATCACAATGCCATTTCCCCCATTGTGACATCACAATGCCATTTCCCCCATTGTGACATCACGATTCCCTTTCCCCCATTGTGATATCACAATGCCCTCTCCCCAATTGTGACATCACAAAGCTGTTTCTCCATTGTGCCATCACAATGCCCTTTCCCCCATTGTGACATCACAATGCTCTTTCCCCCATTGTGACATCACAATGCCCTTTCCCCCATTATGACATCACAGTGCCCTTTCCCCCATTGTGATATCACAATGCCGTTTTCCCCATTGTGACATCACAATGCCCTTTTCCCCATTGTGACATCACAATGCCATTTCCCCCATTGTGACATCACAATGCCCTTTCCCCCATTGTGACATCACAATGCCATTTCCCCCATTGTGACATCACAATGCTGTTTTCCCCATTGTGACATCACAATGCCCTTTCTCCATTGTGACATCACAATGCTCTTTTCCCCATTGTGACATCACAATGCCCTTTCGTCCATTGTGACATCACAATGCCCTTTCCCCCATTGTGACATCACAATGCCCTTTCCCCCATTGTGACATCACAGTGCCGTTTTCCCCATTGTGACATCACAATGCTCTTTTCCCCATTGTGACATCACAATGCCCTTTCCCGTATTGTGACATCACAATGCCGTTTTCCCCATTGTGACATCACAATGCCATTTCCCCATTGTGACATCAGAATGCCCTTTCCCACATTGTGACATCACAATGCCCTTTCCCCCATTGTGACATCACAATGCCATTTCCCCTATTGTGACATCACAATGCCGTTTTCCCCATTGTGACGTCATAATGCCCTTCCCCCATTGTGACATCACAATGCCCTTTCCCCCATTGTGACATCACAATGCCCTTTCCCCCCATTGTGACATCACAATGCCATTTCCCCCATTGTGACATCACAATGCCATTTCCCCCATTATGACATCACAATGCCGTTTTCCCCATTGTGACATCACAATGCCCTTTCCCCCATTGTGACATCACAATGCCATTTCCCCCATTATGACATCACAATGCCGTTTTCCCATTGTGACATCACAATGCCCTTCCCCCCATTGTGACATCACAATGCCTTTTCCCCATTGTGACATCACAATGCCCTTTCCCCCATTGCGACATCACAATGCCATTTCCCCCATTGTGACATCACAATGCCCTTTCCCCCACTGTGACATCACAATGCCCTTTCCCCTATTGTGACATCACAATGCCATTTCCCCCATTGTGACATCACAATGCCATTTCCCCCATTGTGACATCACGATTCCCTTTCCCCCATTGTGATATCACAATGCCCTCTCCCCAATTGTGACATCACAAAGCTGTTTCTCCATTGTGACATCACAATGCCGTTTTCCCCATTGTGACATCACAATGCCGTTTTCCCCATTGTGCCATCACAATGCCCTTTCCCCCATTGTGACATCACAATGCCGATTTCCCCATTGTGACATCACAATGCCCTTTCCCCCATTGTGACATCACAATGCCCTTTCCCCCATTGTGACATCACAATGCCCTTTCCCCCATTATGACATCACAGTGCCCTTTCCCCCATTGTGATATCACAATGCCGTTTTCCCCATTGTGACATCACAATGCCCTTTTCCCCATTGTGACATCACAATGCCATTTCCCGCATTGTGACATCACAATGCCCTTTCCCCCATTGTGACATCACAATGCCATTTCCCCCATTGTGACATCACAATGCCATTTCCCCCATTATGACATCACAATGCCGTTTTCCCCATTGTGACATCACAATGCCCTTTCCCCCATTGTGACATCACAATGCCATTTCCCCCATTATAACATCACAATGCTGTTTTCCCATTGTGACATCACAATGCCCTTCCCCCCATTGTGACATCACAATGCCATTTCCCCCATTGTGACATCACGATTCCCTTTCCCCCATTGTGATATCACAATGCCCTCTCCCCAATTGTGACATCACAATGCCATTTCCCCCACTGTGACATCACAATGCCCTTTCCCCCATTGTGACATCACAATGCCATTTCCCCCATTGTGACATCACAATGCCATTTCCCCCATTGTGACATCACGATTCCCTTTCCCCCATTGTGATATTACAATGCCCTCTCCCCAATTGTGACATCACAAAGCTGTTTCTCCATTGTGACATCACAATGCCGTTTTCCCCATTGTGACATCACAATGCCGTTTTCCCCATTGTGCCATCACAATGCCCTTTCCCCCATTGTGACATCCCAATGCCGATTTCCCCATTGTGACATCACAATGCCCTTTCCCCCATTGTGACATCACAATGCCCTTTCCCCCATTGTGACATCACAATGCCCTTTCCCCCATTATGACATCACAGTGCCCTTTCCCCCATTGTGATATCACAATGCCGTTTTCCCCATTGTGACATCACAATGCCCTTTTCCCCATTGTGACATCACAATGCCATTTCCCCCATTGTGACATCACAATGCCCTTTCCCCCATTGTGACATCACAATGCCATTTCCCCCATTGTGACATCACAATGCTGTTTTCCCCATTGTGACATCACAAAGCCCTTTCTCCATTGTGACATCACAATGCTCTTTTCCCCATTGTGACATCACAATGCCCTTTCCTCCATTGTGACATCACAATGCCCTTTCCCCCATTGTGACATCACAATGCCCTTTCCCCCATTGTGACATCACAGTGCCGTTTTCCCCATTGTGACATCACAATGCTCTTTTCCCCATTGTGACATCACAATGCCCTTTCCCGTATTGTGACATCACAATGCCGTTTTCCCCATTGTGACATCACAATGCCATTTCCCCATTGTGACATCAGAATGCCCTTTCCCACATTGTGACATCACAATGCCCTTTCCCCCATTGTGACATCACAATGCCATTTCCCCTATTGTGACATCACAATGCCGTTTTCCCCATTGTGACGTCATAATGCCCTTCCCCCATTGTGACATCACAATGCCCTTTCCCCCATTGTGACATCACAATGCCCTTTCCCCCCATTGTGACATCACAATGCCATTTCCCCCATTGTGACATCACAATGCCATTTCCCCCATTATGACATCACAATGCCGTTTTCCCCATTGTGACATCACAATGCCCTTTCCCCCATTGTGACATCACAATGCCATTTCCCCCATTATGACATCACAATGCCGTTTTCCCATTGTGACATCACAATGCCCTTCCCCCCATTGTGACATCACAATGCCTTTTCCCCATTGTGACATCACAATGCCCTTTCCCCCATTGCGACATCACAATGCCATTTCCCCCATTGTGACATCACAATGCCCTTTCCCCCACTGTGACATCACAATGCCCTTTCCCCCATTGTGACATCACAATGCCATTTCCCCCATTGTGACATCACAATGCCATTTCCCCCATTGTGACATCACGATTCCCTTTCCCCCATTGTGATATCACAATGCCCTCTCCCCAATTGTGACATCACAAAGCTGTTTCTCCATTGTGACATCACAATGCCGTTTTCCCCATTGTGACATCACAATGCCGTTTTCCCCATTGTGCCATCACAATGCCCTTTCCCCCATTGTGACATCACAATGCCGATTTCCCCATTGTGACATCACAATGCCCTTTCCCCCATTGTGACATCACAATGCCCTTTCCCCCATTGTGACATCACAATGCCCTTTCCCCCATTATGACATCACAGTGCCCTTTCCCCCATTGTGATATCACAATGCCGTTTTCCCCATTGTGACATCACAATGCCCTTTTCCCCATTGTGACATCACAATGCCATTTCCCCCATTGTGACATCACAATGCCCTTTCCCCCATTGTGACATCACAATGCCATTTCCCCCATTGTGACATCACAATGCTGTTTTCCCCATTGTGACATCACAATGCCCTTTCTCCATTGTGACATCACAATGCCCTTTCCCCCATTGTGACATCACAATGCCATTTCCCCAATTATGACATCACAATGCCGTTTTCCCATTGTGACATCACAATGCCCTTCCCCCCCATTGTGATATCACAATGCCCTTTCCCCCATTGTGACACCACAATGACGTTTCCCCTATTGTGACATCACAATGCCCTTTCCCCCATTGTGACATCACAATGCCCTTTCCCCCATTGTGACATCACAATGCCCTTTCCCCCATTATGACATCACAATGCCCTTCCCCCATTGTGACATCACAATGCCCTTTCCCCCATTGTGACATCACAATGCCCTTTCCCCCATTGTGATATCACAATGCCATTTCCCCCATTGTGACATCACAATGCCGTTTCCCCTATTGTGACATCACTATGCCGTTTTCCTCATTGTGACATCACAATGCTATTTCCCCATTGTGACATCACAATGCCCTTTCCCACATTGTGACCTCACAATGCCCTTTCCGCCATTGTGACCTCACAATGCCATTTCCCCTATTGTGACATCACAATGCCGTTTTCCCCATTGTGCCATCACAATGCCCCTTCCCCCATTGTGACATCACAATGCCGTTTCCCCCATTGTGACATCACAGTGCCGTTTTCCCCAGTGTGACATCACAATGCTGTTTTCCCCATTGTGACATCACAATGCCGTTTCCCCCATAGTGACATCAAAAAAGCCGTTTCCCCTATTGTGACATCACAATGCCGTTTTCCCCATTTTGACTTCACAATGCCCTTTCCCCCATCGTGACATCACAATGCCCTTTCCCCCATTGTGACATTACAATGCCGTTTTCCCCATTGTGCCATCACAATGCCCTTTCCCCCATTGTGACATCACAGTGCCGTTTTCCCCAGTGTGACATCACAATGCCCTTTCCCCCATTGTGACATCACAATGCTGTTTTCCCCATTGTGACATCACAATGCCCTTTCCCCCATTGTGACATCACAAAGCCGTTTCCCCTATTGTGACATCACAATGCCGTTTCCCCATTGTGACATCACAATGCCCTTTCCCCAATTGTGACATCACAATGCCCTTTCCCAAATTGTGACATCACAGCGCCCTTACCCCCATTGTGACATCACAATGCCGTTTTCCCCATTGTGACATCACAATGCTGTTTCCCTATTGTCACATCACAATGCTGTTTTCCCCATTGTGACATCACAATGCACTTTCCCCCATTGTGACATCACAAAGCTGTTTCCCCTATTGTGACATCACAATGCCGTTTTCCCCATTGTGACATCACAATGCCCTTTCCCCCATTGTGACATCACAATGCCCTTTCCCCCATTGTGACATCACAATGCCGTTTTCCCCATTGTGCCATCACAATGCCGTTTCCCCCATTGTGACATCACAATGCCGTTTTCCCCATTGTGACATCACAATGCCCTTTCCCCCATTGTGACATCACAATGCCCTTTCCCCCATTGTGACATCACAATGCCATTTCCCCCATTGTGACATCACAATGCGATTTCCCCCATTGTGACATCACAATGCCCTTTCCCCCATTATGACATCACAGTGCCCTTTCCCCCATTGTGATATCACAATGCCGTTTTCCCCATTGTGACATCACAATGCCCTTTTCCCCATTGTGACATCACAATGCCATTTCCCCCATTGTGACATCACAATGCCCTTTCCCCCATTGTGACATCACAATGCCATTTCCCCCATTGTGACATCACAATGCTGTTTTCCCCATTGTGACATCACAATGCCCTTTCTCCATTGTGACATCACAATGCCCTTTCCCCCATTGTGACATCACAATGCCATTTCCCCAATTATGACATCACAATGCCGTTTTCCCATTGTGACATCACAATGCCCTTCCCCCCATTGTGATATCACAATGCCTTTTCCCCCATTGTGACATCACAATGACGTTTCCTCTATTGTGACATCACAATGCCGTTTTCCCCATTGTGACATCACAATGCCCTTTCCCCCATTGTGACATCACAATGCCCTTTCCCCCATTATGACATCACAATGCCCTTCCCCCATTGTGACATCACAATGCCCTTTCCCCCATTGTGACATCACAATGCCCTTTCCCCCATTGTGACATCACAATGCCATTTCCCCCATTGTGACATCACAATGCCGTTTCCCCTATTGTGACATCACTATGCCGTTTTCCTCATTGTGACATCACAATGCCATTTCCCCATTGTGACATCACAATGTTCTTTCCCACATTGTGACACCACAATGCCCTTTCCCACATTGTGACATCACAATGCCATTTCCCCTATTGTGACATCACAATGCCGTTTTCCCCATTGTGCCATCACAATGCCCCTTCCCCCATTGTGACATCACAATGCCGTTTCCCCCATTGTGACATCACAGTGCCGTCTTCCCCAGTGTGACATCACAATGCCCTTTCCCCCATTGTGACATCACAATGCTGTTTTCCCCATTGTGACATCACAATGCCCTTTCCCCCATTGTGACATAACAAAGCCGTTTCCCCTATTGTGACATCACAATGCCGTTTTCCCCATTGTGACATCACAATGCCCTTTCCCCCATTGTGACATCACAATGCCCTTTCCCACATTGTGACATCACAATGCCGTTTTCCCCATTGTGCCATCACAATGCCCTTTCCCCCATTGTGACATCACAATGCTGTTTCCCTTATTGTGACATCACAGCACCGTTTTCCCCATTGTGACATCACAATGCCCTTTCCCCCATTGTGACATCACAATGCCGTTTCCCCATTTGTGACATCACAATGCCGTTTTCCCCATTGTGACATCACAATGCAGTGTTCCCCATTGTGAAATCACAATGCCGTTTTCCCCATTGTGACATCACAATGCCCTTTCCCCCATTGTGACATCACACTGCCATTTCCCCCAATGTGACATCACAATACCGTTTTCCCCATTGTGACTTCACAATGCCCTTTCCCCCATTGTGAAATCATAATGCCCTTTCCCCCATTGTGACATCACAATGCTGTTTTCCCCATTGTGACATCACAATGCCCTTTCCCCCATTGTGACATCACAAAGCTGTTTCTCCTATTGTGACATCACAATGCTGTTTTCCCCATTGTGACATCACAATGCCCTTTCCCCCATTGTGACAACACAATGCCGTTTTCCACATTGTGCCATCACAATGCCCTTTCCTCCATTGTGACATCACAATGCCCTTTCCCCCATTGTGACATCACAATGCCCTTTCCCCCATTGTGACATCACAGTGCCGTTTTCCCCATTGTGACATCACAATGCTCTTTTCCCCATTGTGACATCACAATGCCCTTTCCCGTATTGTGACATCACAATGCCGTTTTCCCCATTGTGACATCACAATGCCATTTCCCCATTGTGACATCAGAATGCCCTTTCCCACATTGTGACATCACAATGCCCTTTCCCCCATTGTGACATCACAATGCCATTTCCCCTATTGTGACATCACAATGCCGTTTTCCCCATTGTGACGTCATAATGCCCTTCCCCCATTGTGACATCACAATGCCCTTTCCCCCATTGTGACATCACAATGCCCTTTCCCCCCATTGTGACATCACAATGCCATTTCCCCCATTGTGACATCACAATGCCATTTCCCCCATTATGACATCACAATGCCGTTTTCCCCATTGTGACATCACAATGCCCTTTCCCCCCTTCTGACATCACAATGCCATTTCCCCCATTATGACATCACAATGCCGTTTTCCCATTGTGACATCACAATGCCCTTCCCCCCATTGTGACATCACAATGCCTTTTCCCCATTGTGACATCACAATGCCCTTTCCCCCATTGCGACATCACAATGCCATTTCCCCCATTGTGACATCACAATGCCCTTTCCCCCACTGTGACATCACAATGCCCTTTCCCCCATTGTGACATCACAATGCCATTTCCCCCATTGTGACATCACAATGCCATTTCCCCCATTGTGACATCACGATTCACTTTCCCCCATTGTGATATCACAATACCCTCTCGCCAATTGTGACATCACAAAGCTGTTTCCCCATTGTGACATCACAATGCCGTTTTCCCCATTGTGACATCACAATGCCCTTTCCCCCATTGTGACATCACAATGCCCTTTCCCCCGTTGTGACATCACAATGCGATTTCCCCCATTGTGACATCACAATGCCCTTTCCCCCATTATGACATCACAGTGCCCTTTCCCCCATTGTGATATCACAATGCCGTTTTCCCCATTGTGACATCACAATGCCCTTTTCCCCATTGTGACATCACAATGCCATTTCCCCCATTGTGACATCACAATGCCCTTTCCCCCATTGTGACATCACAATGCCATTTCCCCCATTGTGACATCACAATGCTGTTTTCCCCATTGTGACATCACAATGCCCTTTCTCCATTGTGACATCACAATGCCATTTCCCCAATTATGACATCACAATGCCGTTTTCCCATTGTGACATCACAATGCCCTTCCCCCCATTGTGATATCACAATGCCCTTTCCCCCATTGTGACATCACAATGCCCTTTCCCCTATTGTGACATCACAATGCCGTTTTCCCCATTGTGACATCACAATGCCCTTTCCCCCATTGTGACATCACAATGCCTTTTCCCCCATTATGACATCACAATGCCCTTCCCCCATTGTGACATCACAATGCCCTTTCCCCCATTGTGACATCACAATGCCCTTTCCCCCATTGTGACATCACAATGCCATTTCCCCCATTGTGACATCACCATGCCGTTTCCCCTATTGTGACATCACTATGCCGTTTTCCCCATAGTGCCATCACAATGCCGTTTCCCCCATTGTGACATCACAATGCCGTTTTCCCCATTGTGACATCACAATGCCCTTTCCCCCATTGTGAAATCACAATGCCCTTTCCCCCATTGTGACATCACAATGCCATTTCCCCCATTGTGACATCACAATGCGATTTCCCCCATTGTGACATCACAATGCCCTTTCCCCCATTATGACATCACAGTGCCCTTTCCCCCATTGTGATATCACAATGCCGTTTTCCCCATTGTGACATCACAATGCCCTTTTCCCCATTGTGACATCACAATGCCATTTCCCCCATTGTGACATCACAATGCCCTTTCCCCCATTGTGACATCACAATGCCATTTCCCACATTGTGACATCACAATGCTGTTTTCCCCATTGTGACATCACAATGCCCTTTCTCCATTGTGACATCACAATGCCCTTTCCCCCATTGTGACATCACAATGCCATTTCCCCAATTATGACATCACAATGCCGTTTTCCCATTGTGACATCACAATGCCCTTCCCCCCATTGTGATATCACAATGCCCTTTCCCCCATTGTGACATCACAATGACGTTTCCTCTATTGTGACATCACAATGCCGTTTTCCCCATTGTGACATCACAATGCCCTTTCCCCCATTGTGACATAACAATGCCCTTTCCCCATTATGACATCACAATGCCCTTCCCCCATTGTGACATCACAATGCCCTTTCCCCCATTGTGACATCACAGTGCCCTTTCCCCCATTGTGACATCACAATGCCATTTCCCCCATTGTGACATCACAATGCCGTTTCCCCTATTGTGACATCACTATGCCGTTTTCCTCATTGTGACATCACAATGCCATTTCCCCATTGTGACATCACAATGCCCTTTCCCACATTGTGACATCACAATGCACTTTCCCACATTGTGACATCACAATGCCATTTCCCCTATTGTGACATCACAATGCCGTTTTCCCCATTGTGCCATCACAATGCCCCTTCCCCCATTGTGACATCACAATGCCGTTTCCCCCATTGTGACATCACAGTGCCGTTTTCCCCAGTGTGACATCACAATGCCCTTTCCCCATTGTGACATCACAATGCTGTTTTCCCCATTGTGACATCACAATGCCCTTTCCCCCATTGTGACATAACAAAGCCGTTTCCCCTATTGTGACATCACAATGCCGTTTTCCCCATTGCGACATCACAATGCCCTTTCCCCATTGTGACATCACAATGCCCTTTCCCACATTGTGACATCACAATGCCGTTTTCCCCATTGTGCCATCACAATGCCCTTTCCCCCATTGTGACATCACAATGCTGTTTCCCCTATTGTGACATCACAGCGCTGTTTTCCCCATTGTGACATCACAATGCCCTTTCCCCCATTGTGACATCACAATGCCGTTTCCCCATTTGTGACATCACAATGCCGTTTTCCCCATTGTGACATCACAATGCAGTTTTCCCCATTGTGACATCACAATGCCGTTTTCCCCATTGTGACATCACAATGCCCTTTCCCCCATTGTGACATCACACTGCCATTTCCCCCATTGTGACATCACAATACCGTTTTCCCCATTGTGACTTCACAATGCCCTTTCCCCCATTGTGATATCATAATGCCCTTTCCCCCATTGTGACATCACAATGCCCTTTCCCCCATTGTGACATCACAATGCCATTTCCCCCATTGTGACATCACAATGCTGTTTTCCCCATTGTGACATCACAATGCCCTTTCTCCATTGTGACATCACAATGCCATTTCCCCAATTATGACATCACAATGCCGTTTTCCCATTGTGACATCACAATGCCCTTCCCCCCATTGTGATATCACAATGCCCTTTCCCCCATTGTGACATCACAATGACGTTTCCCCTATTGTGACATCACAATGCCGTTTTCCCCATTGTGACATCACAATGCCCTTTCCCCCATTGTGACATCACAATGCCTTTTCCCCCATTATGACATCACAATGCCCTTCCCCCATTGTGACATCACAATGCCCTTTCCCCCATTGTGACATAACAATGCCCTTTCCCCCATTGTGACATCACAATGCCATTTCCCCCATTGTGACATCACCATGCCGTTTCCCCTATTGTGACATCACTATGCCGTTTTCCTCATTGTGACATCACAATGCCATTTCCCCATTGTGACATCACAATGCCCTTTCCCACATTGTGACATCACAATGCCCTTTCCCACATTGTGACATCACAATGCCATTTCCCCTATTGTGACATCACAATGCCGTTTTCCCCATTGTGCCATCACAATGCCCCTTCCCCCATTGTGACATCACAATGCCGTTTCCCCCATTGTGACATCACAGTGCCGTCTTCTCCAGTGTGACATCACAATGCCCTTTCCCCCATTGTGACATCACAATGCTGTTTTCCCCATTGTGACATCACAATGCCCTTTCCCCCATTGTGACATAACAAAGCCGTTTCCCCTATTGTGACATCACAATGCAGTTTTCCCCATTGTGACATCACAATGCCCTTTCCCCCATTGTGACATCACAATGCCCTTTCCCCCATTGTGACATCACAATGCCGTTTTCCCCATTGTGCCATCACAATGCCCTTTCCCCCATTGTGACATCACAATGCTGTTTCCCCTATTGTGACATCACAGCGCCGTTTTCCCCATTGTGACATCACAATGCCCTTTCCCCCATTGTGACATCACAATGCCGCTTCCCCCATTTGTGACATCACAATGCCGTTTTCCCCATTGTGACATCACAATGCAGTTTTCCCCATTGTGACATCACAATGCCGTTTTTCCCATTGTGACATTACAATGCCCTTTCCCCCATTGTGACATCACACTGCCATTTCCCCCATTGTGACATCACAATACCGTTTTCCCCATTGTGACATCACAATGCCCTTTCCCCCATTGTGACATCATAATGCCCTTTCCCCCATTGTGACATCACAGCGCCGTTTTCCCCATTGTGACATCACAATGCCCTTTCCCCCATTGTGACATCACAATGCCGTTTCCCCCATTTGTGACATCACAATGCCGTTTTCCCCATTGTGACATCACAATGCAGTTTTCCCCATTGTGACATCACAATGCCGTTTTCCCAATTGTGACATCACAATGCCCTTTCCCCCATTGTGACATCACACTGCCATTTCCCCCATTGTGACATCACAATACCGTTTTCCCCATTGTGACATCACAATGCCTTTCCCCCATTGTGACATCATAATGCCCTTTCCCCCATTGTGACATCAAAATGCTGTTTTCCCCATTGTGACATCACAATGCCCTTTCCCCCATTGTGACATCACAAAGCTGTTTCCCCTATTGTGACATCACAATGCTGTTTTCCCCATTGTGACATCACAATGCCCTTTCCCCCATTGTGACATCACAGTGCCGTTTTCCCCATTGTGACATCACAATGATCTTTTCCCCATTGTGACATCACAATGCCCTTTCCCGTATTGTGACATCACAATGCCGTTTTCCCCATTGTGACATCACAATGCCATTTCCCCATTGTGACATCACAATGCCCTTTCCCCCATTGTGACATCACAATGCCATTTCCCCTATTGTGACATCACAATGCCGTTTTCCCCATTGTGACGTCATAATGCCCTTCCACCATTGTGACATCACAATGCCCTTTCCCCCATTGTGACATCATAATGCCCTTTCCCCCCATTGTGACATCACAATGCCATTTCCCCCATTGTGACATCACAATGCCATTTCCCCCATTATGACATCACAATGCCGTTTTCCCCATTGTGACATCACAATGCCCTTTCCCCCATTGTGACATCACAATGCCATTTCCCCAATTATGACATCACAATGCCGTTTTCCCATTGTGACATCACAATGCCCTCCCGCCCATTGTGACATCACAATGCCTTTTCCCCATTGTAACATCACAATCCCCTTTCCCCCATTGCGACATCACAATGCCATTTCCCCCATTGTGACATCACAATGCCCTTTCCCCCACTGTGACATCACAATCCCCTTTCCCCCATTGCGACATCACAATGCCATTTCCCCCATTGTGACATCACAATGCCATTTCCCCCATTGTGACATCACGATTCCCTTTCCCCCATTGTGATATCACAATGCCCTCTCCCCAATTGTGACATCACAAAGCTGTTTCCCCTATTGTGACATCACAATGCCGTTTTCCCCATTGTGACATCACAATGCCCTTTCCCCCATTGTGATATCACAATGCCCTTTCCCCCATTGTGACATCACAATGCCGTTTTCCCCATTGTGCCATCACAATGCCCTTTCCCCCATTGTGACATCACAATGCTGTTTCCCCTATTGTGACATCACAGCGCCGTTTTCCCCATTGTGACATCACAATGCCCTTTCCCCCATTGTGACATCACAATGCCGCTTCCCCCATTTGTGACATCACAATGCCGTTTTCCCCATTGTGACATCACAATGCAGTTTTCCCCATTGTGACATCACAATGCCCTTTCCCCCATTATGACATCACAGTGCCCTTTCCCCCATTGTGATATCACAATGCCGTTTTCCCCATTGTGACATCACAATGCCCTTTTCCCCATTGTGACATCACAATGCCCTTTCCCCCATTGTGACATCACAATGCTGTTTTCCCCATTGTGACATCACAATGCCCTTTCCTCCATTGTGACATAACAAAGCCGTTTCCCCTATTGTGACATCACAATGCCGTTTTCCCCATTGTGACATCACAATGCCCTTTCCCCCATTGTGACATCACAATGCCCTTTCCCACATTGTGACATCACAATGCCGTTTTCCCCATTGTGCCATCACAATGCCCTTTCCCCCATTGTGACATCACAATGCTGTTTCCCCTATTGTGACATCACAGCGCCGTTTTCCCCATTGTGACATCACAATGCCCTTTCCCCCATTGTGACATCACAATGCCGTTTTCCCCATTGTGACATCACAATGCAGTTTTCCCCATTGTGACATCACAATGCCGTTTTCCCCATTGTGACATCACAATGCCCTTTCCCGCATTGTGACATCACACTGCCATTTCCCCCATTGTGACATCACAATACCGTTTTCCCCATTGTGACATCACAATGCCCTTTCCCCCATTGTGACATCATAATGCCCTTTCCCCCATTGTGACATCACAATGCTGTTTTCCCCATTGTGACATCACAAAGCTGTTTCCCCTATTGTGACATCACAATGCTGTTTTCCCCATTGTGACATCACAATGCCCTTTCCCCCATTGTGACAACACAATGCCGTTTTCCCCATTGTGACATCACAGTGCCGTTTTCCCCATTGTGACATCACAATGCTCTTTTCCCCATTGTGACATCACAATGCCCTTTCCTCCATTGTGACATCACAATGCCCTTTCCCCCATTGTGACATCACAATGCCCTTTCCCCCATTGTGACATCACAGTGCCGTTTTCCCCATTGTGATATCACAATGCTCTTTTCCCCATTGTGACATCACAATGCTCTTTTCCCCATTGTGACATCACAATGCCCTTTCCCGTATTGTGACATCACAATGCCGTTTTCCCCATTGTGACATCACAATGCCATTTCCCCATTGTGACATCAGAATGCCCTTTCCCACATTGTGACATCACAATGCCATTTCCCCCATTGTGACATCACAATGCCATTTCCCCCATTGTGACATCACAATGCCGTTTTCCCCATTGTGACTTCATAATGCCCTTCCCCCATTGTGACATCACAATGCCCTTTCCCCCCATTGTGACATCACAATGCCATTTCCCCATTGTGACATCACAATGCCCTTCCCCCCATTGTGACATCACAATGCCTTTTCCCCATTGTGACATCACAATGCCCTTTCCCCCATTGCGACATCACAATGCCATTTCCCCCATTGTGACATCACAATGCCCTTTCCCCCACTGTGACATCACAATGCCCTTTCCCCCATTGTGACATCACAATGCCATTTCCCCCATTGTGACATCACAATGCCATTTCCCCCATTGTGACATCACAATGCCATTTCCCCCATTGTGACATCACAATGCCATTTCCCCCATTGTGACATCACGATTCCCTTTCCCCCATTGTGATATCACAATGCCCTCTCCCCAATTGTGACATCACAAAGCTGTTTTCCCCATTGTGCCATCACAATGCCATTTCCCCCATTGTGACATCACAATGCCATTTCCCCCATTGTGACATCACGATTCCCTTTCCCCCATTGTGATATCACAATGCCGTTTTCCCCATTGTGACATCACAATGCCGTTTTCCCCATTGTGCCATCACAATGCACTTTCCCCCATTGTGACATCACAATGCCGATTTCCCCATTGTGACATCACAATGCCCTTTCCCCCATTGTGACATCACAAAGCCCTTTCCCCCATTGTGACATCACGATTCCCTTTCCCCCATTGTGATATCACAATGCCCTCTCCCCAATTGTGACATCACAAAGGTGTTTCTCCATTGTGACATCACAATGCCATTTCCCCCATTATGACATCACAATGCCGTTTTCCCATTGTGACATCACAATGCCCTTCCCCCCATTGTGACATCACAATGCCTTTTCCCCATTGTGACATCACAATGCCCTTTCCCCCATTGCGACATCACAATGCCATTTCCCCCATTGTGACATCACAATGCCCTTTCCCCCACTGTGACATCACAATGCCCTTTCCCCCATTGTGACATCACAATGCCATTTCCCCCATTGTGACATCACAATGCCATTTCCCCCATTGTGACATCACAATGCCATTTCCCCCATTGTGACATCACAATGCCATTTCCCCCATTGTGACATCACGATTCCCTTTCCCCCATTGTGATATCACAATGCCCTCTCCCCAATGGTGACATCACAAAGCTGTTTCTCCATTGTGCCATCACAATGCCCTTTCCCCCATTGTGACATCACAATGCTCTTTCCCCCATTGTGACATCACAATGCCCTTTCCCCCATTATGACATCACAGTGCCCTTTCCCCCATTGTGATATCACAATGCCGTTTTCCCCATTGTGACATCACAATGCCCTTTTCCCCATTGTGACATCACAATGCCATTTCCCCCATTGTGACATCACAATGCCCTTTCCCCCATTGTGACATCACAATGCCATTTCCCCCATTGTGACATCACAATGCTGTTTTCCCCATTGTGACATCACAATGCCCTTTCTCCATTGTGACATCACAATGCTCTTTTCCCCATTGTGACATCACAATGCCCTTTCGTCCATTGTGACATCACAATGCCCTTTCCCCCATTGTGACATCACAATGCCCTTTCCCCCATTGTGACATCACAGTGCCGTTTTCCCCATTGTGACATCACAATGCTCTTTTCCCCATTGTGACATCACAATGCCCTTTCCCGTATTGTGACATCACAATGCCGTTTTCCCCATTGTGACATCACAATGCCATTTCCCCATTGTGACATCAGAATGCCCTTTCCCACATTGTGACATCACAATGCCCTTTCCCCCATTGTGACATCACAATGCCATTTCCCCTATTGTGACATCACAATGCCGTTTTCCCCATTGTGACGTCATAATGCCCTTCCCCCATTGTGACATCACAATGCCCTTTCCCCCATTGTGACATCACAATGCCCTTTCCCCCCATTGTGACATCACAATGCCATTTCCCCCATTGTGACATCACAATGCCATTTCCCCCATTATGACATCACAATGCCGTTTTCCCCATTGTGACATCACAATGCCCTTTCCCCCATTGTGACATCACAATGCCATTTCCCCCATTATGACATCACAATGCCGTTTTCCCATTGTGACATCACAATGCCCTTCCCCCCATTGTGACATCACAATGCCTTTTCCCCATTGTGACATCACAATGCCCTTTCCCCCATTGCGACATCACAATGCCATTTCCCCCATTGTGACATCACAATGCCCTTTCCCCCACTGTGACATCACAATGCCCTTTCCCCTATTGTGACATCACAATGCCATTTCCCCCATTGTGACATCACAATGCCATTTCCCCCATTGTGACATCACGATTCCCTTTCCCCCATTGTGATATCACAATGCCCTCTTCCCAATTGTGACATCACAAAGCTGTTTCTCCATTGTGACATCACAATGCCGTTTTCCCCATTGTGACATCACAATGCCGTTTTCCCCATTGTGCCATCACAATGCCCTTTCCCCCATTGTGATATCACAATGCCGATTTCCCCATTGTGACATCACAATGCCCTTTCCCCCATTGTGACATCACAATGCCCTTTCCCCCATTGTGACATCACAATGCCCTTTCCCCCATTATGACATCACAGTGCCCTTTCCCCCATTGTGATATCACAATGCCGTTTTCCCCATTGTGACATCACAATGCCCTTTTCCCCATTGTGACGTCACAATGCCATTTCCCGCATTGTGACATCACAATGCCCTTTCCCCCATTGTGACATCACAATGCCATTTCCCCCATTGTGACATCACAATGCCATTTCCCCCATTATGACATCACAATGCCGTTTTCCCCATTGTGACATCACAATGCCCTTTCCCCCATTGTGACATCACAATGCCATTTCCCCCATTATGACATCACAATGCTGTTTTCCCATTGTGACATCACAATGCCCTTCCCCCCATTGTGACATCACAATGCCTTTTCCCCATTGTGACATCACAATGCCCTTTCCCCCATTGCGACATCACAATGCCATTTCCCCCATTGTGACATCACAATGCCCTTTCCCCCACTGTGACATCACAATGCCCTTTCCCCCATTGTGACATCACAATGCCATTTCCCCCATTGTGACATCACAATGCCATTTCCCCCATTGTGACATCACGATTCCCTTTCCCCCATTGTGATATCACAATGCCCTCTCCCCAATTGTGACATCACAAAGCTGTTTCTCCATTGTGACATCACAATGCCGTTTTCCCCATTGTGACATCACAATGCCGTTTTCCCCATTGTGCCATCACAATGCCCTTTCCCCCATTGTGACATCACAATGCCGATTTCCCCATTGTGACATCACAATGCCCTTTCCCCCATTGTGACATCACAATGCCCTTTCCCCCATTGTGACATCACAATGCCCTTTCCCCCATTATGACATCACAGTGCCCTTTCCCCCATTGTGATATCACAATGCCGTTTTCCCCATTGTGACATCACAATGCCCTTTTCCCCATTGTGACATCACAATGCCATTTCCCCCATTGTGACATCACAATGCCCTTTCCCCCATTGTGACATCACAATGCCATTTCCCCCATTGTGACATCACAATGCTGTTTTCCCCATTGTGACATCACAATGCCCTTTCTCCATTGTGACATCACAATGCTCTTTTCCCCATTGTGACATCACAATGCCCTTTCCTCCATTGTGACATCACAATGCCCTTTCCCCCATTGTGACATCACAATGCCCTTTCCCCCATTGTGACATCACAGTGCCGTTTTCCCCATTGTGACATCACAATGCTCTTTTCCCCATTGTGACATCACAATGCCCTTTCCCGTATTGTGACATCACAATGCCGTTTTCCCCATTGTGACATCACAATGCCATTTCCCCATTGTGACATCAGAATGCCCTTTCCCACATTGTGACATCACAATGCCCTTTCCCCTATTGTGACATCACAATGCCATTTCCCCTATTGTGACATCACAATGCCGTTTTCCCCATTGTGACGTCATAATGCCCTTCCCCCATTGTGACATCACAATGCCCTTTCCCCCATTGTGACATCACAATGCCCTTTCCCCCCATTGTGACATCACAATGCCATTTCCCCCATTGTGACATCACAATGCCATTTCCCCCATTATGACATCACAATGCCGTTTTCCCCATTGTGACATCACAATGCCCTTTCCCCCATTGTGACATCACAATGCCATTTCCCCCATTATGACATCACAATGCCGTTTTCCCATTGTGACATCACAATGCCCTTCCCCCCATTGTGACATCACAATGCCTTTTCCCCATTGTGACATCACAATGCCCTTTCCCCCATTGCGACATCACAATGCCATTTCCCCCATTGTGACATCACAATGCCCTTTCCCCCACTGTGACATCACAATGCCCTTTCCCCCATTGTGACATCACAATGCCATTTCCCCCATTGTGACATCACAATGCCATTTCCCCCATTGTGACATCACGATTCCCTTTCCCCCATTGTGATATCACAATGCCCTCTCCCCAATTGTGACATCACAAAGCTGTTTCTCCATTGTGACATCACAATGCCGTTTTCCCCATTGTGACATCACAATGCCGTTTTCCCCATTGTGCCATCACAATGCCCTTTCCCCCATTGTGACATCACAATGCCGATTTCCCCATTGTGACATCACAATGCCCTTTCCCCCATTGTGACATCACAATGCCCTTTCCCCCATTGTGACATCACAATGCCCTTTCCCCCATTATGACATCACAGTGCCCTTTCCCCCATTGTGATATCACAATGCCGTTTTCCCCATTGTGACATCACAATGCCCTTTTCCCCATTGTGACATCACAATGCCATTTCCCCCATTGTGACATCACAATGCCCTTTCCCCCATTGTGACATCACAATGCCATTTCCCCCATTGTGACATCACAATGCTGTTTTCCCCATTGTGACATCACAATGCCCTTTCTCCATTGTGACATCACAATGCCCTTTCCCCCATTGTGACATCACAATGCCATTTCCCCAATTATGACATCACAATGCCGTTTTCCCATTGTGACATCACAATGCCCTTCCCCCCCATTGTGATATCACAATGCCCTTTCCCCCATTGTGACACCACAATGACGTTTCCCCTATTGTGACATCACAATGCCGTTTTCCCCATTGTGACATCACAATGCCCTTTCCCCCATTGTGACATCACAATGCCCTTTCCCCCATTATGACATCACAATGCCCTTCCCCCATTGTGACATCACAATGCCCTTTCCCCCATTGTGACATCACAATGCCCTTTCCCCCATTGTGACATCACAATGCCATTTCCCCCATTGTGACATCACAATGCCGTTTCCCCTATTGTGACATCACTATGCCGTTTTCCTCATTGTGACATCACAATGCTATTTCCCCATTGTGACATCACATTGCCCTTTCCCACATTGTGACCTCACAATGCCCTTTCCGCCATTGTGACCTCACAATGCCATTTCCCCTATTGTGACATCACAATGCCGTTTTCCCCATTGTGCCATCACAATGCCCCTTCCCCCATTGTGACATCACAATGCCGTTTCCCCCATTGTGACATCACAGTGCCGTTTTCCCCAGTGTGACATCACAATGCTGTTTTCCCCATTGTGACATCACAATGCCGTTTCCCCCATAGTGACATCAAAAAAGCCGTTTCCCCTATTGTGACATCACAATGCCGTTTTCCCCATTTTGACTTCACAATGCCCTTTCCCCCATCGTGACATCACAATGCCCTTTCCCCCATTGTGACATTACAATGCCGTTTTCCCCATTGTGCCATCACAATGCCCTTTCCCCCATTGTGACATCACAGTGCCGTTTTCCCCAGTGTGACATCACAATGCCCTTTCCCCCATTGTGACATCACAATGCTGTTTTCCCCATTGTGACATCACAATGCCCTTTCCCCCATTGTGACATCACAAAGCCGTTTCCCCTATTGTGACATCACAATGCCGTTTCCCCATTGTGACATCACAATGCCCTTTCCCCAATTGTGACATCACAATGCCCTTTCCCAAATTGTGACATCACAGCGCCCTTACCCCCATTGTGACATCACAATGCCGTTTTCCCCATTGTGACATCACAATGCTGTTTCCCTATTGTCACATCACAATGCTGTTTTCCCCATTGTGACATCACAATGCACTTTCCCCCATTGTGACATCACAAAGCTGTTTCCCCTATTGTGACATCACAAAGCTGTTTCCCCTATTGTGACATCACAATGCCGTTTTCCCCATTGTGACATCACAATGCCCTTTCCCCCATTGTGACATCACAATGCCGTTTTCCCCATTGTGCCATCACAATGCCGTTTCCCCCATTGTGACATCACAATGCCGTTTTCCCCATTGTGACATCACAATGCCCTTTCCCCCATTGTGACATCACAATGCCCTTTCCCCCATTGTGACATCACAATGCCATTTCCCCCATTGTGACATCACAATGCGATTTCCCCCATTGTGACATCACAATGCCCTTTCCCCCATTATGACATCACAGTGCCCTTTCCCCCATTGTGATATCACAATGCCGTTTTCCCCATTGTGACATCACAATGCCCTTTTCCCCATTGTGACATCACAATGCCATTTCCCCCATTGTGACATCACAATGCCCTTTCCCCCATTGTGACATCACAATGCCATTTCCCCCATTGTGACATCACAATGCTGTTTTCCCCATTGTGACATCACAATGCCCTTTCTCCATTGTGACATCACAATGCCCTTTCCCCCATTGTGACATCACAATGCCATTTCCCCAATTATGACATCACAATGCCGTTTTCCCATTGTGACATCACAATGCCCTTCCCCCCATTGTGATATCACAATGCCCTTTCCCCCATTGTGACATCACAATGACGTTTCCTCTATTGTGACATCACAATGCCGTTTTCCCCATTGTGACATCACAATGCCCTTTCCCCCATTGTGACATCACAATGCCCTTTCCCCCATTATGACATCACAATGCCCTTCCCCCATTGTGACATCACAATGCCCTTTCCCCCATTGTGACATCACAATGCCCTTTCCCCCATTGTGACATCACAATGCCATTTCCCCCATTGTGACATCACAATGCCGTTTCCCCTATTGTGACATCACTATGCCGTTTTCCTCATTGTGACATCACAATGCCATTTCCTCATTGTGACATCACAATGCCCTTTCCCACATTGTGACATCACAATGCCCTTTCCCACATTGTGACATCACAATGCCATTTCCCCTATTGTGACATCACAATGCCGTTTTCCCCATTGTGCCATCACAATGCCCCTTCCCCCATTGTGACATCACAATGCCGTTTCCCCCATTGTGACATCACAGTGCCGTCTTCCCCAGTGTGACATCACAATGCCCTTTCCCCCATTGTGACATCACAATGCTGTTTTCCCCATTGTGACATCACAATGCCCTTTCCCCCATTGTGACATAACAAAGCCGTTTCCCCTATTGTGACATCACAATGCCGTTTTCCCCATTGTGACATCACAATGCCGTTTCCCCATTTGTGACATCACAATGCCGTTTTCCCCATTGTGACATCACAATGCCATTTCCCCCATTGTGACATCACAATGCTGTTTTCCCCATTGTGACATCACAATGCCCTTTCTCCATTGTGACATCACAATGCCATTTCCCCAATTATGACATCACAATGCCGTTTTCCCATTGTGATATCACAATGCCCTTTCCCCCATTGTGACATCACAATGCCCTTTCCCCTATTGTGACATCACAATGCCGTTTTCCCCATTGTGACATCACAATGCCCTTTCCCCCATTGTGACATCACAATGCCTTTTCCCCCATTATGACATCACAATGCCCTTCCCCCATTGTGACATCACAATGCCCTTTCCCCCATTGTGACATCACAATGCCCTTTCCCCCATTGTGACATCACAATGCCATTTCCCCCATTGTGACATCACCATGCCGTTTCCCCTATTGTGACATCACTATGCCGTTTTCCCCATTGTGCCATCACAATGCCGTTTCCCCCATTGTGACATCACAATGCCGTTTTCCCCATTGTGACATCACAATGCCCTTTCCCCCATTGTGAAATCACAATGCCCTTTCCCCCATTGTGACATCACAATGCCATTTCCCCCATTGTGACATCACAATGCGATTTCCCCCATTGTGACATCACAATGCCCTTTCCCCCATTATGACATCACAGTGCCCTTTCCCCCATTGTGATATCACAATGCCGTTTTCCCCATTGTGACATCACAATGCCCTTTCCCCCATTGTGACATCACAATGCCATTTCCCCCATTGTGACATCACAATGCCCTTTCCCCCATTGTGACATCACAATGCCATTTCCCACATTGTGACATCACAATGCTGTTTTCCCCATTGTGACATCACAATGCCCTTTCTCCATTGTGACATCACAATGCCCTTTCCCCCATTGTGACATCACAATGCCATTTCCCCAATTATGACATCACAATGCCGTTTTCCCATTGTGACATCACAATGCCCTTCCCCCCATTGTGATATCACAATGCCCTTTCCCCCATTGTGACATCACAATGACGTTTCCTCTATTGTGACATCACAATGCCGTTTTCCCCATTGTGACATCACAATGCCCTTTCCCCCATTGTGACATAACAATGCCCTTTCCCCATTATGACATCACAATGCCCTTCCCCCATTGTGACATCACAATGCCCTTTCCCCCATTGTGACATCACAATGCCCTTTCCCCCATTGTGACATCACAATGCCATTTCCCCCATTGTGACATCACAATGCCGTTTCCCCTATTGTGACATCACTATGCCGTTTTCCTCATTGTGACATCACAATGCCATTTCCCCATTGTGACATCACAATGCCCTTTCCCACATTGTGACATCACAATGCCCTTTCCCACATTGTGACATCACAATGCCATTTCCCCTATTGTGACATCACAATGCCGTTTTCCCCATTGTGCCATCACAATGCCCCTTCCCCCATTGTGACATCACAATGCCGTTTCCCCCATTGTGACATCACAGTGCCGTTTTCCCCAGTGTGACATCACAATGCCCTTTCCCCATTGTGACATCACAATGCTGTTTTCCCCATTGTGACATCACAATGCCCTTTCCCCCATTGTGACATAACAAAGCCGTTTCCCCTATTGTGACATCACAATGCCGTTTTCCCCATTGTGACATCACAATGCCCTTTCCCCCATTGTGACATCACAATGCCCTTTCCCACATTGTGACATCACAATGCCGTTTTCCCCATTGTGCCATCACAATGCCCTTTCCCCCATTGTGACATCACAATGCTGTTTCCCCTATTGTGACATCACAGCGCTGTTTTCCCCATTGTGACATCACAATGCCCTTTCCCCCATTGTGACATCACAATGCCGTTTCCCCATTTGTGACATCACAATGCCGTTTTCCCCATTGTGACATCACAATGCAGTTTTCCCCATTGTGACATCACAATGCCGTTTTCCCCATTGTGACATCACAATGCCCTTTCCCCCATTGTGACATCACACTGCCATTTCCCCCATTGTGACATCACAATACCGTTTTCCCCATTGTGACTTCACAATGCCCTTTCCCCCATTGTGATATCATAATGCCCTTTCCCCCATTGTGACATCACAATGCCCTTTCCCCCATTGTGACATCACAATGCCATTTCCCCCATTGTGACATCACAATGCTGTTTTCCCCATTGTGACATCACAATGCCCTTTCTCCATTGTGACATCACAATGCCATTTCCCCAATTATGACATCACAATGCCGTTTTCCCATTGTGACATCACAATGCCCTTCCCCCCATTGTGATATCACAATGCCCTTTCCCCCATTGTGACATCACAATGACGTTTCCCCTATTGTGACATCACAATGCCGTTTTCCCCATTGTGACATCACAATGCCCTTTCCCCCATTGTGACATCACAATGCCTTTTCCCCCATTATGACATCACAATGCCCTTCCCCCATTGTGACATCACAATGCCCTTTCCCCCATTGTGACATCACAATGCCATTTCCCCCATTGTGACATCACCATGCCGTTTCCCCTATTGTGACATCACTATGCCGTTTTCCTCATTGTGACATCACAATGCCATTTCCCCATTGTGACATCACAATGCCCTTTCCCACATTGTGACATCACAATGCCATTTCCCCTATTGTGACATCACAATGCCGTTTTCCCCATTGTGCCATCACAATGCCCCTTCCCCCATTGTGACATCACAATGCCGTTTCCCCCATTGTGACATCACAGTGCCGTCTTCCCCAGTGTGACATCACAATGCCCTTTCCCCCATTGTGACATCACAATGCTGTTTTCCCCATTGTGACATCACAATGCCCTTTCCCCCATTGTGACATAACAAAGCCGTTTCCCCTATTGTGACATCACAATGCAGTTTTCCCCATTGTGACATCACAATGCCCTTTCCCCCATTGTGACATCACAATGCCCTTTCCCCCATTGTGACATCACAATGCCGTTTTCCCCATTGTGCCATCACAATGCCCTTTCCCCCATTGTGACATCACAATGCTGTTTCCCCTATTGTGACATCACAGCGCCGTTTTCCCCATTGTGACATCACAATGCCCTTTCCCCCATTGTGACATCACAATGCCGCTTCCCCCATTTGTGACATCACAATGCCGTTTTCCCCATTGTGACATCACAATGCAGTTTTCCCCATTGTGACATCACAATGCCGTTTTTCCCATTGTGACATTACAATGCCCTTTCCCCCATTGTGACATCACACTGCCATTTCCCCCATTGTGACATCACAATACCGTTTTCCCCATTGTGACATCACAATGCCCTTTCCCCCATTGTGACATCATAATGCCCTTTCCCCCATTGTGACATCACAGCGCCGTTTTCCCCATTGTGACATCACAATGCCCTTTCCCCCATTGTGACATCACAATGCCGTTTCCCCCATTTGTGACATCACAATGCCGTTTTCCCCATTGTGACATCACAATGCAGTTTTCCCCATTGTGACATCACAATGCCGTTTTCCCAATTGTGACATCACAATGCCCTTTCCCCCATTGTGACATCACACTGCCATTTCCCCCATTGTGACATCACAATACCGTTTTCCCCATTGTGACATCACAATGCCTTTCCCCCATTGTGACATCATAATGCCCTTTCCCCCATTGTGACATCACAATGCTGTTTTCCCCATTGTGACATCACAATGCCCTTTCCCCCATTGTGACATCACAAAGCTGTTTCCCCTATTGTGACATCACAATGCTGTTTTCCCCATTGTGAAATCACAATGCCCTTTCCCCCATTGTGACATCACAGTGCCGTTTTCCCCATTGTGACATCACAATGATCTTTTCCCCATTGTGACATCACAATGCCCTTTCCCGTATTGTGACATCACAATGCCGTTTTCCCCATTGTGACATCACAATGCCATTTCCCCATTGTGACATCACAATGCCCTTTCCCCCATTGTGACATCACAATGCCATTTCCCCTATTGTGACATCACAATGCCGTTTTCCCCATTGTGACGTCATAATGCCCTTCCACCATTGTGACATCACAATGCCCTTTCCCCCATTGTGACATCATAATGCCCTTTCCCCCCATTGTGACATCACAATGCCATTTCCCCCATTGTGACATCACAATGCCATTTCCCCCATTATGACATCACAATGCCGTTTTCCCCATTGTGACATCACAATGCCCTTTCCCCCATTGTGACATCACAATGCCATTTCCCCAATTATGACATCACAATGCCGTTTTCCCATTGTGACATCACAATGCCCTCCCCCCCATTGTGACATCACAATGCCTTTTCCCCATTGTAACATCACAATCCCCTTTCCCCCATTGCGACATCACAATGCCATTTCCCCCATTGTGACATCACAATGCCCTTTCCCCCACTGTGACATCACAATGCTCTTTCCCCCATTGTGACATCACAATGCCATTTCCCCCATTGTGACATCACAATGCCATTTCCCCCATTGTGACATCACGATTCCCTTTCCCCCATTGTGATATCACAATGTCCTCTCCCCAATTGTGACATCACAAAGCTGTTTCCCCTATTGTGACATCACAATGCCGTTTTCCCCATTGTGACATCACAATGCCATTTCCCCCATTGTGACATCACGATTCCCTTTCCCCCATTGTGATATCACAATGTCCTCTCCCCAATTGTGACATCACAAAGCTGTTTCCCCTATTGTGACATCACAATGCCGTTTTCCCCATTGTGACATCACAATGCCCTTTCCCCCATTGTGACATCACAAGGCCCTTTCCCCCATTGTGACATCACAATGCCGTTTTCCCCATTGTGCCATCACAATGCCCTGTCCCCCATTGTGACCTCACAATGCCGTTTTCCCCATTGTGACATCACAATGCCCTTTCCCCCATTGTGACATCACAATGCCCTTTCCCCCATTGTGACATCACAATGTCCTTTCCCCCATTATGACATCACAGTGCCCTTTCCCCCATTGTGATATCACAATGCCGTTTTCCCCATTGTGACATCACAATGCCGTTTTCCCCATTGTGACATCACAATGCCCTTTCCCCCATTGTGACATCACAATACCATTTCCCCAATTATGACATCACAATGCAGTTTTCCCATTGTGACATCACAATGCCCTTTCCCCCACTGTGACATCACAATGCCCTTTCCTCCATTGTGACATCACAATGCCATTTCCCCCATTGTGACATCACAATTCCCTTTCCCCCATTGTGACATCACTATGCCCTCTCCCCCTCATTGTGACATCACAAAGCTGTCTCCCCTATTGTGACATCACAATGCCGTTTTCCCCATTGTGACATCACAATGCCCTTTCCCCCATTGTGCCATCACAATGCCCTTTCCCCCATTGTGACATCACAATGCCGTTTTCCCCATTGTGCCATCACAATGCCCTTTCCCCCATTGTGACATCACAATGCCCTTTTCCCCATTGTTACATCACAATGCCATTTCCCCCATTGTGACATCACAATGCCCTTTCCCCCATTGTGACATCACCATGCCGTTTTCCCCATTGTGACATCACAATGCCCTTTCCCCCATTGTGACATCACAATGCCCTTTCCCCCATTGTGACATCACAATGCCATTTCCCCCATTGTGACATCACAATGCCCTTTCCCCCATTGTGACATCACCATGCCGTTTTCCCCATTGTGACATCACAATGCCCTTTCCCCCATTGTGACATCACAATGCCATTTCCCCCATTGTGACATCACAATGCCCTTTCCCCCATTGTGACATCACCATGCCTTTTTCCCCATTGTGACATCACAATGCCCTTTCCCCCATTGTGACATCACAATGCTGTTTCCCCTATTGTGACATCACAATGCCCTTTCCCCCATTGTGATATCACAATGCCATTTCCCCATTGTGACATCACAATGCCCTTTCCCACATTATGACATCACAATGGCCTTTCCCCCATTGTGACATCACAATGCCCTTTCTCCCATTGTGACATCACAATGCCATTTGCCCCATTGTGACATTACAATGCCCTTTCTCCCATTGTGACATCGCAATGCCCTTTCCCCCATTGTGACATCACAATGCCGTTTTCCCTATTGTGCCATCACAATGCCCTTTCCCCCATTGTGACATCACAATGCAGTTTTTCCCATTGTGCCATCACAATGCCCCTTCCCCCATTGTGACATCACAATGCCGTTTCCCCCATTGTGACATCACAGTGCCGTTTTCCCCAGTGTGACATCACAATGCCCTTTCCCCCATTGTGACATCACAATGCTGTTTTCCCCATTGTGACAACACAATGCCCTTTCCCCCATTGTGACATCACAAAGCCGTTTCCCCTATTGTGACATCACAATGCCGTTTCCCCATTGTGACATCACAATGCCCTTTCCCCCATTGTGACATCACAATGCCCTTTCCCCCATTGTGACATCACAATGCCCTTACCCCCATTGTGACATCACAATGCCGTTTTCCCCATTGTGCCATCACAATGCTCTTTCACCCATTGTGACATCGCAATGCTGTTTCCCCTATTGTGACATCACAGCGCCGTTTTCCCCATTGTGACACAACAATGCCCTTTCCCCCATTGTGACATAACAATGCCGTTTCCCCCATTTGTGACATCACAATGCCGTTTTCCCCATTGTGACCTCACAATGCAGTTTTCCCCATTGTGACATACAATGCCGTTTTCCCCATTGTGACATCACAATGTCCTTTCCCCCATTGTGACATCACACTGCCATTTCCCCCATTGTGACATCACAATACCGTTTTCCCCATTGTGACATCACAATGCCCTTTCCCCAATTGTGACATCACAATGCCCTTTCCCCCATTGTGACATCACAATGCCGTTTTCCCCATTGTGCCATCACAATGCCCTTTCCCCCATTGTGACATCACAATGCCGTTTTCCCCATTGTGCCATCACAATGCCCCTTCCCCCATTGTGACATCACAATGCCGTTTCCCCCATTGTGACATCACAGTGCCGTTTTCCCCAGTGTGACATCACATTGCCCTTTCCCCCATTGTGACATCACAATGCTGTTTTCCCCATTGTGACATCACAATGCCCTTTCCCCCATTGTGACATCACAAAGCCGTTTCCCCTATTGTGACATCACAATGCCGTTTCCCCATTGTGACATCACAATGCCCTTTCCCCCATTGTGACATCACAATGCCCTTTCCCAAATTGTGACATCACAATGCCCTTACCCCCATTGTGACATCACAATGCCGTT
Organism: Eleutherodactylus coqui; assembly: GCF_035609145.1. Taxonomy (NCBI): domain Eukaryota; kingdom Metazoa; phylum Chordata; class Amphibia; order Anura; family Eleutherodactylidae; genus Eleutherodactylus; species Eleutherodactylus coqui. Next base: position 621,570 of record NW_027102218.1, on the reverse strand, counting down.
TTCCCCATTGTGACTTCACAATGCTGTTTCCCCTATTGTCACATCACAATGCTGTTTTCACCATTGTGACATCACAATGCCCTTTCCCCCATTGTGACATCACAAAGCTGTTTCCCCTATTGTGACATCACAATGCCGTTTTCCCCATTGTGACATCACAATGCCCTTTCCCCCATTGTGACATCACAATGCCCTTTCCCCCATTGTGACATCACAAAGCTGTTTCCCCTATTGTGACATCACAATGCCGTTTTCCCCATTGTGCCATCACAATGCCCTTTCCCCCATTGTGACATCACAATGCCCTTTCCCCAATTGTGACATCACAATGCCGTTTTCCCCATTGTGCCATCACAATGCCCCTTCCCCCATTGTGACATCACAATGCCGTTTCCCCCATTGTGACATCACAGTGCCGTTTTCCCCAGTGTGACATCACAATGCCCTTTCCCCCATTGTGACATCACAATGCTGTTTTCCCCATTGTGACATCACAATGCCCTTTCCCCCATTGTGACATCACAAAGCCGTTTCCCCTATTGTGACATCACAATGCCGTTTCCCCATTGTGACATCACAATGCCCTTTCCCCCATTGTGACATCACAATGCCCTTTCCCAAATTGTGACATCACAATGCCCTTACCCCCATTGTGACATCACAATGCCGTTTTCCCCATTGTGACATCACAATGCCGTTTCCCCTTTTGTCACATCACAATGCTGTTTTCCCCATTGTGACATCACAATGCCCTTTCCCCCATTGTGACATCACAAAGCTGTTTCCCCTATTGTGACATCACAATGCCGTTTTCCCCAGTGTGACATCACAATGCCCTTTCCCCCATTGTGACATCACAGCGCCGTTTTCCCCATTGTGACATCACAATGCCCTTTCCCCCAGTGTGACATCACAATGCCGTTTCCCCCATTTGTGACATCACAATGCCGTTTTCCCCATTGTGACATCACAATGCAGTTTTCCCCATTGTGACATCACAATGCCGTTTTCCCCATTGTGACATCACAATGCCCTTTCCCCCATTGTGACATCACACTGCCATTTCCCCCATTGTGACATCACAATACCGTTTTCCCCATTGTGACATCACAATGCCCTTTCCCCAATTGTTACATCACAATGCCCTTTCCCCCATTGTGACATCACAATGCCGTTTTCCCCATTGTGCCATCACAATGCCCTTTCCCCCATTGTGACATCACAATGCCGTTTTCCCCATTGTGCCATCACAATGCCCCTTCCCCCATTGTGACATCACAATGCCGTTTCCCCCATTGTGACATCACAGTGCCGTTTTCCCCAGTGTGACATCACAATGCCCTTTCCCCCATTGTGACATCACAAAGCCATTTCCCCTATTGTGCCATCACAATGCCCTTTCCCCCATTGTGACATCACAATGCTGTTTCCCCTATTGTGACATCACAGCGCCGTTTTCCCCATTGTGACATCACAATGCCCTTTCCCCCATTGTGACATCACAATGCCGCTTCCCCCATTTGTGACATCACAATGCCGTTTTCCCCATTGTGACATCACAATGCAGTTTTCCCCATTGTGACATCACAATGCCGTTTTTCCCATTGTGACATTACAATGCCCTTTCCCCCATTGTGACATCACACTGCCATTTCCCCCATTGTGACATCACAATACCGTTTTCCCCATTGTGACATCACAATGCCCTTTCCCCCATTGTGACATCACCATGCCGTTTTCCCCATTGTGACATCACAATGCCCTTTCCCCCATTGTGACATCACAATGCCCTTTCCCCCATTGTGACATCACAATGCCATTTCCCCCATTGTGACATCACAATGCCCTTTCCCCCATTGTGACATCACCATGCCGTTTTCCCCATTGTGACATCACAATGCCCTTTCCCCCATTGTGACATCACAATGCCATTTCCCCCATTGTGACATCACAATGCCCTTTCCCCCATTGTGACATCACCATGCCTTTTTCCCCATTGTGACATCACAATGCCCTTTCCCCCATTGTGACATCACAATGCTGTTTCCCCTATTGTGACATCACAATGCCCTTTCCCCCATTGTGATATCACAATGCCATTTCCCCATTGTGACATCACAATGCCCTTTCCCACATTATGACATCACAATGGCCTTTCCCCCATTGTGACATCACAATGCCCTTTCTCCCATTGTGACATCACAATGCCATTTGCCCCATTGTGACATTACAATGCCCTTTCTCCCATTGTGACATCGCAATGCCCTTTCCCCCATTGTGACATCACAATGCCGTTTTCCCTATTGTGCCATCACAATGCCCTTTCCCCCATTGTGACATCACAATGCAGTTTTTCCCATTGTGCCATCACAATGCCCCTTCCCCCATTGTGACATCACAATGCCGTTTCCCCCATTGTGACATCACAGTGCCGTTTTCCCCAGTGTGACATCACAATGCCCTTTCCCCCATTGTGACATCACAATGCTGTTTTCCCCATTGTGACAACACAATGCCCTTTCCCCCATTGTGACATCACAAAGCCGTTTCCCCTATTGTGACATCACAATGCCGTTTCCCCATTGTGACATCACAATGCCCTTTCCCCCATTGTGACATCACAATGCCCTTTCCCCCATTGTGACATCACAATGCCCTTACCCCCATTGTGACATCACAATGCCGTTTTCCCCATTGTGCCATCACAATGCTCTTTCACCCATTGTGACATCGCAATGCTGTTTCCCCTATTGTGACATCACAGCGCCGTTTTCCCCATTGTGACACAACAATGCCCTTTCCCCCATTGTGACATAACAATGCCGTTTCCCCCATTTGTGACATCACAATGCCGTTTTCCCCATTGTGACATCACAATGCAGTTTTCCCCATTGTGACATACAATGCCGTTTTCCCCATTGTGACATCACAATGTCCTTTCCCCCATTGTGACATCACACTGCCATTTCCCCCATTGTGACATCACAATACCGTTTTCCCCATTGTGACATCACAATGCCCTTTCCCCAATTGTGACATCACAATGCCCTTTCCCCCATTGTGACATCACAATGCCGTTTTCCCCATTGTGCCATCACAATGCCCTTTCCCCCATTGTGACATCACAATGCCGTTTTCCCCATTGTGCCATCACAATGCCCCTTCCCCCATTGTGACATCACAATGCCGTTTCCCCCATTGTGACATCACAGTGCCGTTTTCCCCAGTGTGACATCACATTGCCCTTTCCCCCATTGTGACATCACAATGCTGTTTTCCCCATTGTGACATCACAATGCCCTTTCCCCCATTGTGACATCACAAAGCCGTTTCCCCTATTGTGACATCACAATGCCGTTTCCCCATTGTGACATCACAATGCCCTTTCCCCCATTGTGACATCACAATGCCCTTTCCCAAATTGTGACATCACAATGCCCTTACCCCCATTGTGACATCACAATGCCGTTTTCCCCATTGTGACATCACAATGCTGTTTCCCCTATTGTCACATCACAATGCTGTTTTCACCATTGTGACATCACAATGCCCTTTCCCCCATTGTGACATCACAAAGCTGTTTCCCCTATTGTGACATCACAATGCCGTTTTCCCCATTGTGACATCACAATGCCCTTTCCCCCATTGTGACATCACAATGCCCTTTCCCCCATTGTGACATCACAAAGCTGTTTCCCCTATTGTGACATCACAATGCCGTTTTCCCCATTGTGCCATCACAATGCCCTTTCCCCCATTGTGACATCACAATACCGTTTTCCCCATTGTGACATCACAATGCCCTTTCCCCAATTGTGACATCACAATGCCGTTTTCCCCATTGTGCCATCACAATGCCCCTTCCCCCATTGTGACATCACAATGCCGTTTCCCCCATTGTGACATCACAGTGCCGTTTTCCCCAGTGTGACATCACAATGCCCTTTCCCCCATTGTGACATCACAATGCTGTTTTCCCCATTGTGACATCACAATGCCCTTTCCCCCATTGTGACATCACAAAGCCGTTTCCCCTATTGTGACATCACAATGCCGTTTCCCCATTGTGACATCACAATGCCCTTTCCCCCATTGTGACATCACAATGCCCTTTCCCAAATTGTGACATCACAATGCCCTTACCCCCATTGTGACATCACAATGCCGTTTTCCCCATTGTGACATCACAATGCCGTTTCCCCTTTTGTCACATCACAATGCTGTTTTCCCCATTGTGACATCACAATGCCCTTTCCCCCATTGTGACATCACAAAGCTGTTTCCCCTATTGTGACATCACAATGCCGTTTTCCCCAGTGTGACATCACAATGCCCTTTCCCCCATTGTGACATCACAGCGCCGTTTTCCCCATTGTGACATCACAATGCCCTTTCCCCCAGTGTGACATCACAATGCCGTTTCCCCCATTTGTGACATCACAATGCCGTTTTCCCCATTGTGACATCACAATGCAGTTTTCCCCATTGTGACATCACAATGCCGTTTTCCCCATTGTGACATCACAATGCCCTTTCCCCCATTGTGACATCACACTGCCATTTCCCCCATTGTGACATCACAATACCGTTTTCCCCATTGTGACATCACAATGCCCTTTCCCCAATTGTTACATCACAATGCCCTTTCCCCCATTGTGACATCACAATGCCGTTTTCCCCATTGTGCCATCACAATGCCCTTTCCCCCATTGTGACATCACAATGCCGTTTTCCCCATTGTGCCATCACAATGCCCCTTCCCCCATTGTGACATCACAATGCCGTTTCCCCCATTGTGACATCACAGTGCCGTTTTCCCCAGTGTGACATCAGAATGCCCTTTCCCCCATTGTGACATCACAAAGCCATTTCCCCTATTGTGCCATCACAATGCCCTTTCCCCCATTGTGACATCACAATGCTGTTTCCCCTATTGTGACATCACAGCGCCGTTTTCCCCATTGTGACATCACAATGCCCTTTCCCCCATTGTGACATCACAATGCCGCTTCCCCCATTTGTGACATCACAATGCCGTTTTCCCCATTGTGACATCACAATGCAGTTTTCCCCATTGTGACATCACAATGCCGTTTTTCCCATTGTGACATTACAATGCCCTTTCCCCCATTGTGACATCACACTGCCATTTCCCCCATTGTGACATCACAATACCGTTTTCCCCATTGTGACATCACAATGCCCTTTCCCCCATTGTGACATCATAATGCCCTTTCCCCCATTGTGACATCACAGCGCCGTTTTCCCCATTGTGACATCACAATGCCCTTTCCCCCATTGTGACATCACAATGCCGTTTCCCCCATTTGTGACATCACAATGCCGTTTTCCCCATTGTGACATCACAATGCAGTTTTCCCCATTGTGACATCACAATGCCGTTTTCCCAATTGTGACATCACAATGCCCTTTCCCCCATTGTGACATCACACTGCCATTTCCCCCATTGTGACATCACAATACCGTTTTCCCCATTGTGACATCACAATGCCTTTCCCCCATTGTGACATCATAATGCCCTTTCCCCCATTGTGACATCACAATGCTGTTTTCCCAATTGTGACATCACAATGCCCTTTCCCCCATTGTGACATCACAAAGCTGTTTCCCCTATTGTGACATCACAATGCTGTTTTCCCCATTGTGACATCACAATGCCCTTTCCCCCATTGTGACATCACAGTGCCGTTTTCCCCATTGTGACATCACAATGATCTTTTCCCCATTGTGACATCACAATGCCCTTTCCCGTATTGTGACATCACAATGCCGTTTTCCCCATTGTGACATCACAATGCCATTTCCCCATTGTGACATCACAATGCCCTTTCCCCCATTGTGACATCACAATGCCATTAACCCTATTGTGACATCACAATGCCGTTTTCCCCATTGTGACGTCATAATGCCCTTCCACCATTGTGACATCACAATGCCCTTTCCCCCATTGTGACATCATAATGCCCTTTCCCCCCATTGTGACATCACAATGCCATTTCCCCCATTGTGACATCACAATGCCATTTCCCCCATTATGACATCACAATGCCGTTTTCCCCATTGTGACATCACAATGCCCTTTCCCCCATTGTGACATCACAATGCCATTTCCCCAATTATGACATCACAATGCCGTTTTCCCATTGTGACATCACAATGCCCTCCCCCCCATTGTGACATCACAATGCCTTTTCCCCATTGTAACATCACAATCCCCTTTCCCCCATTGCGACATCACAATGCCATTTCCCCCATTGTGACATCACAATGCCCTTTCCCCCACTGTGACATCACAATGCTCTTTCCCCCATTGTGACATCACAATGCCATTTCCCCCATTGTGACATCACAATGCAATTTCCCCCATTGTGACATCACGATTCCCTTTCCCCCATTGTGATATCACAATGCCCTCTCCCCAATTGTGACATCACAAAGCTGTTTCCCCTATTGTGACATCACAATGCCGTTTTCCCCATTGTGACATCACAATGCCCTTTCCCCCATTGTGACATCACAAGGCCCTTTCCCCCATTGTGACATCACAATGCCGTTTTCCCCATTGTGCCATCACAATGCCCTGTCCCCCATTGTGACCTCACAATGCCGTTTTCCCCATTGTGACATCACAATGCCCTTTCCCCCATTGTGACATCACAATGCCCTTTCCCCCATTGTGACATCACAATGTCCTTTCCCCCATTATGACATCACAGTGCCCTTTCCCCCATTGTGATATCACAATGCCGTTTTCCCCATTGTGACATCACAATGCCCTTTTCCCCATTGTGACATCACAATGCCATTTCCCCCATTGTGACATCACAATGCCCTTTCCCCCATTGTGACATCACAATGCCATTTCCCCCATTGTGACATCACAATGCTGTTTTCCCCATTGTGACATCACAATGCCCTTTCTCCATTGTGACATCACAATGCCCTTTCCCCCATTGTGACATCACAATGCCATTTCCCCAATTATGACATCACAATGCTGTTTTCCCATTGTGACATCACAATGCCCTTCCCCCCCATTGTGATATCACAATGCCCTTTCCCCCATTGTGACACCACAATGACGTTTCCCCTATTGTGACATCACAATGCCGTTTTCCCCATTGTGACATCACAATGCCCTTTCCCCCATTGTGACATCACAATACCATTTCCCCAATTATGACATCACAATGCCGTTTTCCCATTGTGACATCACAATGCTGTTTTCCCCATTGTGACATCACAATGCCCTTTCCCCCACTGTGACATCACAATGCCCTTTCCTCCATTGTGACATCACAATGCTGTTTTCCCCATTGTGACATCACAATGCCCTTTCCCCCACTGTGACATCACAATGCCCTTTCCTCCATTGTGACATCACAATGCCATTTCCCCCATTGTGACATCACAATTCCCTTTCCCCCATTGTGACATCACAATGCCCTCTCCCCCTCATTGTGACATCACAAAGCTGTCTCCCCTATTGTGACATCACAATGCCGTTTTCCCCATTGTGACATCACAATGCCCTTTCCCCCATTGTGACATCACAATGCCCTTTCCCCCATTGTGACATCACAATGCCGTTTTCCCCATTGTGCCATCACAATGCCCTTTCCCCCATTGTGACATCACAATGCCCTTTTCCCCATTGTTACATCACAATGCCATTTCCCCCATTGTGACATCACAATGCCCTTTCCCCCATTGTGACATCACCATGCCGTTTTCCCCATTGTGACATCACAATGCCCTTTCCCCCATTGTGACATCACAATGCCATTTCCCCCACTGTGACATCACAATGCCATTTCCCCCATTGTGACATCACAATGCCCTTTCCCCCATTGTGACATCACCATGCCGTTTTCCCCATTGTGACATCACAATGCCCTTTCCCCCATTGTGACATCACAATGCCATTTCCCCCATTGTGACATCACAATGCCCTTTCCCCCATTGTGACATCACCATGCCTTTTTCCCCATTGTGACATCACAATGCCCTTTCCCCCATTGTGACATCACAATGCTGTTTCCCCTATTGTGACATCACAATGCCCTTTCCCCCATTGTGATATCACAATGCCATTTCCCCATTGTGACATCACAATGCCCTTTCCCACATTATGACATCACAATGCCCTTTCCCCCATTGTGACATCACAATGCAGTTTCCCTCCATTGTGACATCACAATGGCCTTTCCCCCATTGTGACATCACAATGCCCTTTCTCCCATTGTGACATCACAATGCCATTTGCCCCATTGTGACATTACAATGCCCTTTCCTCCATTGTGACATCGCAATGCCCTTTCCCCCATTGTGACATCACAATGCCGTTTTCCCTATTGTGCCATCACAATGCCCTTTCCCCCATTGTGACATCACAATGCAGTTTTTCCCATTGTGCCATCACAATGCCCCTTCCCCCATTGTGACATCACAATGCCGTTTCCCCCATTGTGACATCACAGTGCCGTTTTCCCCAGTGTGACATCACAATGCCCTTTCCCCCATTGTGACATCACAATGCTGTTTTCCCCATTGTGACAACACAATGCCCTTTCCCCCATTGTGACATCACAAAGCCGTTTCCCCTATTGTGACATCACAATGCCGTTTCCCCATTGTGACATCACAATGCCCTTTCCCCCATTGTGACATCACAATGCCCTTTCCCCCATTGTGACATCACAATGCCCTTACCCCCATTGTGACATCACAATGCCGTTTTCCCCATTGTGCCATCACAATGCTCTTTCACCCATTGTGACATCGCAATGCTGTTTCCCCTATTGTGACATCACAGCGCCGTTTTCCCCATTGTGACATCACAATGCCCTTTCCCCCATTGTGACATAACAATGCCGTTTCCCCCATTTGTGACATCACAATGCCGTTTTCCCCATTGTGACATCACAATGCAGTTTTCCCCATTGTGACATCACAATGCCGTTTTCCCCATTGTGACATCACAATGTCCTTTCCCCCATTGTGACATCACACTGCCATTTCCCCCATTGTGACATCACAATACCGTTTTCCCCATTGTGACATCACAATGCCCTTTCCCCAATTGTGACATCACAATGCCCTTTCCCCCATTGTGACATCACAATGCCGTTTTCCCCATTGTGCCATCACAATGCCCTTTCCCCCATTGTGACATCACAATGCCGTTTTCCCCATTGTGCCATCACAATGCCCCTTCCCCCATTGTGACATCACAATGCCGTTTCCCCCATTGTGACATCACAGTGCCGTTTTCCCCAGTGTGACATCACATTGCCCTTTCCCCCATTGTGACATCACAATGCTGTTTTCCCCATTGTGACATCACAATGCCCTTTCCCCCATTGTGACATCACAAAGCCGTTTCCCCTATTGTGACATCACAATGCCGTTTCCCCATTGTGACATCACAATGCCCTTTCCCCCATTGTGACATCACAATGCCCTTTCCCAAATTGTGACATCACAATGCCCTTACCCCCATTGTGACATCACAATGCCGTTTTCCCCATTGTGACATCACAATGCTGTTTCCCCTATTGTCACATCACAATGCTGTTTTCACCATTGTGACATCACAATGCCCTTTCCCCCATTGTGACATCACAAAGCTGTTTCCCCTATTGTGACATCACAATGCCGTTTTCCCCATTGTGACATCACAATGCCCTTTCCCCCATTGTGACATCACAATGCCCTTTCCCCCATTGTGACATCACAAAGCTGTTTCCCCTATTGTGACATCACAATGCCGTTTTCCCCATTGTGCCATCACAATGCCCTTTCCCCCATTGTGACATCACAATACCGTTTTCCCCATTGTGACATCACAATGCCCTTTCCCCAATTGTGACATCACAATGCCGTTTTCCCCATTGTGCCATCACAATGCCCCTTCCCCCATTGTGACATCACAATGCCGTTTCCCCCATTGTGACATCACAGTGCCGTTTTCCCCAGTGTGACATCACAATGCCCTTTCCCCCATTGTGACATCACAATGCCGTTTTCCCCATTGTGACATCACAATGCCGTTTCCCCTTTTGTCACATCACAATGCTGTTTTCCCCATTGTGACATCACAATGCCCTTTCCCCCATTGTGACATCACAAAGCTGTTTCCCCTATTGTGACATCACAATGCCGTTTTCCCCAGTGTGACATCACAATGCCCTTTCCCCCATTGTGACATCACAGCGCCGTTTTCCCCATTGTGACATCACAATGCCCTTTCCCCCAGTGTGACATCACAATGCCGTTTCCCCCATTTGTGACATCACAATGCCGTTTTCCCCATTGTGACATCACAATGCAGTTTTCCCCATTGTGACATCACAATGCCGTTTTCCCCATTGTGACATCACAATGCCCTTTCCCCCATTGTGACATCACACTGCCATTTCCCCCATTGTGACATCACAATACCGTTTTCCCCATTGTGACATCACAATGCCCTTTCCCCAATTGTTACATCACAATGCCCTTTCCCCCATTGTGACATCACAATGCCGTTTTCCCCATTGTGCCATCACAATGCCCTTTCCCCCATTGTGACATCACAATGCCGTTTTCCCCATTGTGCCATCACAATGCCCCTTCCCCCATTGTGACATCACAATGCCGTTTCCCCCATTGTGACATCACAGTGCCGTTTTCCCCAGTGTGACATCACAATGCCCTTTCCCCCATTGTGACATCACAATGCTGTTTTCCCCATTGTGACATCACAATGCCCTTTCCCCCATTGTGACATCACAAAGCCATTTCCCCTATTGTGACATCACAATGCCGTTTCCCCATTGTGACATCACAATGCCCTTTCCCCCATTGTGACATCACAATGCCCTTTCCCAAATTGTGACATCACAATGCCCTTACCCCCATTGTGACATCACAATGCCCTTTCCCCCATTGTGACATAACAAAGCTGTTTCCCCTATTGTGACATCACAATGCTGTTTTCCCCATTGTGACATCACAATGCCCTTTCCCCCATTGTGACAACACAATGCCGTTTTCCCCATTGTGCCATTACAATGCCCTTTCCTCCATTGTGACATCACAATGCCCTTTCCCCCATTGTGACATCACAGTGCCGGTTTCCCCATTGTGACATCACAATGCTCTTTTCCCAATTGTGACATCACAATGCCCTTTCCCGTATTGTGACATCACAATGCCGTTTTCCCCATTGTGACATCACAATGCCATTTCCCCATTGTGACATCAGAATGCCCTTTCCCACATTGTGACATCACAATGCCCTTTCCCCCATTGTGACATCACAATGCCATTTCCCCTATTGTGACATCACAATGCCGTTTTCCCCATTGTGACGTCATAATGCCCTTCCCCCATTGTGACATCACAATGCCCTTTCCCCCTATTGTGACATCACAATGCCCTTTCCCCCATTGTGACATCACAATGCCATTTCCCCCATTGTGACATCACAATGCCATTTCCCCCATTATGACATCACAATGCCGTTTTCCCCATTGTGATATCACAATGCCCTTTCCCCCATTGTGACATCACAATACCATTTCCCCAATTATGACATCACAATGCCGTTTTCCCATTGTGACATCACAATGCCCTTCCCCCCATTGTGACATCACAATGCCTTTTCCCCATTGTGACATCACAATGCACTTTTCCCCATTGTGATATCACATAGCCCTTTCATCCATTGTGACATCACAATGCCCTTTCCCCCATTGTGACATCACAATGCCCTTTCCCCCATTGCGACATCACAATGCCATTTCCCCCATTGTGACATCACATTGCCCTTTCCCCCACTGTGACATCACAATGCCCTTTCCTCCATTGTGACATCACAATGCCATTTCCCCCATTGTGACATCACAATTCCCTTTCCCCCATTGTGACATCACAATGCCCTCTCCCCCATTGTGACATCACAAAGCTGTCTCCCCTATTGTGACATCACAATGCCGTTTCCCCCATTGTGACATCACAGTGCCGTTTTCCCCAGTGTGACATCACAATGCCCTTTCCCCCATTGTGACATCACAATGCTGTTTTCCCCATTGTGACATCACAATGCCCTTTCCCCCATTGTGACATCACAAAGCCGTTTCCCCTATTGTGACATCACAATGCCGTTTCCCCATTGTGACATCACAATGCCCTTTCCCCCATTGTGACATCACAATGCCCTTTCCCAAATTGTGACATCACAATGCTCTTACCCCCATTGTGACATCACAATGCCGTTTTCCCCATTGTGACATCACAATGCCGTTTCCCCTTTTGTCACATCACAATGCTGTTTTCCCCATTGTGACATCACAATGCCCTTTCCCCCATTGTGACATCACAAAGCTGTTTCCCCTATTGTGACATCACAATGCCGTTTTCCCCAGTGTGACATCACAATGCCCTTTCCCCCATTGTGACATCACAGCGCCGTTTTCCCCATTGTGACATCACAATGCCCTTTCCCCCAGTGTGACATCACAATGCCGTTTCCCCCATTTGTGACATCACAATGCCGTTTTCCCCATTGTGACATCACAATGCAGTTTTCCCCATTGTGACATCACAATGCCGTTTTCCCCATTGTGACATCACAATGCCCTTTCCCCCATTGTGACATCACACTGCCATTTCCCCCATTGTGACATCACAATACCGTTTTCCCCATTGTGACATCACAATGCCCTTTCCCCAATTGTTACATCACAATGCCCTTTCCCCCATTGTGACATCACAATGCCGTTTTCCCCATTGTGCCATCACAATGCCCTTTCCCCCATTGTGACATCACAATGCCGTTTTCCCCATTGTGCCATCACAATGCCCCTTCCCCCATTGTGACATCACAATGCCGTTTCCCCCATTGTGACATCACAGTGCCGTTTTCCCCAGTGTGACATCACAATGCCCTTTCCCCCATTGTGACATCACAAAGCCATTTCCCCTATTGTGCCATCACAATGCCCTTTCCCCCATTGTGACATCACAATGCTGTTTCCCCTATTGTGACATCACAGCGCCGTTTTCCCCATTGTGACATCACAATGCCCTTTCCCCCATTGTGACATCACAATGCCGCTTCCCCCATTTGTGACATCACAATGCCGTTTTCCCCATTGTGACATCACAATGCAGTTTTCCCCATTGTGACATCACAATGCCGTTTTTCCCATTGTGACATTACAATGCCCTTTCCCCCATTGTGACATCACACTGCCATTTCCCCCATTGTGACATCACAATACCGTTTTCCCCATTGTGACATCACAATGCCCTTTCCCCCATTGTGACATCATAATGCCCTTTCCCCCATTGTGACATCACAGCGCCGTTTTCCCCATTGTGACATCACAATGCCCTTTCCCCCATTGTGACATCACAATGCCGTTTCCCCCATTTGTGACATCACAATGCCGTTTTCCCCATTGTGACATCACAATGCAGTTTTCCCCATTGTGACATCACAATGCCGTTTTCCCAATTGTGACATCACAATGCCCTTTCCCCCATTGTGACATCACACTGCCATTTCCCCCATTGTGACATCACAATACCGTTTTCCCCATTGTGACATCACAATGCCTTTCCCCCATTGTGACATCATAATGCCCTTTCCCCCATTGTGACATCACAATGCTGTTTTCCCAATTGTGACATCACAATGCCCTTTCCCCCATTGTGACATCACAAAGCTGTTTCCCCTATTGTGACATCACAATGCTGTTTTCCCCATTGTGACATCACAATGCCCTTTCCCCCATTGTGACATCACAGTGCCGTTTTCCCCATTGTGACATCACAATGATCTTTTCCCCATTGTGACATCACAATGCCCTTTCCCGTATTGTGACATCACAATGCCGTTTTCCCCATTGTGACATCACAATGCCATTTCCCCATTGTGACATCACAATGCCCTTTACCCCATTGTGACATCACAATGCCATTAACCCTATTGTGACATCACAATGCCGTTTTCCCCATTGTGACGTCATAATGCCCTTCCACCATTGTGACATCACAATGCCCTTTCCCCCATTGTGACATCATAATGCCCTTTCCCCCCATTGTGACATCACAATGCCATTTCCCCCATTGTGACATCACAATGCCATTTCCCCCATTATGACATCACAATGCCGTTTTCCCCATTGTGACATCACAATGCCCTTTCCCCCATTGTGACATCACAATGCCATTTCCCCAATTATGACATCACAATGCCGTTTTCCCATTGTGACATCACAATGCCCTCCCCCCCATTGTGACATCACAATGCCTTTTCCCCATTGTAACATCACAATCCCCTTTCCCCCATTGCGACATCACAATGCCATTTCCCCCATTGTGACATCACAATGCCCTTTCCCCCACTGTGACATCACAATGCTCTTTCCCCCATTGTGACATCACAATGCCATTTCCCCCATTGTGACATCACAATGCAATTTCCCCCATTGTGACATCACGATTCCCTTTCCCCCATTGTGATATCACAATGCCCTCTCCCCAATTGTGACATCACAAAGCTGTTTCCCCTATTGTGACATCACAATGCCGTTTTCCCCATTGTGACATCACAATGCCCTTTCCCCCATTGTGACATCACAAGGCCCTTTCCCCCATTGTGACATCACAATGCCGTTTTCCCCATTGTGCCATCACAATGCCCTGTCCCCCATTGTGACCTCACAATGCCGTTTTCCCCATTGTGACATCACAATGCCCTTTCCCCCATTGTGACATCACAATGCCCTTTCCCCCATTGTGACATCACAATGTCCTTTCCCCCATTATGACATCACAGTGCCCTTTCCCCCATTGTGATATCACAATGCCGTTTTCCCCATTGTGACATCACAATGCCCTTTTCCCCATTGTGACATCACAATGCCATTTCCCCCATTGTGACATCACAATGCCCTTTCCCCCATTGTGACATCACAATGCCATTTCCCCCATTGTGACATCACAATGCTGTTTTCCCCATTGTGACATCACAATGCCCTTTCTCCATTGTGACATCACAATGCCCTTTCCCCCATTGTGACATCACAATGCCATTTCCCCAATTATGACATCACAATGCTGTTTTCCCATTGTGACATCACAATGCCCTTCCCCCCCATTGTGATATCACAATGCCCTTTCCCCCATTGTGACACCACAATGACGTTTCCCCTATTGTGACATCACAATGCCGTTTTCCCCATTGTGACATCACAATGCCCTTTCCCCCATTGTGACATCACAATACCATTTCCCCAATTATGACATCACAATGCCGTTTTCCCATTGTGACATCACAATGCCCTTTCCCCCACTGTGACATCACAATGCCCTTTCCTCCATTGTGACATCACAATGCCATTTCCCCCATTGTGACATCACAATTCCCTTTCCCCCATTGTGACATCACAATGCCCTCTCCCCCTCATTGTGACATCACAAAGCTGTCTCCCCTATTGTGACATCACAATGCCGTTTTCCCCATTGTGACATCACAATGCCCTTTCCCCCATTGTGACATCACAATGCCCTTTCCCCCATTGTGACATCACAATGCCGTTTTCCCCATTGTGCCATCACAATGCCCTTTCCCCCATTGTGACATCACAATGCCCTTTTCCCCATTGTTACATCACAATGCCATTTCCCCCATTGTGACATCACAATGCCCTTTCCCCCATTGTGACATCACCATGCCGTTTTCCCCATTGTGACATCACAATGCCCTTCCCCCCATTGTGACATCACAATGCCCTTTCCCCCATTGTGACATCACAATGCCATTTCCCCCATTGTGACATCACAATGCCCTTTCCCCCATTGTGACATCACCATGCCGTTTTCCCCATTGTGACATCACAATGCCCTTTCCCCCATTGTGACATCACAATGCCATTTCCCCCATTGTGACATCACAATGCCCTTTCCCCCATTGTGACATCACCATGCCTTTTTCCCCATTGTGACATCACAATGCCCTTTCCCCCATTGTGACATCACAATGCTGTTTCCCCTATTGTGACATCACAATGCCCTTTCCCCCATTGTGATATCACAATGCCATTTCCCCATTGTGACATCACAATGCCCTTTCCCACATTATGACATCACAATGCCCTTTCCCCCATTGTGACATCACAATGCAGTTTCCCTCCATTGTGACATCACAATGGCCTTTCCCCCATTGTGACATCACAATGCCCTTTCTCCCATTGTGACATCACAATGCCATTTGCCCCATTGTGACATTACAATGCCCTTTCCTCCATTGTGACATCGCAATGCCCTTTCCCCCATTGTGACATCACAATGCCGTTTTCCCTATTGTGCCATCACAATGCCCTTTCCCCCATTGTGACATCACAATGCAGTTTTTCCCATTGTGCCATCACAATGCCCCTTCCCCCATTGTGACATCACAATGCCGTTTCCCCCATTGTGACATCACAGTGCCGTTTTCCCCAGTGTGACATCACAATGCCCTTTCCCCCATTGTGACATCACAATGCTGTTTTCCCCATTGTGACAACACAATGCCCTTTCCCCCATTGTGACATCACAAAGCCGTTTCCCCTATTGTGACATCACAATGCCGTTTCCCCATTGTGACATCACAATGCCCTTTCCCCCATTGTGACATCACAATGCCCTTTCCCCCATTGTGACATCACAATGCCCTTACCCCCATTGTGACATCACAATGCCGTTTTCCCCATTGTGCCATCACAATGCTCTTTCACCCATTGTGACATCGCAATGCTGTTTCCCCTATTGTGACATCACAGCGCCGTTTTCCCCATTGTGACATCACAATGCCCTTTCCCCCATTGTGACATAACAATGCCGTTTCCCCCATTTGTGACATCACAATGCCGTTTTCCCCATTGTGACATCACAATGCAGTTTTCCCCATTGTGACATCACAATGCCGTTTTCCCCATTGTGACATCACAATGTCCTTTCCCCCATTGTGACATCACACTGCCATTTCCCCCATTGTGACATCACAATACCGTTTTCCCCATTGTGACATCACAATGCCCTTTCCCCAATTGTGACATCACAATGCCCTTTCCCCCATTGTGACATCACAATGCCGTTTTCCCCATTGTGCCATCACAATGCCCTTTCCCCCATTGTGACATCACAATGCCGTTTTCCCCATTGTGCCATCACAATGCCCCTTCCCCCATTGTGACATCACAATGCCGTTTCCCCCATTGTGACATCACAGTGCCGTTTTCCCCAGTGTGACATCACATTGCCCTTTCCCCCATTGTGACATCACAATGCTGTTTTCCCCATTGTGACATCACAATGCCCTTTCCCCCATTGTGACATCACAAAGCCGTTTCCCCTATTGTGACATCACAATGCCGTTTCCCCATTGTGACATCACAATGCCCTTTCCCCCATTGTGACATCACAATGCCCTTTCCCAAATTGTGACATCACAATGCCCTTACCCCCATTGTGACATCACAATGCCGTTTTCCCCATTGTGACATCACAATGCTGTTTCCCCTATTGTCACATCACAATGCTGTTTTCACCATTGTGACATCACAATGCCCTTTCCCCCATTGTGACATCACAAAGCTGTTTCCCCTATTGTGACATCACAATGCCGTTTTCCCCATTGTGACATCACAATGCCCTTTCCCCCATTGTGACATCACAATGCCCTTTCCCCCATTGTGACATCACAAAGCTGTTTCCCCTATTGTGACATCACAATGCCGTTTTCCCCATTGTGCCATCACAATGCCCTTTCCCCCATTGTGACATCACAATACCGTTTTCCCCATTGTGACATCACAATGCCCTTTCCCCAATTGTGACATCACAATGCCGTTTTCCCCATTGTGCCATCACAATGCCCCTTCCCCCATTGTGACATCACAATGCCGTTTCCCCCATTGTGACATCACAGTGCCGTTTTCCCCAGTGTGACATCACAATGCCCTTTCCCCCATTGTGACATCACAATGCTGTTTTCCCCATTGTGACATCACAATGCCCTTTCCCCCATTGTGACATCACAAAGCCGTTTCCCCTATTGTGACATCACAATGCCGTTTCCCCATTGTGACATCACAATGCCCTTTCCCCCATTGTGACATCACAATGCCCTTTCCCAAATTGTGACATCACAATGCCCTTACCCCCATTGTGACATCACAATGCCGTTTTCCCCATTGTGACATCACAATGCCGTTTCCCCTTTTGTCACATCACAATGCTGTTTTCCCCATTGTGACATCACAATGCCCTTTCCCCCATTGTGACATCACAAAGCTGTTTCCCCTATTGTGACATCACAATGCCGTTTTCCCCAGTGTGACATCACAATGCCCTTTCCCCCATTGTGACATCACAGCGCCGTTTTCCCCATTGTGACATCACAATGCCCTTTCCCCCAGTGTGACATCACAATGCCGTTTCCCCCATTTGTGACATCACAATGCCGTTTTCCCCATTGTGACATCACAATGCAGTTTTCCCCATTGTGACATCACAATGCCGTTTTCCCCATTGTGACATCACAATGCCCTTTCCCCCATTGTGACATCACACTGCCATTTCCCCCATTGTGACATCACAATACCGTTTTCCCCATTGTGACATCACAATGCCCTTTCCCCAATTGTTACATCACAATGCCCTTTCCCCCATTGTGACATCACAATGCCGTTTTCCCCATTGTGCCATCACAATGCCCTTTCCCCCATTGTGACATCACAATGCCCTTTCCCCCATTGCGACATCACAATGCCATTTCCCCCATTGTGACATCACATTGCCCTTTCCCCCACTGTGACATCACAATGCCCTTTCCTCCATTGTGACATCACAATGCCATTTCCCCCATTGTGACATCACAATTCCCTTTCCCCCATTGTGACATCACAATGCCCTCTCCCCCATTGTGACATCACAAAGCTGTCTCCCCTATTGTGACATCACAATGCCGTTTCCCCCATTGTGACATCACAGTGCCGTTTTCCCCAGTGTGACATCACAATGCCCTTTCCCCCATTGTGACATCACAATGCTGTTTTCCCCATTGTGACATCACAATGCCCTTTCCCCCATTGTGACATCACAAAGCCGTTTCCCCTATTGTGACATCACAATGCCGTTTCCCCATTGTGACATCACAATGCCCTTTCCCCCATTGTGACATCACAATGCCCTTTCCCAAATTGTGACATCACAATGCTCTTACCCCCATTGTGACATCACAATGCCGTTTTCCCCATTGTGACATCACAATGCCGTTTCCCCTTTTGTCACATCACAATGCTGTTTTCCCCATTGTGACATCACAATGCCCTTTCCCCCATTGTGACATCACAAAGCTGTTTCCCCTATTGTGACATCACAATGCCGTTTTCCCCAGTGTGACATCACAATGCCCTTTCCCCCATTGTGACATCACAGCGCCGTTTTCCCCATTGTGACATCACAATGCCCTTTCCCCCAGTGTGACATCACAATGCCGTTTCCCCCATTTGTGACATCACAATGCCGTTTTCCCCATTGTGACATCACAATGCAGTTTTCCCCATTGTGACATCACAATGCCGTTTTCCCCATTGTGACATCACAATGCCCTTTCCCCCATTGTGACATCACACTGCCATTTCCCCCATTGTGACATCACAATACCGTTTTCCCCATTGTGACATCACAATGCCCTTTCCCCAATTGTTACATCACAATGCCCTTTCCCCCATTGTGACATCACAATGCCGTTTTCCCCATTGTGCCATCACAATGCCCTTTCCCCCATTGTGACATCACAATGCCGTTTTCCCCATTGTGCCATCACAATGCCCCTTCCCCCATTGTGACATCACAATGCCGTTTCCCCCATTGTGACATCACAGTGCCGTTTTCCCCAGTGTGACATCACAATGCCCTTTCCCCCATTGTGACATCACAAAGCCATTTCCCCTATTGTGCCATCACAATGCCCTTTCCCCCATTGTGACATCACAATGCTGTTTCCCCTATTGTGACATCACAGCGCCGTTTTCCCCATTGTGACATCACAATGCCCTTTCCCCCATTGTGACATCACAATGCCGCTTCCCCCATTTGTGACATCACAATGCCGTTTTCCCCATTGTGACATCACAATGCAGTTTTCCCCATTGTGACATCACAATGCCGTTTTTCCCATTGTGACATTACAATGCCCTTTCCCCCATTGTGACATCACACTGCCATTTCCCCCATTGTGACATCACAATACCGTTTTCCCCATTGTGACATCACAATGCCCTTTCCCCCATTGTGACATCATAATGCCCTTTCCCCCATTGTGACATCACAGCGCCGTTTTCCCCATTGTGACATCACAATGCCCTTTTCCCCATTGTGACATCACAATGCCGTTTCCCCCATTTGTGACATCACAATGCCGTTTTCCCCATTGTGACATCACAATGCAGTTTTCCCCATTGTGACATCACAATGCCGTTTTCCCAATTGTGACATCACAATGCCCTTTCCCCCATTGTGACATCACACTGCCATTTCCCCCATTGTGACATCACAATACCGTTTTCCCCATTGTGACATCACAATGCCTTTCCCCCATTGTGACATCATAATGCCCTTTCCCCCATTGTGACATCACAATGCTGTTTTCCCAATTGTGACATCACAATGCCCTTTCCCCCATTGTGACATCACAAAGCTGTTTCCCCTATTGTGACATCACAATGCTGTTTTCCCCATTGTGACATCACAATGCCCTTTCCCCCATTGTGACATCACAGTGCCGTTTTCCCCATTGTGACATCACAATGATCTTTTCCCCATTGTGACATCACAATGCCCTTTCCCGTATTGTGACATCACAATGCCGTTTTCCCCATTGTGACATCACAATGCCATTTCCCCATTGTGACATCACAATGCCCTTTACCCCATTGTGACATCACAATGCCATTAACCCTATTGTGACATCACAATGCCGTTTTCCCCATTGTGACGTCATAATGCCCTTCCACCATTGTGACATCACAATGCCCTTTCCCCCATTGTGACATCATAATGCCCTTTCCCCCCATTGTGACATCACAATGCCATTTCCCCCATTGTGACATCACAATACCGTTTTCCCCATTGTGACATCACAATGCCCTTTCCCCAATTGTTACATCACAATGCCCTTTCCCCCATTGTGATATCACATAGCCCTTTCATCCATTGTGACATCACAATGCCCTTTCCCCCATTGTGACATCACAATGCCCTTTCCCCCATTGCGACATCACAATGCCATTTCCCCCATTGTGACATCACATTGCCCTTTCCCCCACTGTGACATCACAATGCCCTTTCCTCCATTGTGACATCACAATGCCATTTCCCCCATTGTGACATCACAATTCCCTTTCCCCCATTGTGACATCACAATGCCCTCTCCCCCATTGTGACATCACAAAGCTGTCTCCCCTATTGTGACATCACAATGCCGTTTCCCCCATTGTGACATCACAGTGCCGTTTTCCCCAGTGTGACATCACAATGCCCTTTCCCCCATTGTGACATCACAATGCTGTTTTCCCCATTGTGACATCACAATGCCCTTTCCCCCATTGTGACATCACAAAGCCGTTTCCCCTATTGTGACATCACAATGCCGTTTCCCCATTGTGACATCACAATGCCCTTTCCCCCATTGTGACATCACAATGCCCTTTCCCAAATTGTGACATCACAATGCTCTTACCCCCATTGTGACATCACAATGCCGTTTTCCCCATTGTGACATCACAATGCCGTTTCCCCTTTTGTCACATCACAATGCTGTTTTCCCCATTGTGACATCACAATGCCCTTTCCCCCATTGTGACATCACAAAGCTGTTTCCCCTATTGTGACATCACAATGCCGTTTTCCCCAGTGTGACATCACAATGCCCTTTCCCCCATTGTGACATCACAGCGCCGTTTTCCCCATTGTGACATCACAATGCCCTTTCCCCCAGTGTGACATCACAATGCCGTTTCCCCCATTTGTGACATCACAATGCCGTTTTCCCCATTGTGACATCACAATGCAGTTTTCCCCATTGTGACATCACAATGCCGTTTTCCCCATTGTGACATCACAATGCCCTTTCCCCCATTGTGACATCACACTGCCATTTCCCCCATTGTGACATCACAATACCGTTTTCCCCATTGTGACATCACAATGCCCTTTCCCCAATTGTTACATCACAATGCCCTTTCCCCCATTGTGACATCACAATGCCGTTTTCCCCATTGTGCCATCACAATGCCCTTTCCCCCATTGTGACATCACAATGCCGTTTTCCCCATTGTGCCATCACAATGCCCCTTCCCCCATTGTGACATCACAATGCCGTTTCCCCCATTGTGACATCACAGTGCCGTTTTCCCCAGTGTGACATCACAATGCCCTTTCCCCCATTGTGACATCACAAAGCCATTTCCCCTATTGTGCCATCACAATGCCCTTTCCCCCATTGTGACATCACAATGCTGTTTCCCCTATTGTGACATCACAGCGCCGTTTTCCCCATTGTGACATCACAATGCCCTTTCCCCCATTGTGACATCACAATGCCGCTTCCCCCATTTGTGACATCACAATGCCGTTTTCCCCATTGTGACATCACAATGCAGTTTTCCCCATTGTGACATCACAATGCCGTTTTTCCCATTGTGACATTACAATGCCCTTTTCCCCATTGTGACATCACACTGCCATTTCCCCCATTGTGACATCACAATACCGTTTTCCCCATTGTGACATCACAATGCCCTTTCCCCCATTGTGACATCATAATGCCCTTTCCCCCATTGTGACATCACAGCGCCGTTTTCCCCATTGTGACATCACAATGCCCTTTCCCCCATTGTGACATCACAATGCCGTTTCCCCCATTTGTGACATCACAATGCCGTTTTCCCCATTGTGACATCACAATGCAGTTTTCCCCATTGTGACATCACAATGCCGTTTTCCCAATTGTGACATCACAATGCCCTTTCCCCCATTGTGACATCACACTGCCATTTCCCCCATTGTGACATCACAATACCGTTTTCCCCATTGTGACATCACAATGCCTTTCCCCCATTGTGACATCATAATGCCCTTTCCCCCATTGTGACATCACAATGCTGTTTTCCCAATTGTGACATCACAATGCCCTTTCCCCCATTGTGACATCACAAAGCTGATTCCCCTATTGTGACATCACAATGCTGTTTTCCCCATTGTGACATCACAATGCCCTTTCCCCCATTGTGACATCACAGTGCCGTTTTCCCCATTGTGACATCACAATGATCTTTTCCCCATTGTGACATCACAATGCCCTTTCCCGTATTGTGACATCACAATGCCGTTTTCCCCATTGTGACATCACAATGCCATTTCCCCATTGTGACATCACAATGCCCTTTACCCCATTGTGACATCACAATGCCATTAACCCTATTGTGACATCACAATGCCGTTTTCCCCATTGTGACGTCATAATGCCCTTCCACCATTGTGACATCACAATGCCCTTTCCCCCATTGTGACATCATAATGCCCTTTCCCCCCATTGTGACATCACAATGCCATTTCCCCCATTGTGACATCACAATGCCATTTCCCCCATTATGACATCACAATGCCGTTTTCCCCATTGTGACATCACAATGCCCTTTCCCCCATTGTGACATCACAATGCCATTTCCCCAATTATGACATCACAATGCCGTTTTCCCATTGTGACATCACAATGCCCTCCCCCCCATTGTGACATCACAATGCCTTTTCCCCATTGTAACATCACAATCCCCTTTCCCCCATTGCGACATCACAATGCCATTTCCCCCATTGTGACATCACAATGCCCTTTCCCCCACTGTGACATCACAATGCTCTTTCCCCCATTGTGACATCACAATGCCATTTCCCCCATTGTGACATCACAATGCAATTTCCCCCATTGTGACATCACGATTCCCTTTCCCCCATTGTGATATCACAATGCCCTCTCCCCAATTGTGACATCACAAAGCTGTTTCCCCTATTGTGACATCACAATGCCGTTTTCCCCATTGTGACATCACAATGCCCTTTCCCCCATTGTGACATCACAAGGCCCTTTCCCCCATTGTGACATCACAATGCCGTTTTCCCCATTGTGCCATCACAATGCCCTGTCCCCCATTGTGACCTCACAATGCCGTTTTCCCCATTGTGACATCACAATGCCCTTTCCCCCATTGTGACATCACAATGCCCTTTCCCCCATTGTGACATCACAATGTCCTTTCCCCCATTATGACATCACAGTGCCCTTTCCCCCATTGTGATATCACAATGCCGTTTTCCCCATTGTGACATCACAATGCCCTTTTCCCCATTGTGACATCACAATGCCATTTCCCCCATTGTGACATCACAATGCCCTTTCCCCCATTGTGACATCACAATGCCATTTCCCCCATTGTGACATCACAATGCTGTTTTCCCCATTGTGACATCACAATGCCCTTTCTCCATTGTGACATCACAATGCCCTTTCCCCCATTGTGACATCACAATGCCATTTCCCCAATTATGACATCACAATGCTGTTTTCCCATTGTGACATCACAATGCCCTTCCCCCCCATTGTGATATCACAATGCCCTTTCCCCCATTGTGACACCACAATGACGTTTCCCCTATTGTGACATCACAATGCCGTTTTCCCCATTGTGACATCACAATGCCCTTTCCCCCATTGTGACATCACAATACCATTTCCCCAATTATGACATCACAATGCCGTTTTCCCATTGTGACATCACAATGCCCTTTCCCCCACTGTGACATCACAATGCCCTTTCCTCCATTGTGACATCACAATGCCATTTCCCCCATTGTGACATCACAATTCCCTTTCCCCCATTGTGACATCACAATGCCCTCTCCCCCTCATTGTGACATCACAAAGCTGTCTCCCCTATTGTGACATCACAATGCCGTTTTCCCCATTGTGACATCACAATGCCCTTTCCCCCATTGTGACATCACAATGCCCTTTCCCCCATTGTGACATCACAATGCCGTTTTCCCCATTGTGCCATCACAATGCCCTTTCCCCCATTGTGACATCACAATGCCCTTTTCCCCATTGTTACATCACAATGCCATTTCCCCCATTGTGACATCACAATGCCCTTTCCCCCATTGTGACATCACCATGCCGTTTTCCCCATTGTGACATCACAATGCCCTTCCCCCCATTGTGACATCACAATGCCCTTTCCCCCATTGTGACATCACAATGCCATTTCCCCCATTGTGACATCACAATGCCCTTTCCCCCATTGTGACATCACCATGCCGTTTTCCCCATTGTGACATCACAATGCCCTTTCCCCCATTGTGACATCACAATGCCATTTCCCCCATTGTGACATCACAATGCCCTTTCCCCCATTGTGACATCACCATGCCTTTTTCCCCATTGTGACATCACAATGCCCTTTCCCCCATTGTGACATCACAATGCTGTTTCCCCTATTGTGACATCACAATGCCCTTTCCCCCATTGTGATATCACAATGCCATTTCCCCATTGTGACATCACAATGCCCTTTCCCACATTATGACATCACAATGCCCTTTCCCCCATTGTGACATCACAATGCAGTTTCCCTCCATTGTGACATCACAATGGCCTTTCCCCCATTGTGACATCACAATGCCCTTTCTCCCATTGTGACATCACAATGCCATTTGCCCCATTGTGACATTACAATGCCCTTTCCTCCATTGTGACATCGCAATGCCCTTTCCCCCATTGTGACATCACAATGCCGTTTTCCCTATTGTGCCATCACAATGCCCTTTCCCCCATTGTGACATCACAATGCAGTTTTTCCCATTGTGCCATCACAATGCCCCTTCCCCCATTGTGACATCACAATGCCGTTTCCCCCATTGTGACATCACAGTGCCGTTTTCCCCAGTGTGACATCACAATGCCCTTTCCCCCATTGTGACATCACAATGCTATTTTCCCCATTGTGACAACACAATGCCCTTTCCCCCATTGTGACATCACAAAGCCGTTTCCCCTATTGTGACATCACAATGCCGTTTCCCCATTGTGACATCACAATGCCCTTTCCCCCATTGTGACATCACAATGCCCTTTCCCCCATTGTGACATCACAATGCCCTTACCCCCATTGTGACATCACAATGCCGTTTTCCCCATTGTGCCATCACAATGCTCTTTCACCCATTGTGACATCGCAATGCTGTTTCCCCTATTGTGACATCACAGCGCCGTTTTCCCCATTGTGACATCACAATGCCCTTTCCCCCATTGTGACATAACAATGCCGTTTCCCCCATTTGTGACATCACAATGCCGTTTTCCCCATTGTGACATCACAATGCAGTTTTCCCCATTGTGACATCACAATGCCGTTTTCCCCATTGTGACATCACAATGTCCTTTCCCCCATTGTGACATCACACTGCCATTTCCCCCATTGTGACATCACAATACCGTTTTCCCCATTGTGACATCACAATGCCCTTTCCCCAATTGTGACATCACAATGCCCTTTCCCCCATTGTGACATCACAATGCCGTTTTCCCCATTGTGCCATCACAATGCCCTTTCCCCCATTGTGACATCACAATGCCGTTTTCCCCATTGTGCCATCACAATGCCCCTTCCCCCATTGTGACATCACAATGCCGTTTCCCCCATTGTGACATCACAGTGCCGTTTTCCCCAGTGTGACATCACATTGCCCTTTCCCCCATTGTGACATCACAATGCTGTTTTCCCCATTGTGACATCACAATGCCCTTTCCCCCATTGTGACATCACAAAGCCGTTTCCCCTATTGTGACATCACAATGCCGTTTCCCCATTGTGACATCACAATGCCCTTTCCCCCATTGTGACATCACAATGCCCTTTCCCAAATTGTGACATCACAATGCCCTTACCCCCATTGTGACATCACAATGCCGTTTTCCCCATTGTGACATCACAATGCTGTTTCCCCTATTGTCACATCACAATGCTGTTTTCACCATTGTGACATCACAATGCCCTTTCCCCCATTGTGACATCACAAAGCTGTTTCCCCTATTGTGACATCACAATGCCGTTTTCCCCATTGTGACATCACAATGCCCTTTCCCCCATTGTGACATCACAATGCCCTTTCCCCCATTGTGACATCACAAAGCTGTTTCCCCTATTGTGACATCACAATGCCGTTTTCCCCATTGTGCCATCACAATGCCCTTTCCCCCATTGTGACATCACAATACCGTTTTCCCCATTGTGACATCACAATGCCCTTTCCCCAATTGTGACATCACAATGCCGTTTTCCCCATTGTGCCATCACAATGCCCCTTCCCCCATTGTGACATCACAATGCCGTTTCCCCCATTGTGACATCACAGTGCCGTTTTCCCCAGTGTGACATCACAATGCCCTTTCCCCCATTGTGACATCACAATGCTGTTTTCCCCATTGTGACATCACAATGCCCTTTCCCCCATTGTGACATCACAAAGCCGTTTCCCCTATTGTGACATCACAATGCCGTTTCCCCATTGTGACATCACAATGCCCTTTCCCCCATTGTGACATCACAATGCCCTTTCCCAAATTGTGACATCACAATGCCCTTACCCCCATTGTGACATCACAATGCCGTTTTCCCCATTGTGACATCACAATGCCGTTTCCCCTTTTGTCACATCACAATGCTGTTTTCCCCATTGTGACATCACAATGCCCTTTCCCCCATTGTGACATCACAAAGCTGTTTCCCCTATTGTGACATCACAATGCCGTTTTCCCCAGTGTGACATCACAATGCCCTTTCCCCCATTGTGACATCACAGCGCCGTTTTCCCCATTGTGACATCACAATGCCCTTTCCCCCAGTGTGACATCACAATGCCGTTTCCCCCATTTGTGACATCACAATGCCGTTTTCCCCATTGTGACATCACAATGCAGTTTTCCCCATTGTGACATCACAATGCCGTTTTCCCCATTGTGACATCACAATGCCCTTTCCCCCATTGTGACATCACACTGCCATTTCCCCCATTGTGACATCACAATACCGTTTTCCCCATTGTGACATCACAATGCCCTTTCCCCAATTGTTACATCACAATGCCCTTTCCCCCATTGTGACATCACAATGCCGTTTTCCCCATTGTGCCATCACAATGCCCTTTCCCCCATTGTGACATCACAATGCCGTTTTCCCCATTGTGCCATCACAATGCCCCTTCCCCCATTGTGACATCACAATGCCGTTTCCCCCATTGTGACATCACAGTGCCGTTTTCCCCAGTGTGACATCACAATGCCATTTCCCCCATTGTGACATCACAATGCTGTTTTCCCCATTGTGACATCACAATGCCCTTTCCCCCATTGTGACATCACAAAGCCATTTCCCCTATTGTGACATCACAATGCCGTTTCCCCATTGTGACATCACAATGCCCTTTCCCCCATTGTGACATCACAATGCCCTTTCCCAAATTGTGACATCACAATGCCCTAACCCCCATTGTGACATCACAATGCCCTTTCCCCCATTGTGACATCACAAAGCTGTTTCCCCTATTGTGACATCACAATGCTGTTTTCCCCATTGTGACATCACAATGCCCTTTCCCCCATTGTGACAACACAATGCCGTTTTCCCCATTGTGCCATTACAATGCCCTTTCCTCCATTGTGACATCACAATGCCCTTTCCCCCATTGTGACATCACAGTGCCGGTTTCCCCATTGTGACATCACAATGCTCTTTTCCCAATTGTGACATCACAATGCCCTTTCCCGTATTGTGACATCACAATGCCGTTTTCCCCATTGTGACATCACAATGCCATTTCCCCCATTGTGACATCACAATGCCATTTCCCCCATTATGACATCACAATGCCGTTTTCCCCATTGTGATATCACAATGCCCTTTCCCCCATTGTGACATCACAATACCATTTCCCCAATTATGACATCACAATGCCGTTTTCCCATTGTGACATCACAATGCCCTTCCCCCCATTGTGACATCACAATGCCTTTTCCCCATTGTGACATCACAATGCACTTTTCCCCATTGTGATATCACATAGCCCTTTCATCCATTGTGACATCACAATGCCCTTTCCCCCATTGTGACATCACAATGCCCTTTCCCCCATTGCGACATCACAATGCCATTTCCCCCATTGTGACATCACATTGCCCTTTCCCCCACTGTGACATCACAATGCCATTTCCCCCATTGTGACATCACAATGCCATTTCCCCCATTATGACATCACAATGCCGTTTTCCCCATTGTGATATCACAATGCCCTTTCCCCCATTGTGACATCACAATACCATTTCCCCAATTATGACATCACAATGCCGTTTTCCCATTGTGACATCACAATGCCCTTCCCCCCATTGTGACATCACAATGCCTTTTCCCCATTGTGACATCACAATGCACTTTTCCCCATTGTGATATCACATAGCCCTTTCATCCATTGTGACATCACAATGCCCTTTCCCCCATTGTGACATCACAATGCCCTTTCCCCCATTGCGACATCACAATGCCATTTCCCCCATTGTGACATCACATTGCCCTTTCCCCCACTGTGACATCACAATGCCCTTTCCTCCATTGTGACATCACAATGCCATTTCCCCCATTGTGACATCACAATTCCCTTTCCCCCATTGTGACATCACAATGCCCTCTCCCCCATTGTGACATCACAAAGCTGTCTCCCCTATTGTGACATCACAATGCCGTTTTCCCCATTGTGACATCACAATGCCCTTTCCCCCATTGTGACATCACAATGCCCTTTCCCCCATTGTGACATCACAATGCCGTTTTCCCCATTGTGCCATCACAATGCCCTTTCCCCCATTGTGACATCACAATGCCCTTTTCCCCATTGTTACATCACCATGCCGTTTTCCCCATTGTGACATCACAATGCCCTTTCCCCCATTGTGACATCACAATGCCCTTTCCCCCATTGTGACATCACAATGCCATTTCCCCCATTGTGACATCACAATGCCCTTTCCCCCATTGTGACATCACCATGCCGTTTTCCCCATTGTGACATCACAATGCCCTTTCCCCCATTGTGACATCACAATGCCATTTCCCCCATTGTGACATCACAATGCCCTTTCCCCCATTGTGACATCACCATGCCGTTTTCCCCATTGTGACATCACAATGCCCTTTCCCCCATTGTGACATCACAATGCTGTTTCCCCTATTGTGACATCACAATGCCCTTTCCCCATTGTGATATCACAATGCCATTTCCCCATTGTGACATCACAATGCCCTTTCCCACATTATGACATCACAATGCCCTTTCCCCCATTGTGACATCACAATGCAGTTTCCCTCCATTGTGACATCACAATGGCCTTTCCCCCATTGTGACATCACAATGCCCTTTCTCCCATTGTGACATCACAATGCCATTTGCCCCATTGTGACATTACAATGCCCTTTCCTCCATTGTGACATCGCAATGCAGTTTTCCCCATTGTGACATCGCAATGCCCTTTCCCCCATTGTGACATCACAATGCCGTTTTCCCCATTGTGCCATCACAATGCCCTTTCCCCCATTGTGACATCACAATGCTGTTTTCCCCATTGTGACAACACAATGCCCTTTCCCCCATTGTGACATCACAAAGCCGTTTCCCCTATTGTGACATCACAATGCCGTTTCCCCATTGTGACATCACAATGCCCTTTCCCCCATTGTGACATCACAATGCCCTTTCCCCCATTGTGACATCACAATGCCCTTACCCCCATTGTGACATCACAATGCTGTTTTCCCCATTGTGCCATCACAATGCTCTTTCACCCATTGTGACATCACAATGCTGTTTCCCCTATTGTGACATCACAGCGCCGTTTTCCCCATTGTGACATCACAATGCCCTTTCCCCCATTGTGACATCAC
This sequence comes from Eleutherodactylus coqui, assembly GCF_035609145.1. Lineage (NCBI taxonomy): Eukaryota > Metazoa > Chordata > Amphibia > Anura > Eleutherodactylidae > Eleutherodactylus > Eleutherodactylus coqui. The sequence continues at coordinate 590,464 of NW_027102218.1, read as the reverse complement.
AATGCCGTTTCCCCCATTTGTGACATCACAATGCCGTTTTCCCCATTGTGACATCACAATGCAGTTTTCCCCATTGTGACATCACAATGCCGTTTTCCCCATTGTGACATCACAATGCCCTTTCCCCCATTGTGACATCACACTGCCATTTCCCCCATTGTGACATCACAATACCGTTTTCCCCATTGTGACATCACAATGCCCTTTCCCCAATTGTGACATCACAATGCCCTTTCCCCCATTGTGACATCACAATGCCGTTTTCCCCATTGTGCCATCACAATGCCCTTTCCCCCATTGTGACATCACAATGCCGTTTTCCCCATTGTGCCATCACAATGCCCCTTCCCCCATTGTGACATCACAATGCCGTTTCCCCCATTGTGACATCACAGTGCCGTTTTCCCCAGTGTGACATAACATTGCCCTTTCCCCCATTGTGACATCACAATGCTGTTTTCCCCATTGTGACATCACAATGCCCTTTCCCCCATTGTGACATCACAATGCCGTTTTCCCCATTGTGCCATCACAATGCCCCTTCCCCCATTGTGACATCACAATGCCGTTTCCCCCATTGTGACATCACAGTGCCGTTTTCCCCATTGTGCCATCACAATGCACTTTCCCCCATAGTGACATCACAATGCCGTTTTCCCCATTGTGCCATCACAATGCCCCTTCCCCCATTGTGACATCACAATGCTGTTTCCCCCATTGTGACATCACAGTGCCATTTTCCCCAGTGTGACATCACATTGCCCTTTCCCCCATTGTGACATCACAATGCTGTTTCCCCCATTGTGACATCACAAAGCTGTTTCCCCTATTGTGACATCACAATGCCGTTTTCCCCATTGTGACATCACAATGCCCTTTCCCCCATTGTGACATCACAATGCCCTTTCCCCCATTGTGACATCACAATGCCGTTTTCCCCATTGTGCCATCACAATGCCCTTTCCCCCATTGTGACATCACAATACCGTTTTCCCCATTGTGACATCACAATGCCCTTTCCCCAATTGTGACATCACAATGCCGTTTTCCCCATTGTGCCATCACAATGCCCCTTCCCCCATTGTGACATCACAATGCCGTTTCCCCCATTGTGACATCACAGTGCCGTTTTCCCCATTGTGACATCACAATGCTCTTTTCCCCATTGTGACATCACAATGCCCTTTCCCGTATTGTGACATCACAATGCCGTTTTCCCCATTGTGACATCACAATGCCATTTCCCCATTGTGACATCAGAATGCCCTTTCCCACATTGTGACATCACAATGCCCTTTCCCCCATTGTGACATCACAATGCCATTTCCACTATTGTGACATCACAATGCCGTTTTCCCCATTGTGACCTCATAATGCCCTTCCCCCATTGTGACATCACAATGACCTTTTCCCCATTGTGACATCACAATGGCCTTTCCCCCCATTGTGACATCACAATGCCATTTCCCCCATTGTGACATCACAATGCCATTTCCCCCATCATGACATCACAATGCCGTTTTCCCCATTGTGACATCACAATGCCCTTTCCCCCATTGTGACATCACAATGCCATTTCCCCCATTATGACATCACAATGCCGTTTTCCCATTGTGACATCACAATGCCCTTCCCCCCATTGTGACATCACAATGCCTTTTCCCCATTGTGACATCACAATGCCCTTTCCCCCATTGCGACATCACAATGCCATTTCCCCCATTGTGACATCACAATGCCCTTTCCCCCACTGTGACATCACAATGCCCTTTCCCCCATTGTGACATCACAATGCCATTTCCCCCATTGTGACATCACAATGCCATTTCCCCCATTGTGACATCACGATTCCCTTTCCCCCATTGTGATATCACAATGCCCTTTCCCCAATTGTGACATCACAAAGCTGTTTCCCCTATTGTGACATCACAATGCCATTTTCCCCATTGTGACATCACAATGCCCTTTCCCCCATTGTGACATCACAATGCCCATTCCCCCATTGTGACATCACAATGCCGTTTTCCCCATTGTGCCATCACAATGCCCTTTCCCCCATTGTGACATCACAATGCCGTTTTCCCCATTGTGTCATCACAATGCCCTTTCTCCCATTGTGACATCACAATGCCCTTTCCCCCATTGTGACATCAGAATGCCCTTTCCCCCAATATGACATCACAGTGCCCTTTCCCCCATTGTGATATCACAATGCCGTTTTCCCCATTGTGACATCACAATGCCCTTTCCCCCATTGTGACATCACAATGCCCTTTCCCCCATTGTGACATCACAATGCCATTTCCCCCATTGTGACATCACCATGCCGTTTTCCCCATTGTGACATCACAATGCCATTTCCCCCATTGTGACATCACAATGCCCTTTCCCCCATTGTGACATCACAATGCCATTTCCCCCATTGTGACATCACAATGCTGTTTTCCCCATTGTGACATCACAATGCCCTTTCTCCATTGTGACATCACAATGCCCTTTCCCCCATTGTGACATCACAATGCCATTTCCCCAATTATGACATCACAATGCCGTTTTCCCATTGTGACATCACAATGCCCTTCCCCCCCATTGTGATATCACAATGCCCTTTCCCCCATTGTGACATCACAATGACGTTTCCCCTATTGTGACATCACAATGCCGTTTTCCCCATTGTGACATCACAATGCCCTTTCCCCCATTGTGACATCACAATGCCCTTTCCCCCATTATGACATCACAATGCCCTTCCCCCATTGTGACATCACAATGCCCTTTCCCCCATTGTGACATCACAATGCCCTTTCCCCCATTGTGACATCACAATGCCGTTTCCCCTATTGTGACATCACTATGCCGTTTTCCTCATTGTGACATCACAATGCCATTTCCCCATTATGACATCACAATGCCCTTTCCCACATTGTGACCTCACAATGCCCTTTCCGCCATTGTGACATCACAATGCCATTTCCCCTATTGTGACATCACAATGCCGTTTTCCCCATTGTGCCATCACAATGCCCCTTCCCCCATTGTGACATCACAATGCCGTTTCCCCCATTGTGACATCACAGTGCCGTTTTCCCCAGTGTGACATCACAATGCCCTTTCCCCCATTGTGACATCACAAAGCCGTTTCCCCTATTGTGACATCACAATGCCGTTTTCCCCATTGTGACATCACAATGCAGTTTTCCCCATTGTGACATCACAATGCCGCTTTCCCCATTGTGACATCACAATGCCCTTTCCCCCATTGTGACATCACACTGCCATTTCCCCCATTGTGACATCATAATGCCCTTTCCCGCATTGTGACATCATAATGCTGTTTTCCCCATTGTGACATCACAATGCCCTTTCCCCCATTGTGACATCACAAAGCTGTTTCCCCTATTGTGACATCACAATGCTGTTTTCCCCATTGTGACATCACAATGCCCTTTCCCCCATTGTGACATCACAATGCCGTTTCCCCCATTTGTGACATCACAATGCCGTTTTCCCCATTGTGACATCACAATGCAGTTTTCCCCATTGTGACATCACAATGCCGCTTTCCCCATTGTGACATCACAATGCCCTTTCCCCCATTGTGACATCACACTGCCATTTCCCCCATTGTGACATCATAATGCCCTTTCCCGCATTGTGACATCATAATGCTGTTTTCCCCATTGTGACATCACAATGCCCTTTCCCCCATTGTGACATCACAAAGCTGTTTCCCCTATTGTGACATCACAATGCTGTTTTCCCCATTGTGACATCACAATGCCCTTTCCCCCATTGTGACATCACAATGCCCTTTCCCCCATTGTGACATTACAATGCCGTTTTCCCCATTGTGCCATCACAATGCCCTTTCCCCCATTGTGACATCACAAAGCTGTTTCCTCTATTGTGACATCACAATGCTGTTTTCCCCATTGTGACATCACAATGCCCTTTCCCCCATTGTGACAACACAATGCCGTTTTCCCCATTGTGCCATCACAATGCCCTTTCCTCCATTGTGACATCACAATGCCCTTTCCCCCATTGTGACATCACAATGCCCTTCCCCCCATTGTGACATCACAGTGCCGTTTTCCCCATTGTGACATCACAAGGCTCTTTTCCCCATTGTGACATCACAATGCCCTTTCCCGTATTGGGACATCACAATGCCGTTTTCCCCATTGTGACATCACAATGCCATTTCCCCATTGTGACATCAGAATGCCCTTTCCCACATTGTGACATCACAATGCCCTTTCCCCTATTGTGACATCACAATGCCATTTCCCCTATTGTGACATCACAATGCCGTTTTCCCCATTGTGACGTCATAATGCCCTTCCCCCATTGTGACATCACAATGCCCTTTCCCCCCATTGTGACATCACAATGCCCTTTCCCCCATTGTGACATCACAATGCCATTTCCCCCATTGTGACATCACAATGCCATTTCCCCCATTATGACATCACAATGCCGTTTTCCCCATTGTGACATCACAATACCGTTTTCCCCATTGTGACATCACAATGCCCTTTCCCCAATTGTTACATCACAATGCCCTTTCCCCCATTGTGACATCACAATGCCGTTTTCCCCATTGTGCCATCACAATGCCCTTTCCCCCATTGTGACATCACAATGCCGTTTTCCCCATTGTGCCATCACAATGCCCCTTCCCCCATTGTGACATCACAATGCCGTTTCCCCCATTGTGACATCACAGTGCCGTTTTCCCCAGTGTGACATCACAATGCCATTTCCCCCATTGTGACATCACAATGCTGTTTTCCCCATTGTGACATCACAATGCCCTTTCCCCCATTGTGACATCACAAAGCCATTTCCCCTATTGTGACATCACAATGCCGTTTCCCCATTGTGACATCACAATGCCCTTTCCCCCATTGTGACATCACAATGCCCTTTCCCAAATTGTGACATCACAATGCCCTTACCCCCATTGTGACATCACAATGCCCTTTCCCCCATTGTGACATCACAAAGCTGTTTCCCCTATTGTGACATCACAATGCTGTTTTCCCCATTGTGACATCACAATGCCCTTTCCCCCATTGTGACAACACAATGCCGTTTTCCCCATTGTGCCATTACAATGCCCTTTCCTCCATTGTGACATCACAATGCCCTTTCCCCCATTGTGACATCACAGTGCCGGTTTCCCCATTGTGACATCACAATGCTCTTTTCCCAATTGTGACATCACAATGCCCTTTCCCGTATTGTGACATCACAATGCCGTTTTCCCCATTGTGACATCACAATGCCATTTCCCCCATTGTGACATCACAATGCCATTTCCCCCATTATGACATCACAATGCCGTTTTCCCCATTGTGATATCACAATGCCCTTTCCCCCATTGTGACATCACAATACCATTTCCCCAATTATGACATCACAATGCCGTTTTCCCATTGTGACATCACAATGCCCTTCCCCCCATTGTGACATCACAATGCCTTTTCCCCATTGTGACATCACAATGCACTTTTCCCCATTGTGATATCACATAGCCCTTTCATCCATTGTGACATCACAATGCCCTTTCCCCCATTGTGACATCACAATGCCCTTTCCCCCATTGCGACATCACAATGCCATTTCCCCCATTGTGACATCACATTGCCCTTTCCCCCACTGTGACATCACAATGCCATTTCCCCCATTGTGACATCACAATGCCATTTCCCCCATTATGACATCACAATGCCGTTTTCCCCATTGTGATATCACAATGCCCTTTCCCCCATTGTGACATCACAATACCATTTCCCCAATTATGACATCACAATGCCGTTTTCCCATTGTGACATCACAATGCCCTTCCCCCCATTGTGACATCACAATGCCTTTTCCCCATTGTGACATCACAATGCACTTTTCCCCATTGTGATATCACATAGCCCTTTCATCCATTGTGACATCACAATGCCCTTTCCCCCATTGTGACATCACAATGCCCTTTCCCCCATTGCGACATCACAATGCCATTTCCCCCATTGTGACATCACATTGCCCTTTCCCCCACTGTGACATCACAATGCCCTTTCCTCCATTGTGACATCACAATGCCATTTCCCCCATTGTGACATCACAATTCCCTTTCCCCCATTGTGACATCACAATGCCCTCTCCCCCATTGTGACATCACAAAGCTGTCTCCCCTATTGTGACATCACAATGCCGTTTTCCCCATTGTGACATCACAATGCCCTTTCCCCCATTGTGACATCACAATGCCCTTTCCCCCATTGTGACATCACAATGCCGTTTTCCCCATTGTGCCATCACAATGCCCTTTCCCCCATTGTGACATCACAATGCCCTTTTCCCCATTGTTACATCACCATGCCGTTTTCCCCATTGTGACATCACAATGCCCTTTCCCCCATTGTGACATCACAATGCCCTTTCCCCCATTGTGACATCACAATGCCATTTCCCCCATTGTGACATCACAATGCCCTTTCCCCCATTGTGACATCACCATGCCGTTTTCCCCATTGTGACATCACAATGCCCTTTCCCCCATTGTGACATCACAATGCCATTTCCCCCATTGTGACATCACAATGCCCTTTCCCCCATTGTGACATCACCATGCCGTTTTCCCCATTGTGACATCACAATGCCCTTTCCCCCATTGTGACATCACAATGCTGTTTCCCCTATTGTGACATCACAATGCCCTTTCCCCATTGTGATATCACAATGCCATTTCCCCATTGTGACATCACAATGCCCTTTCCCACATTATGACATCACAATGCCCTTTCCCCCATTGTGACATCACAATGCAGTTTCCCTCCATTGTGACATCACAATGGCCTTTCCCCCATTGTGACATCACAATGCCCTTTCTCCCATTGTGACATCACAATGCCATTTGCCCCATTGTGACATTACAATGCCCTTTCCTCCATTGTGACATCGCAATGCAGTTTTCCCCATTGTGACATCGCAATGCCCTTTCCCCCATTGTGACATCACAATGCCGTTTTCCCCATTGTGCCATCACAATGCCCTTTCCCCCATTGTGACATCACAATGCTGTTTTCCCCATTGTGACAACACAATGCCCTTTCCCCCATTGTGACATCACAAAGCCGTTTCCCCTATTGTGACATCACAATGCCGTTTCCCCATTGTGACATCACAATGCCCTTTCCCCCATTGTGACATCACAATGCCCTTTCCCCCATTGTGACATCACAATGCCCTTACCCCCATTGTGACATCACAATGCTGTTTTCCCCATTGTGCCATCACAATGCTCTTTCACCCATTGTGACATCACAATGCTGTTTCCCCTATTGTGACATCACAGCGCCGTTTTCCCCATTGTGACATCACAATGCCCTTTCCCCCATTGTGACATCACAATGCCGTTTCCCCCATTTGTGACATCACAATGCCGTTTTCCCCATTGTGACATCACAATGCAGTTTTCCCCATTGTGACATCACAATGCCGTTTTCCCCATTGTGACATCACAATGCCCTTTCCCCCATTGTGACATCACACTGCCATTTCCCCCATTGTGACATCACAATACCGTTTTCCCCATTGTGACATCACAATGCCCTTTCCCCAATTGTGACATCACAATGCCCTTTCCCCCATTGTGACATCACAATGCCGTTTTCCCCATTGTGCCATCACAATGCCCTTTCCCCCATTGTGACATCACAATGCCGTTTTCCCCATTGTGCCATCACAATGCCCCTTCCCCCATTGTGACATCACAATGCCGTTTCCCCCATTGTGACATCACAGTGCCGTTTTCCCCAGTGTGACATAACATTGCCCTTTCCCCCATTGTGACATCACAATGCTGTTTTCCCCATTGTGACATCACAATGCCCTTTCCCCCATTGTGACATCACAATGCCGTTTTCCCCATTGTGCCATCACAATGCCCCTTCCCCCATTGTGACATCACAATGCCGTTTCCCCCATTGTGACATCACAGTGCCGTTTTCCCCATTGTGCCATCACAATGCACTTTCCCCCATAGTGACATCACAATGCCGTTTTCCCCATTGTGCCATCACAATGCCCCTTCCCCCATTGTGACATCACAATGCTGTTTCCCCCATTGTGACATCACAGTGCCATTTTCCCCAGTGTGACATCACATTGCCCTTTCCCCCATTGTGACATCACAATGCTGTTTCCCCCATTGTGACATCACAAAGCTGTTTCCCCTATTGTGACATCACAATGCCGTTTTCCCCATTGTGACATCACAATGCCCTTTCCCCCATTGTGACATCACAATGCCCTTTCCCCCATTGTGACATCACAATGCCGTTTTCCCCATTGTGCCATCACAATGCCCTTTCCCCCATTGTGACATCACAATACCGTTTTCCCCATTGTGACATCACAATGCCCTTTCCCCAATTGTGACATCACAATGCCGTTTTCCCCATTGTGCCATCACAATGCCCCTTCCCCCATTGTGACATCACAATGCCGTTTCCCCCATTGTGACATCACAGTGCCGTTTTCCCCATTGTGACATCACAATGCTCTTTTCCCCATTGTGACATCACAATGCCCTTTCCCGTATTGTGACATCACAATGCCGTTTTCCCCATTGTGACATCACAATGCCATTTCCCCATTGTGACATCAGAATGCCCTTTCCCACATTGTGACATCACAATGCCCTTTCCCCCATTGTGACATCACAATGCCATTTCCACTATTGTGACATCACAATGCCGTTTTCCCCATTGTGACCTCATAATGCCCTTCCCCCATTGTGACATCACAATGACCTTTTCCCCATTGTGACATCACAATGGCCTTTCCCCCCATTGTGACATCACAATGCCATTTCCCCCATTGTGACATCACAATGCCATTTCCCCCATCATGACATCACAATGCCGTTTTCCCCATTGTGACATCACAATGCCCTTTCCCCCATTGTGACATCACAATGCCATTTCCCCCATTATGACATCACAATGCCGTTTTCCCATTGTGACATCACAATGCCCTTCCCCCCATTGTGACATCACAATGCCTTTTCCCCATTGTGACATCACAATGCCCTTTCCCCCATTGCGACATCACAATGCCATTTCCCCCATTGTGACATCACAATGCCCTTTCCCCCACTGTGACATCACAATGCCCTTTCCCCCATTGTGACATCACAATGCCATTTCCCCCATTGTGACATCACAATGCCATTTCCCCCATTGTGACATCACGATTCCCTTTCCCCCATTGTGATATCACAATGCCCTTTCCCCAATTGTGACATCACAAAGCTGTTTCCCCTATTGTGACATCACAATGCCATTTTCCCCATTGTGACATCACAATGCCCTTTCCCCCATTGTGACATCACAATGCCCATTCCCCCATTGTGACATCACAATGCCGTTTTCCCCATTGTGCCATCACAATGCCCTTTCCCCCATTGTGACATCACAATGCCGTTTTCCCCATTGTGTCATCACAATGCCCTTTCTCCCATTGTGACATCACAATGCCCTTTCCCCCATTGTGACATCAGAATGCCCTTTCCCCCAATATGACATCACAGTGCCCTTTCCCCCATTGTGATATCACAATGCCGTTTTCCCCATTGTGACATCACAATGCCCTTTCCCCCATTGTGACATCACAATGCCCTTTCCCCCATTGTGACATCACAATGCCATTTCCCCCATTGTGACATCACCATGCCGTTTTCCCCATTGTGACATCACAATGCCATTTCCCCCATTGTGACATCACAATGCCCTTTCCCCCATTGTGACATCACAATGCCATTTCCCCCATTGTGACATCACAATGCTGTTTTCCCCATTGTGACATCACAATGCCCTTTCTCCATTGTGACATCACAATGCCCTTTCCCCCATTGTGACATCACAATGCCATTTCCCCAATTATGACATCACAATGCCGTTTTCCCATTGTGACATCACAATGCCCTTCCCCCCCATTGTGATATCACAATGCCCTTTCCCCCATTGTGACATCACAATGACGTTTCCCCTATTGTGACATCACAATGCCGTTTTCCCCATTGTGACATCACAATGCCCTTTCCCCCATTGTGACATCACAATGCCCTTTCCCCCATTATGACATCACAATGCCCTTCCCCCATTGTGACATCACAATGCCCTTTCCCCCATTGTGACATCACAATGCCCTTTCCCCCATTGTGACATCACAATGCCGTTTCCCCTATTGTGACATCACTATGCCGTTTTCCTCATTGTGACATCACAATGCCATTTCCCCATTATGACATCACAATGCCCTTTCCCACATTGTGACCTCACAATGCCCTTTCCGCCATTGTGACATCACAATGCCATTTCCCCTATTGTGACATCACAATGCCGTTTTCCCCATTGTGCCATCACAATGCCCCTTCCCCCATTGTGACATCACAATGCCGTTTCCCCCATTGTGACATCACAGTGCCGTTTTCCCCAGTGTGACATCACAATGCCCTTTCCCCCATTGTGACATCACAAAGCCGTTTCCCCTATTGTGACATCACAATGCCGTTTTCCCCATTGTGACATCACAATGCCCTTTCCCCCATTGTGACATCACAATGCCCTTTCCCCCATTGTGACATTACAATGCCGTTTTCCCCATTGTGCCATCACAATGCCCTTTCCCCCATTGTGACATCACAATGCTGTTTCCCCTATTGTGACATCACAGCGCTGTTTTCCCCATTGTGACATCACAATGCCCTTTCCCCCATTGTGACATCACAATGCCGTTTCCCCCATTTGTGACATCACAATGCCGTTTTCCCCATTGTGACATCACAATGCAGTTTTCCCCATTGTGACATCACAATGCCGCTTTCCCCATTGTGACATCACAATGCCCTTTCCCCCATTGTGACATCACACTGCCATTTCCCCCATTGTGACATCATAATGCCCTTTCCCGCATTGTGACATCATAATGCTGTTTTCCCCATTGTGACATCACAATGCCCTTTCCCCCATTGTGACATCACAAAGCTGTTTCCCCTATTGTGACATCACAATGCTGTTTTCCCCATTGTGACATCACAATGCCCTTTCCCCCATTGTGACATCACAATGCCCTTTCCCCCATTGTGACATTACAATGCCGTTTTCCCCATTGTGCCATCACAATGCCCTTTCCCCCATTGTGACATCACAAAGCTGTTTCCTCTATTGTGACATCACAATGCTGTTTTCCCCATTGTGACATCACAATGCCCTTTCCCCCATTGTGACAACACAATGCCGTTTTCCCCATTGTGCCATCACAATGCCCTTTCCTCCATTGTGACATCACAATGCCCTTTCCCCCATTGTGACATCACAATGCCCTTCCCCCCATTGTGACATCACAGTGCCGTTTTCCCCATTGTGACATCACAAGGCTCTTTTCCCCATTGTGACATCACAATGCCCTTTCCCGTATTGGGACATCACAATGCCGTTTTCCCCATTGTGACATCACAATGCCATTTCCCCATTGTGACATCAGAATGCCCTTTCCCACATTGTGACATCACAATGCCCTTTCCCCTATTGTGACATCACAATGCCATTTCCCCTATTGTGACATCACAATGCCGTTTTCCCCATTGTGACGTCATAATGCCCTTCCCCCATTGTGACATCACAATGCCCTTTCCCCCCATTGTGACATCACAATGCCCTTTCCCCCATTGTGACATCACAATGCCATTTCCCCCATTGTGACATCACAATGCCATTTCCCCCATTATGACATCACAATGCCGTTTTCCCCATTGTGACATCACAATGCCCTTTCCCCCATTGTGACATCACAATGCCATTTCCCCAATTATGACATCACAATGCCGTTTTCCCATTGTGACATCACAATGCCCTTCCCCCCATTGTGACATCACAATGCCTTTTCCCCATTGTGACATCACAATGCACTTTTCCCCATTGTGATATCACATAGCCCTTTCATCCATTGTGACATCACAATGCCCTTTCCCCCATTGTGACATCACAATGCCCTTTCCCCCATTGCGACATCACAATGCCATTTCCCCCATTGTGACATCACATTGCCCTTTCCCCCACTGTGACATCACAATGCCCTTTCCTCCATTGTGACATCACAATGCCATTTCCCCCATTGTGACATCACAATGCCATTTCCCCCATTGTGACATCACAATTCCCTTTCCCCCATTGTGACATTACAATGCCCTCTCCCCCATTGTGACATCACAAAGCTGTTTCCCCTATTGTGACATCACAATGCCCTTTCCCCCATTGTGACATCACAATACCCTTTCCCCCACTGTGACATCACAATGCCCTTTCCCCCATTGTGACATCACAATGCCATTTCCCCCATTGTGACATCACAATGCCATTTCCCCCATTGTGACATCACGATTCCCTTTCCCCCATTGTGGTATCACAATGCCCTTTCCCCAATTGTGACATCACAAAGCTGTTTCCCCTATTGTGACATCACAATGCCGTTTTCCCCATTGTGACATCACAATGCCCTTTCCCCCATTGTGACATCACAATGCCCATTCCCCCATTGTGACATCACAATGCCGTTTTCCCCATTGTGCCATCACAATGCCCTTTCCCCCATTGTGACATCACAATGCCGTTTTCCCCATTGTGTCATCACAATGCCCTTTCCCCCATTGTGACATCACAATGCCCTTTCCCCCATTGTGACATCAAAATGCCCTTTCCCCCATTATGACATCACAGTGCCCTTTCCCCCATTGTGACATCACAATGCCATTTCCCCCATTGTGACATCACAATGCCGTTTTCCCCATTGTGACATCACAATGCCATTTCCCCCATTGTGACATCACAATGCCCTTTCCCCCATTGTGACATCACAATGCCATTTCCCCCATTGTGACATCACAATGCTGTTTTCCCCATTGTGACATCACAATGCCCTTTCTCCATTGTGACATCACAATGCCCTTTCCCCCATTGTGACATCACAATGCCATTTCCCCAATTATGACATCACAATGCCGTTTTCCCATTGTGACATCACAATGCCCTTCCCCCCCATTGTGATATCACAATGCCCTTTCCCCCATTGTGACATCACAATGACGTTTCCCCTATTGTGACATCACAATGCCGTTTTCCCCATTGTGACATCACAATGCCCTTTCCCCCATTGTGACATCACAATGCCCTTTCCCCCATTATGACATCACAATGCCCTTCCCCCATTGTGACATCACAATGCCCTTTCCCCCATTGTGACATCACAATGCCCTTTCCCCCATTGTGACATCACAATGCCGTTTCCCCTATTGTGACATCACTATGCCGTTTTCCTCATTGTGACATCACAATGCCATTTCCCCATTATGACATCACAATGCCCTTTCCCACATTGTGACCTCACAATGCCCTTTCCGCCATTGTGACATCACAATGCCATTTCCCCTATTGTGACATCACAATGCCGTTTTCCCCATTGTGCCATCACAATGCCCCTTCCCCCATTGTGACATCACAATGCCGTTTCCCCCATTGTGACATCACAGTGCCGTTTTACCCAGTGTGACATCACAATGCCCTTTCCCCCATTGTGACATCACAATGCTGTTTTCCCCATTGTGACATCACAATGCCCTTTCCCCCATTGTGACATCACAAAGCCGTTTCCCCTATTGTGACATCACAATGCCGTTTTCCCCATTGTGACATCACAATGCCCTTTCCCCCATTTTGACATCACAATGCCCTTTCCCCCATTGTGACATTACAATGCCGTTTTCCCCATTGTGCCATCACAATGCCCTTTCCCCCATTGTGACATCACAGTGCTGTTTCCCCTATTGTGACATCACAGCGCTGTTTTTCCCATTGTGACATCACAATGCCCTTTCCCCCATTGTGACATCACAATGCCGTTTCCCCCATTTGTGACATCACAATGCCGTTTTCCCCATTGTGACATCACAATGCAGTTTTCCCCATTGTGACATCACAATGCCGCTTTCCCCATTGTGACATCACAATGCCCTTTCCCCCATTGTGACATCACACTGCCATTTCCCCCATTGTGACATCATAATGCCCTTTCCCCCATTGTGATATCACAATGCTGTTTTCCCCATTGTGACATCACAATGCCCTTTCCCCCATTGTGACATCACAAAGCTGTTTCCCCTATTGTGACATCACAATGCTGTTTCCCCCATTGTGACATCACAATGCCCTTTCCCCCATTGTGACATTACAATGCCGTTTTCCCCATTGTGCCATCACAATGCCCTTTCCCCCATTGTGACATCACAAAGCTGTTTCCCCTATTGTGACATCACAATGCTGTTTTCCCCATTGTGACATCACAATGCCCTTTCCCCCATTGTGACAACACAATGCCGTTTTCCCCATTGTGCCATCACAATGCCCTTTCCTCCATTGTGACATCACAATGCCCTTTCCCCCATTGTGACATCACAATGCCCTTTCCTCCATTGTGACATCACAGTGCCGTTTTCCCCATTGTGACATCACAATGCTCTTTTCCCCATTGTGACATCACAATGCCCTTTCCCGTATTGTGACATCACAATGCCGTTTTCCCCATTGTGACATCACAATGCCATTTCCCCATTGTGACATCAGAATGCCCTTTCCCACATTGTGACATCACAATGCCCTTTCCCCCATTGTGACATCACAATGCCATTTCCCCTATTGTGACATCACAATGCCGTTTTCCCCATTGTGACGTCATAATGCCCTTCCCCCATTGTGACATCACAATGCCCTTTCCCCCCATTGTGACATCACAATGCCCTTTCCCCCATTGTGACATCACAATGCCATTTCCCCCATTGTGACATCACAATGCCATTTCCCCCATTATGACATCACAATGCCGTTTTCCCCATTGTGACATCACAATGCCCTTTCCCCCATTGTGACATCACAATGCCATTTCCCCAATTATGACATCACAATGCCGTTTTCCCATTGTGACATCACAATGCCCTTCCCCCCATTGTGACATCACAATGCCTTTTCCCCATTGTGACATCACAATGCACTTTTCCCCATTGTGATATCACATAGCCCTTTCATCCATTGTGACATCACAATGCCCTTTCCCCCATTGTGACATCACAATGCCCTTTCCCCCATTGCGACATCACAATGCCATTTCCCCCATTGTGACATCACATTGCCCTTTCCCCCACTGTGACATCACAATGCACTTTCCTCCATTGTGACATCACAATGCCATTTCCCCCATTGTGACATCACAATGCCATTTCCCCCATTGTGACATCACAATTCCCTTTCCCCCATTGTGACATTACAATGCCCTCTCCCCCATTGTGACATCACAAAGCTGTATCCCCTATTGTGACATCACAATGCCGTTTTCCCCATTGTGACATCACAATGCCCTTTCCCCCATTGTGACATCACAATGCCCCTTCCCCCATTGTGACATCACAATGCCGTTTTCCCCATCGTGCCATCACAATGCCCTTTCCCCCATTGTGACATCACAATGCCCTTTTCCCCATTGTTACATCACAATGCCATTTCCCCCATTGTGACATCACAATGCCCTTTCCCCCATTGTGACATCACCATGCCGTTTTCCCCATTGTGACATCACAATGCCCTTTCCCCCATTGTGACATCACAATGCATTTCCCCCATTGTGACATCACAATGCCCTTTCCCCCATTGTGACATCACCATGCCGTTTTCCCCATTGTGACATCACAATGCCCTTTCCCCCCTTGTGACATCACAATGCTGTTTCCCCTATTGTGACATCACAATGCCCTTTCCCCCATTGTGATATCACAATGCCATTTCCCCATTGTGACATCACAATGCCCTTTCCCACATTATGACATCACAATGCCCTTTCCCCCATTGTGACATCACAATGCAGTTTCCCTCCATTGTGACATCACAATGGCCTTTCCCCCATTGTGACATCACAATGCCCTTTCTCCCATTGTGACATCACAATGCCATTTGCCCCATTGTGACATTACAATGCCCTTTCCTCCATTGTGACATCGCAATGCAGTTGTCCCCATTGTGACATCACAATGCCCTTTCCCCCATTGTGACATCACAATGCCGTTTTCCCCATTGTGCCATCACAATGCCCTTTCCCCCATTGTGACATCACAATGCCGTTTTCCCCATTGTGCCATCACAATGCCCCTTCCCCCATTGTGACATCACAATGCCGTTTCCCCCATTGTGACATCACAGTGCCGTTTTCCCCAGTGTGACATCACAATGCCCTTTCCCCCATTGTGACATCACAATGCTGTTTTCCCCATTGTGACATCACAATGCCCTTTCCCCCATTGTGACATCACAAAGCCGTTTCCCCTATTGTGACATCACAATGCCGTTTCCCCATTGTGACATCACAATGCCCTTTCCCCCATTGTGACATCACAATGCCCTTTCCCTCATTGTGACATCACAATGCTGTTTCCCCTATTGTGACATCACAGCGCCGTTTTCCCCATTGTGACATCGCAATGCCCTTTCCCCCATTGTGACATCACAATGCCGTTTCCCCCATTTGTGACATCACAATGCCGTTTTCCCCATTGTGACATCACAATGCAGTTTTCCCCATTGTGACATCACAATGCCGTTTTCCCCATTGTGACATCACAATGCCCTTTCCCCCATTGTGACATCACAATACCGTTTTCCCCATTGTGCCATCACAATGCCCCTTCCCCCATTGTGACATCACAATGCCGTTTCCCCCATTGTGACATCACAGTGCCGTTTTCCCCAGTGTGACATCACAATGCCCTTTCCCCCATTGTGACATCACAATGCTGTTTTCCCCATTGTGACATCACAATGCCCTTTCCCCCATTGTGACATCACAAAGCCGTTTCCCCTATTGTGACATCACAATGCCGTTTCCCCATTGTGACATCACAATGCCCTTTCCCCCATTGTGACATCACAATGCCCTTTCCCAAATTGTGACATCACAATGCCCTTACCCCCATTGTGACATCACAATGCCGTTTTCCCCATTGTGACATCACAATGCCCTTTCCCCCATTGTGACATCACAATGCCCTTTCCCCCATTATGACATCACAATGCCCTTCCCCCATTGTGACATCACAATGCCCTTTCCCCCATTGTGACATCACAATGCCCTTTCCCCCATTGTGACATCACAATGCCGTTTCCCCTATTGTGACATCACTATGCCGTTTTCCTCATTGTGACATCACAATGCCATTTCCCCATTATGACATCACAATGCCCTTTCCCACATTGTGACCTCACAATGCCCTTTCCGCCATTGTGACATCACAATGCCATTTCCCCTATTGTGACATCACAATGCCGTTTTCCCCATTGTGCCATCACAATGCCCCTTCCCCCATTGTGACATCACAATGCCGTTTCCCCCATTGTGACATCACAGTGCCGTTTTACCCAGTGTGACATCACAATGCCCTTTCCCCCATTGTGACATCACAATGCTGTTTTCCCCATTGTGACATCACAATGCCCTTTCCCCCATTGTGACATCACAAAGCCGTTTCCCCTATTGTGACATCACAATGCCGTTTTCCCCATTGTGACATCACAATGCCCTTTCCCCCATTTTGACATCACAATGCCCTTTCCCCCATTGTGACATTACAATGCCGTTTTCCCCATTGTGCCATCACAATGCCCTTTCCCCCATTGTGACATCACAGTGCTGTTTCCCCTATTGTGACATCACAGCGCTGTTTTCCCCATTGTGACATCACAATGCCCTTTCCCCCATTGTGACATCACAATGCCGTTTCCCCCATTTGTGACATCACAATGCCGTTTTCCCCATTGTGACATCACAATGCAGTTTTCCCCATTGTGACATCACAATGCCGCTTTCCCCATTGTGACATCACAATGCCCTTTCCCCCATTGTGACATCACACTGCCATTTCCCCCATTGTGACATCATAATGCCCTTTCCCCCATTGTGACATCACAATGCTGTTTTCCCCACTGTGACATCACAATGCCCTTTCCCCCATTGTGACATCACAAAGCTGTTTCCCCTATTGTGACATCACAATGCTGTTTTCCCCATTGTGACATCACAATGCCCTTTCCCCCATTGTGACATCACAAAGCTGTTTCCCCTATTGTGACATCACAATGCTGTTTTCCCCATTGTGACATCACAATGCCCTTTCCCCCATTGTGACAACACAATGCCGTTTTCCCCATTGTGCCATCACAATGCCCTTTCCTCCATTGTGACATCACAATGCCCTTTCCCCCATTGTGACATCACAATGCCCTTTCCTCCATTGTGACATCACAGTGCCGTTTTCCCCATTGTGACATCACAATGCTCTTTTCCCCATTGTGACATCACAATGCCCTTTCCCGTATTGTGACATCACAATGCCGTTTTCCCCATTGTGACATCACAATGCCATTTCCCCATTGTGACATCAGAATGCCCTTTCCCACATTGTGACATCACAATGCCCTTTCCCCCATTGTGACATCACAATGCCATTTCCCCTATTGTGACATCACAATGCCGTTTTCCCCATTGTGACGTCATAATGCCCTTCCCCCATTGTGACATCACAATGCCCTTTCCCCCCATTGTGACATCACAATGCCCTTTCCCCCATTGTGACATCACAATGCCATTTCCCCCATTGTGACATCACAATGCCATTTCCCCCATTATGACATCACAATGCCGTTTTCCCCATTGTGACATCACAATGCCCTTTCCCCCATTGTGACATCACAATGCCATTTCCCCAATTATGACATCACAATGCCGTTTTCCCATTGTGACATCACAATGCCCTTCCCCCCATTGTGACATCACAATGCCTTTTCCCCATTGTGACATCACAATGCACTTTTCCCCATTGTGATATCACATAGCCCTTTCATCCATTGTGACATCACAATGCCCTTTCCCCCATTGTGACATCACAATGCCCTTTCCCCCATTGCGACATCACAATGCCATTTCCCCCATTGTGACATCACATTGCCCTTTCCCCCACTGTGACATCACAATGCACTTTCCTCCATTGTGACATCACAATGCCATTTCCCCCATTGTGACATCACAATGCCATTTCCCCCATTGTGACATCACAATTCACTTTCCCCCATTGTGACATTACAATGCCCTCTCCCCCATTGTGACATCACAAAGCTGTATCCCCTATTGTGACATCACAATGCCGTTTTCCCCATTGTGACATCACAATGCCCTTTCCCCCATTGTGACATCACAATGCCCCTTCCCCCATTGTGACATCACAATGCCGTTTTCCCCATCGTGCCATCACAATGCCCTTTCCCCCATTGTGACATCACAATGCCCTTTTCCCCATTGTTACATCACAATGCCATTTCCCCCATTGTGACATCACAATGCCCTTTCCCCCATTGTGACATCACCATGCCGTTTTCCCCATTGTGACATCACAATGCCCTTTCCCCCATTGTGACATCACAATGCATTTCCCCCATTGTGACATCACAATGCCCTTTCCCCCATTGTGACATCACCATGCCGTTTTCCCCATTGTGACATCACAATGCCCTTTCCCCCCTTGTGACATCACAATGCTGTTTCCCCTATTGTGACATCACAATGCCCTTTCCCCCATTGTGATATCACAATGCCATTTCCCCATTGTGACATCACAATGCCCTTTCCCACATTATGACATCACAATGCCCTTTCCCCCATTGTGACATCACAATGCAGTTTCCCTCCATTGTGACATCACAATGGCCTTTCCCCCATTGTGACATCACAATGCCCTTTCTCCCATTGTGACATCACAATGCCATTTGCCCCATTGTGACATTACAATGCCCTTTCCTCCATTGTGACATCGCAATGCAGTTGTCCCCATTGTGACATCACAATGCCCTTTCCCCCATTGTGACATCACAATGCCGTTTTCCCCATTGTGCCATCACAATGCCCTTTCCCCCATTGTGACATCACAATGCCGTTTTCCCCATTGTGCCATCACAATGCCCCTTCCCCCATTGTGACATCACAATGCCGTTTCCCCCATTGTGACATCACAGTGCCGTTTTCCCCAGTGTGACATCACAATGCCCTTTCCCCCATTGTGACATCACAATGCTGTTTTCCCCATTGTGACATCACAATGCCCTTTCCCCCATTGTGACATCACAAAGCCGTTTCCCCTATTGTGACATCACAATGCCGTTTCCCCATTGTGACATCACAATGCCCTTTCCCCCATTGTGACATCACAATGCCCTTTCCCTCATTGTGACATCACAATGCTGTTTCCCCTATTGTGACATCACAGCGCCGTTTTCCCCATTGTGACATCGCAATGCCCTTTCCCCCATTGTGACATCACAATGCCGTTTCCCCCATTTGTGACATCACAATGCCGTTTTCCCCATTGTGACATCACAATGCAGTTTTCCCCATTGTGACATCACAATGCCGTTTTCCCCATTGTGACATCACAATGCCCTTTCCCCCACTGTGACATCACACTGCCATTTCCCCCATTGTGACATCACAATACCGTTTTCCCCATTGTGACATCACAATGCCCTTTCCCCAATTGTGACATCCCAATGCCCTTTCCCCAATTGTGACATCACAATGCCCTTTCCCCCATTGTGACATCACAATGCCGTTTTCCCCATTGTGCCATCACAATGCCCTTTCCCCCATTGTGACATCACAATACCGTTTTCCCCATTGTGCCATCACAATGCCCCTTCCCCCATTGTGACATCACAATGCCGTTTCCCCCATTGTGACATCACAGTGCCGTTTTCCCCAGTGTGACATCACAATGCCCTTTCCCCCATTGTGACATCACAATGCTGTTTTCCCCATTGTGACATCACAATGCCCTTTCCCCCATTGTGACATCACAAAGCCGTTTCCCCTATTGTGACATCACAATGCCGTTTCCCCATTGTGACATCACAATGCCCTTTCCCCCATTGTGACATCACAATGCCCTTTCCCAAATTGTGACATCACAATGCCCTTACCCCCATTGTGACATCACAATGCCGTTTTCCCCATTGTGACATCACAATGCTGTTTCCCCTATTGTCACATCACAATGCTGTTTTCCCTATTATGACATCACAATGCCCTTCCCCCATTGTGACATCACAATGCCCTTTCCCCCATTGTGACATCACAATGCCCTTTCCCCCATTGTGACATCACAATGCCCTTTCCCCCATTGTGACATCACAATGCCGTTTCCCCTATTGTGACATCACTATGCCGTTTTCCTCATTATGACATCACAATGCCATTTCCCCATTGTGACATCACAATGCCCTTTCCCACATTGTGACATCACAATGCCATTTCCCCTATTGTGACATCACAATGCCGTTTTCCCCATTGTGCCATCACAATGCCCCTTCCCCCATTGTCACATCACAATGCCGTTTCCCCCATTGTGACATCACAGTGCCGTTTTCCCCAGTGTGACATCACAATGCCCTTTCCCCCATTGTGACATCACAATGCTGTTTTCCCCATTGTGACATCACAATGCCCTTTCCCCCATTGTGACATAACAAAGCCGTTTTCCCCATTGTGACATCACAATACCCTTTCCCCCATTGTGACATAACAAAGCTGTTTCCCCTATTGTGACATCACAATGTCGTTTTCCCCATTGTGACATCACAATGCCCTTTCCCCCATTGTGACATCACAATGCCCTTTCCCCCATTGTGACATCACAATGCCGTTTTCCCCATTGTGCCATCACAATGCCCTTTCCCCCATTGTGACATCACAATGCTGTTTCCCCTATTGTGACATCACAGCGCTGTTTTCCCCATTGTGACATCACAATGCCCTTTCCCCCACTGTGACATCACAATGCCGTTTCCCCCATTTGTGACATCACAATGCCGTTTTCCCCATTGTGACATCACAATGCAGTTTTCCCCATTGTGACATCACAATGCCGTTTTCCCCATTGTGACATCACAATGCCCTTTCCCCCATTGTGACATCACACTGCCATTTCCCCCATTGTGACATCACAATACCGTTTTCCCCATTGTGACATCACAATGCCCTTTCCCCCATTGTGACATCATAATGCCCTTTCCCCCATTGTGACATCACAATGCTGTTTTCCCCATTGTGACATCACAATGCCCTTTCCCCCATTGTGACATCACAAAGCTGTTTCCCCTATTGTGACATCACAATGCTGTTTTCCCCATTGTGACATCATAATGCCCTTTCCCCCATTGTGACATCACAATGCCGTTTTCCCCATTGTGCCATCACAATGCCCTTTCCTCCATTGTGACATCACAATGCCCTTTCCCCCATTGTGACATCACAATGCCCTTTCCCCCATTGTGACATCACAGTGCCGTTTTCCCCATTGTGACATCACAATGCTCTTTTCCCCATTGTGACATCACAATTCCCTTTCCCGTATTGTGACATCACAATGCCGTTTTCCCCATTGTGACATCACAATGCCATTTCCCCATTGTGACATCAGAATGCCCTTTCCCACATTGTGACATCACAATGCCCTTTCCCCCATTGTGACATCACAATGCCATTTCCCCTATTGTGACATCACAATGCCGTTTTCCCCATTGTGACGTCATAATGCCCTTCCCCCATTGTGACATCCCAATGCCCTTTCCCCCATTGTGACATCACAATGGCCTTTCCCCCCATTGTGACATCACAATGCCATTTCCCCCATTGTGACATCACAATGCCATTTCCCCCATCATGACATCACAATGCCGTTTTCCCCATTGTGACATCACAATGCCCTTTCCCCCATTGTGACATCACAATGCCATTTCCCCCATTATGACATCACAATGCCGTTTTCCCATTGTGACATCACAATGCCCTTCCCCCCATTGTGACATCACAATGCCTTTTCCCCATTGTGACATCACAATGCCCTTTCCCCCATTGCGACATCACAATGCCATTTCCCCCATTGTGACATCACAATGCCCTTTCCCCCACTGTGACATCACAATGCCCTTTCCCCCATTGTGACATCACAATGCCATTTCCCCCATTGTGACATCACAATGCCATTTCCCCCATTGTGACATCACGATTCCCTTTCCCCCATTGTGATATCACAATGCCCTTTCCCCAATTGTGACATCACAAAGCTGTTTCCCCTATTGTGACATCACAATGCCGTTTTCCCCATTGTGACATCACAATGCCCTTTCCCCCATTGTGACATCACAATGCCGTTTTCCCCATTGTGACATCACAATGCCCTTTCCCCCATTGTGACATCACAATGCCCTTTCCCCCATTGTGACATCACAATGCCCTTTCCCCCATTATGACATCACAGTGCCCTTTCCTCCATTGTGATATCACAATGCCGTTTTCCCCATTGTGACATCACAATGCCCTTTTCCCCATTGTGACATCACAAAGCTGTTTCCCCTATTGTGACATCACAATGCCGTTTTCCCCATTGTGACATCACAATGCCCTTTCCCCCATTGTGACATCACAATGCCCTTTCCCCCATTGTGACATCACAATGCCGTTTTCCCCATTGTGCCATCACAATGCCATTTCCCCCATTGTGACATCACAATGCCCTTTCCCCCATTGTGACATCACAATGCCATTTCCCCCATTGTGACATCACAATGCTGTTTTCCCCATTGTGACATCACAATGCCCTTTGTCCATTGTGACATCACAATGCCCTTTCCCCCATTGTGACATCACAATGCCATTTCCCCAATTATGACATCACAATGCCGTTTTCCCATTGTGACATCACAATGCCCTTCCCCCCATTGTGATATCACAATGCCCTTTCCCCCATTGTGACATCACAATGACGTTTCCCCTATTGTGACATCACAATGCCGTTTCCCCTATTGTGACATCACTATGCCGTTTTACTCATTGTGAGATCACAATGCCATTTCCCCATTGTGACATCACAATGCCCTTTCCCACATTGTGACATCACAATGCCCTTTCCCACATTGTGACATCACAATGCCATTTCCCCTATTGTGACATCACAATGCCGTTTTCCCCATTGTGCCATCACAATGCCCCTTCCCCCATTGTGACATCACAATGCCGTTTCTCCCATTGTGACATCACAGTGCCGTCTTCCCCAGTGTGACATCACAATGCCCTTTCCCCCATTGTGACATCACAATGCTGTTTTCCCCATTGTGACATCACAATGCCCTTTCCTCCATTGTGACATAACAAAGCCGTTTCCCCTATTGTGACATCACAATGCTGTTTTCCCCATTGTGACATCACAATGCCCTTTCCCCCATTGTGACATCACAATGCCCTTTCCCACATTGTGACATCACAATGCCGTTTTCCCCATTGTGCCATCACAATGCCCTTTCCCCCATTGTGACATCACAATGCTGTTTCCCCTATTGTGACATCACAGCGCCGTTTTCCCCATTGTGACATCACAATGCCCTTTCCCCCATTGTGACATCACAATGCCGTTTTCCCCATTGTGACATCACAATGCAGTTTTCCCCATTGTGACATCACAATGCCGTTTTCCCCATTGTGACATCACAATGCCCTTTCCCGCATTGTGACATCACACTGCCATTTCCCCCATTGTGACATCACAATACCGTTTTCCCCATTGTGACATCACAATGCCCTTTCCCCCATTGTGACATCATAATGCCCTTTCCCCCATTGTGACATCACAATGCTGTTTTCCCCATTGTGACATCACAATGCCCTTTCCCCCATTGTGACATCACAAAGCTGTTTCCCCTATTGTGACATCACAATGCTGTTTTCCCCATTGTGACATCACAATGCCCTTTCCCCCATTGTGACAACACAATGCCGTTTTCCCCATTGTGACATCACAGTGTCGTTTTCCCCATTGTGACATCACAATGCTCTTTTCCCCATTGTGACATCACAATGCCCTTTCCTCCATTGTGACATCACAATGCCCTTTCCCCCATTTTGACATCACAATGCCCTTTCCCCCATTGTGACATCACAGTGCCGTTTTCCCCATTGTGACATCACAATGCTCTTTTCCCCATTGTGACTTCACAATGCCCTTTCCCGTATTGTGACATCACAATGCCGTTTTCCCCATTGTGACATCACAATGCCATTTCCCCATTGTGACATCAGAATGCCCTTTCCCACATTGTGACATCACAATGCCCTTTCCCCCATTGTGACATCACAATGCCATTTCCCCTATTGTGACATCACAATGCCGTTTTCCCCATTGTGACGTCATAATGCCCTTCCCCCATTGTGACATCACAATGCCCTTTCCCCCATTGTGACATCACAATGCCCTTTCCCCCCATTGTGACATCACAATGCCATTTCCCCCATTGTGACATCACAATGCCATTTCCCCCATTATGACATCACAAAGCCGTTTTCCCCATTGTGACATCACAATGCCCTTTCCCCCATTGTGACATCACAATGCCATTTCCCCCATTATAACATCACAATGCCGTTTTCCCATTGTGACATCACAATGCCCTTCCCCCCAATGTGACATCACAATGCCTTTTCCCCATTGTGACATCACAATGCCATTTCCCCCATTGTGACATCACGATTCCCTTTCCCCCATTGTGATATCACAATGCCCTCTCCCCAATTGTGACATCACAAAGCTGTTTCTCCATTGTGACATCACAATGCCGTTTTCCCCATTGTGACATCACAATGCCGTTTTCCCCATTGTGCCATCACAATGCCCTTTCCCCCATTGTGACATCACAATGCCGATTTCCCCATTGTGACATCACAATGCCCTTTCCCCCATTGTGACATCACAATGCCCTTTCCCCCATTGTGACATCACAATGCCCTTTCCCCCATTATGACATCACAGTGCCCTTTCCCCCATTGTGATATCACAATGCCGTTTTCCCCATTGTGACATCACAATGCCCTTTTCCCCATTGTGACATCACAATGCCATTTCCCCCATTGTGACATCACAATGCCCTTTCCCCCATTGTGACATCACAATGCCATTTCCCCCATTGTGACATCACAATGCTGTTTTCCCCATTGTGACATCACAATGCCCTTTCTCCATTGTGACATCACAATGCCCTTTCCCCCATTGTGACATCACAATGCCATTTCCCCAATTATGACATCACAATGCCGTTTTCCCATTGTGACATCACAATGCCCATCCCCCCCATTGTGATATCACAATGCCCTTTCCCCCATTGTGACACCACAATGACGTTTCCCCTAATGTGACATCACAATGCCGTTTTCCCCATTGTGACATCACAATGCCCTTTCCCCCATTGTGACATCACAATGCCCTTTCCCCCATTATAACATCACAATGCCCTTCCCCCATTGTGACATCACAATGCCCTTTCCCCCATTGTGACATCACAATGCCCTTTCCCCCATTGTGACATCACAATGCCATTTCCCCCATTGTGACATCACAATGCCGTTTCCCCTATTGTGACATCACTATGCCGTTTTCCTCATTGTGACATCACAATGCCATTTCCCCATTGTGACATCACAATGCCCTTTCCCACATTGTGACCTCACAATGCCCTTTCCGCCATTGTGACATCACAATGCCATTTCCCCTATTGTGACATCACAATGCCGTTTTCCCCATTGTGCCATCACAATGCCCCTTCCCCCATTGTGACATCACAATGCCGTTTCCCCCATTGTGACATCACAGTGCCGTTTTCCCCAGTGTGACATCACAATGCTGTTTTCCCCATTGTGACATCACAATGCCCTTTCCCCCATTGTGACATCAAAAAAGCCGTTTCCCCTATTGTGACATCACAATGCCGTTTTCCCCATTGTGACTTCACAATGCCCTTTCCCCCATCGTGACATCACAATGCCCTTTCCCCCATTGTGACATTACAATGCCGTTTTCCCCATTGTGCCATCACAATGCCCTTTCCCCCATTGTGACATCACAATGCTGTTTCCCCTATTGTGACATCACAGCGCCGTTTTCCCCATTGTGACATCACAATGCCCTTTCCCCCATTGTGACATCACAATGCCGTTTCCCCCATTTGTGACATCACAATGCCGTTTTCCCCATTGTGACATCACAATGCAGTTTTCCCCATTGTGACATCACAATGCCGTTTTCCCCATTGTGACATCACAATGCCCTTTCCCCCATTGTGACATCACACTGCCATTTCCCCCTTTGTGACATCACAATACCGTTTTCCCCATTGTGACATCACAATGCCCTTTCCCCAATTGTGACATCACAATGCCCTTTCCCCCATTGTGACATCACAATGCCGTTTTCCCCATTGTGCCATCACAATGCCCTTTCCCCCATTGTGACATCACAATACCGTTTTCCCCATTGTGCCATCACAATGCCCCTTCCCCCATTGTGACATCACAATGCCGTTTCCCCCATTGTGACATCACAGTGCCGTTTTCCCCAGTGTGACATCACAATGCCCTTTCCCCCATTGTGACATCACAATGCTGTTTTCCCCATTGTGACATCACAATGCCCTTTCCCCCATTGTGACATCACAAAGCCGTTTCCCCTATTGTGACATCACAATGCCGTTTCCCCATTGTGACATCACAATGCCCTTTCCCCAATTGTGACATCACAATGCTCTTTCCCAAATTGTGACATCACAGCGCCCTTACCCCCATTGTGACATCACAATGCCGTTTTCCCCATTGTGACATCACAATGCTGTTTCCCTATTGTCACATCACAATGCTGTTTTCCCCATTGTGACATCACAATGCACTTTCCCCCATTGTGACATCACAAAGCTGTTTCCCCTATTGTGACATCACAATGCCGTTTTCCCCATTGTGACATCACAATGCCCTTTCCCCCATTGTGACATCACAATGCCCTTTCCCCCATTGTGACATCACAATGCCGTTTTCCCCATTGTGCCATCACAATGCCGTTTCCCCCATTGTGACATCACAATGCCGTTTTCCCCATTGTGACATCACAATGCCCTTTCCCCCATTGTGACATCACAATGCCCTTTCCCCCATTGTGACATCACAATGCCATTTCCCCCATTGTGACATCACAATGCGATTTCCCCCATTGTGACATCACAATGCCCTTTCCCCCATTATGACATCACAGTGCCCTTTCCCCCATTGTGATATCACAATGCCGTTTTCCCCATTGTGACATCACAATGCCCTTTTCCCCATTGTGACATCACAATGCCATTTCCCCCATTGTGACATCACAATGCCCTTTCCCCCATTGTGACATCACAATGCCATTTCCCCCATTGTGACATCACAATGCTGTTTTCCCCATTGTGACATCACAATGCCCTTTCTCCATTGTGACATCACAATGCCCTTTCCCCCATTGTGCCATCACAATGCCATTTCCCCAATTATGACATCACAATGCCGTTTTCCCATTGTGACATCACAATGCCCTTCCCCCCATTGTGATATCACAATGCCCTTTCCCCCATTGTGACATCACAATGACGTTTCCTCTATTGTGACATCACAATGCCGTTATCCCCATTGTGACATCACAATGCCCTTTCCCCCATTGTGACATCACAATGCCCTTTCCCCCATTATGACATCACAATGCCCTTCCCCCATTGTGACATCACAATGCCCTTTCCCCCATTGTGACATCACAATGCCCTTTCCCCCATTGTGACATCACAATGCCATTTCCCCCATTGTGACATCACAATGCCGTTTCCCCTATTGTGACATCACTATGCCGTTTTCCTCATTGTGACATCACAATGCCATTTCCCCATTGTGACATCACAATGCCCTTTCCCACATTGTGACATCACAATGCCTTTTCCCACATTGTGACATCACAATGCCATTTCCCCTATTGTGACATCACAATGCCGTTTTCCCCATTGTGCCATCACAATGCCCCTTCCCCCATTGTGACATCACAATGCCGTTTCCCCCATTGTGACATCACAGTGCCGTCTTCCCCAGTGTGACATCACAATGCCCTTTCCCCCATTGTGACATCACAATGCTGTTTTCCCCATTGTGACATCACAATGCCCTTTCCCCCATTGTGACATAACAAAGCCGTTTCCCCTATTGTGACATCACAATGCCGTTTTCCCCATTGTGACATCACAATGCCCTTTCCCCCATTGTGACATCACAATGCCCTTTCCCACATTGTGACATCACAATGCCGTTTTCCCCATTGTGCCATCACAATGCCCTTTCCCCCATTGTGACATCACAATGCTGTTTCTCCTATTGTGACATCACAGCGCCGTTTTCCCCATTGTGACATCACAATGCCCTTTCCCCCATTGTGACATCACAATGCCGTTTCCCCATTTGTGACATCACAATGCCGTTTTCCCCATTGTGACATCACAATGCAGTTTTCCCCATTGTGACATCACAATGCCGTTTTCCCCATTGTGACTTCACAATGCCCTTTCCCCCATTGTGACATCATAATGCCCTTTCCCCCATTGTGACATCACAATGCTGTTTTCCCCATTGTGACATCACAATGCCCTTTCCCCCATTGTGACATCACAAAGCTGTTTCCCCTATTGTGACATCACAATGCTGTTTTCCCCATTGTGACATCACAATGCCCTTTCCCCCATTGTGACAACACAATGCCGTTTTCCACATTGTGCCATCACAATGCCCTTTCCTCCATTGTGACATCACAATGCCCTTTCCCCCATTGTGACATCACAATGCCCTTTCCCCCATTGTGACATCACAGTGCCGTTTTCCTCATTGTGACATCACAATGCTCTTTTCCCCATTGTGACATCACAATGCCCTTTCCCGTATTGTGACATCACAATGCCGTTTTCCCCATTGTGACATCACAATGCCATTTCCCCATTGTGACATCAGAATGCCCTTTCCCACATTGTGACATCACAATGCCCTTTCCCCCATTGTGACATCACAATGCCATTTCCCCTATTGTGACATCACAATGCCGTTTTCCCCATTGTGACGTCATAATGCCCTTCCCCCATTGTGACATCACAATGCCCTTTCCCCCATTGTGACATCACAATGCCCTTTCCCCCCATTGTGACATCACAATGCCATTTCCCCCATTGTGACATCACAATGCCATTTCCCCCATTATGACATCACAATGCCGTTTTCCCCATTGTGACATCACAATGCCCTTTCCCCCATTGTGACATCACAATGCCATTTCCCCCATTATGACATCACAATGCCGTTTTCCCATTGTGACATCACAATGCCCTTCCCCCCATTGTGACATCACAATGCCTTTTCCCCATTGTGACATCACAATGCCCTTTCCCCCATTGCGACATCACAATGCCATTTCCCCCACTGTGACATCACAATGCCCTTTCCCCCACTGTGACATCACAATGCCCTTTCCCCCATTGTGACATCACAATGCCATTTCCCCCATTGTGACATCACAATGCCATTTCCCCCATTGTGACATCACGATTCCCTTTCCCCCATTGTGATATCACAATGCCCTTTCCCCAATTGTGACATCACAAAGCTGTTTCCCCTATTGTGACATCACAATGCCGTTTTCCCCATTGTGACATCACAATGCCCTTTCCCCCATTGTGACATCACAATGCCGTTTTCCCCATTGTGACATCACAATGCCCTTTCCCCCATTGTGACATCACAATGCCCTTTCCCCCATTGTGACATCACAATGCCCTTTCCCCCATTATGACATCACAGTGCCCTTTCCTCCATTGTGATATCACAATGCCGTTTTCCCCATTGTGACATCACAATGCCCTTTTCCCCATTGTGACATCACAAAGCTGTTTCCCCTATTGTGACATCACAATGCCGTTTTCCCCATTGTGACATCACAATGCCCTTTCCCCCATTGTGACATCACAATGCCCTTTCCCCCATTGTGACATCACAATGCCGTTTTCCCCATTGTGCCATCACAATGCCATTTCCCCCATTGTGACATCACAATGCCCTTTCCCCCATTGTGACATCACAATGCCATTTCCCCCATTGTGACATCACAATGCTGTTTTCCCCATTGTGACATCACAATGCCCTTTGTCCATTGTGACATCACAATGCCCTTTCCCCCATTGTGACATCACAATGCCATTTCCCCAATTATGACATCACAATGCCGTTTTCCCATTGTGACATCACAATGCCCTTCCCCCCATTGTGATATCACAATGCCCTTTCCCCCATTGTGACATCACAATGACGTTTCCCCTATTGTGACATCACAATGCCGTTTCCCCTATTGTGACATCACTATGCCGTTTTACTCATTGTGAGATCACAATGCCATTTCCCCATTGTGACATCACAATGCCCTTTCCCACATTGTGACATCACAATGCCCTTTCCCACATTGTGACATCACAATGCCATTTCCCCTATTGTGACATCACAATGCCGTTTTCCCCATTGTGCCATCACAATGCCCCTTCCCCCATTGTGACATCACAATGCCGTTTCTCCCATTGTGACATCACAGTGCCGTCTTCCCCAGTGTGACATCACAATGCCCTTTCCCCCATTGTGACATCACAATGCTGTTTTCCCCATTGTGACATCACAATGCCCTTTCCTCCATTGTGACATAACAAAGCCGTTTCCCCTATTGTGACATCACAATGCTGTTTTCCCCATTGTGACATCACAATGCCCTTTCCCCCATTGTGACATCACAATGCCCTTTCCCACATTGTGACATCACAATGCCGTTTTCCCCATTGTGCCATCACAATGCCCTTTCCCCCATTGTGACATCACAATGCTGTTTCCCCTATTGTGACATCACAGCGCCGTTTTCCCCATTGTGACATCACAATGCCCTTTCCCCCATTGTGACATCACAATGCCGTTTTCCCCATTGTGACATCACAATGCAGTTTTCCCCATTGTGACATCACAATGCCGTTTTCCCCATTGTGACATCACAATGCCCTTTCCCGCATTGTGACATCACACTGCCATTTCCCCCATTGTGACATCACAATACCGTTTTCCCCATTGTGACATCACAATGCCCTTTCCCCCATTGTGACATCATAATGCCCTTTCCCCCATTGTGACATCACAATGCTGTTTTCCCCATTGTGACATCACAATGCCCTTTCCCCCATTGTGACATCACAAAGCTGTTTCCCCTATTGTGACATCACAATGCTGTTTTCCCCATTGTGACATCACAATGCCCTTTCCCCCATTGTGACAACACAATGCCGTTTTCCCCATTGTGACATCACAGTGTCGTTTTCCCCATTGTGACATCACAATGCTCTTTTCCCCATTGTGACATCACAATGCCCTTTCCTCCATTGTGACATCACAATGCCCTTTCCCCCATTTTGACATCACAATGCCCTTTCCCCCATTGTGACATCACAGTGCCGTTTTCCCCATTGTGACATCACAATGCTCTTTTCCCCATTGTGACTTCACAATGCCCTTTCCCGTATTGTGACATCACAATGCCGTTTTCCCCATTGTGACATCACAATGCCATTTCCCCATTGTGACATCAGAATGCCCTTTCCCACATTGTGACATCACAATGCCCTTTCCCCCATTGTGACATCACAATGCCATTTCCCCTATTGTGACATCACAATGCCGTTTTCCCCATTGTGACGTCATAATGCCCTTCCCCCATTGTGACATCACAATGCCCTTTCCCCCATTGTGACATCACAATGCCCTTTCCCCCCATTGTGACATCACAATGCCATTTCCCCCATTGTGACATCACAATGCCATTTCCCCCATTATGACATCAC
Source organism: Eleutherodactylus coqui (assembly GCF_035609145.1). NCBI lineage: Eukaryota > Metazoa > Chordata > Amphibia > Anura > Eleutherodactylidae > Eleutherodactylus > Eleutherodactylus coqui. The sequence continues at coordinate 557,537 of NW_027102218.1, read as the reverse complement.
AAAGCCGTTTTCCCCATTGTGACATCACAATGCCCTTTCCCCCATTGTGACATCACAATGCCATTTCCCCCATTATAACATCACAATGCCGTTTTCCCATTGTGACATCACAATGCCCTTCCCCCCAATGTGACATCACAATGCCTTTTCCCCATTGTGACATCACAATGCCATTTCCCCCATTGTGACATCACGATTCCCTTTCCCCCATTGTGATATCACAATGCCCTCTCCCCAATTGTGACATCACAAAGCTGTTTCTCCATTGTGACATCACAATGCCGTTTTCCCCATTGTGACATCACAATGCCGTTTTCCCCATTGTGCCATCACAATGCCCTTTCCCCCATTGTGACATCACAATGCCGATTTCCCCATTGTGACATCACAATGCCCTTTCCCCCATTGTGACATCACAATGCCCTTTCCCCCATTGTGACATCACAATGCCCTTTCCCCCATTATGACATCACAGTGCCCTTTCCCCCATTGTGATATCACAATGCCGTTTTCCCCATTGTGACATCACAATGCCCTTTTCCCCATTGTGACATCACAATGCCATTTCCCCCATTGTGACATCACAATGCCCTTTCCCCCATTGTGACATCACAATGCCATTTCCCCCATTGTGACATCACAATGCTGTTTTCCCCATTGTGACATCACAATGCCCTTTCTCCATTGTGACATCACAATGCCCTTTCCCCCATTGTGACATCACAATGCCATTTCCCCAATTATGACATCACAATGCCGTTTTCCCATTGTGACATCACAATGCCCATCCCCCCCATTGTGATATCACAATGCCCTTTCCCCCATTGTGACACCACAATGACGTTTCCCCTAATGTGACATCACAATGCCGTTTTCCCCATTGTGACATCACAATGCCCTTTCCCCCATTGTGACATCACAATGCCCTTTCCCCCATTATAACATCACAATGCCCTTCCCCCATTGTGACATCACAATGCCCTTTCCCCCATTGTGACATCACAATGCCCTTTCCCCCATTGTGACATCACAATGCCATTTCCCCCATTGTGACATCACAATGCCGTTTCCCCTATTGTGACATCACTATGCCGTTTTCCTCATTGTGACATCACAATGCCATTTCCCCATTGTGACATCACAATGCCCTTTCCCACATTGTGACCTCACAATGCCCTTTCCGCCATTGTGACATCACAATGCCATTTCCCCTATTGTGACATCACAATGCCGTTTTCCCCATTGTGCCATCACAATGCCCCTTCCCCCATTGTGACATCACAATGCCGTTTCCCCCATTGTGACATCACAGTGCCGTTTTCCCCAGTGTGACATCACAATGCTGTTTTCCCCATTGTGACATCACAATGCCCTTTCCCCCATTGTGACATCAAAAAAGCCGTTTCCCCTATTGTGACATCACAATGCCGTTTTCCCCATTGTGACTTCACAATGCCCTTTCCCCCATCGTGACATCACAATGCCCTTTCCCCCATTGTGACATTACAATGCCGTTTTCCCCATTGTGCCATCACAATGCCCTTTCCCCCATTGTGACATCACAATGCTGTTTCCCCTATTGTGACATCACAGCGCCGTTTTCCCCATTGTGACATCACAATGCCCTTTCCCCCATTGTGACATCACAATGCCGTTTCCCCCATTTGTGACATCACAATGCCGTTTTCCCCATTGTGACATCACAATGCAGTTTTCCCCATTGTGACATCACAATGCCGTTTTCCCCATTGTGACATCACAATGCCCTTTCCCCCATTGTGACATCACACTGCCATTTCCCCCTTTGTGACATCACAATACCGTTTTCCCCATTGTGACATCACAATGCCCTTTCCCCAATTGTGACATCACAATGCCCTTTCCCCCATTGTGACATCACAATGCCGTTTTCCCCATTGTGCCATCACAATGCCCTTTCCCCCATTGTGACATCACAATACCGTTTTCCCCATTGTGCCATCACAATGCCCCTTCCCCCATTGTGACATCACAATGCCGTTTCCCCCATTGTGACATCACAGTGCCGTTTTCCCCAGTGTGACATCACAATGCCCTTTCCCCCATTGTGACATCACAATGCTGTTTTCCCCATTGTGACATCACAATGCCCTTTCCCCCATTGTGACATCACAAAGCCGTTTCCCCTATTGTGACATCACAATGCCGTTTCCCCATTGTGACATCACAATGCCCTTTCCCCAATTGTGACATCACAATGCTCTTTCCCAAATTGTGACATCACAGCGCCCTTACCCCCATTGTGACATCACAATGCCGTTTTCCCCATTGTGACATCACAATGCTGTTTCCCTATTGTCACATCACAATGCTGTTTTCCCCATTGTGACATCACAATGCACTTTCCCCCATTGTGACATCACAAAGCTGTTTCCCCTATTGTGACATCACAATGCCGTTTTCCCCATTGTGACATCACAATGCCCTTTCCCCCATTGTGACATCACAATGCCCTTTCCCCCATTGTGACATCACAATGCCGTTTTCCCCATTGTGCCATCACAATGCCGTTTCCCCCATTGTGACATCACAATGCCGTTTTCCCCATTGTGACATCACAATGCCCTTTCCCCCATTGTGACATCACAATGCCCTTTCCCCCATTGTGACATCACAATGCCATTTCCCCCATTGTGACATCACAATGCGATTTCCCCCATTGTGACATCACAATGCCCTTTCCCCCATTATGACATCACAGTGCCCTTTCCCCCATTGTGATATCACAATGCCGTTTTCCCCATTGTGACATCACAATGCCCTTTTCCCCATTGTGACATCACAATGCCATTTCCCCCATTGTGACATCACAATGCCCTTTCCCCCATTGTGACATCACAATGCCATTTCCCCCATTGTGACATCACAATGCTGTTTTCCCCATTGTGACATCACAATGCCCTTTCTCCATTGTGACATCACAATGCCCTTTCCCCCATTGTGCCATCACAATGCCATTTCCCCAATTATGACATCACAATGCCGTTTTCCCATTGTGACATCACAATGCCCTTCCCCCCATTGTGATATCACAATGCCCTTTCCCCCATTGTGACATCACAATGACGTTTCCTCTATTGTGACATCACAATGCCGTTATCCCCATTGTGACATCACAATGCCCTTTCCCCCATTGTGACATCACAATGCCCTTTCCCCCATTATGACATCACAATGCCCTTCCCCCATTGTGACATCACAATGCCCTTTCCCCCATTGTGACATCACAATGCCCTTTCCCCCATTGTGACATCACAATGCCATTTCCCCCATTGTGACATCACAATGCCGTTTCCCCTATTGTGACATCACTATGCCGTTTTCCTCATTGTGACATCACAATGCCATTTCCCCATTGTGACATCACAATGCCCTTTCCCACATTGTGACATCACAATGCCTTTTCCCACATTGTGACATCACAATGCCATTTCCCCTATTGTGACATCACAATGCCGTTTTCCCCATTGTGCCATCACAATGCCCCTTCCCCCATTGTGACATCACAATGCCGTTTCCCCCATTGTGACATCACAGTGCCGTCTTCCCCAGTGTGACATCACAATGCCCTTTCCCCCATTGTGACATCACAATGCTGTTTTCCCCATTGTGACATCACAATGCCCTTTCCCCCATTGTGACATAACAAAGCCGTTTCCCCTATTGTGACATCACAATGCCGTTTTCCCCATTGTGACATCACAATGCCCTTTCCCCCATTGTGACATCACAATGCCCTTTCCCACATTGTGACATCACAATGCCGTTTTCCCCATTGTGCCATCACAATGCCCTTTCCCCCATTGTGACATCACAATGCTGTTTCTCCTATTGTGACATCACAGCGCCGTTTTCCCCATTGTGACATCACAATGCCCTTTCCCCCATTGTGACATCACAATGCCGTTTCCCCATTTGTGACATCACAATGCCGTTTTCCCCATTGTGACATCACAATGCAGTTTTCCCCATTGTGACATCACAATGCCGTTTTCCCCATTGTGACTTCACAATGCCCTTTCCCCCATTGTGACATCATAATGCCCTTTCCCCCATTGTGACATCACAATGCTGTTTTCCCCATTGTGACATCACAATGCCCTTTCCCCCATTGTGACATCACAAAGCTGTTTCCCCTATTGTGACATCACAATGCTGTTTTCCCCATTGTGACATCACAATGCCCTTTCCCCCATTGTGACAACACAATGCCGTTTTCCACATTGTGCCATCACAATGCCCTTTCCTCCATTGTGACATCACAATGCCCTTTCCCCCATTGTGACATCACAATGCCCTTTCCCCCATTGTGACATCACAGTGCCGTTTTCCTCATTGTGACATCACAATGCTCTTTTCCCCATTGTGACATCACAATGCCCTTTCCCGTATTGTGACATCACAATGCCGTTTTCCCCATTGTGACATCACAATGCCATTTCCCCATTGTGACATCAGAATGCCCTTTCCCACATTGTGACATCACAATGCCCTTTCCCCCATTGTGACATCACAATGCCATTTCCCCTATTGTGACATCACAATGCCGTTTTCCCCATTGTGACGTCATAATGCCCTTCCCCCATTGTGACATCACAATGCCCTTTCCCCCATTGTGACATCACAATGCCCTTTCCCCCCATTGTGACATCACAATGCCATTTCCCCCATTGTGACATCACAATGCCATTTCCCCCATTATGACATCACAATGCCGTTTTCCCCATTGTGACATCACAATGCCCTTTCCCCCATTGTGACATCACAATGCCATTTCCCCCATTATGACATCACAATGCCGTTTTCCCATTGTGACATCACAATGCCCTTCCCCCCATTGTGACATCACAATGCCTTTTCCCCATTGTGACATCACAATGCCCTTTCCCCCATTGCGACATCACAATGCCATTTCCCCCACTGTGACATCACAATGCCCTTTCCCCCACTGTGACATCACAATGCCCTTTCCCCCATTGTGACATCACAATGCCATTTCCCCCATTGTGACATCACAATGCCATTTCCCCCATTGTGACATCACGATTCACTTTCCCCCATTGTGATATCACAATACCCTCTCCCCAATTGTGACATCACAAAGCTGTTTCCCCATTGTGACATCACAATGCCGTTTTCCCCATTGTGACATCACAATGCCCTTTCCCCCATTGTGACATCACAATGCCCTTTCCCCCGTTGTGACATCACAATGCGATTTCCCCCATTGTGACATCACAATGCCCTTTCCCCCATTATGACATCACAGTGCCCTTTCCCCCATTGTGATATCACAATGCCGTTTTCCCCATTGTGACATCACAATGCCCTTTTCCCCATTGTGACATCACAATGCCATTTCCCCCATTGTGACATCACAATGCCCTTTCCCCCATTGTGACATCACAATGCCATTTCCCCCATTGTGACATCACAATGCTGTTTTCCCCATTGTGGCATCACAATGCCCTTTCTCCATTGTGACATCACAATGCCATTTCCCCAATTATGACATCACAATGCCGTTTTCCCATTGTGACATCACAATGCCCTTCCCCCCATTGTGATATCACAATGCCCTTTCCCCCATTGTGACATCACAATGATGTTTCCCCTATTGTGACATCACAATGCCGTTTTCCCCATTGTGACATCACAATGCCCTTTCCCCCATTGTGACATCACAATGCCTTTTCCCCCATTATGACATCACAATGCCCTTCCCCCTTTGTGACATCACAATGCCCTTTCCCCCATTGTGACATCACAATGCCCTTTCCCCCATTGTGACATCACAATGCCATTTCCCCCATTGTGACATCACCATGCCGTTTCCCCTATTGTGACATCACTATGCCGTTTTCCCCATTGTGCCATCACAATGCCGTTTCCCCCATTGTGACATCACAATGCCGTTTTCCCCATTGTGACATCACAATGCCCTTTCCCCCATTGTGACATCACAATGCCCTTTCCCCCATTGTGACATCACAATGCCATTTCCCCCATTGTGACATCACAATGCGATTTCCCCCATTGTGACATCACAATGCCCTTTCCCCCATTGTGACATCACAATGCCATTTCCCCCATTGTGACATCACAATGCCTTTTCCCCATTGTGACATCACAATGCCCTTTCCCCCATTGCGACATCACAATGCCATTTCCCCCACTGTGACATCACAATGCCCTTTCCCCCACTGTGACATCACAATGCCCTTTCCCCCATTGTGACATCACAATGCCATTTCCCCCATTGTGACATCACAATGCCATTTCCCCCATTGTGACATCACGATTCACTTTCCCCCATTGTGATATCACAATACCCTCTCCCCAATTGTGACATCACAAAGCTGTTTCCCCATTGTGACATCACAATGCCCTTTCCCCCATTGTGACATCACAATGCCGTTTCCCCATTTGTGACATCACAATGCCGTTTTCCCCATTGTGACATCACAATGCAGTTTTCCCCATTGTGACATCACAATGCCGTTTTCCCCATTGTGACATCACAATGCCCTTTCCCCCATTGTGACATCACACTGCCATTTCCCCCAATGTGACATCACAATACCGTTTTCCCCATTGTGACTTCACAATGCCCTTTCCCCCATTGTGACATCATAATGCCCTTTCCCCCATTGTGACATCACAATGCTGTTTTCCCCATTGTGACATCACAATGCCCTTTCCCCCATTGTGACATCACAAAGCTGTTTCCCCTATTGTGACATCACAATGCTGTTTTCCCCATTGTGACATCACAATGCCCTTTCCCCCATTGTGACAACACAATGCCGTTTTCCACATTGTGCCATCACAATGCCCTTTCCTCCATTGTGACATCACAATGCCCTTTCCCCCATTGTGACATCACAATGCCCTTTCCCCCATTGTGACATCACAGTGCCGTTTTCCCCATTGTGACATCACAATGCTCTTTTCCCCATTGTGACATCACAATGCCCTTTCCCGTATTGTGACATCACAATGCCGTTTTCCCCATTGTGACATCACAATGCCATTTCCCCATTGTGACATCAGAATGCCCTTTCCCACATTGTGACATCACAATGCCCTTTCCCCCATTGTGACATCACAATGCCATTTCCCCTATTGTGACATCACAATGCCGTTTTCCCCATTGTGACGTCATAATGCCCTTCCCCCATTGTGACATCACAATGCCCTTTCCCCCATTGTGACATCACAATGCCCTTTCCCCCCATTGTGACATCACAATGCCATTTCCCCCATTGTGACATCACAATGCCATTTCCCCCATTATGACATCACAATGCCGTTTTCCCCATTGTGACATCACAATGCCCTTTCCCCCATTGTGACATCACAATGCCATTTCCCCCATTATGACATCACAATGCCGTTTTCCCATTGTGACATCACAATGCCCTTCCCCCCATTGTGACATCACAATGCCTTTTCCCCATTGTGACATCACAATGCCCTTTCCCCCATTGCGACATCACAATGCCATTTCCCCCACTGTGACATCACAATGCCCTTTCCCCCACTGTGACATCACAATGCCCTTTCCCCCATTGTGACATCACAATGCCATTTCCCCCATTGTGACATCACAATGCCATTTCCCCCATTGTGACATCACGATTCACTTTCCCCCATTGTGATATCACAATACCCTCTCCCCAATTGTGACATCACAAAGCTGTTTCCCCATTGTGACATCACAATGCCGTTTTCCCCATTGTGACATCACAATGCCCTTTCCCCCATTGTGACATCACAATGCCCTTTCCCCCGTTGTGACATCACAATGCGATTTCCCCCATTGTGACATCACAATGCCCTTTCCCCCATTATGACATCACAGTGCCCTTTCCCCCATTGTGATATCACAATGCCGTTTTCCCCATTGTGACATCACAATGCCCTTTTCCCCATTGTGACATCACAATGCCATTTCCCCCATTGTGACATCACAATGCCCTTTCCCCCATTGTGACATCACAATGCCATTTCCCCCATTGTGACATCACAATGCTGTTTTCCCCATTGTGGCATCACAATGCCCTTTCTCCATTGTGACATCACAATGCCATTTCCCCAATTATGACATCACAATGCCGTTTTCCCATTGTGACATCACAATGCCCTTCCCCCCATTGTGATATCACAATGCCCTTTCCCCCATTGTGACATCACAATGATGTTTCCCCTATTGTGACATCACAATGCCGTTTTCCCCATTGTGACATCACAATGCCCTTTCCCCCATTGTGACATCACAATGCCTTTTCCCCCATTATGACATCACAATGCCCTTCCCCCTTTGTGACATCACAATGCCCTTTCCCCCATTGTGACATCACAATGCACTTTCCCCCATTGTGACATCACAATGCCATTTCCCCCATTGTGACATCACCATGCCGTTTCCCCTATTGTGACATCACTATGCCGTTTTCCCCATTGTGCCATCACAATGCCGTTTCCCCCATTGTGACATCACAATGCCGTTTTCCCCATTGTGACATCACAATGCCCTTTCCCCCATTGTGACATCACAATGCCCTTTCCCCCATTGTGACATCACAATGCCATTTCCCCCATTGTGACATCACAATGCGATTTCCCCCATTGTGACATCACAATGCCCTTTCCCCCATTGTGACATCACAATGCCATTTCCCCCATTGTGACATCACAATGCCTTTTCCCCATTGTGACATCACAATGCCCTTTCCCCCATTGCGACATCACAATGCCATTTCCCCCACTGTGACATCACAATGCCCTTTCCCCCACTGTGACATCACAATGCCCTTTCCCCCATTGTGACATCACAATGCCATTTCCCCCATTGTGACATCACAATGCCATTTCCCCCATTGTGACATCACGATTCACTTTCCCCCATTGTGATATCACAATACCCTCTCCCCAATTGTGACATCACAAAGCTGTTTCCCCATTGTGACATCACAATGCCCTTTCCCCCATTGTGACATCACAATGCCATTTCCCCATTTGTGACATCACAATGCCGTTTTCCCCATTGTGACATCACAATGCAGTTTTCCCCATTGTGACATCACAATGCCGTTTTCCCCATTGTGACATCACAATGCCCTTTCCCCCATTGTGACATCACACTGCCATTTCCCCCAATGTGACATCACAATACCGTTTTCCCCATTGTGACTTCACAATGCCCTTTCCCCCATTGTGACATCATAATGCCCTTTCCCCCATTGTGACATCACAATGCTGTTTTCCCCATTGTGACATCACAATGCCCTTTCCCCCATTGTGACATCACAAAGCTGTTTCCCCTATTGTGACATCACAATGCTGTTTTCCCCATTGTGACATCACAATGCCCTTTCCCCCATTGTGACAACACAATGCCGTTTTCCACATTGTGCCATCACAATGCCCTTTCCTCCATTGTGACATCACAATGCCCTTTCCCCCATTGTGACATCAAAATGCCCTTTCCCCCATTGTGACATCACAGTGCCGTTTTCCCCATTGTGACATCACAATGCTCTTTTCCCCATTGTGACATCACAATGCCCTTTCCCGTATTGTGACATCACAATGCCGTTTTCCCCATTGTGACATCACAATGCCATTTCCCCATTGTGACATCAGAATGCCCTTTCCCACATTGTGACATCACAATGCCCTTTCCCCCATTGTGACATCACAATGCCATTTCCCCTATTGTGACATCACAATGCCGTTTTCCCCATTGTGACGTCATAATGCCCTTCCCCCATTGTGACATCACAATGCCCTTTCCCCCATTGTGACATCACAATGCCCTTTCCCCCCATTGTGACATCACAATGCCATTTCCCCCATTGTGACATCACAATGCCATTTCCCCCATTATGACATCACAATGCCGTTTTCCCCATTGTGACATCACAATGCCCTTTCCCCCATTGTGACATCACAATGCCATTTCCCCCATTATGACATCACAATGCCGTTTTCCCATTGTGACATCACAATGCCCTTCCCCCCATTGTGACATCACAATGCCTTTTCCCCATTGTGACATCACAATGCCCTTTCCCCCATTGCGACATCACAATGCCATTTCCCCCACTGTGACATCACAATGCCCTTTCCCCCACTGTGACATCACAATGCCCTTTCCCCCATTGTGACATCACAATGCCATTTCCCCCATTGTGACATCACAATGCCATTTCCCCCATTGTGACATCACGATTCACTTTCCCCCATTGTGATATCACAATACCCTCTCCCCAATTGTGACATCACAAAGCTGTTTCCCCATTGTGACATCACAATGCCGTTTTCCCCATTGTGACATCACAATGCCCTTTCCCCCATTGTGACATCACAATGCCCTTTCCCCCGTTGTGACATCACAATGCGATTTCCCCCATTGTGACATCACAATGCCCTTTCCCCCATTATGACATCACAGTGCCCTTTCCCCCATTGTGATATCACAATGCCGTTTTCCCCATTGTGACATCACAATGCCCTTTTCCCCATTGTGACATCACAATGCCATTTCCCCCATTGTGACATCACAATGCCCTTTCCCCCATTGTGACATCACAATGCCATTTCCCCCATTGTGACATCACAATGCTGTTTTCCCCATTGTGGCATCACAATGCCCTTTCTCCATTGTGACATCACAATGCCATTTCCCCAATTATGACATCACAATGCCGTTTTCCCATTGTGACATCACAATGCCCTTCCCCCCATTGTGATATCACAATGCCCTTTCCCCCATTGTGACATCACAATGATGTTTCCCCTATTGTGACATCACAATGCCGTTTTCCCCATTGTGACATCACAATGCCCTTTCCCCCATTGTGACATCACAATGCCTTTTCCCCCATTATGACATCACAATGCCCTTCCCCCTTTGTGACATCACAATGCCCTTTCCCCCATTGTGACATCACAATGCCCTTTCCCCCATTGTGACATCACAATGCCATTTCCCCCATTGTGACATCACCATGCCGTTTCCCCTATTGTGACATCACTATGCCGTTTTCCCCATTGTGCCATCACAATGCCGTTTCCCCCATTGTGACATCACAATGCCGTTTTCCCCATTGTGACATCACAATGCCCTTTCCCCCATTGTGACATCACAATGCCCTTTCCCCCATTGTGACATCACAATGCCATTTCCCCCATTGTGACATCACAATGCGATTTCCCCCATTGTGACATCACAATGCCCTTTCCCCCATTGTGACATCACAATGCCATTTCCCCCATTGTGACATCACAATGCCTTTTCCCCATTGTGACATCACAATGCCCTTTCCCCCATTGCGACATCACAATGCCATTTCCCCCACTGTGACATCACAATGCCATTTCCCCCACTGTGACATCACAATGCCATTTCCCCCATTGTGACATCACGATTCACTTTCCCCCATTGTGATATCACAATACCCTCTCCCCAATTGTGACATCACAAAGCTGTTTCCCCATTGTGACATCACAATGCCGTTTTCCCCATTGTGACATCACAATGCCCTTTCCCCCATTGTGACATCACAATGCCCTTTCCCCCGTTGTGACATCACAATGCGATTTCCCCCATTGTGACATCACAATGCCCTTTCCCCCATTATGACATCACAGTGCCCTTTCCCCCATTGTGATATCACAATGCCGTTTTCCCCATTGTGACATCACAATGCCCTTTTCCCCATTGTGACATCACAATGCCATTTCCCCCATTGTGACATCACAATGCCCTTTCCCCCATTGTGACATCACAATGCCATTTCCCCCATTGTGACATCACAATGCTGTTTTCCCCATTGTGGCATCACAATGCCCTTTCTCCATTGTGACATCACAATGCCATTTCCCCAATTATGACATCACAATGCCGTTTTCCCATTGTGACATCACAATGCCCTTCCCCCCATTGTGATATCACAATGCCCTTTCCCCCATTGTGACATCACAATGATGTTTCCCCTATTGTGACATCACAATGCCGTTTTCCCCATTGTGACATCACAATGCCCTTTCCCCCATTGTGACATCACAATGCCTTTTCCCCCATTATGACATCACAATGCCCTTCCCCCTTTGTGACATCACAATGCCCTTTCCCCCATTGTGACATCACAATGCCCTTTCCCCCATTGTGACATCACAATGCCATTTCCCCCATTGTGACATCACCATGCCGTTTCCCCTATTGTGACATCACTATGCCGTTTTCCCCATTGTGCCATCACAATGCCGTTTCCCCCATTGTGACATCACAATGCCGTTTTCCCCATTGTGACATCACAATGCCCTTTCCCCCATTGTGACATCACAATGCCCTTTCCCCCATTGTGACATCACAATGCCATTTCCCCCATTGTGACATCACAATGCGATTTCCCCCATTGTGACATCACAATGCCCTTTCCCCCATTATGACATCACAGTGCCCTTTCCCCCATTGTGATATCACAATGCCGTTTTCCCCATTGTGACATCACAATGCCCTTTTCCCCATTGTGACATCACAATGCCATTTCCCCCATTGTGACATCACAATGCCCTTTCCCCCATTGTGACATCACAATGCCATTTCCCCCATTGTGACATCACAATGCTGTTTTCCCCATTGTGACATCACAATGCCCTTTCTCCATTGTGACATCACAATGCCCTTTCCCCCATTGTGACATCACAATGCCATTTCCCCAATTATGACATCACAATGCCGTTTTCCCATTGTGACATCACAATGCCCTTCCCCCCATTGTGATATCACAAAGCCCTTTCCCCCATTGTGACATCACAATGACGTTTCCTCTATTGTGACATCACAATGCCGTTTTCCCCATTGTGACATCACAATGCCCTTTCCCCCATTGTGACATAACAATGCCCTTTCCCCCATTATGACATCACAATGCCCTTCCCCCATTGTGACATCACAATGCCCTTTCCCCCATTGTGACATCACAATGCCCTTTCCCCCATTATGACATCACAATGCCATTTCCCCCATTGTGACATCACAATGCCGTTTCCCCTATTGTGACATCACTATGCCGTTTTCCTCATTGTGACATCACAATGCCATTTCCCCATTGTGACATCACAATGCCCTTTCCCACATTGTGACATCACAATGCCCTTTCCCACATTGTGACATCACAATGCCATTTCCCCTATTGTGACATCACAATGCCGTTTTCCCCATTGTGCCATCACAATGCCCCTTCCCCCATTGTGACATCACAATGCCGTTTCCCCCATTGTGACATCACAGTGCCGTCTTCCCCAGTGTGACATCACAATGCCCTTTCCCCCATTGTGACATCACAATGCTGTTTTCCCCATTGTGACATCACAATGCCCTTTCCCCCATTGTGACATAACAAAGCCGTTTCCCCTATTGTGACATCATAATGCCGTTTTCCCCATTGTGACATCACAATGCCCTTTCCCCCATTGTGACATCACAATGCCCTTTCCCACATTGTGACATCACAATGCCGTTTTCCCCATTGTGCCATCACAATGCCCTTTCCCCCATTGTGACATCACAATGCTGTTTCCCCTATTGTGACATCACAGCGCCGTTTTCCCCATTGTGACATCACAATGCCCTTTCCCCCATTGTGACATCACAATGCCGTTTTCCCCATTGTGACATCACAATGCCGTTTTCCCCATTGTGACATCACAATGCCCTTTCCACCATTGTGACATCACAATGCCCTTTCCCCCATTATGACATCACAGTGCCCTTTCCCCCATTGTGATATCACAATGCCGTTTTCCCCATTGTGACATCACAATGCCCTTTTCCCCATTGTGACATCACAATGCCATTTCCCCCATTGTGACATCACAATGCCCTTTCCCCCATTGTGACATCACAATGCCATTTCCCCCATTGTGACATCACAATGCTGTTTTCCCCATTGTGACATCACAATGCCCTTTCTCCATTGTGACATCACAATGCCCTTTCCCCCATTGTGACATCACAATGCCATTTCCCCAATTATGACATCACAATGCCGTTTTCCCATTGTGACATCACAATGCCCTTCCCCCCATTGTGATATCACAATGCCCTTTCCCCCATTGTGACATCACAATGACGTTTCCTCTATTGTGACATCACAATGCCGTTTTCCCCATTGTGACATCACAATGCCCTTTCCCCCATTGTGACATCACAATGCCCTTTCCCCCATTATGACATCACAATGCCCTTCCCCCATTGTGACATCACAATGCCCTTTTCCCCATTGTGACATCACAATGCCCTTTCCCCCATTGTGACATCACAATGCCATTTCCCCCATTGTGACATCACAATGCCGTTTCCCCTATTGTGACATCACTATGCCGTTTTCCTCATTGTGACATCACAATGCCATTTCCCCATTGTGACATCACAATGCCCTTTCCCAAATTGTGACATCACAATGCCCTTTCCCACATTGTGACATCACAATGCCATTTCCCCTATTGTGACATCACAATGCCGTTTTCCCCATTGTGCCATCACAATGCCCCTTCCCCCATTGTGACATCACAATGCCGTTTCCCCCATTGTGACATCACAGTGCCGTCTTCCCCAGTGTGACATCACAATGCCCTTTCCCCCATTGTGACATCACAATGCTGTTTTCCCCATTGTGACATCACAATGCCCTTTCCCCCATTGTGACATAACAAAGCCGTTTCCCCTATTGTGACATCACAATGCCGTTTTCCCCATTGTGACATCACAATGCCCTTTCCCCCATTGTGACATCACAATGCCCTTTCCCACATTGTGACATCACAATGCCGTTTTCCCCATTGTGCCATCACAATGCCCTTTCCCCCATTGTGACATCACAATGCTGTTATACCTATTGTGACATCACAGCGCCGTTTTCCCCATTGCGACATCACAATGCCCTTTCCCCCATTGTGACATCACAATGCCGCTTCCCCCATTTGTGACATCACAATGCCGTTTTCCCCATTGTGACATCACAATGCAGTTTTCCCCATTGTGACATCACAATGCCGTTTTTCCCATTGTGACATTACAATGCCCTTTCCCCCATTGTGACATCACACTGCCATTTCCCCCATTGTGACATCACAATACCGTTTTCCCCATTGTGACATCACAATGCCCTTTCCCCCATTGTGACATCATAATGCCCTTTCCCCCATTGTGACATCACAGCGCCGTTTTCCCCATTGTGACATCACAATGCCCTTTCCCCCATTGTGACATCACAATGCCGTTTCCCCCATTTGTGACATCACAATGCCGTTTTCACCATTGTGACATCACAATGCAGTTTTCCCCATTGTGACATCACAATGCCGTTTTCCCAATTGTGACATCACAATGCCCTTTCCCCCATTGTGACATCACACTGCCATTTCCCCCATTGTGACATCACAATACCGTTTTCCCCATTGTGACATCACAATGCCTTTCCCCCATTGTGACATCATAATGCCCTTTCCCCCATTGTGACATCACAATGCTGTTTTCCCCATTGTGACATCACAATGCCCTTTCCCCCATTGTGACATCACAATGCCGTTTTCCCCATTGTGACATCACAATGCCCTTTCCCCCATTGTGACATCACAATGCCATTTCCCCAATTATGACATCACAATGCCGTTTTCCCATTGTGACATCACAATGCCCTCCCCCCCATTGTGACATCACAATGCCTTTTCCCCATTGTAACATCACAATCCCCTTTCCCCCATTGCGACATCACAATGCCATTTCCCCCATTGTGACATCACAATGCCCTTTCCCCCACTGTGACATCACAATGCTCTTTCCCCCATTGTGACATCACAATGCCATTTCCCCCATTGTGACATCACAATGCCATTTCCCCCATTGTGACATCACGATTCCCTTTCCCCCATTGTGATATCACAATGCCCTCTCCCCAATTGTGACATCACAAAGCTGTTTCCCCTATTGTGACATCACAATGCCGTTTTCCCCATTGTGACATCACAATGCCCTTTCCCCCATTGTGACATCACAATGCCATTTCCCCCATTGTGACATCACAATGCCGTTTTCCCCATTTTGCCATCACAATGCCCTGTCCCCCATTGTGACATCACAATGCCGTTTTCCCCATTGTGACATCACAATGCCCTTTCCCCCATTGTGACATCACAATGCCCTTTCCCCCATTGTGACATCACAATGTCCTTTCCCCCATTATGACATCACAGTGCCCTTTCCCCCATTGTGATATCACAATGCCGTTTTCCCCATTGTGACATCACAATGCCCTTTTCCCCATTGTGACATCACAATGCCATTTCCCCCATTGTGACATCACAATGCCCTTTCCCCCATTGTGACATCACAATGCCATTTCCCCCATTGTGACATCACAATGCTGTTTTCCCCATTGTGACATCACAATGCCCTTTCTCCATTGTGACATCACAATGCCCTTTCCCCCATTGTGACATCACAATGCCATTTCCCCAATTATGACATCACAATGCCCTTCCCCCCCATTGTGATATCACAATGCCCTTTCCCCCATTGTGACACCACAATGACGTTTCCCCTATTGTGACATCACAATGCCGTTTTCCCCATTGTGACATCACAATGCCCTTTCCCCATTGTGACATCACAATGCCCTTTCCCCCATTATGACATCACAATGCCCTTCCCCCATTGTGACATCACAATGCCCTTTCCCCCATTGTGACATCACAATGCCCTTTCCCCCATTGTGACATCACAATGCCATTTCCCCCATTGTGACATCACAATGCCGTTTCCCCTATTGTGACATCACTATGCCGTTTTCCTCATTGTGACATCACAATGCCATTTCCCCATTGTGACATCACAATGCCCTTTCCCCCATTGTGACCTCACAATGCCCTTTCCGCCATTGTGACATCACAATGCCATTTCCCCTATTGTGACATCACAATGCCGTTTTCCCCATTGTGCCATCACAATGCCCCTTCCCCCATTGTGACATCACAATGCCGTTTCCCCCATTGTGACATCACAGTGCCGTTTTCACCAGTGTGACATCACAATGCCGTTTTCCCCATTGTGACATCACAATGCCCTTTCCCCCATTGTGACATCACAATGCCCTTTCCCCCATTGTGACATTACAATGCCGGTTTCCCCATTGTGCCATCACAATGCCCTTTCCCCCATTGTGACATCACAATGCTGTTTCCCCTATTGTGACATCACAGCGCCGTTTTCCCCATTGTGACATCACAATGCCCTTTCCCCCATTGTGACATCACAATGCCGTTTCCCCCATTTGTGACATCACAATGCCGTTTTCCCCATTGTGACATCACAATGCAGTTTTCCCCATTGTGACATCACAATGCCGTTTTCCCCATTGTGACATCACAATGCCCTTTCCCCCATTGTGACATCACACTGCCATTTCCCCCATTGTGATATCACAATACCGTTTTCCCCATTGTGACATCACAATGCCCTTTCCCCCATTGTGACATCATAATGCCCTTTCCCCCATTGTGACATCACAATGCTGTTTTCCCCATTGTGACATCACAATGCCCTTTTCCCCATTGTGACATAACAAAGCTGTTTCCCCTATTGTGACATCACAATGCTGTTTTCCCCATTGTGACATCACAATGCCCTTTCCCCCATTGTGACAACACAATGCCGTTTTCCCCATTGTGCCATTACAATGCCCTTTCCTCCATTGTGACATCACAATGCCCTTTCCCCCATTGTGACATCACAATGCCCTTTCCCCCATTGTGACATCACAGTGCCGGTTTCCCCATTGTGACATCACAATGCTCTTTTCCCAATTGTGACATCACAATGCCCTTTCCCGTATTGTGACATCACAATGCCGTTTTCCCCATTGTGACATCACAATGCCATTTCCCCATTGTGACATCAGAATGCCCTTTCCCACATTGTGACATCACAATGCCCTTTCCCCCATTGTGACATCACAATGCCATTTCCCCTATTGTGACATCACAATGCCGTTTTCCCCATTGTGACGTCATAATGCCCTTCCCCCATTGTGACATCACAATGCCCTTTCCCCCTATTGTGACATCACAATGCCCTTTCCCCCATTGTGATATCACAATGCCCTTTCCCCCATTGTGACATCACAATACCATTTCCCCAATTATGACATCACAATGCCGTTTTCCCATTGTGACATCACAATGCCCTTCCCCCCATTGTGACATCACAATGCCTTTTCCCCATTGTGACATCACAATGCACTTTTCCCCATTGTGATATCACATAGCCCTTTCATCCATTGTGACATCACAATGCCCTTTCCCCCATTGTGACATCACAATGCCCTTTCCCCCATTGCGACATCACAATGCCATTTCCCCCATTGTGACATCACATTGCCCTTTCCCCCACTGTGACATCACAATGCCCTTTCCTCCATTGTGACATCACAATGCCATTTCCCCCATTGTGACATCACAATTCCCTTTCCCCCATTGTGACATCACAATGCCCTCTCCCCCATTGTGACATCACAAAGCTGTCTCCCCTATTGTGACATCACAATGCCGTTTTCCCCATTGTGACATCACAATGCCCTTTCCCCCATTGTGACATCACAATGCCCTTTCCCCCATTGTGACATCACAATGCCGTTTTCCCCATTGTGCCATCACAATGCCCTTTCCCCCATTGTGACATCACAATGCCCTTTTCCCCATATTTACATCACAATGCCATTTCCCCCATTGTGACATCACAATGCCCTTTCCCCCATTGTGACATCACCTTGCCGTTTTCCCCATTGTGACATCACAATGCCCTTTCCCCCATTGTGACATCACAATGCCCTTTCCCCCATTGTGACATCACAATGCCATTTCCCCCATTGTGACATCACAATGCCCTTTCCCCCATTGTGACATCACCATGCCGTTTTCCCCATTGTGACATCACAATGCCCTTTCCCCCATTGTGACATCACAATGCCATTTCCCCCATTGTGATATCACAATGCCCTTTCCCCCATTGTGACATCACCATGCCGTTTTCCCCATTGTGACATCACAATGCCCTTTCCCCCATTGTGACATCACAATGCTGTTTCCCCTATTGTGACATCACAATGCCCTTTCCCCCATTGTGATATCACAATGCCATTTCCCCATTGTGACATCACAATGCCCTTTCCCACATTATGACATCACAATGCCCTTTCCCCCATTGTGACATCACAATGCAGTTTCCCTCCATTGTGACATCACAATGGCCTTTCCCCCATTGTGACATCACAATGCCCTTTCTCCCATTGTGACATCACAATGCCATTTGCCCCATTGTGACATTACAATGCCCTTTCCTCCATTGTGACATCGCAATGCAGTTTTCCCCATTGTGACATCGCAATGCCCTTTCCCCCATTGTGACATCACAATGCCGTTTTCCCCATTGTGCCATCACAATGCCCTTTCCCCCATTGTGACATCACAATGCCGTTTTCCCCATTGTGCCATCACAATGCCCCTTCCCCCATTGTGACATCACAATGCCGTTTCCCCCATTGTGACATCACAGTGCCGTTTTCCCCAGTGTGACATCACAATGCCCTTTCCCCCATTGTGACATCACAATGCTGTTTTCCCCATTGTGACAACACAATGCCCTTTCCCCCATTGTGACATCACAAAGCCGTTTCCCCTATTGTGACATCACAATGCCGTTTCCCCATTGTGACATCACAATGCCCTTTCCCCCATTGTGACATCACAATGCCCTTTCCCCCATTGTGACATCACAATGCCCTTTCCCCCATTGTGACATCACAATGCCGTTTTCCCCATTGTGCCATCACAATGCTCTTTCACCCATTGTGACATCACAATGCTGTTTCCCCTATTGTGACATCACAGCGCCGTTTTCCCCATTGTGACATCACAATGCCCTTTCCCCCATTGTGACATCACAATGCCGTTTCCCCCATTTGTGACATCACAATGCCGTTTTCCCCATTGTGACATCACAATGCAGTTTTCCTCATTGTGACATCACAATGCCGTTTTCCCCATTGTGACATCACAATGCCCTTTCCCCCATTGTGACATCACACTGCCATTTCCCCCATTGTGACATCACAATACCGTTTTCCCCATTGTGACATCACAATGCCCTTTCCCCAATTGTGACATCACAATGCCCTTTCCCCCATTGTGACATCACAATGCCGTTTTCCCCATTGTGCCATCACAATGCCCTTTCCCCCATTGTGACATCACAATGCCGTTTTCCCCATTGTGCCATCACAATGCCCCTTCCCCCATTGTGACATCACAATGCCGTTTCCCCCATTGTGACATCACAGTGCCGTTTTCCCCAGTGTGACATCACATTGCCCTTTCCCCCATTGTGACATCACAATGCTGTTTTCCCCATTGTGACATCACAATGCCCTTTCCCCCATTGTGACATCACAATGCCGTTTTCCCCATTGTGCCATCACAATGCCCCTTCCCCCATTGTGACATCACAATGCCGTTTCCCCCATTGTGACATCACAGTGCCGTTTTCCCCATTGTGCCATCACAATGCCCTTTCCCCCATTGTGACATCACAATGCCGTTTTCCCCATTGTGCCATCACAATGCCCCTTCCCCCATTGTGACATCACAATGCCGTTTCCCCCATTGTGACATCACAGTGCCGTTTTCCCCAGTGTGACATCACAATGCCCTTTCCCCCATTGTGACATCACAATGCTGTTTTCCCCATTGTGACATCACAATGCCCTTTCCCCCATTGTGACATCACAAAGCCGTTTCCCCTATTGTGACATCACAATGCCGTTTCCCCATTGTGACATCACAATGCCCTTTCCCCCATTGTGACATCACAATGCCCTTTCCCAAATTGTGACATCACAATGCCCTTACCGCCATTGTGACATCACAATGCCGTTTTCCCCATTGTGACATCACAATGCCGTTTCCCCTATTGTCACATCACAATGCTGTTTTCCCCATTGTGACATCACAATGCCCTTTCCCCCATTGTGACATCACAAAGCTGTTTCCCCTATTGTGACATCACAATGCCGTTTTCCCCAGTGTGACATCACAATGCCCTTTCCCCCATTGTGACATCACAGAGCCGTTTTCCCCATTGTGACATCACAATGCCCTTTCCCCCAGTGTGACATCACAATGCCGTTTCCCCCATTTGTGACATCACAATGCCGTTTTCCCCATTGTGACATCACAATGCAGTTTTCCCCATTGTGACATCACAATGCCGTTTTCCCCATTGTGACATCACAATGCCCTTTCCCCCATTGTGACATCACACTGCCATTTCCCCCATTGTGACATCACAATACCGTTTTCCCCATTGTGACATCACAATGCCCTTTCCCCAATTGTTACATCACAATGCCCTTTCCACCATTGTGACATCACAATGCCGTTTTCCCCATTGTGCCATCACAATGCCCTTTCCCCCATTGTGACATCACAATGCCGTTTTCCCCATTGTGCCATCACAATGCCCCTTCCCCCATTGTGACATCACAATGCCGTTTCCCCCATTGTGACATCACAGTGCCGTTTTCCCCAGTGTGACATCACAATGCCCTTTCCCCCATTGTGACATCACAATGCTGTTTTCCCCATTGTGACATCACAATGCCCTTTCCCCCATTGCGACATCACAAAGCCATTTCCCCTATTGTGACATCACAATGCCGTTTCCCCATTGTGACATCACAATGCCCTTTCCCCCATTGTGACATCACAATGCCCTTTCCCAAATTGTGACATCACAATGCCCTTACCCCCATTGTGACATCACAATGCCCTTTCCCCCATTGTGACATAACAAAGCTGTTTCCCCTATTGTGACATCACAATGCTGTTTTCCCCATTGTGACATCACAATGCCCTTTCCCCCATTGTGACAACACAATGCCGTTTTCCCCATTGTGCCATTACAATGCCCTTTCCTCCATTGTGACATCACAATGCCCTTTCCCCCATTGTGACATCACAGTGCCGGTTTCCCCATTGTGACATCACAATGCTCTTTTCCCAATTGTGACATCACAATGCCCTTTCCCGTATTGTGACATCACAATGCCGTTTTCCCCATTGTGACATCACAATGCCATTTCCCCATTGTGACATCAGAATGCCCTTTCCCACATTGTGACATCACAATGCCCTTTCCCCCATTGTGACATCACAATGCCATTTCCCCTATTGTGACATCACAATGCCGTTTTCCCCATTGTAACGTCATAATGCCCTTCCCCCCTTGTGACATCACAATGCCCTTTCCCCCTATTGTGACATCACAATGCCCTTTCCCCCATTGTGACATCACAATGCCATTTCCCCCATTGTGACATCACAATGCCATTTCCCCCATTATGACATCACAATGCCGTTTTCCCCATTGTGATATCACAATGCCCTTTCCCCCATTGTGACATCACAATACCATTTCCCCAATTATGACATCACAATGCCGTTTTCCCATTGTGACATCACAATGCCCTTCCCCCCATTGTGACATCACAATGCCTTTTCCCCATTGTGACATCACAATGCACTTTTCCCCATTGTGATATCACATAGCCCTTTCATCCATTGTGACATCACAATGCCCTTTCCCCCATTGTGACATCACAATGCCCTTTCCCCCATTGCGACATCACAATGCCATTTCCCCCATTGTGACATCACATTGCCCTTTCCCCCACTGTGACATCACAATGCCCTTTCCTCCATTGTGACATTACAATGCCATTTCCCCCATTGTGACATCACAATTCCCTTTCCCCCATTGTGACATCACAATGCCCTCTCCCCCATTGTGACATCACAAAGCTGTCTCCCCTATTGTGACATCACAATGCCGTTTTCCCTATTGTGACATCACAATGCCCTTTCCCCCATTGTGACATCACAATGCCCTTTCCCCCATTGTGACATCACAATGCCGTTTTCCCCATTGTGCCATCACAATGCCCTTCCCCCATTGTGACATCACAATGCCCTTTTCCCCATTGTTACATCACAATGCCATTTCCCCCATTGTGACATCACAATGCCCTTTCCCCCATTGTGACATCACCATGCCGTTTTCCCCATTGTGACATCACAATGCCCTTTCCCCCATTGTGACATCACAATGCCCTTTCGCCCATTGTGACATCACAATGCCATTTCCCCCATTGTGACATCACAATGCCCTTTCCCCCATTGTGACATCACCATGCCGTTTTCCCCATTGTGACATCACAATGCCCTTTCCCCCATTGTGACATCACAATGCCATTTCCCCCATTGTGACATCACAATGCCCTTTCCCCCATTGTGACATCACCATGCCGTTTTCCCCATTGTGACATCACAATGCCCTTTCCCCCATTGTGACATCACAATGCTGTTTCCCCTATTGTGACATCACAATGCCCTTTCCCCCATTGTGATATCACAATGCCATTTCCCCATTGTGACATCACAATGCCCTTTCCCACATTATGACATCACAATGCCCTTTCCCCCATTGTGACATCACAATGCAGTTTCCCTCCATTGTGACATCACAATGGCCTTTCCCCCATTGTGACATCACAATGCCCTTTCTCCCATTGTGACATCACAATGCCATTTGCCCCATTGTGACATTACAATGCCCTTTCCTCCATTGTGACATCGCAATGCTGTTTTCCCCATTGTGACAACACAATGCCCTTTCCCCCATTGTGACATCACAAAGCCGTTTCCCCTATTGTGACATCACAATGCCGTTTCCCCATTGTGACATCACAATGCCCTTTCCCCCATTGTGACATCACAATGCCCTTTCCCCCATTGTGACATCACAATGCCCTTACCCCCATTGTGACATCACAATGCCGTTTTCCCCATTGTGCCATCACAATGCTCTTTCACCCATTGTGACATCACAATGCTGTTTCCCCTATTGTGACATCACAGCGCCGTTTTCCCCATTGTGACATCACAATGCCCTTTCCCCCATTGTGACATCACAATGCCGTTTCCCCCATTTGTGACATCACAATGCCGTTTTCCCCATTGTGACATCACAATGCAGTTTTCCCCATTGTGACATCACAATGCCGTTTTCCCCATTGTGACATCACAATGCCCTTTCCCCCATTGTGACATCACACTGCCATTTCCCCCATTGTGACATCACAATACCGTTTTCCCCATTGTGACATCACAATGCCCTTTCCCCAATTGTGACATCACAATGCCCTTTCCCCCATTGTGACATCACAATGCCGTTTTCCCCATTGTGCCATCACAATGCCCTTTCCCCCATTGTGACATCACAATGCCGTTTTCCCCATTGTGCCATCACAATGCCCCTTCCCCCATTGTGACATCACAATGCCGTTTCCCCCATTGTGACATCACAGTGCCGTTTTCCCCAGTGTGACATCACATTGCCCTTTCCCCCATTGTGACATCACAATGCTGTTTTCCCCATTGTGACATCACAATGCCCTTTCCCCCATTGTGACATCACAATGCCGTTTTCCCCATTGTGCCATCACAATGCCCCTTCCCCCACTGTGACATCACAATGCCGTTTCCCCCATTGTGACATCACAGTGCCGTTTTCCCCATTGTGCCATCACAATGCCCTTTCCCCCATTGTGACATCACAATGCCGTTTTCCCCATTGTGCCATCACAATGCCCCTTCCCCCATTGTGACATCACAATGCCGTTTCCCCCATTGTGACATCACAGTGCCGTTTTCCCCAGTGTGACATCACATTGCCCTTTCCCCCATTGTGACATCACAATGCTGTTTCCCCCATTGTGACATCACAAAGCTGTTTCCCCTATTGTGACATCACAATGCCGTTTTCCCCATTGTGACATCACAATGCCCTTTCCCCCATTGTGACATCACAATGCCCTTTCCCACATTGTGACATCACAATACCGTTTTCCCCATTGTGACATCACAATGCCCTTTCCCCAATTGTGACATCACAATGCCGTTTTCCCCATTGTGCCATCACAATGCCCCTTCCCCCATTGTGACATCACAATGCCGTTTCCCCCATTGTGACATCACAGTGCCGTTTTCCCCAGTGTGACATCACAATGCCCTTTCCCCCATTGTGACATCACAATGCTGCTTTCCCCCATTGTGACATCACAATGCCCTTTCCCAAATTGTGACATCACAATGCCCTTACCCCCATTGTGACATCACAATGCCGTTTTCCCCATTGTGACATCACAATGCCGTTTCCCCTATTGTCACATCACAATGCTGTTTTCCCCATTGTGACATCACAATGCCCTTTCCCCTATTGTGACATCACAAAGCTGTTTCCCCTATTGTGACATCACAATGCCGTTTTCCCCAGTGTGACATCACAATGCCCTTTCCCCCATTGTGACATCACAGCGCCGTTTTCCCCATTGTGACATCACAATGCCCTTTCCCCCAGTGTGACATCACAATGCCGTTTCCCCCATTTGTGACATCACAATGCCGTTTTCCCCATTGTGACATCACAATGCAGTTTTCCCCATTGTGACATCACAATGCCGTTTTCCCCATTGTGACATCACAATGCCCTTTCCCCCATTGTGACATCACACTGCCATTTCCCCCATTGTGACATCACAATACCGTTTTCCCCATTGTGACATCACAATGCCCTTTCCCCAATTGTTACATCACAATGCCCTTTCCCCCATTGTGACATCACAATGCCGTTTTCCCCATTGTGCCATCACAATGCCCTTTCCCCCATTGTGACATCACAATGCCGTTTTCCCCATTGTGCCATCGCAATGCCCCTTCCCCCATTGTGACATCACAATGCCGTTTCCCCCATTGTGACATCACAGTGCCGTTTTCCCCAGTGTGACATCACAATGCCTTTTCCCCCATTGTGACATCACAATGCTGTTTTCCCCATTGTGACATCACAATGCCCTTTCCCCCATTGTGACATCACAAAGCCATTTCCCCTATTGTGACATCACAATGCCGTTTCCCCCATTGTGACATCACAATGCAGTTTTCCCCATTGTGACATCACAATGCCGTTTTCCCCATTGTGACATCACAATGCCCTTTCCCCCATTGTGACATCACACTGCCATTTCCCCCATTGTGACATCACAATACCGTTTTCCCCATTGTGACATCACAATGCCCTTTCCCCAATTGTTACATCACAATGCCCTTTCCCCCATTGTGACATCACAATGCCGTTTTCCCCATTGTGCCATCACAATGCCCTTTCCCCCATTGTGACATCACAATGCCGTTTTCCCCATTGTGCCATCGCAATGCCCCTTCCCCCATTGTGACATCACAATGCCGTTTCCCCCATTGTGAC
This sequence comes from Eleutherodactylus coqui, assembly GCF_035609145.1. Taxonomy (NCBI): domain Eukaryota; kingdom Metazoa; phylum Chordata; class Amphibia; order Anura; family Eleutherodactylidae; genus Eleutherodactylus; species Eleutherodactylus coqui. The sequence continues at coordinate 531,055 of NW_027102218.1, read as the reverse complement.
ATCACAGTGCCGTTTTCCCCAGTGTGACATCACAATGCCTTTTCCCCCATTGTGACATCACAATGCTGTTTTCCCCATTGTGACATCACAATGCCCTTTCCCCCATTGTGACATCACAAAGCCATTTCCCCTATTGTGACATCACAATGCCGTTTCCCCATTGTGACATCACAATGCCCTTTCCCCCATTGTGACATCACAATGCCCTTTCCCAAATTGTGACATCACAATGCCCTTACCCCCATTGTGACATCACAATGCCGTTTTCCCCATTGTGACATCACAATGCTGTTTCCCCTATTGTCACATCACAATGCTGTTTTCACCATTGTGACATCACAATGCCCTTTCCCCCATTGTGACATCACAAAGCTGTTTCCCCTATTGTGACATCACAATGCCCTTTCCCCCATTGTGACATCACAATGCCCTTTCCCCCATTGTGACATCACAATGCCCTTTCCCCCATTGTGACATCACAATGCCCTTACCCCCATTGTGACATCACAATGCCGTTTTCCCCATTGTGACATCACAATGCTGTTTCCCCTATTGTCACATCACAATGCTGTTTTCACCATTGTGACATCACAATGCCCTTTCCCCCATTGTGACATCACAATGCCCTTACCCCCATTGTGACATCACAATGCCGTTTTCCCCATTGTGACATCACAATGCTGTTTCCCCTATTGTCACATCACAATGCTGTTTTCACCATTGTGACATCACAATGCCCTTTCCCCCATTGTGACATCACAAAGCTGTTTCCCCTATTGTGACATCACAATGCCCTTTCCCCCATTGTGACATCACAATGCCCTTTCCCCCATTGTGCCATCACAATGCCATTTCCCCCATTGTGACATCACAATACCGTTTTCCCCATTGTGACATCACAATGCCCTTTCCCCAGTTGCGACATCACAATGCCCTTTCCCCCATTGTGACATCACAATGCCGTTTTCCCCATTGTGCCATCACAATGCCCTTTCCCCCATTGTGACATCACAATGCTGCTTTCCCCCATTGTGACATCACAATGCCCTTTCCCAAATTGTGACATCACAATGCCCTTACCCCCATTGTGACATCACAATGCCGTTTTCCCCATTGTGACATCACAATGCCGTTTCCCCTATTGTCACATCACAATGCTGTTTTCCCCATTGTGACATCACAATGCCCTTTCCCCTATTGTGACATCACAAAGCTGTTTCCCCTATTGTGACATCACAATGCCGTTTTCCCCAGTGTGACATCACAATGCCCTTTCCCCCATTGTGACATCACAGCGCCGTTTTCACCATTGTGACATCACAATGCCCTTTCCCCCATTGTGACATCACAATGCCGTTTTCCCCATTGTGCCATCACAATGCCCTTTCCCCCATTGTGACATCACAATACCGTTTTCCCCATTGTGACATCACAATGCCCTTTCCCCAATTGTGACATCACAATGCCGTTTTCCCCATTGTGCCATCACAATGCCCCTTCCCCCATTGTGACATCACAATGCCGTTTCCCCCATTGTGACATCACAGTGCCGTTTTCCCCAGTGTGACATCACAATGCCCTTTCCCCCATTGTGACATCACAATGCTGCTTTCCCCCATTGTGACATCACAATGCCCTTTCCCAAATTGTGACATCACAATGCCCTTACCCCCATTGTGACATCACAATGCCGTTTTCCCCATTGTGACATCACAATGCCGTTTCCCCTATTGTCACATCACAATGCTGTTTTCCCCATTGTGACATCACAATGCCCTTTCCCCTATTGTGACATCACAAAGCTGTTTCCCCTATTGTGACATCACAATGCCGTTTTCCCCAGTGTGACATCACAATGCCCTTTCCCCCATTGTGACATCACAGCGCCGTTTTCCCCATTGTGACATCACAATGCCCTTTCCCCCAGTGTGACATCACAATGCCGTTTCCCCCATTTGTGACATCACAATGCCGTTTTCCCCATTGTGACATCACAATGCAGTTTTCCCCATTGTGACATCACAATGCCGTTTTCCCCATTGTGACATCACAATGCCCTTTCCCCCATTGTGACATCACACTGCCATTTCCCCCATTGTGACATCACAATACCGTTTTCCCCATTGTGACATCACAATGCCCTTTCCCCAATTGTTACATCACAATGCCCTTTCCCCCATTGTGACATCACAATGCCGTTTTCCCCATTGTGCCATCACAATGCCCTTTCCCCCATTGTGACATCACAATGCCGTTTTCCCCATTGTGCCATCGCAATGCCCCTTCCCCCATTGTGACATCACAATGCCGTTTCCCCCATTGTGACATCACAGTGCCGTTTTCCCCAGTGTGACATCACAATGCCTTTTCCCCCATTGTGACATCACAATGCTGTTTTCCCCATTGTGACATCACAATGCCCTTTCCCCCATTGTGACATCACAAAGCCATTTCCCCTATTGTGACATCACAATGCCGTTTCCCCCATTGTGACATCACAATGCAGTTTTCCCCATTGTGACATCACAATGCCGTTTTCCCCATTGTGACATCACAATGCCCTTTCCCCCATTGTGACATCACACTGCCATTTCCCCCATTGTGACATCACAATACCGTTTTCCCCATTGTGACATCACAATGCCCTTTCCCCAATTGTTACATCACAATGCCCTTTCCCCCATTGTGACATCACAATGCCGTTTTCCCCATTGTGCCATCACAATGCCCTTTCCCCCATTGTGACATCACAATGCCGTTTTCCCCATTGTGCCATCGCAATGCCCCTTCCCCCATTGTGACATCACAATGCCGTTTCCCCCATTGTGACATCACAGTGCCGTTTTCCCCAGTGTGACATCACAATGCCTTTTCCCCCATTGTGACATCACAATGCTGTTTTCCCCATTGTGACATCACAATGCCCTTTCCCCCATTGTGACATCACAAAGCCATTTCCCCTATTGTGACATCACAATGCCGTTTCCCCATTGTGACATCACAATGCCCTTTCCCCCATTGTGACATCACAATGCCCTTTCCCAAATTGTGACATCACAATGCCCTTACCCCCATTGTGACATCACAATGCCGTTTTCCCCATTGTGACATCACAATGCTGTTTCCCCTATTGTCACATCACAATGCTGTTTTCACCATTGTGACATCACAATGCCCTTTCCCCCATTGTGACATCACAAAGCTGTTTCCCCTATTGTGACATCACAATGCCCTTTCCCCCATTGTGACATCACAATGCCCTTTCCCCCATTGTGACATCACAATGCCCTTTCCCCCATTGTGACATCACAATGCCCTTACCCCCATTGTGACATCACAATGCCGTTTTCCCCATTGTGACATCACAATGCTGTTTCCCCTATTGTCACATCACAATGCTGTTTTCACCATTGTGACATCACAATGCCCTTTCCCCCATTGTGACATCACAATGCCCTTACCCCCATTGTGACATCACAATGCCGTTTTCCCCATTGTGACATCACAATGCTGTTTCCCCTATTGTCACATCACAATGCTGTTTTCACCATTGTGACATCACAATGCCCTTTCCCCCATTGTGACATCACAAAGCTGTTTCCCCTATTGTGACATCACAATGCCCTTTCCCCCATTGTGACATCACAATGCCCTTTCCCCCATTGTGCCATCACAATGCCATTTCCCCCATTGTGACATCACAATACCGTTTTCCCCATTGTGACATCACAATGCCCTTTCCCCAGTTGCGACATCACAATGCCCTTTCCCCCATTGTGACATCACAATGCCGTTTTCCCCATTGTGCCATCACAATGCCCTTTCCCCCATTGTGACATCACAATGCCGTTTTCCCCATTGTGCCATCACAATGCCCCTTCCCCCATTGTGACATCACAATGCCGTTTCCCCCATTGTGACACCACAGTGCCGTTTTCCCCAGTGTGACATCACAATGCCCTTTCCCCCATTGTGACATCACAATGCTGTTTTCCCCATTGTGACATCACAGTGCCCTTTCCCCCATTGTGACATCACAAAGCCGTTTCCCCTATTGTGACATCACAATGCCGTTTCCCCATTGTGACATCACAATGCCCTTTCCCCCATTGCGACATCACAATGCCCTTTCCCAAATTGTGACATCACAATGCCTTTACCACATTGTGACATCACAATGCCGTTTTCCCCATTGTGACATCACAATGCCGTTTCCCCTATTGTCACATCACAATGCTTTTTCCCCATTGTGACATCACTATGCCCTTTCCCCCATTGTGACATCACAAAGCTGTTTCCCCTATTGTGACATCACAATGCCGTTTTCCCCATTGTGACATCACAATGCCCTTTCCCCCATTGTGACATCACAATGCCCTTTCCCCCATTGTGACATCACAATGCCGTTTTCCCCATTGTGCCATCACAATGCCCTTTCCCCCATTGTGACATCACAATGCCGTTTTCCCCATTGTGACATCACAATGCCCTTTCCCCCATTGTGACATCACAATGCCCTTTCCCCCATTGTGACATCACAATGCCTTTTCCCCCATTGTGACATCACAATGCGATTTCCCCCATTGTGACATCACAATGCCCTTTCCCCCATTATGACATCACAGTGTCCTTTCCCCCATTGTGATATCACAATGCCGTTTTCCCCATTGTGACATCACAATGCCCTTTTCCCCATTGTGACATCACAATGCCATTTCCCCCATTGTGACATCACAATGCCCTTTCTCCATTGTGACATCACAATGCCCTTTCCCCCATTGTGACATCACAATGCCATTTCCCCAATTATGACATCACAATGCCGTTTTCCCATTGTGACATCACAATGCCCTTCCCCCCATTGTGATATCACAATGCCCTTTCCCCCATTGTGACATCACAATGACGTTTCCCCTATTGTGACATCACAATGCCGTTTTCCCCATTGTGACATCACAATGCCCTTTCCCCCATTGTGACATCACAATGCCCTTTCCCCCATTATGACATCACAATGCCCTTCCCCCATTGTGACATCACAATGCCCTCTCCCCCATTGTGACATCACAATGCCCTTTCCCCCATTGTGACATCACAATGCCGTTTCCCCTATTGTGACATCACTATGCCGTTTTCCTCATTGTGACATCACAATGCCATTTCTCCATTGTGACATCACAATGCCCTTTCCCACATTGTGACATCACAATGCCCTTTCCCACATTGTGACATCACAATGCCATTTCCCCTATTGTGACATCACAATGCCGTTTTCCCCATTGTGCCATCACAATGCCCTTTCCCCCATTGTGACATCACAAAGCTGTTTCCCCTATTGTGACATCACAATGCCCTTTCCCCCATTGTGACATCACAATGCCCTTTCCCCCATTGTGCCATCACAATGCCATTTCCCCCATTGTGACATCACAATACCGTTTTCCCCATTGTGACATCACAATGCCCTTTCCCCAGTTGCGACATCACAATGCCCTTTCCCCCATTGTGACATCACAATGCCGTTTTCCCCATTGTGCCATCACAATGCCCTTTCCCCCATTGTGACATCACAATGCCGTTTTCCCCATTGTGCCATCACAATGCCCCTTCCCCCATTGTGACATCACAATGCCGTTTCCCCCATTGTGACACCACAGTGCCGTTTTCCCCAGTGTGACATCACAATGCCCTTTCCCCCATTGTGACATCACAATGCTGTTTTCCCCATTGTGACATCACAGTGCCCTTTCCCCCATTGTGACATCACAAAGCCGTTTCCCCTATTGTGACATCACAATGCCGTTTCCCCATTGTGACATCACAATGCCCTTTCCCCCATTGCGACATCACAATGCCCTTTCCCAAATTGTGACATCACAATGCCTTTACCACATTGTGACATCACAATGCCGTTTTCCCCATTGTGACATCACAATGCCGTTTCCCCTATTGTCACATCACAATGCTTTTTCCCCATTGTGACATCACTATGCCCTTTCCCCCATTGTGACATCACAAAGCTGTTTCCCCTATTGTGACATCACAATGCCGTTTTCCCCATTGTGACATCACAATGCCCTTTCCCCCATTGTGACATCACAATGCCCTTTCCCCCATTGTGACATCACAATGCCGTTTTCCCCATTGTGCCATCACAATGCCCTTTCCCCCATTGTGACATCACAATGCCGTTTTCCCCATTGTGACATCACAATGCCCTTTCCCCCATTGTGACATCACAATGCCCTTTCCCCCATTGTGACATCACAATGCCTTTTCCCCCATTGTGACATCACAATGCGATTTCCCCCATTGTGACATCACAATGCCCTTTCCCCCATTATGACATCACAGTGTCCTTTCCCCCATTGTGATATCACAATGCCGTTTTCCCCATTGTGACATCACAATGCCCTTTTCCCCATTGTGACATCACAATGCCATTTCCCCCATTGTGACATCACAATGCCCTTTCTCCATTGTGACATCACAATGCCCTTTCCCCCATTGTGACATCACAATGCCATTTCCCCAATTATGACATCACAATGCCGTTTTCCCATTGTGACATCACAATGCCCTTCCCCCCATTGTGATATCACAATGCCCTTTCCCCCATTGTGACATCACAATGACGTTTCCCCTATTGTGACATCACAATGCCGTTTTCCCCATTGTGACATCACAATGCCCTTTCCCCCATTGTGACATCACAATGCCCTTTCCCCCATTATGACATCACAATGCCCTTCCCCCATTGTGACATCACAATGCCCTCTCCCCCATTGTGACATCACAATGCCCTTTCCCCCATTGTGACATCACAATGCCATTTCCCCCATTGTGACATCACAATGCCGTTTCCCCTATTGTGACATCACTATGCCGTTTTCCTCATTGTGACATCACAATGCCATTTCTCCATTGTGACATCACAATGCCCTTTCCCACATTGTGACATCACAATGCCCTTTCCCACATTGTGACATCACAATGCCATTTCCCCTATTGTGACATCACAATGCCGTTTTCCCCATTGTGCCATCACAATGCCCCTTCCCCCATTGTGACATCACAATGCCGTTTCCCCCATTGTGACATCACAGTGCCGTCTTCCCCAATGTGACATCACAATGCCCTTTCCCCCATTGTGACATCACAATGCTGTTTTCCCCATTGTGACATCACAATGCCCTTTCCCCCATTGTGACATAACAAAGCCGTTTCCCCTATTGTGACATCACAATGCCGTTTTCCCCATTGTGACATCACAATGCCCTTTCCCCCATTGTGACATCACAATGCCGTTTCCCCCATTTGTGACATCACAATGCCGTTTTCCCCATTGTGACATCACAATGCCGTTTTCCCCATTGTGACATCACAATACCGTTTTCCCCATTGTGACATCACAATGCCCTTTCCCCCATTGTGACATCATAATTCCCTTTCCCCCATTGTGACATCACAATGCTGTTTTCCCCATTGTGACATCACAATGCCCTTTCCCCCATTGTGACATCACAAAGCTGTTTCCCCTTTTGTGACATCACAAAGCTGTTTCCCCTATTGTGACATCACAATGCTGTTTTCCCATTGTGACATCACAATGCCCTTTCCCGTATTGTGACATCACAATGCCGTTTTCCCCATTGTGACATCACAATGCCATTTCCCCATTGTGACATCAGAATGCCCTTTCCCACATTGTGACATCACAATGCCCTTTCCCCCATTGTGACATCACAATGCCATTTCCCCTATTGTGACATCACAATGCCGTTTTCCCCATTGTGACGTCATAATGCCCTTCCCCCATTGTGACATCACAATGCCCTTTCCCCCATTGTGACATCACAATGCCCTTTCCCCCCATTGTGACATCACAATGCCATTTCCCCCATTGTGACATCACAATGCCATTTCCCCCATTATGACATCACAATGCCGTTTTCCCCATTGTGACATCACAATGCCCTTTCCCCCATTGTGACATCACAATGCCATTTCCCCCATTATGACATCACAATGCCGTTTTCCCATTGTGGCATCACAATGCCCTTCCCCCCATTGTGACATCACAATGCCTTTTCCCCATTGTGACATCACAATGCCCTTTCCCCCATTGCGACATCACAATGCCATTTCCCCCATTGTGACATCACAATGCCCTTTCCCCCACTGTGACATCACAATGCCCTTTCCCCCATTGTGACATCACAATGCCATTTCCCCCATTGTGACATCACAATGCCATTTCCCCCATTGTGACATCACAATGCCCTTTCCCCCATTGTGACATCACAATGCCCTTTCCCCCATTGTGACATCACAATGCCCTTTCCCCCATTGTGATATCACAATGCCCTCTCCCCAATTGTGACATCACAAAGCTGTTTCCCCATTGTGACATCACAATGCCGTTTTCCCCATTGTGACATCACAATGCCCTTTCCCCCATTGTGACATCACAATGCCCTTTCCCCCATTGTGACATCACAATGCCCTTTCCCCCATTGTGATATCACAATGCCCTCTCCCCAATTGTGACATCACAAAGCTGTTTCCCCATTGTGACATCACAATGCCGTTTTCCCCATTGTGACATCACAATGCCCTTTCCCCCATTGTGACATCACAATGCCCTTTCCCCCATTGTGACATCACAATGCCGTTTTCCCCATTGTGCCATCACAATGCCCTTTCTCCATTGTGACATCACAATGCCGTTTTCCCCATTGTGACATCACAATGCCCTTTCCCCCATTGTGACATCACAATGCCCTTTCCCCCATTGTGACATCACAATGCCCTTTCCCCCATTGTGACATCACAATGCGATTTCCCCCATTGTGACATCACAATGCCCTTTCCCCCATTATGACATCACAGTGCCCTTTCCCCCATTGTGATATCACAATGCCGTTTTCCCCATTGTGACATCACAATGCACTTTTCCCCATTGTGACATCACAATGCCATTTCCCCCATTGTGACATCACAATGCCCTTTCCCCCATTGTGACATCACAATGCCATTTCCCCCATTGTGACATCACGATTCCCTTCCCCCATTGTGATATCACAATGCCCTCTCCCCAATTGTGACATCACAAAGCTGTTTCCCCATTGTGACATCACAATGCCGTTTTCCCCATTGTGACATCACAATGCCCTTTCCCCCATTGTGACAACACAATGCCCTTTCCCCCATTGTGACATCACAATGCCGTTTTCCCCATTGTGCCATCACAATGCCCTTTCCCCCATTGTGACATCACAATGACGTTTCCCCTATTGTGACATCACAATGCCGTTTTCCCCATTGTGACATCACAATGCCCTTTCCCCCATTGTGACATCACAATGCCTTTTCCCCCATTATGACATCACAATGCCCTTCCCCCATTGTGACATCACAATGCCCTTTCCCCCATTGTGACATCACAATGCCCTTTCCCCCATTGTGACATCACAATGCCATTTCCCCCATTGTGACATCACAATGCCGTTTCCCCTATTGTGACATCACAATGCAGTTTTCCTCATTGTGACATCACAATGCCATTTCCCCATTGTGACATCACAATGCCCTTTCCCACATTGTGACATCACAATGCCCTTTCCCACATTGTGACATCACAATGCCATTTCCCCTATTGTGACATCACAATGCCGTTTTCCCCATTGTGCCATCACAATGCCCCATCCCCCATTGTGACATCACAATGCCGTTTCCCCCATTGTGACATCACAGTGCCGTCTTCCCCAGTGTGACATCACAATGCCCTTTCCCCCATTGTGACATCACAATGCCCTTTCCCCCATTGTGACATCACAATGCCGTTTTCCCCCATTGTGCCATCACAATGCCCTTTCCCCCATTGTGACATCACAATGCTGTTTCCCCTATTGTGACATCACAGCGCCGTTTTCCCCATTGTGACATCACAATGCCCTTTCCCCCATTGTGACATCACAATGCGGTTTCCCCCATTTGTGACATCACAATGCCGTTTTCCCCATTGTGACATCACAATGCAGTTTTCACCAATGGGACATCACAATGCCGTTTTCCCCATTGTGACATCACAATGCCCTTTCCCCCATTGTGACATCACACTGCCATTTCCCCCATTGTGACATCACAATACCGTTTTCCCCATTGTGACATCACAATGCCCTTTCCCCCATTGTGACATCATAATGCCCTTTCCCCCATTGTGACATCACAATGCTGTTTTCCCCATTGTGACATCACAATGCCCTTTCCCCCATTGTGACATCACAAAGCTGTTTCCCCTATTGTGACATCACAATGCTGTTTTCCCCATTGAGACATCACAATGCCCTTTCCCCCATTGTGACAACACAATGCCGTTTTCCCCATTGTGCCATCACAATGCCCTTTCCTCCATTGTGACATCACAATGCCCTTTCCCCCATTGTGACATCACAGTGCCGTTTTCCCCATTGTGACATCACAATGCTCTTTTCCCCATTGTGACATCACAATGCCCTTTCCCGTATTGTGACATCACAATGCCGTTTTCCCCATTGTGACATCACAATGCCATTTCCCACATTGTGACATCACAATGCCCTCTCCCCCATTGTGACATCACAATGCCATTTCCCCTATTGTGACATCACAATGCCGTTTTCCCCATTGTGACGTCATAATGCCGTTCCCCCATTGTGACATCACAATGCCCTTTCCCCCATTGTGACATCACAATGCCCTTTCCCCCCATTGTGACATCACAATGCCACTTCCACCATTGTGACATCACAATGCCATATCCCCCATTATGACATCACAATGACGTTTTCCCCATTGTGACATAACAATGCCCTTTCCACCATTGTGACATCACAATGCCATTTCCCCCATTATGACATCACAATGCCGTTTTCCCATTGTGACATCACAATGCCCTTCCACCCATTGTGACATCACAATGCCTTTTCCCCATTGTGACATCACAATGCCCTTTCCCCCATTGCGACATCACAATGCCATTTCCCCCACTGTGACATCACAATGCCCTTTCCCCCACTGTGACATCACAATGCCCTTTCCCCCATTGTGACATCACAATGCCATTTCCCCCATTGTGACATCACAATGCCATTTCCCCCATTGTGACATCACGATTCCCTTTCCCCCATTGTGATATCACAATGCCCTCTCCCCAATTGTGACATCACAAAGCTGTTTCCCCATTGTGACATCACAATGCCGTTTTCCCCATTGTGACATCACAATGCCCTTTCCCCCATTGTGACATCACAATGCCCTTTCCCCCATTGTGACATCACAATGCCGTTTTCCCCATTGTGCCATCACAATGCCCTTTCCCCATTGTGACATCACAATGCCGTTTTCCCCATTGTGACATCACAATGCCCTTTCCCCCATTGTGACATCACAATGCCCTTTCCCCCATTGTGACATCACAATGCCCTTTCCCCCATTGTGACATCACAATGCGATTTCCCCCATTGTGACATCACAATGCCCTTTCCCCCATTGTGACATCACAGTGCCCTTTCCCCCATTGTGATATCACAATGCCGTTTTCCCCATTGTGACATCACAATGCACTTTTCCCCATTGTGACATCACAATGCCATTTCCCCCATTGTGACATCACAATGCCCTTTCCCCCATTGTGACATCACAATGCCATTTCCCCCATTGTGACATCACGATTCCCTTTCCCCCATTGTGATATCACAATGCCCTCTCCCCAATTGTGACATCACAAAGCTGTTTCCCCATTGTGACATCACAATGCCGTTTTCCCCATTGTGACATCACAATGCCCTTTCCCCAATTGTGACATCACAATGCCCTTTCCCCCATTGTGACATCACAATGCCGTTTTCCCCATTGTGCCATCACAATGCCCTTTCCCCCATTGTGACATCACAATGACGTTTCCCCTATTGTGACATCACAATTCCGTTTTCCCCATTGTGACATCACAATGCCCTTTCCCCCATTGTGACATCACAATGCCTTTTCCCCCATTATGACATCACAATGCCCTTCCCCCATTGTGACATCACAATGCCCTTTCCCCCATTGTGACATCACAATGCCCTTTCCCCCATTGTGACATCACAATGCCATTTCCCCCATTGTGACATCACAATGCCGTTTAGCCTATTGTGAAATCACAATGCAGTTTTCCTCATTGTGACATCACAATGCCATTTCCCCATTGTGACATCACAATGCCCTTTCCCACATTGTGACATCACAATGCCCTTTCCCACATTGTGACATCACAATGCCATTTCCCCTATTGTGACATCACAATGCCGTTTTCCCCATTGTGCCATCACAATGCCCCTTCCCCCATTGTGACATCACAATGCCGTGTCCCCCATTGTGACATCACAGTGCCGTCTTCCCCAGTGTGACATCACAATGCCCTTTCCCCCATTGTGGCATCACAATGCTGTTTTCCCCATTGTGACATCACAATGCCCTTTCCCCCATTGTGACATAACAAAGCCGTTTCCCCTATTGTGACATCACAATGCCGTTTTCCCCATTGTGACATCACAATGCCCTTTCCCCCATTGTGACATCACAATGCCCTTTCCCCCATTGTGACATCACAATGCCGTTTTCCCCATTGTGCCATCACAATGCCCTTTCCCCCATTGTGACATCACAATGCCATTTCCCCCATTATGACATCACAATGACGTTTTCCCCATTGTGACATCACAATGCCCTTTCCACCATTGTGACATCACAATGCCATTTCCCCCATTATGACATCACAATGCCGTTTTCCCATTGTGACATCACAATGCCCTTCCACCCATTGTGACATCACAATGCCTTTTCCCCATTGTGACATCACAATGCCCTTTCCCCCATTGCGACATCACAATGCCATTTCCCCCATTGTGACATCACAATGCCCTTTCCCCCACTGTGACATCACAATGCCCTTTCCCCCATTGTGACATCACAATGCCATTTCCCCCATTGTGACATCACAATGCCATTTCCCCCATTGTGACATCACGATTCCCTTTCCCCCATTGTGATATCACAATGCCCTCTCCCCAATTGTGACATCACAAAGCTGTTTCCCCATTGTGACATCACAATGCCGTTTTCCCCATTGTGACATCACAATGCCCTTTCCCCCATTGTGACATCACAATGCCCTTTCCCCCATTGTGACATCACAATGCCGTTTTCCCCATTGTGCCATCACAATGCCCTTTCCCCATTGTGACATCACAATGCCGTTTTCCCCATTGTGACATCACAATGCCCTTTCCCCCATTGTGACATCACAATGCCCTTTCCCCCATTGTGACATCACAATGCCCTTTCCCCCATTGTGACATCACAATGCGATTTCCCCCATTGTGACATCACAATGCCCTTTCCCCCATTATGACATCACAGTGCCCTTTCCCCCATTGATATATCACAATGCCGTTTTCCCCATTGTGACATAACAATGCACTTTTCCCCATTGTGACATCACAATGCCATTTCCCCCATTGTGACATCACAATGCCCTTTCCCCCATTGTGACATCACAATGCCATTTCCCCCATTGTGACATCACGATTCCCTTTCCCCCATTGTGATATCACAATGCCCTCTCCCCAATTGTGACATCACAAAGCTGTTTCCCCATTGTGACATCACAATGCCGTTTTCCCCATTGTGACATCACAATGCCCTTTCCCCAATTGTGAGATCACAATGCCCTTTCCCCCATTGTGACATCACAATGCCGTTTTCCCCATTGTGCCATCACAATGCCCTTTCCCCCATTGTGACATCACAATGACGTTTCCCCTATTGTGACATCACAATGCCGTTTTCCCCATTGTGACATCACAATGCCCTTTCCCCCATTGTGACATCACAATGCCCTTTCCCCCATTGTGACATCACAATGCCCTTACCCCCATTGTGACATCACAATGCCGTTTTCCCCATTGTGACATCACAATGCTGTTTCCCCTATTGTCACATCACAATGCTGTTTTCACCATTGTGACATCACAATTCCCTTTCCCCCATTGTGACATCACAATGCCCTTACCCCCATTGTGACATCACAATGCCGTTTTCCCCATTGTGACATCACAATGCTGTTTCCCCTATTGTCACATCACAATGCTGTTTTCACCATTGTGACATCACAATGCCCTTTCCCCCATTGTGACATCACAAAGCTGTTTCCCCTATTGTGACATCACAATGCCCTTTCCCCCATTGTGACATCACAATGCCCTTTCCCCCATTGTGCCATCACAATGCCATTTCCCCCATTGTGACATCACAATACCGTTTTCCCCATTGTGACATCACAATGCCCTTTCCCCATTTGCGACATCACAATGCCCTTTCCCCCATTGTGACATCACAATGCCGTTTTCCCCATTGTGCCATCACAATGCCCTTTCCCCCATTGTGACATCACAATGCCGTTTTCCCCATTGTGCCATCACAATGCCCCTTCCCCCATTGTGACATCACAATGCCGTTTCCCCCATTGTGACACCACAGTGCCGTTTTCCCCAGTGTGACATCACAATGCCCTTTCCCCCATTGTGACATCACAATGCTGTTTTCCCCATTGTGACATCACAGTGCCCTTTCCCCCATTGTGACATCACAAAGCCGTTTCCCCTATTGTGACATCACAATGCCGTTTCCCCATTGTGACATCACAATGCCCTTTCCCCCATTGCGACATCACAATGCCCTTTCCCAAATTGTGACATCACAATGCCTTTACCCCATTGTGACATCACAATGCCGTTTTCCCCATTGTGACATCACAATGCCGTTTCCCCTATTGTCACATCACAATGCTTTTTCCCCATTGTGACATCACTATGCCCTTTCCCCCATTGTGACATCACAAAGCTGTTTCCCCTATTGTGACATCACAATGCCGTTTTCCCCATTGTGACATCACAATGCCCTTTCCCCCATTGTGACATCACAATGCCCTTTCCCCCATTGTGACATCACAATGCCGTTTTCCCCATTGTGCCATCACAATGCCCTTTCCCCCATTGTGACATCACAATGCCGTTTTCCCCATTGTGACATCACAATGCCCTTTCCCCCATTGTGACATCACAATGCCTTTTCCCCCATTGTGACATCACAATGCGATTTCCCCCATTGTGACATCACAATGCCCTTTCCCCCATTATGACATCACAGTGTCCTTTCCCCCATTGTGATATCACAATGCCGTTTTCCCCATTGTGACATCACAATGCCCTTTTCCCCATTGTGACATCACAATGCCATTTCCCCCATTGTGACATCACAATGCCCTTTCCCCCATTGTGACATCACAATGCCATTTCCCCCATTGTGACATCACAATGCTGTTTTCCCCATTGTGACATCACAATGCCCTTTCTCCATTGTGACATCACAATGCCCTTTCCCCCATTGTGACATCACAATGCCATTTCCCCAATTATGACATCACAATGCCGTTTTCCCATTGTGACATCACAATGCCCTTCCCCCCATTGTGATATCACAATGCCCTTTCCCCCATTGTGACATCACAATGACGTTTCCCATATTGTGACATCACAATGCCGTTTTCCCCATTGTGACATCACAATGCCCTTTCCCCCATTGTGACATCACAATGCCCTTTCCCCCATTATGACATCACAATGCCCTTCCCCCATTGTGACATCACAATGCCCTCTCCCCCATTGTGACATCACAATGCCCTTTCCCCCATTGTGACATCACAATGCCATTTCCCCCATTGTGACATCACAATGCCGTTTCCCCTATTGTGACATCACTATGCCGTTTTCCTCATTGTGACATCACAATGCCATTTCTCCATTGTGACATCACAATGCCCTTTCCCACATTGTGACATCACAATGCCCTTTCCCACATTGTGACATCACAATGCCATTTCCCCTATTGTGACATCACAATGCCGTTTTCCCCATTGTGCCATCACAATGCCCCTTCCCCCATTGTGACATCACAATGCCGTTTCCCCCATTGTGACATCACAGTGCCGTCTTCCCCAATGTGACATCACAATGCCCTTTCCCCCATTGTGACATCACAATGCTGTTTTCCCCATTGTGACATCACAATGCCCTTTCCCCCATTGTGACATAACAAAGCCGTTTCCCCTATTGTGACATCACAATGCCGTTTTCCCCATTGTGACATCACAATGCCCTTTCTCCATTGTGACATCACAATGCCGTTTCCCCCATTTGTGACATCACAATGCCGTTTTCCCCATTGTGACATCACAATGCAGTTTTCCCCATTGTGACATCACAATGCCGTTTTCCCCATTGTGACATCACAATGCCCTTTCCCCCATTGTGACATCACACTGCCATTTCCCCCATTGTGACATCACAATACCGTTTTCCCCATTGTGACATCACAATGCCCTTTCCCCCATTGTGACATCATAATTCCCTTTCCCCCATTGTGACATCACAATGCTGTTTTCCCCATTGTGACATCACAATGCCCTTTCCCCCATTGTGACATCACAAAGCTGTTTCCCCTTTTGTGACATCACAAAGCTGTTTCCCCTATTGTGACATCACAATGCTGTTTTCCCATTGTGACATCACAATGCCCTTTCCACCATTGTGACATCACAATGCCATTTCCCCCATTATGACATCACAATGCCGTTTTCCCATTGTGACATCACAATGCCCTTCCACCCATTGTGACATCAGAATTCCTTTTCCCCATTGTGACATCACAATGCCCTTTCCCCCATTGCGACATCACAATGCCATTTCCCCCATTGTGACATCACAATGCCCTTTCCCCCACTGTGACATCACAATGCCCTTTCCCCCATTGTGACATCACAATGCCATTTCCCCCATTGTGACATCACAATGCCATTTCCCCCATTGTGACATCACGATTCCCTTTCCCCCATTGTGATATCACAATGCCCTCTCCCCAATTGTGACATCACAAAGCTGTTTCCCCATTGTGACATCACAATGCCGTTTTCCCCATTGTGACATCACAATGCCCTTTCCCCCATTGTGACATCACAATGCCCTTTCCCCCATTGTGACATCACAATGCCGTTTTCCCCATTGTGCCATCACAATGCCCTTTCCCCATTGTGACATCACAATGCCGTTTTCCCCATTGTGACATCACAATGCCCTTTCCCCCATTGTGACATCACAATGCCCTTTCCCCCATTGTGAAATCACAATGCCCTTTCCCCCATTGTGACATCACAATGCGATTTCCCCCATTGTGACATCACAATGCCCTTTCCCCCATTATGACATCACAGTGCCCTTTCCCCCATTGTGATATCACAATGCCGTTTTCCCCATTGTGACATAACAATGCACTTTTCCCCATTGTGACATCACAATGCCATTTCCCCCATTGTGACATCACAATGCCCTTTCCCCCATTGTGACATCACAATGCCATTTCCCCCATTGTGACATCACGATTCCCTTTCCCCCATTGTGATATCACAATGCCCTCTCCCCAATTGTGACATCACAAAGCTGTTTCCCCATTGTGACATCACAATGCCGTTTTCCCCATTGTGACATCACAATGCCCTTTCCCCAATTGTGACATCACAATGCCCTTTCCCCCATTGTGACATCACAATGCCGTTTTCCCCATTGTGCCATCACAATGCCCTTTCCCCCATTGTGACATCACAATGACGTTTCCCCTATTGTGACATCACAATGCCGTTTTCCCCATTGTGACATCACAATGCCCTTTCCCCCATTGTGACATCACAATGCCCTTTCCCCCATTGTGACATCACAATGCCCTTACCCCCATTGTGACATCACAATGCCGTTTTCCCCATTGTGACATCACAATGCTGTTTCCCCTATTGTCACATCACAATGCTGTTTTCACCATTGTGACATCACAATGCCCTTTCCCCCATTGTGACATCACAATGCCCTTACCCCCATTGTGACATCACAATGCCGTTTTCCCCATTGTGACATCACAATGCTGTTTCCCCTATTGTCACATCACAATGCTGTTTTCACCATTGTGACATCACAATGCCCTTTCCCCCATTGTGACATCACAAAGCTGTTTCCTATTGTGACATCACAATGCCCTTTCCCCCATTGTGACATCACAATGCCCTTTCCCCCATTGTGCCATCACAATGCCATTTCCCCCATTGTGACATCACAATACCGTTTTCCCCATTGTGACATCACAATGCCCTTTCCCCAGTTGCGACATCACAATGCCCTTTCCCCCATTGTGACATCACAATGCCGTTTTCCCCATTGTGCCATCACAATGCCCTTTCCCCCATTGTGACATCACAATGCCGTTTTCCCCATTGTGCCATCACAATGCCCCTTCCCCCATTGTGACATCACAATGCCGTTTCCCCCATTGTGACACCACAGTGCCGTTTTCCCCAGTGTGACATCACAATGCCCTTTCCCCCATTGTGACATCACAATGCTGTTTTCCCCATTGTGACATCACAGTGCCCTTTCCCCTATTGTGACATCACAATGCCGTTTCCCCATTGTGACATCACAATGCCCTTTCCCCCATTGCGACATCACAATGCCCTTTCCCAAATTGTGACATCACAATGCCTTTACCCCATTGTGACATCACAATGCCGTTTTCCCCATTGTGACATCACAATGCCGTTTCCCCTATTGTCACATCACAATGCTTTTTCCCCATTGTGACATCACTATGCCCTTTCCCCCATTGTGACATCACAAAGCTGTTTCCCCTATTGTGACATCACAATGCCGTTTTCCCCATTGTGACATCACAATGCCCTTTCCCCCATTGTGACATCACAATGCCCTTTCCCCCATTGTGACATCACAATGCCGTTTTCCCCATTGTGCCATCACAATGCCCTTTCCCCCATTGTGACATCACAATGCCGTTTTCCCCATTGTGACATCACAATGCCCTTTCCCCCATTGTGACATCACAATGCCCTTTCCCCCATTGTGACATCACAATGCCTTTTCCCCCATTGTGACATCACAATGCGATTTCCCCCATTGTGACATCACAATGCCCTTTCCCCCATTATGACATCACAGTGTCCTTTCCCCCATTGTGATATCACAATGCCGTTTTCCCCATTGTGACATCACAATGCCCTTTTCCCCATTGTGACATCACAATGCCATTTCCCCCATTGTGACATCACAATGCCCTTTCCCCCATTGTGACATCACAATGCCATTTCCCCCATTGTGACATCACAATGCTGTTTTCCCCATTGTGACATCACAATGCCCTTTCTCCATTGTGACATCACAATGCCCTTTCCCCCATTGTGACATCACAATGCCATTTCCCCAATTATGACATCACAATGCCGTTTTCCCATTGTGACATCACAATGCCCTTCCCCCCATTGTGATATCACAATGCCCTTTCCCCCATTGTGACATCACAATGACGTTTCCCCTATTGTGACATCACAATGCCGTTTTCCCCATTGTGACATCACAATGCCCTTTCCCCCATTGTGACATCACAATGCCCTTTCCCCCATTATGACATCACAATGCCCTTCCCCCATTGTGACATCACAATGCCCTCTCCCCCATTGTGACATCACAATGCCCTTTCCCCCATTGTGACATCACAATGCCATTTCCCCCATTGTGACATCACAATGCCGTTTCCCCTATTGTGACATCACTATGCCGTTTTCCTCATTGTGACATCACAATGCCATTTCTCCATTGTGACATCACAATGCCCTTTCCCACATTGTGACATCACAATGCCCTTTCCCACATTGTGACATCACAATGCCATTTCCCCTATTGTGACATCACAATGCCGTTTTCCCCATTGTGCCATCACAATGCCCCTTCCCCCATTGTGACATCACAATGCCGTTTCCCCCATTGTGACATCACAGTGCCGTCTTCCCCAATGTGACATCACAATGCCCTTTCCCCCATTGTGACATCACAATGCTGTTTTCCCCATTGTGACATCACAATGCCCTTTCCCCCATTGTGACATAACAAAGCCGTTTCCCCTATTGTGACATCACAATGCCGTTTTCCCCATTGTGACATCACAATGCCCTTTCCCCCATTGTGACATCACAATGCCGTTTCCCCCATTTGTGACATCACAATGCCGTTTTCCCCATTGTGACATCACAATGCAGTTTTCCCCATTGTGACATCACAATGCCGTTTTCCCCATTGTGACATCACAATGCCCTTTCCCCCATTGTGACATCACACTGCCATTTCCCCCATTGTGACATCACAATACCGTTTTCCCCATTGTGACATCACAATGCCCTTTCCCCCATTGTGACATCATAATTCCCTTTCCCCCATTGTGACATCACAATGCTGTTTTCCCCATTGTGACATCACAATGCCCTTTCCCCCATTGTGACATCACAAAGCTGTTTCCCCTTTTGTGACATCACAAAGCTGTTTCCCCTATTGTGACATCACAATGCTGTTTTCCCATTGTGACATCACAATGCCCTTTCCCGTATTGTGACATCACAATGCCGTTTTCCCCATTGTGACATCACAATGCCATTTCCCCATTGTGACATCAGAATGCCCTTTCCCACATTGTGACATCACAATGCCCTTTCCCCCATTGTGACATCACAATGCCATTTCCCCTATTGTGACATCACAATGCCGTTTTCCCCATTGTGACGTCATAATGCCCTTCCCCCATTGTGACATCACAATGCCCTTTCCCCCATTGTGACATCACAATGCCCTTTCCCCCCATTGTGACATCACAATGCCATTTCCCCCATTGTGACATCACAATGCCATTTCCCCCATTATGACATCACAATGCCGTTTTCCCCATTGTGACATCACAATGCCCTTTCCCCCATTGTGACATCACAATGCCATTTCCCCCATTATGACATCACAATGCCGTTTTCCCATTGTGGCATCACAATGCCCTTCCCCCCATTGTGACATCACAATGCCTTTTCCCCATTGTGACATCACAATGCCCTTTCCCCCATTGCGACATCACAATGCCATTTCCCCCATTGTGACATCACAATGCCCTTTCCCCCACTGTGACATCACAATGCCCTTTCCCCTATTGTGACATCACAATGCCATTTCCCCCATTGTGACATCACAATGCCATTTCCCCCATTGTGACATCACGATTCCCTTTCCCCCATTGTGATATCACAATGCCCTCTCCCCAATTGTGACATCACAAAGCTGTTTCCCCATTGTGACATCACAATGCCGTTTTCCCCATTGTGACATCACAATGCCCTTTCCCCATTGTGACATCACAATGCCCTTTCCCCCATTGTGACATCACAATGCCGTTTTCCCCATTGTGCCATCACAATGCCCTTTCCCCATTGTGACATCACAATGCCGTTTTCCCCATTGTGACATCACAATGCCCTTTCCCCCATTGTGACATCACAATGCCCTTTCCCCCATTGTGACATCACAATGCCCTTTCCCCCATTGTGACATCACAATGCGATTTCCCCCATTGTGACATCACAATGCCCTTTCCCCCATTATGACATCACAGTGCCCTTTCCCCCATTGTGATATCACAATGCCGTTTTCCCCATTGTGACATCACAATGCACTTTTCCCCATTGTGACATCACAATGCCATTTCCCCCATTGTGACATCACAATGCCCTTTCCCCCATTGTGCCATCACAATGCCATTTCCCCCATTGTGACATCACGATTCCCTTCCCCCATTGTGATATCACAATGCCCTCTCCCCAATTGTGACATCACAAAGCTGTTTCCCCATTGTGACATCACAATGCCGTTTTCCCCATTGTGACATCACAATGCCCTTTCCTCCATTGTGACAACACAATGCCCTTTCCCCCATTGTGACATCACAATGCCGTTTTCCCCATTGTGCCATCACAATGCCCTTTCCCCCATTGTGACATCACAATGACGTTTCCCCTATTGTGACATCACAATGCCGTTTTCCCCATTGTGACATCACAATGCCCTTTCCCCCATTGTGACATCACAATGCCTTTTCCCCCATTATGACATCACAATGCCCTTCCCCCATTGTGACATCACAATGCCCTTTCCCCCATTGTGACATCACAATGCCCTTTCCCCCATTGTGACATCACAATGCCATTTCCCCCATTGTGACATCACAATGCCGTTTCCCCTATTGTGACATCACAATGCAGTTTTCCTCATTGTGACATCACAATGCCATTTCCCCATTGTGACATCACAATGCCCTTTCCCACATTGTGACATCACAATGCCATTTCCCCTATTGTGACATCACAATGCCGTTTTCCCCATTGTGCCATCACAATGCCCCTTCCCCCATTGTGACATCACAATGCCGTTTCCCCCATTGTGACATCACAGTGCCGTCTTCCCCAGTGTGACATCACAATGCCCTTTCCCCCATTGTGGCATCACAATGCTGTTTTCCCCATTGTGACATCACAATGCCCTTTCCCCCATTGTGACATAACAAAGCCGTTTCCCCTATTGTGACATCACAATGCCGTTTTCCCCATTGTGACATCACAATGCCCTTTCCCCCATTGTGACATCACAATGCCCTTTCCCCCATTGTGACATCACAATGCCGTTTTCCCCCATTGTGCCATCACAATGCCCTTTCCCCCATTGTGACATCACAATGCTGTTTCCCCTATTGTGACATCACAGCGCCGTTTTCCCCATTGTGACATCACAATGCCCTTTCCCCCATTGTGACATCACAATGCCGTTTCCCCCATTTGTGACATCGCAATGCCGTTTTCCTCATTGTGACATCACAATGCAGTTTTCCCCATTGTGACATCACAATGCCGTTTACCCCATTGTGACATCACAATGCCCTTTCCCCCATTGTGACATCACACTGCCATTTCCCCCATTGTGACATCACAATACCGTTTTCCCCATTGTGACATCACAATGCCCTTTCCCCCATTGTGACATCATAATGCCCTTTCCCCCATTGTGACATCACAATGCTGTTTTCCCCATTGTGACATCCCAATGCCCTTTCCCCCATTGTGACATCACAAAGCTGTTTCCCCTATTGTGACATCACAATGCTGTTTTCCCCATTGAGACATCACAATGCCCTTTCCCCCATTGTGACAACACAATGCCGTTTTCCCCATTGTGCCATCACAATGCCCTTTCCTCCATTGTGACATCACAATGCCATTTCCCCCATTGTGACATCACAGTGCCGTTTTCCCCATTGTGACATCACAATGCTCTTTTCCCCATTGTGACATCACAATGCCCTTTCCCGTATTGTGACATCACAATGCCGTTTTCCCCATTGTGACATCACAATGCCATTTCCCCATTGTGACATCAGAATGCACTTTCCCACATTGTGACATCACAATGCCCTCTCCCCCATTGTGACATCACAATGCCATTTCCCCTATTGTGACATCACAATGCCGTTTTCCCCATTGTGACGTCATAATGCCGTTCCCCCATTGTGACATCACAATGCCCTTTCCCCCATTGTGACATCACAATGCCCTTTCCCCCCATTGTGACATCACAATGCCACTTCCACCATTGTGACATCACAATGCCATTTCCCCCATTATGACATCACAATGACGTTTTCCCCATTGTGACATCACAATGCCCTTTCCACCATTGTGACATCACAATGCCATTTCCCCCATTATGACATCACAATGCCGTTTTCCCATTGTGACATCACAATGCCCTTCCACCCATTGTGACATCACAATGCCTTTTCCCCATTGTGACATCACAATGCCCTTTCCCCCATTGCGACATCACAATGCCATTTCCCCCACTGTGACATCACAATGCCCTTTCCCCCACTGTGACATCACAATGCCCTTTCCCCCATTGTGACATCACAATGCCATTTCCCCCATTGTGACATCACAATGCCATTTCCCCCATTGTGACATCACGATTCCCTTTCCCCCATTGTGATATCACAATGCCCTCTCCCCAATTGTGACATCACAAAGCTGTTTCCCCATTGTGACATCACAATGCCGTTTTCCCCATTGTGACATCACAATGCCCTTTCCCCCATTGTGACATCACAATGCCCTTTCCCCCATTGTGACATCACAATGCCGTTTTCCCCATTGTGCCATCACAATGCCCTTTCCCCATTGTGACATCACAATGCCGTTTTCCCCATTGTGACATCACAATGCCCTTTCCCCCATTGTGACATCACAATGCCCTTTCCCCCATTGTGACATCACAATGCCCTTTCCCCCATTGTGACATCACAATGCGATTTCCCCCATTGTGACATCACAATGCCCTTTCCCCCATTGTGACATCACAGTGCCCTTTCCCCCATTGTGATATCACAATGCCGTTTTCCCCATTGTGACATCACAATGCCATTTCCCCCATTGTGACATCACAATGCCCTTTCCCCCATTGTGACATCACAATGCCATTTCCCCCATTGTGACATCACGATTCCCTTTCCCCCATTGTGATATCACAATGCCCTCTCCCCAATTGTGACATCACAAAGCTGTTTCCCCATTGTGACATCACAATGCCGTTTTCCCTATTGTGACATCACAATGCCCTTTCCCCAATTGTGACATCACAATGCCCTTTCCCCCATTGTGACATCACAATGCCGTTTTCCCCATTGTGCCATCACAATGCCCTTTCCCCCATTGTGACATCACAATGACGTTTCCCCTATTGTGACATCACAATTCCGTTTTCCCCATTGTGACATCACAATGCCCTTTCCCCCATTGTGACATCACAATGCCTTTTCCCCCATTATGACATCACAATGCCCTTCCCCCATTGTGACATCACAATGCCCTTTCCCCCATTGTGACATCACAATGCCCTTTCCCCCATTGTGACATCACAATGCCTTTTCCCCCATTGTGACATCACAATGCCGTTTAGCCTATTGTGAAATCACAATGCAGTTTTCCTCATTGTGACATCACAATGCCATTTCCCCATTGTGACATCACAATGCCCTTTCCCACATTGTGACATCACAATGCCCTTTCCCACATTGTGACATCACAATGCCATTTCCCCTATTGTGACATCACAATGCCGTTTTCCCCATTGTGCCATCACATTGCCCCTTCCCCCATTGTGACATCACAATGCCGTTTCCCCCATTGTGACATCACAGTGCCGTCTTCCCCAGTGTGACATCACAATGCCCTTTCCCCCATTGTGGCATCACAATGCTGTTTTCCCCATTGTGACATCACAATGCCCTTTCCCCCATTGTGACATAACAAAGCCGTTTCCCCTATTGTGACATCACAATGCCGTTTTCCCCATTGTGACATCACAATGCCCTTTCCCCCATTGTGACATCACAATGCCCTTTCCCCCATTGCGACATCACAATGCCGTTTTCCCCATTGTGCCATCACAATGCCCTTTCCCCCATTGTGACATCACAATGCCATTTCCCCCATTATGACATCACAATGACGTTTTCCCCATTGTGACATCACAATGCCCTTTCCACCATTGTGACATCACAATGCCATTTCCCCCATTATGACATCACAATGCCGTTTTCCCATTGTGACATCACAATGCCCTTCCACCCATTGTGACATCACAATGCCTTTTCCCCATTGTGACATCACAATGCCCTTTCCCCCATTGCGACATCACAATGCCATTTCCCCCATTGTGACATCACAATGCCCTTTCCCCCACTGTGACATCACAATGCCCTTTCCCCCATTGTGACATCACAATGCCATTTCCCCCATTGTGACATCACAATGCCATTTCCCCCATTGTGACATCACGATTCCCTTTCCCCCATTGTGATATCACAATGCCCTCTCCCCAATTGTGACATCACAAAGCTGTTTCCCCATTGTGACATCACAATGCCGTTTTCCCCATTGTGACATCACAATGCCCTTTCCCCCATTGTGACATCACAATGCCCTTTCCCCCATTGTGACATCACAATGCCGTTTTCCCCATTGTGCCATCACAATGCCCTTTCCCCATTGTGACATCACAATGCCGTTTTCCCCATTGTGACATCACAATGCCCTTTCCCCCATTGTGACATCACAATGCCCTTTCCCCCATTGTGACATCACAATGCCCTTTCCCCCATTGTGACATCACAGTGCCGTCTTCCCCAGTGTGACATCACAATGCCCTTTCCCCCATTGTGGCATCACAATGCTGTTTTCCCCATTGTGACATCACAATGCCCTTTCCCCCATTGTGACATAACAAAGCCGTTTCCCCTATTGTGACATCACAATGCCGTTTTCCCCATTGTGACATCACAATGCCCTTTCCCCCATTGTGACATCACAATGCCCTTTCCCCCATTGTGACATCACAATGCCGTTTTCCCCATTGTGCCATCACAATGCCCTTTCCCCCATTGTGACATCACAATGCCATTTCCCCCATTATGACATCACAATGACGTTTTCCCCATTGTGACATCACAATGCCCTTTCCACCATTGTGACATCACAATGCCATTTCCCCCATTATGACATCACAATGCCGTTTTCCCATTGTGACATCACAATGCCCTTCCACCCATGGTGACATCACAATGCCTTTTCCCCATTGTGACATCACAATGCCTTTTCCCCATTGTGACATCACAATGCCCTTTCCCCCATTGCGACATCACAATGCCATTTCCCCCATTGTGACATCACAATGCCCTTTCCCCCACTGTGACATCACAATGCCCTTTCCCCCATTGTGACATCACAATGCCATTTCCCCCATTGTGACATCACAATGCCATTTCCCCCATTGTGACATCACGATTCCCTTTCCCCCATTGTGATATCACAATGCCCTCTCCCCAATTGTGACATCACAAAGCTGTTTCCCCATTGTGACATCACAATGCCGTTTTCCCCATTGTGACATCACAATGCCCTTTCCCCCATTGTGACATCACAATGCCCTTTCCCCCATTGTGACATCACAATGCCGTTTTCCCCATTGTGCCATCACAATGCCCTTTCCCCATTGTGACATCACAATGCCGTTTTCCCCATTGTGACATCACAATGCCCTTTCCCCCATTGTGACATCACAATGCCCTTTCCCCCATTGTGACATCACAATGCCCTTTCCCCCATTGTGACATCACAATGCGATTTCCCCCATTGTGACATCACAATGCCCTTTCCCCCATTATGACATCACAGTGCCCTTTCCCCCATTGTGATATCACAATGCCGTTTTCCCCATTGTGACATCACAATGCACTTTTCCCCATTGTGACATCACAATGCCATTTCCCCCATTGTGACATCACAATGCCCTTTCCCCCATTGTGACATCACAATGCCATTTCCCCCATTGTGACATCACGATTCCCTTTCCCCCATTGTGATATCACAATGCCCTCTCCCCAATTGTGACATCACAAAGCTGTTTCCCCATTGTGACATCACAATGCCGTTTTCCCCATTGTGACATCACAATGCCCTTTCCCCAATTGTGACATCACAATGCCCTTTCCCCCATTGTGACATCACAATGCCGTTTTCCCCATTGTGCCATCACAATGCCCTTTCCCCCATTGTGACATCACAATGACGTTTCCCCTATTGTGACATCACAATGCCGTTTTCCCCATTGTGACATCACAATGCCCTTTCCCCCATTGTGACATCACAATGCCTTTTCCCCCATTATGACATCACAATGCCCTTCCCCCATTGTGACATCACAATGCCCTTTCCCCCATTGTGACATCACAATGCCCTTTCCCCCATTGTGACATCACAATGCCATTTCCCCCATTGTGACATCACAATGCCGTTTAGCCTATTGTGAAATCACAATGCAGTTTTCCTCATTGTGACATCACAATGCCATTTCCCCATTGTGACATCACAATGCCCTTTCCCACATTGTGACATCACAATGCCCTTTCCCACATTGTGACATCACAATGCCATTTCCCCTATTGTGACATCACAATGCCGTTTTCCCCATTGTGCCATCACAATGCCCCTTCCCCCATTGTGACATCACAATGCCGTTTCCCCCATTGTGACATCACAGTGCCGTCTTCCCCAGTGTGACATCACAATGCCCTTTCCCCCATTGTGGCATCACAATGCTGTTTTCCCCATTGTGACATCACAATGCCCTTTCCCCCATTGTGACATAACAAAGCCGTTTCCCCTATTATGACATCACAATGCCGTTTTCCCATTGTGACATCACAATGCCCTTCCACCCATTGTGACATCACAATGCCTTTTCCCCATTGTGACATCACAATGCCCTTTCCCCCATTGCGACATCACAATGCCATTTCCCCCATTGTGACATCACAATGCCCTTTCCCCCACTGTGACATCACAATGCCCTTTCCCCCATTGTGACATCACAATGCCATTTCCCCCATTGTGACATCACAATGCCATTTCCCCCATTGTGACATCACGATTCCCTTGCCCCATTGTGATATCACAATGCCCTCTCCCCAATTGTGACATCACAAAGCTGTTTCCCCATTGTGACATCACAATGCCGTTTTCCCCATTGTGACATCACAATGCCCTTTCCCCCATTGTGACATCACAATGCCCTTTCCCCCATTGTGACATCACAATGCCGTTTTCCCCATTGTGCCATCACAATGCCCTTTCCCCATTGTGACATCACAATGCCGTTTTCCCCATTGTGACATCACAATGCCCTTTCCCCCATTGTGACATCACAATGCCCTTTCCCCCATTGTGACATCACAATGCCCTTTCCCCCATTGTGACATCACAATGCGATTTCCCCCATTGTGACATCACAATGCCCTTTCCCCCATTATGACATCACAGTGCCCTTTCCCCCATTGTGATATCACAATGCCGTTTTCCCCATTGTGACATCACAATGCACTTTTCCCCATTGTGACATCACAATGCCATTTCCCCCATTGTGACATCACAATGCCCTTTCCCCCATTGTGACATCACAATGCCATTTCCCCCATTGTGACATCACGATTCCCTTTCCCCCATTGTGATATCACAATGCCCTCTCCCCAATTGTGACATCACAAAGCTGTTTCCCCATTGTGACATCACAATGCCGTTTTCCCCATTGTGACATCACAATGCCCTTTCCCCAATTGTGACATCACAATGCCCTTTCCCCCATTGTGACATCACAATGCCGTTTTCCCCATTGTGCCATCACAATGCCCTTTCCCCCATTGTGACATCACAATGACGTTTCCCCTATTGTGACATCACAATGCCGTTTTCCCCATTGTGACATCACAATGCCCTTTCCCCCATTGTGACATCACAATGCCCCTTCCCCCATTGTGACATCACAATGCCGTTTCCCCCATTGTGACATCACAGTGCCGTCTTCCCCAGTGTGACATCACAATGCCCTTTCCCCCATTGTGGCATCACAATGCTGTTTTCCCCATTGTGACATCACAATGCCCTTTCCCCCATTGTGACATAACAAAGCCGTTTCCCCTATTGTGACATCACAATGCCGTTTTCCCCATTGTGACATCACAATGCCCTTTCCCCCATTGTGACATCACAATGCCCTTTCCCCCATTGTGACATCACAATGCCGTTTTCCCCCATTGTGCCATCACAATGCCCTTTCCCCCATTGTGACATCACAATGCTGTTTCCCCTATTGTGACATCACAGCGCCGTTTTCCCCATTGTGACATCACAATGCCCTTTCCCCCATTGTGACATCACAATGCCGTTTCCCCCATTTGTGACATCGCAATGCCGTTTTCCTCATTGTGACATCACAATGCAGTTTTCCCCATTGTGACATCACAATGCCGTTTACCCCATTGTGACATCACAATGCCCTTTCCCCCATTGTGACATCACACTGCCATTTCCCCCATTGTGACATCACAATACCGTTTTCCCCATTGTGACATCACAATGCCCTTTCCCCCATTGTGACATCATAATGCCCTTTCCCCCATTGTGACATCACAATGCTGTTTTCCCCATTGTGACATCCCAATGCCCTTTCCCCCATTGTGACATCACAAAGCTGTTTCCCCTATTGTGACATCACAATGCTGTTTTCCCCATTGAGACATCACAATGCCCTTTCCTCCATTGTGACATCACAATGCCATTTCCCCCATTGTGACATCACAGTGCCGTTTTCCCCATTGTGACATCACAATGCTCTTTTCCCCATTGTGACATCACAATGCCCTTTCCCGTATTGTGACATCACAATGCCGTTTTCCCCATTGTGACATCACAATGCCATTTCCCCATTGTGACATCAGAATGCACTTTCCCACATTGTGACATCACAATGCCCTCTCCCCCATTGTGACATCACAATGCCATTTCCCCTATTGTGACATCACAATGCCGTTTTCCCCATTGTGACGTCATAATGCCGTTCCCCCATTGTGACATCACAATGCCCTTTCCCCCATTGTGACATCACAATGCCCTTTCCCCCCATTGTGACATCACAATGCCACTTCCACCATTGTGACATCACAATGCCATTTCCCCCATTATGACATCACAATGACGTTTTCCCCATTGTGACATCACAATGCCCTTTCCACCATTGTGACATCACAATGCCATTTCCCCCATTATGACATCACAATGCCGTTTTCCCATTGTGACATCACAATGCCCTTCCACCCATTGTGACATCACAATGCCTTTTCCCCATTGTGACATCACAATGCCCTTTCCCCCATTGCGACATCACAATGCCATTTCCCCCACTGTGACATCACAATGCCCTTTCCCCCACTGTGACATCACAATGCCCTTTCCCCCATTGTGACATCACAATGCCATTTCCCCCATTGTGACATCACAATGCCATTTCCCCCATTGTGACATCACGATTCCCTTTCCCCCATTGTGATATCACAATGCCCTCTCCCCAATTGTGACATCACAAAGCTGTTTCCCCATTGTGACATCACAATGCCGTTTTCCCCATTGTGACATCACAATGCCCTTTCCCCCATTGTGACATCACAATGCCCTTTCCCCCATTGTGACATCACAATGCCGTTTTCCCCATTGTGCCATCACAATGCCCTTTCCCCATTGTGACATCACAATGCCGTTTTCCCCATTGTGACATCACAATGCCCTTTCCCCCATTGTGACATCACAATGCCCTTTCCCCCATTGTGACATCACAATGCCCTTTCCCCCATTGTGACATCACAATGCGATTTCCCCCATTGTGACATCACAATGCCCTTTCCCCCATTGTGACATCACAGTGCCCTTTCCCCCATTGTGATATCACAATGCCGTTTTCCCCATTGTGACATCACAATGCCATTTCCCCCATTGTGACATCACAATGCCCTTTCCCCCATTGTGACATCACAATGCCATTTCCCCCATTGTGACATCACGATTCCCTTTCCCCCATTGTGATATCACAATGCCCTCTCCCCAATTGTGACATCACAAAGCTGTTTCCCCATTGTGACATCACAATGCCGTTTTCCCTATTGTGACATCACAATGCCCTTTCCCCAATTGTGACATCACAATGCCCTTTCCCCCATTGTGACATCACAATGCCGTTTTCCCCATTGTGCCATCACAATGCCCTTTCCCCCATTGTGACATCACAATGACGTTTCCCCTATTGTGACATCACAATTCCGTTTTCCCCATTGTGACATCACAATGCCCTTTCCCCCATTGTGACATCACAATGCCTTTTCCCCCATTATGACATCACAATGCCCTTCCCCCATTGTGACATCACAATGCCCTTTCCCCCATTGTGACATCACAATGCCCTTTCCCCCATTGTGACATCACAATGCCTTTTCCCCCATTGTGACATCACAATGCCGTTTAGCCTATTGTGAAATCACAATGCAGTTTTCCTCATTGTGACATCACAATGCCATTTCCCCATTGTGACATCACAATGCCCTTTCCCACATTGTGACATCACAATGCCCTTTCCCACATTGTGACATCACAATGCCATTTCCCCTATTGTGACATCACAATGCCGTTTTCCCCATTGTGCCATCACATTGCCCCTTCCCCCATTGTGACATCACAATGCCGTTTCCCCCATTGTGACATCACAGTGCCGTCTTCCCCAGTGTGACATCACAATGCCCTTTCCCCCATTGTGGCATCACAATGCTGTTTTCCCCATTGTGACATCACAATGCCCTTTCCCCCATTGTGACATAACAAAGCCGTTTCCCCTATTGTGACATCACAATGCCGTTTTCCCCATTGTGACATCACAATGCCCTTTCCCCCATTGTGACATCACAATGCCCTTTCCCCCATTGCGACATCACAATGCCGTTTTCCCCATTGTGCCATCACAATGCCCTTTCCCCCATTGTGACATCACAATGCCATTTCCCCCATTATGACATCACAATGACGTTTTCCCCATTGTGACATCACAATGCCCTTTCCACCATTGTGACATCACAATGCCATTTCCCCCATTATGACATCACAATGCCGTTTTCCCATTGTGACATCACAATGCCCTTCCACCCATTGTGACATCACAATGCCTTTTCCCCATTGTGACATCACAATGCCCTTTCCCCCATTGCGACATCACAATGCCATTTCCCCCATTGTGACATCACAATGCCCTTTCCCCCACTGTGACATCACAATGCCCTTTCCCCCATTGTGACATCACAATGCCATTTCCCCCATTGTGACATCACAATGCCATTTCCCCCATTGTGACATCACGATTCCCTTTCCCCCATTGTGATATCACAATGCCCTCTCCCCAATTGTGACATCACAAAGCTGTTTCCCCATTGTGACATCACAATGCCGTTTTCCCCATTGTGACATCACAATGCCCTTTCCCCCATTGTGACATCACAATGCCCTTTCCCCCATTGTGACATCACAATGCCGTTTTCCCCATTGTGCCATCACAATGCCCTTTCCCCATTGTGACATCACAATGCCGTTTTCCCCATTGTGACATCACAATGCCCTTTCCCCCATTGTGACATCACAATGCCCTTTCCCCCATTGTGACATCACAATGCCCTTTCCCCCATTGTGACATCACAGTGCCGTCTTCCCCAGTGTGACATCACAATGCCCTTTCCCCCATTGTGGCATCACAATGCTGTTTTCCCCATTGTGACATCACAATGCCCTTTCCCCCATTGTGACATAACAAAGCCGTTTCCCCTATTGTGACATCACAATGCCGTTTTCCCCATTGTGACATCACAATGCCCTTTCCCCCATTGTGACATCACAATGCCCTTTCCCCCATTGTGACATCACAATGCCGTTTTCCCCATTGTGCCATCACAATGCCCTTTCCCCCATTGTGACATCACAATGCCATTTCCCCCATTATGACATCACAATGACGTTTTCCCCATTGTGACATCACAATGCCCTTTCCACCATTGTGACATCACAATGCCATTTCCCCCATTATGACATCACAATGCCGTTTTCCCATTGTGACATCACAATGCCCTTCCACCCATGGTGACATCACAATGCCTTTTCCCCATTGTGACATCACAATGCCTTTTCCCCATTGTGACATCACAATGCCCTTTCCCCCATTGCGACATCACAATGCCATTTCCCCCATTGTGACATCACAATGCCCTTTCCCCCACTGTGACATCACAATGCCCTTTCCCCCATTGTGACATCACAATGCCATTTCCCCCATTGTGACATCACAATGCCATTTCCCCCATTGTGACATCACGATTCCCTTTCCCCCATTGTGATATCACAATGCCCTCTCCCCAATTGTGACATCACAAAGCTGTTTCCCCATTGTGACATCACAATGCCGTTTTCCCCATTGTGACATCACAATGCCCTTTCCCCCATTGTGACATCACAATGCCCTTTCCCCCATTGTGACATCACAATGCCGTTTTCCCCATTGTGCCATCACAATGCCCTTTCCCCATTGTGACATCACAATGCCGTTTTCCCCATTGTGACATCACAATGCCCTTTCCCCCATTGTGACATCACAATGCCCTTTCCCCCATTGTGACATCACAATGCCCTTTCCCCCATTGTGACATCACAATGCGATTTCCCCCATTGTGACATCACAATGCCCTTTCCCCCATTATGACATCACAGTGCCCTTTCCCCCATTGTGATATCACAATGCCGTTTTCCCCATTGTGACATCACAATGCACTTTTCCCCATTGTGACATCACAATGCCATTTCCCCCATTGTGACATCACAATGCCCTTTCCCCCATTGTGACATCACAATGCCATTTCCCCCATTGTGACATCACGATTCCCTTTCCCCCATTGTGATATCACAATGCCCTCTCCCCAATTGTGACATCACAAAGCTGTTTCCCCATTGTGACATCACAATGCCGTTTTCCCCATTGTGACATCACAATGCCCTTTCCCCAATTGTGACATCACAATGCCCTTTCCCCCATTGTGACATCACAATGCCGTTTTCCCCATTGTGCCATCACAATGCCCTTTCCCCCATTGTGACATCACAATGACGTTTCCCCTATTGTGACATCACAATGCCGTTTTCCCCATTGTGACATCACAATGCCCTTTCCCCCATTGTGACATCACAATGCCTTTTCCCCCATTATGACATCACAATGCCCTTCCCCCATTGTGACATCACAATGCCCTTTCCCCCATTGTGACATCACAATGCCCTTTCCCCCATTGTGACATCACAATGCCATTTCCCCCATTGTGACATCACAATGCCGTTTAGCCTATTGTGAAATCACAATGCAGTTTTCCTCATTGTGACATCACAATGCCATTTCCCCATTGTGACATCACAATGCCCTTTCCCACATTGTGACATCACAATGCCCTTTCCCACATTGTGACATCACAATGCCATTTCCCCTATTGTGACATCACAATGCCGTTTTCCCCATTGTGCCATCACAATGCCCCTTCCCCCATTGTGACATCACAATGCCGTTTCCCCCATTGTGACATCACAGTGCCGTCTTCCCCAGTGTGACATCACAATGCCCTTTCCCCCATTGTGGCATCACAATGCTGTTTTCCCCATTGTGACATCACAATGCCCTTTCCCCCATTGTGACATAACAAAGCCGTTTCCCCTATTATGACATCACAATGCCGTTTTCCCATTGTGACATCACAATGCCCTTCCACCCATTGTGACATCACAATGCCTTTTCCCCATTGTGACATCACAATGCCCTTTCCCCCATTGCGACATCACAATGCCATTTCCCCCATTGTGACATCACAATGCCCTTTCCCCCACTGTGACATCACAATGCCCTTTCCCCCATTGTGACATCACAATGCCATTTCCCCCATTGTGACATCACAATGCCATTTCCCCCATTGTGACATCACGATTCCCTTGCCCCATTGTGATATCACAATGCCCTCTCCCCAATTGTGACATCACAAAGCTGTTTCCCCATTGTGACATCACAATGCCGTTTTCCCCATTGTGACATCACAATGCCCTTTCCCCCATTGTGACATCACAATGCCCTTTCCCCCATTGTGACATCACAATGCCGTTTTCCCCATTGTGCCATCACAATGCCCTTTCCCCATTGTGACATCACAATGCCGTTTTCCCCATTGTGACATCACAATGCCCTTTCCCCCATTGTGACATCACAATGCCCTTTCCCCCATTGTGACATCACAATGCCCTTTCCCCCATTGTGACATCACAATGCGATTTCCCCCATTGTGACATCACAATGCCCTTTCCCCCATTATGACATCACAGTGCCCTTTCCCCCATTGTGATATCACAATGCCGTTTTCCCCATTGTGACATCACAATGCACTTTTCCCCATTGTGACATCACAATGCCATTTCCCCCATTGTGACATCACAATGCCCTTTCCCCCATTGTGACATCACAATGCCATTTCCCCCATTGTGACATCACGATTCCCTTTCCCCCATTGTGATATCACAATGCCCTCTCCCCAATTGTGACATCACAAAGCTGTTTCCCCATTGTGACATCACAATGCCGTTTTCCCCATTGTGACATCACAATGCCCTTTCCCCAATTGTGACATCACAATGCCCTTTCCCCCATTGTGACATCACAATGCCGTTTTCCCCATTGTGCCATCACAATGCCCTTTCCCCCATTGTGACATCACAATGACGTTTCCCCTATTGTGACATCACAATGCCGTTTTCCCCATTGTGACATCACAATGCCCTTTCCCCCATTGTGACATCACAATGCCTTTTCCCCCACTGTGACATCACAATGCCCTTTCCCCCATTGTGACATCACAATGCCATTTCCCCCATTGTGACATCACGATTCCCTTTCCCCCATTGTGATATCACAATGCCCTCTCCCCAATTGTGACATCACAAAGCTGTTTCCCCATTGTGACATCACAATGCCGTTTTCCCCATTGTGCCATCACAATGCCCTTTCCCCCATTGTGACATCACAATGCCGTTTTCCCATTGTGACATCACAATGCCCTTCCACCCATTGTGACATCACAATGCCTTTTCCCCATTGTGACATCACAATGCCCTTTCCCCCATTGCGACATCACAATGCCATTTCCCCCATTGTGACATCACAATGCCCTTTCCCCCACTGTGACATCACAATGCCCTTTCCCCCATTGTGACATCACAATGCCATTTCCCCCATTGTGACATCACAATGCCATTTCCCCCATTGTGACATCACGATTCCCTTTCCCCCATTGTGATATCACAATGCCCTCTCCCCAATTGTGACATCACAAAGCTGTTTCCCCATTGTGACATCACAATGCCGTTTTCCCCATTGTGACATCACAATGCCCTTTCCCCCATTGTGACATCACAATGCCCTTTCCCCCATTGTGACATCACAATGCCGTTTTCCCCATTGTGCCATCACAATGCCCTTTCCCCATTGTGACATCACAATGCCGTTTTCCCCATTGTGACATCACAATGCCCTTTCCCCCATTGTGACATCACAATGCCCTTTCCCCCATTGTGACATCACAATGCCCTTTCCCCCATTGTGACATCACAATGCGATTTCCCCCATTGTGACATCACAATGCCCTTTCCCCCATTATGACATCACAGTGCCCTTTCCCCCATTGTGATATCACAATGCCGTTTTCCCCATTGTGACATCACAATGCACTTTTCCCCATTGTGACATCACAATGCCATTTCCCCCATTGTGACATCACAATGCCCTTTCCCCCATTGTGACATCACAATGCCATTTCCCCCATTGTGACATCACGATTCCCTTTCCCCCATTGTGATATCACAATGCCCTCTCCCCAATTGTGACATCACAATGCCGTTTTCCCCATTGTGACATCACAATGCCCTTTCCCCAATTGTGACATCACAATGCCCTTTCCCCAATTGTGACATCACAATGCCCTTTCCCCCATTGTGACATCACAATGCCGTTTTCCCCATTGTGCCATCACAATGCCCTTTCCCCCATTGTGACATCACAATGACGTTTCCCCTATTGTGACATCACAATGCCGTTTTCCCCATTGTGACATCACAATGCCCTTTCCCCCATTGTGACATCACAATGCCTTTTCCCCCACTGTGACATCACAATGCCCTTTCCCCCATTGTGACATCACAATGCCATTTCCCCCATTGTGACATCACGATTCCCTTTCCCCCATTGTGATATCACAATGCCCTCTCCCCAATTGTGACATCACAAAGCTGTTTCCCCATTGTGACATCACAATGCCGTTTTCCCCATTGTGACATCACAATGCCCTTTCCCCAATTGTGACATCACAATGCCCTTTCCCCCATTGTGACATCACAATGCCGTTTTCCCCATTGTGCCATCACAATGCCCTTTCCCCCATTGTGACATCACAATGACGTTTCCCCTATTGTGACATCACAATGCCGTTTTCCCCATTGTGACATCACAATGCCCTTTCCCCCATTGTGACATCACAATGCCTTTTCCCCCATTATGACATCACAATGCCCTTCCCCCATTGTGACATCACAATGCCCTTTCCCCCATTGTGACATCACAATGCCCTTTCCCCCATTGTGACATCACAATGCCATTTCCCCCATTGTGACATCACAATGCCGTTTAGCCTATTGTGACATCACAATGCAGTTTTCCTCATTGTGACATCACAATGCCATTTCCCCATTGTGACATCACAATGCCCTTTCCCACATTGTGACATCACAATGCCCTTTCCCACATTGTGACATCACAATGCCATTTCCCCTATTGTGACATCACAATGCCGTTTTCCCCATTGTGCCATCACAATGCCCCTTCCCCCATTGTGACATCACAATGCCGTTTCCCCCATTGTGACATCACAGTGCCGTCTTCCCCAGTGTGACATCACAATGCCCTTTCCCCCATTGTGGCATCACAATGCTGTTTTCCCCATTGTGACATCACAATGCCCTTTCCCCCATTGTGACATAACAAAGCCGTTTCCCCTATTGTGACATCACAATGCCGTTTTCCCCATTGTGACATCACAATGCCCTTTCCCCCATTGTGACATCACAATGCCTTTTCCCCCATTGTGACATCACAATGCCGTTTTCCCCATTGTGCCATCACAATGCCCTTTCCCCCATTGTGACATCACAATGCCATTTCCCCCATTATGACATCACAATGACGTTTTCCCCATTGTGACATCACAATGCCCTTTCCACCATTGTGACATCACAATGCCATTTCCCCCATTATGACATCACAATGCCGTTTTCCCATTGTGACATCACAATGCCCTTCCACCCATTGTGACATCACAATGCCTTTTCCCCATTGTGACATCACAATGCCCTTTCCCCCATTACGACATCACAATGCCATTTCCCCCATTGTGACATCACAATGCCCTTTCCCCCACTGTGACATCACAATGCCCTTTCCCCCATTGTGACATCACAATGCCATTTCCCCCATTGTAACATCACAATGCCTTTTCCCACATTGTGACATCACAATGCCCTTTCCCACATTGTGACATCACAATGCCATTTCCCCTATTGTGACATCACAATGCCGTTTTCCCCATTGTGCCATCACAATGCCCCTTCCCCCATTGTGACATCACAATGCCGTTTCCCCCATTGTGACATCACAGTGCCGTCTTCCCCAGTGTGACATCACAATGCCCTTTCCCCCATTGTGGCATCACAATGCTGTTTTCCCCATTGTGACATCACAATGCCCTTTCCCCCATTGTGACATAACAAAGCCGTTTCCCCTATTGTGACATCACAATGCCGTTTTCCCCATTGTGACATCACAATGCCCTTTCCCCCATTGTGACATCACAATGCCCTTTCCCCCATTGTGACATCACAATGCCGTTTTCCCCATTGTGCCATCACAATGCCCTTTCCCCCATTGTGACATCACAATGCCATTTCCCCCATTATGACATCACAATGACGTTTTCCCCATTGTGACATCACAATGCCCTTTCCACCATTGTGACATCACAATGCCATTTCCCCCATTATGACATCACAATGCCGTTTTCCCATTGTGACATCACAATGCCCTTCCACCCATTGTGACATCACAATGCCTTTTCCCCATTGTGACATCACAATGCCCTTTCCCCCATTGCGACATCACAATGCCATTTCCCCCATTGTGACATCACAATGCCCTTTCCCCCACTGTGACATCACAATGCCCTTTCCCCCATTGTGACATCACAATGCCATTTCCCCCATTGTGACATCACAATGCCATTTCCCCCATTGTGACATCACGATTCCCTTTCCCCCATTGTGATATCACAATGCCCTCTCCCCAATTGTGACATCACAAAGCTGTTTCCCCATTGTGACATCACAATGCCGTTTTCCCCATTGTGACATCACAATGCCCTTTCCCCCATTGTGACATCACAATGCCCTTTCCCCCATTGTGACATCACAATGCCGTTTTCCCCATTGTGCCATCACAATGCCCTTTCCCCATTGTGACATCACAATGCCGTTTTCCCCATTGTGACATCACAATGCCCTTTCCCCCATTGTGACATCACAATGCCCTTTCCCCCATTGTGACATCACAATGCCCTTTCCCCCATTGTGACATCACAATGCGATTTCCCCCATTGTGACATCACAATGCCCTTTCCCCCATTATGACATCACAGTGCCCTTTCCCCCATTGTGATATCACAATGCCGTTTTCCCCATTGTGACATCACAATGCACTTTTCCCCATTGTGACATCACAATGCCATTTCCCCCATTGTGACATCACAATGCCCTTTCCCCCATTGTGACATCACAATGCCATTTCCCCCATTGTGACATCACGATTCCCTTTCCCCCATTGTGATATCACAATGCCCTCTCCCCAATTGTGACATCACAAA
The DNA here is from genome assembly GCF_035609145.1 of Eleutherodactylus coqui. Classification (NCBI taxonomy): domain Eukaryota; kingdom Metazoa; phylum Chordata; class Amphibia; order Anura; family Eleutherodactylidae; genus Eleutherodactylus; species Eleutherodactylus coqui. The sequence goes on along the minus strand of NW_027102218.1, from coordinate 490,546 downwards.
GCTGTTTCCCCATTGTGACATCACAATGCCGTTTTCCCCATTGTGACATCACAATGCCCTTTCCCCAATTGTGACATCACAATGCCCTTTCCCCCATTGTGACATCACAATGCCGTTTTCCCCATTGTGCCATCACAATGCCCTTTCCCCCATTGTGACATCACAATGCCCTTTCCCCAATTGTGACATCACAATGCCCTTTCCCCCATTGTGACATCACAATGCCGTTTTCCCCATTGTGCCATCACAATGCCCTTTCCCCCATTGTGACATCACAATGACGTTTCCCCTATTGTGACATCACAATGCCGTTTTCCCCATTGTGACATCACAATGCCCTTTCCCCCATTGTGACATCACAATGCCTTTTCCCCCACTGTGACATCACAATGCCCTTTCCCCCATTGTGACATCACAATGCCATTTCCCCCATTGTGACATCACGATTCCCTTTCCCCCATTGTGATATCACAATGCCCTCTCCCCAATTGTGACATCACAAAGCTGTTTCCCCATTGTGACATCACAATGCCGTTTTCCCCATTGTGACATCACAATGCCCTTTCCCCAATTGTGACATCACAATGCCCTTTCCCCCATTGTGACATCACAATGCCGTTTTCCCCATTGTGCCATCACAATGCCCTTTCCCCCATTGTGACATCACAATGACGTTTCCCCTATTGTGACATCACAATGCCGTTTTCCCCATTGTGACATCACAATGCCCTTTCCCCCATTGTGACATCACAATGCCTTTTCCCCCATTATGACATCACAATGCCCTTCCCCCATTGTGACATCACAATGCCCTTTCCCCCATTGTGACATCACAATGCCCTTTCCCCCATTGTGACATCACAATGCCATTTCCCCCATTGTGACATCACAATGCCGTTTAGCCTATTGTGACATCACAATGCAGTTTTCCTCATTGTGACATCACAATGCCATTTCCCCATTGTGACATCACAATGCCCTTTCCCACATTGTGACATCACAATGCCCTTTCCCACATTGTGACATCACAATGCCATTTCCCCTATTGTGACATCACAATGCCGTTTTCCCCATTGTGCCATCACAATGCCCCTTCCCCCATTGTGACATCACAATGCCGTTTCCCCCATTGTGACATCACAGTGCCGTCTTCCCCAGTGTGACATCACAATGCCCTTTCCCCCATTGTGGCATCACAATGCTGTTTTCCCCATTGTGACATCACAATGCCCTTTCCCCCATTGTGACATAACAAAGCCGTTTCCCCTATTGTGACATCACAATGCCGTTTTCCCCATTGTGACATCACAATGCCCTTTCCCCCATTGTGACATCACAATGCCTTTTCCCCCATTGTGACATCACAATGCCGTTTTCCCCATTGTGCCATCACAATGCCCTTTCCCCCATTGTGACATCACAATGCCATTTCCCCCATTATGACATCACAATGACGTTTTCCCCATTGTGACATCACAATGCCCTTTCCACCATTGTGACATCACAATGCCATTTCCCCCATTATGACATCACAATGCCGTTTTCCCATTGTGACATCACAATGCCCTTCCACCCATTGTGACATCACAATGCCTTTTCCCCATTGTGACATCACAATGCCCTTTCCCCCATTGCGACATCACAATGCCATTTCCCCCATTGTGACATCACAATGCCCTTTCCCCCACTGTGACATCACAATGCCCTTTCCCCCATTGTGACATCACAATGCCATTTCCCCCATTGTGACATCACAATGCCTTTTCCCACATTGTGACATCACAATGCCCTTTCACACATTGTGACATCACAATGCCATTTCCCCTATTGTGACATCACAATGCCGTTTTCCCCATTGTGCCATCACAATGCCCCTTCCCCCATTGTGACATCACAATGCCGTTTCCCCCATTGTGACATCACAGTGCCGTCTTCCCCAGTGTGACATCACAATGCCCTTTCCCCCATTGTGGCATCACAATGCTGTTTTCCCCATTGTGACATCACAATGCCCTTTCCCCCATTGTGACATAACAAAGCCGTTTCCCCTATTGTGACATCACAATGCCGTTTTCCCCATTGTGACATCACAATGCCCTTTCCCCCATTGTGACATCACAATGCCCTTTCCCCCATTGTGACATCACAATGCCGTTTTCCCCATTGTGCCATCACAATGCCCTTTCCCCCATTGTGACATCACAATGCCATTTCCCCCATTATGACATCACAATGACGTTTTCCCCATTGTGACATCACAATGCCCTTTCCACCATTGTGACATCACAATGCCATTTCCCCCATTATGACATCACAATGCCGTTTTCCCATTGTGACATCACAATGCCCTTCCACCCATTGTGACATCACAATGCCTTTTCCCCATTGTGACATCACAATGCCCTTTCCCCCATTGCGACATCACAATGCCATTTCCCCCATTGTGACATCACAATGCCCTTTCCCCCACTGTGACATCACAATGCCCTTTCCCCCATTGTGACATCACAATGCCATTTCCCCCATTGTGACATCACAATGCCATTTCCCCCATTGTGACATCACGATTCCCTTTCCCCCATTGTGATATCACAATGCCCTCTCCCCAATTGTGACATCACAAAGCTGTTTCCCCATTGTGACATCACAATGCCGTTTTCCCCATTGTGACATCACAATGCCCTTTCCCCCATTGTGACATCACAATGCCCTTTCCCCCATTGTGACATCACAATGCCGTTTTCCCCATTGTGCCATCACAATGCCCTTTCCCCATTGTGACATCACAATGCCGTTTTCCCCATTGTGACATCACAATGCCCTTTCCCCCATTGTGACATCACAATGCCCTTTCCCCCATTGTGACATCACAATGCCCTTTCCCCCATTGTGACATCACAATGCGATTTCCCCCATTGTGACATCACAATGCCCTTTCCCCCATTATGACATCACAGTGCCCTTTCCCCCATTGTGATATCACAATGCCGTTTTCCCCATTGTGACATCACAATGCACTTTTCCCCATTGTGACATCACAATGCCATTTCCCCCATTGTGACATCACAATGCCCTTTCCCCCATTGTGACATCACAATGCCATTTCCCCCATTGTGACATCACGATTCCCTTTCCCCCATTGTGATATCACAATGCCCTCTCCCCAATTGTGACATCACAAAGCTGTTTCCCCATTGTGACATCACAATGCCGTTTTCCCCATTGTGACATCACAATGCCCTTTCCCCAATTGTGACATCACAATGCCCTTTCCCCCATTGTGACATCACAATGCCGTTTCCCCCATTGTGACATCACAATGCCCTTTCCCCCATTGTGACATCACAATGCCCTTTCCCCCATTGTGACATCACAGTGCCGTCTTCCCCAGTGTGACATCACAATGCCCTTTCCCCCATTGTGGCATCACAATGCTGTTTTCCCCATTGTGACATCACAATGCCCTTTCCCCCATTGTGACATAACAAAGCCGTTTCCCCTATTGTGACATCACAATGCCGTTTTCCCCATTGTGACATCACAATGCCCTTTCCCCCATTGTGACATCACAATGCCCTTTCCCCCATTGTGACATCACAATGCCGTTTTCCCCATTGTGCCATCACAATGCCCTTTCCCCCATTGTGACATCACAATGCCATTTCCCCCATTATGACATCACAATGACGTTTTCCCCATTGTGACATCACAATGCCCTTTCCACCATTGTGACATCACAATGCCATTTCCCCCATTATGACATCACAATGCCGTTTTCCCATTGTGACATCACAATGCCCTTCCACCCATTGTGACATCACAATGCCTTTTCCCCATTGTGACATCACAATGCCTTTTCCCCATTGTGACATCACAATGCCCTTTCCCCCATTGCGACATCACAATGCCATTTCCCCCATTGTGACATCACAATGCCCTTTCCCCCACTGTGACATCACAATGCCCTTTCCCCCATTGTGACATCACAATGCCATTTCCCCCATTGTGACATCACAATGCCATTTCCCCCATTGTGACATCACGATTCCCTTTCCCCCATTGTGATATCACAATGCCCTCTCCCCAATTGTGACATCACAAAGCTGTTTCCCCATTGTGACATCACAATGCCGTTTTCCCCATTGTGACATCACAATGCCCTTTCCCCCATTGTGACATCACAATGCCCTTTCCCCCATTGTGACATCACAATGCCGTTTTCCCCATTGTGCCATCACAATGCCCTTTCCCCATTGTGACATCACAATGCCGTTTTCCCCATTGTGACATCACAATGCCCTTTCCCCCATTGTGACATCACAATGCCCTTTCCCCCATTGTGACATCACAATGCCCTTTCCCCCATTGTGACATCACAATGCGATTTCCCCCATTGTGACATCACAATGCCCTTTCCCCCATTATGACATCACAGTGCCCTTTCCCCCATTGTGATATCACAATGCCGTTTTCCCCATTGTGACATCACAATGCACTTTTCCCCATTGTGACATCACAATGCCATTTCCCCCATTGTGACATCACAATGCCCTTTCCCCCATTGTGACATCACAATGCCATTTCCCCCATTGTGACATCACGATTCCCTTTCCCCCATTGTGATATCACAATGCCCTCTCCCCAATTGTGACATCACAAAGCTGTTTCCCCATTGTGACATCACAATGCCGTTTTCCCCATTGTGACATCACAATGCCCTTTCCCCAATTGTGACATCACAATGCCCTTTCCCCCATTGTGACATCACAATGCCGTTTTCCCCATTGTGCCATCACAATGCCCTTTCCCCCATTGTGACATCACAATGACGTTTCCCCTATTGTGACATCACAATGCCGTTTTCCCCATTGTGACATCACAATGCCCTTTCCCCCATTGTGACATCACAATGCCTTTTCCCCCATTATGACATCACAATGCCCTTCCCCCATTGTGACATCACAATGCCCTTTCCCCCATTGTGACATCACAATGCCCTTTCCCCCATTGTGACATCACAATGCCATTTCCCCCATTGTGACATCACAATGCCGTTTAGCCTATTGTGAAATCACAATGCAGTTTTCCTCATTGTGACATCACAATGCCATTTCCCCATTGTGACATCACAATGCCCTTTCCCACATTGTGACATCACAATGCCCTTTCCCACATTGTGACATCACAATGCCATTTCCCCTATTGTGACATCACAATGCCGTTTTCCCCATTGTGCCATCACAATGCCCCTTCCCCCATTGTGACATCACAATGCCGTTTCCCCCATTGTGACATCACAGTGCCGTCTTCCCCAGTGTGACATCACAATGCCCTTTCCCCCATTGTGGCATCACAATGCTGTTTTCCCCATTGTGACATCACAATGCCCTTTCCCCCATTGTGACATAACAAAGCCGTTTCCCCTATTGTGACATCACAATGCCGTTTTCCCCATTGTGACATCACAATGCCCTTTCCCCCATTGTGACATCACAATGCCCTTTCCCCCATTGTGACATCACAATGCCGTTTTCCCCATTGTGCCATCACAATGCCCTTTCCCCCATTGTGACATCACAATGCCATTTCCCCCATTATGACATCACAATGACGTTTTCCCCATTGTGACATCACATTGCCCTTTCCACCATTGTGACATCACAATGCCATTTCCCCCATTATGACATCACAATGCCGTTTTCCCATTGTGACATCACAATGCCCTTCCACCCATTGTGACATCACAATGCCTTTTCCCCATTGTGACATCACAATGCCCTTTCCCCCATTGCGACATCACAATGCCATTTCCCCCATTGTGACATCACAATGCCCTTTCCCCCACTGTGACATCACAATGCCCTTTCCCCCATTGTGACATCACAATGCCATTTCCCCCATTGTGACATCACAATGCCATTTCCCCCATTGTGACATCACGATTCCCTTGCCCCCATTGTGATATCACAATGCCCTCTCCCCAATTGTGACATCACAAAGCTGTTTCCCCATTGTGACATCACAATGCCGTTTTCCCCATTGTGACATCACAATGCCCTTTCCCCCATTGTGACATCACAATGCCCTTTCCCCCATTGTGACATCACAATGCCGTTTTCCCCATTGTGCCATCACAATGCCCTTTCCCCATTGTGACATCACAATGCCGTTTTCCCCATTGTGACATCACAATGCCCTTTCCCCCATTGTGACATCACAATGCCCTTTCCCCCATTGTGACATCACAATGCCCTTTCCCCCATTGTGACATCACAATGCGATTTCCCCCATTGTGACATCACAATGCCCTTTCCCCCATTATGACATCACAGTGCCCTTTCCCCCATTGTGATATCACAATGCCGTTTTCCCCATTGTGACATCACAATGCACTTTTCCCCATTGTGACATCACAATGCCATTTCCCCCATTGTGACATCACAATGCCCTTTCCCCCATTGTGACATCACAATGCCATTTCCCCCATTGTGACATCACGATTCCCTTTCCCCCATTGTGATATCACAATGCCCTCTCCCCAATTGTGACATCACAAAGCTGTTTCCCCATTGTGACATCACAATGCCGTTTTCCCCATTGTGACATCACAATGCCCTTTCCCCAATTGTGACATCACAATGCCCTTTCCCCCATTGTGACATCACAATGCCGTTTTCCCCATTGTGCCATCACAATGCCCTTTCCCCCATTGTGACATCACAATGCCCTCTCCCCAATTGTGACATCACAAAGCTGTTTCCCCATTGTGACATCACAATGCCGTTTTCCCCATTGTGACATCACAATGCCCTTTCCCCAATTGTGACATCACAATGCCCTTTCCCCCATTGTGACATCACAATGCCGTTTTCCCCATTGTGCCATCACAATGCCCTTTCCCCCATTGTGACATCACAATGACGTTTCCCCTATTGTGACATCACAATGCCGTTTTCCCCATTGTGACATCACAATGCCCTTTCCCCCATTGTGACATCACAATGCCTTTTCCCCCACTGTGACATCACAATGCCCTTTCCCCCATTGTGACATCACAATGCCATTTCCCCCATTGTGACATCACGATTCCCTTTCCCCCATTGTGATATCACAATGCCCTCTCCCCAATTGTGACATCACAAAGCTGTTTCCCCATTGTGACATCACAATGCCGTTTTCCCCATTGTGCCATCACAATGCCCTTTCCCCCATTGTGACATCACAATGCCGTTTTCCCATTGTGACATCACAATGCCCTTCCACCCATTGTGACATCACAATGCCTTTTCCCCATTGTGACATCACAATGCCCTTTCCCCCATTGCGACATCACAATGCCATTTCCCCCATTGTGACATCACAATGCCCTTTCCCCCACTGTGACATCACAATGCCCTTTCCCCCATTGTGACATCACAATGCCATTTCCCCCATTGTGACATCACAATGCCATTTCCCCCATTGTGACATCACGATTCCCTTTCCCCCATTGTGATATCACAATGCCCTCTCCCCAATTGTGACATCACAAAGCTGTTTCCCCATTGTGACATCACAATGCCGTTTTCCCCATTGTGACATCACAATGCCCTTTCCCCCATTGTGACATCACAATGCCCTTTCCCCCATTGTGACATCACAATGCCGTTTTCCCCATTGTGCCATCACAATGCCCTTTCCCCATTGTGACATCACAATGCCGTTTTCCCCATTGTGACATCACAATGCCCTTTCCCCCATTGTGACATCACAATGCCCTTTCCCCCATTGTGACATCACAATGCCCTTTCCCCCATTGTGACATCACAATGCGATTTCCCCCATTGTGACATCACAATGCCCTTTCCCCCATTATGACATCACAGTGCCCTTTCCCCCATTGTGATATCACAATGCCGTTTTCCCCATTGTGACATCACAATGCACTTTTCCCCATTGTGACATCACAATGCCATTTCCCCCATTGTGACATCACAATGCCCTTTCCCCCATTGTGACATCACAATGCCATTTCCCCCATTGTGACATCACGATTCCCTTTCCCCCATTGTGATATCACAATGCCCTCTCCCCAATTGTGACATCACAATGCCGTTTTCCCCATTGTGACATCACAATGCCCTTTCCCCAATTGTGACATCACAATGCCCTTTCCCCAATTGTGACATCACAATGCCCTTTCCCCCATTGTGACATCACAATGCCGTTTTCCCCATTGTGCCATCACAATGCCCTTTCCCCCATTGTGACATCACAATGACGTTTCCCCTATTGTGACATCACAATGCCGTTTTCCCCATTGTGACATCACAATGCCCTTTCCCCCATTGTGACATCACAATGCCTTTTCCCCCACTGTGACATCACAATGCCCTTTCCCCCATTGTGACATCACAATGCCATTTCCCCCATTGTGACATCACGATTCCCTTTCCCCCATTGTGATATCACAATGCCCTCTCCCCAATTGTGACATCACAAAGCTGTTTCCCCATTGTGACATCACAATGCCGTTTTCCCCATTGTGACATCACAATGCCCTTTCCCCAATTGTGACATCACAATGCCCTTTCCCCCATTGTGACATCACAATGCCGTTTTCCCCATTGTGCCATCACAATGCCCTTTCCCCCATTGTGACATCACAATGACGTTTCCCCTATTGTGACATCACAATGCCGTTTTCCCCATTGTGACATCACAATGCCCTTTCCCCCATTGTGACATCACAATGCCTTTTCCCCCATTATGACATCACAATGCCCTTCCCCCATTGTGACATCACAATGCCCTTTCCCCCATTGTGACATCACAATGCCCTTTCCCCCATTGTGACATCACAATGCCATTTCCCCCATTGTGACATCACAATGCCGTTTAGCCTATTGTGACATCACAATGCAGTTTTCCTCATTGTGACATCACAATGCCATTTCCCCATTGTGACATCACAATGCCCTTTCCCACATTGTGACATCACAATGCCCTTTCCCACATTGTGACATCACAATGCCATTTCCCCTATTGTGACATCACAATGCCGTTTTCCCCATTGTGCCATCACAATGCCCCTTCCCCCATTGTGACATCACAATGCCGTTTCCCCCATTGTGACATCACAGTGCCGTCTTCCCCAGTGTGACATCACAATGCCCTTTCCCCCATTGTGGCATCACAATGCTGTTTTCCCCATTGTGACATCACAATGCCCTTTCCCCCATTGTGACATAACAAAGCCGTTTCCCCTATTGTGACATCACAATGCCGTTTTCCCCATTGTGACATCACAATGCCCTTTCCCCCATTGTGACATCACAATGCCTTTTCCCCCATTGTGACATCACAATGCCGTTTTCCCCATTGTGCCATCACAATGCCCTTTCCCCCATTGTGACATCACAATGCCATTTCCCCCATTATGACATCACAATGACGTTTTCCCCATTGTGACATCACAATGCCCTTTCCACCATTGTGACATCACAATGCCATTTCCCCCATTATGACATCACAATGCCGTTTTCCCATTGTGACATCACAATGCCCTTCCACCCATTGTGACATCACAATGCCTTTTCCCCATTGTGACATCACAATGCCCTTTCCCCCATTACGACATCACAATGCCATTTCCCCCATTGTGACATCACAATGCCCTTTCCCCCACTGTGACATCACAATGCCCTTTCCCCCATTGTGACATCACAATGCCATTTCCCCCATTGTAACATCACAATGCCTTTTCCCACATTGTGACATCACAATGCCCTTTCCCACATTGTGACATCACAATGCCATTTCCCCTATTGTGACATCACAATGCCGTTTTCCCCATTGTGCCATCACAATGCCCCTTCCCCCATTGTGACATCACAATGCCGTTTCCCCCATTGTGACATCACAGTGCCGTCTTCCCCAGTGTGACATCACAATGCCCTTTCCCCCATTGTGGCATCACAATGCTGTTTTCCCCATTGTGACATCACAATGCCCTTTCCCCCATTGTGACATAACAAAGCCGTTTCCCCTATTGTGACATCACAATGCCGTTTTCCCCATTGTGACATCACAATGCCCTTTCCCCCATTGTGACATCACAATGCCCTTTCCCCCATTGTGACATCACAATGCCGTTTTCCCCATTGTGCCATCACAATGCCCTTTCCCCCATTGTGACATCACAATGCCATTTCCCCCATTATGACATCACAATGACGTTTTCCCCATTGTGACATCACAATGCCCTTTCCACCATTGTGACATCACAATGCCATTTCCCCCATTATGACATCACAATGCCGTTTTCCCATTGTGACATCACAATGCCCTTCCACCCATTGTGACATCACAATGCCTTTTCCCCATTGTGACATCACAATGCCCTTTCCCCCATTGCGACATCACAATGCCATTTCCCCCATTGTGACATCACAATGCCCTTTCCCCCACTGTGACATCACAATGCCCTTTCCCCCATTGTGACATCACAATGCCATTTCCCCCATTGTGACATCACAATGCCATTTCCCCCATTGTGACATCACGATTCCCTTTCCCCCATTGTGATATCACAATGCCCTCTCCCCAATTGTGACATCACAAAGCTGTTTCCCCATTGTGACATCACAATGCCGTTTTCCCCATTGTGACATCACAATGCCCTTTCCCCCATTGTGACATCACAATGCCCTTTCCCCCATTGTGACATCACAATGCCGTTTTCCCCATTGTGCCATCACAATGCCCTTTCCCCATTGTGACATCACAATGCCGTTTTCCCCATTGTGACATCACAATGCCCTTTCCCCCATTGTGACATCACAATGCCCTTTCCCCCATTGTGACATCACAATGCCCTTTCCCCCATTGTGACATCACAATGCGATTTCCCCCATTGTGACATCACAATGCCCTTTCCCCCATTATGACATCACAGTGCCCTTTCCCCCATTGTGATATCACAATGCCGTTTTCCCCATTGTGACATCACAATGCACTTTTCCCCATTGTGACATCACAATGCCATTTCCCCCATTGTGACATCACAATGCCCTTTCCCCCATTGTGACATCACAATGCCATTTCCCCCATTGTGACATCACGATTCCCTTTCCCCCATTGTGATATCACAATGCCCTCTCCCCAATTGTGACATCACAAAGCTGTTTCCCCATTGTGACATCACAATGCCGTTTTCCCCATTGTGACATCACAATGCCCTTTCCCCAATTGTGACATCACAATGCCCTTTCCCCCATTGTGACATCACAATGCCGTTTTCCCCATTGTGCCATCACAATGCCCTTTCCCCCATTGTGACATCACAATGCCCTTTCCCCAATTGTGACATCACAATGCCCTTTCCCCCATTGTGACATCACAATGCCGTTTTCCCCATTGTGCCATCACAATGCCCTTTCCCCCATTGTGACATCACAATGACGTTTCCCCTATTGTGACATCACAATGCCGTTTTCCCCATTGTGACATCACAATGCCCTTTCCCCCATTGTGACATCACAATGCCTTTTCCCCCACTGTGACATCACAATGCCCTTTCCCCCATTGTGACATCACAATGCCATTTCCCCCATTGTGACATCACGATTCCCTTTCCCCCATTGTGATATCACAATGCCCTCTCCCCAATTGTGACATCACAAAGCTGTTTCCCCATTGTGACATCACAATGCCGTTTTCCCCATTGTGACATCACAATGCCCTTTCCCCAATTGTGACATCACAATGCCCTTTCCCCCATTGTGACATCACAATGCCGTTTTCCCCATTGTGCCATCACAATGCCCTTTCCCCCATTGTGACATCACAATGACGTTTCCCCTATTGTGACATCACAATGCCGTTTTCCCCATTGTGACATCACAATGCCCTTTCCCCCATTGTGACATCACAATGCCTTTTCCCCCATTATGACATCACAATGCCCTTCCCCCATTGTGACATCACAATGCCCTTTCCCCCATTGTGACATCACAATGCCCTTTCCCCCATTGTGACATCACAATGCCATTTCCCCCATTGTGACATCACAATGCCGTTTAGCCTATTGTGACATCACAATGCAGTTTTCCTCATTGTGACATCACAATGCCATTTCCCCATTGTGACATCACAATGCCCTTTCCCACATTGTGACATCACAATGCCCTTTCCCACATTGTGACATCACAATGCCATTTCCCCTATTGTGACATCACAATGCCGTTTTCCCCATTGTGCCATCACAATGCCCCTTCCCCCATTGTGACATCACAATGCCGTTTCCCCCATTGTGACATCACAGTGCCGTCTTCCCCAGTGTGACATCACAATGCCCTTTCCCCCATTGTGGCATCACAATGCTGTTTTCCCCATTGTGACATCACAATGCCCTTTCCCCCATTGTGACATAACAAAGCCGTTTCCCCTATTGTGACATCACAATGCCGTTTTCCCCATTGTGACATCACAATGCCCTTTCCCCCATTGTGACATCACAATGCCTTTTCCCCCATTGTGACATCACAATGCCGTTTTCCCCATTGTGCCATCACAATGCCCTTTCCCCCATTGTGACATCACAATGCCATTTCCCCCATTATGACATCACAATGACGTTTTCCCCATTGTGACATCACAATGCCCTTTCCACCATTGTGACATCACAATGCCATTTCCCCCATTATGACATCACAATGCCGTTTTCCCATTGTGACATCACAATGCCCTTCCACCCATTGTGACATCACAATGCCTTTTCCCCATTGTGACATCACAATGCCCTTTCCCCCATTGCGACATCACAATGCCATTTCCCCCATTGTGACATCACAATGCCCTTTCCCCCACTGTGACATCACAATGCCCTTTCCCCCATTGTGACATCACAATGCCATTTCCCCCATTGTGACATCACAATGCCTTTTCCCACATTGTGACATCACAATGCCCTTTCACACATTGTGACATCACAATGCCATTTCCCCTATTGTGACATCACAATGCCGTTTTCCCCATTGTGCCATCACAATGCCCCTTCCCCCATTGTGACATCACAATGCCGTTTCCCCCATTGTGACATCACAGTGCCGTCTTCCCCAGTGTGACATCACAATGCCCTTTCCCCCATTGTGGCATCACAATGCTGTTTTCCCCATTGTGACATCACAATGCCCTTTCCCCCATTGTGACATAACAAAGCCGTTTCCCCTATTGTGACATCACAATGCCGTTTTCCCCATTGTGACATCACAATGCCCTTTCCCCCATTGTGACATCACAATGCCCTTTCCCCCATTGTGACATCACAATGCCGTTTTCCCCATTGTGCCATCACAATGCCCTTTCCCCCATTGTGACATCACAATGCCATTTCCCCCATTATGACATCACAATGACGTTTTCCCCATTGTGACATCACAATGCCCTTTCCACCATTGTGACATCACAATGCCATTTCCCCCATTATGACATCACAATGCCGTTTTCCCATTGTGACATCACAATGCCCTTCCACCCATTGTGACATCACAATGCCTTTTCCCCATTGTGACATCACAATGCCCTTTCCCCCATTGCGACATCACAATGCCATTTCCCCCATTGTGACATCACAATGCCCTTTCCCCCACTGTGACATCACAATGCCCTTTCCCCCATTGTGACATCACAATGCCATTTCCCCCATTGTGACATCACAATGCCATTTCCCCCATTGTGACATCACGATTCCCTTTCCCCCATTGTGATATCACAATGCCCTCTCCCCAATTGTGACATCACAAAGCTGTTTCCCCATTGTGACATCACAATGCCGTTTTCCCCATTGTGACATCACAATGCCCTTTCCCCCATTGTGACATCACAATGCCCTTTCCCCCATTGTGACATCACAATGCCGTTTTCCCCATTGTGCCATCACAATGCCCTTTCCCCATTGTGACATCACAATGCCGTTTTCCCCATTGTGACATCACAATGCCCTTTCCCCCATTGTGACATCACAATGCCCTTTCCCCCATTGTGACATCACAATGCCCTTTCCCCCATTGTGACATCACAATGCGATTTCCCCCATTGTGACATCACAATGCCCTTTCCCCCATTATGACATCACAGTGCCCTTTCCCCCATTGTGATATCACAATGCCGTTTTCCCCATTGTGACATCACAATGCACTTTTCCCCATTGTGACATCACAATGCCATTTCCCCCATTGTGACATCACAATGCCCTTTCCCCCATTGTGACATCACAATGCCATTTCCCCCATTGTGACATCACGATTCCCTTTCCCCCATTGTGATATCACAATGCCCTCTCCCCAATTGTGACATCACAAAGCTGTTTCCCCATTGTGACATCACAATGCCGTTTTCCCCATTGTGACATCACAATGCCCTTTCCCCAATTGTGACATCACAATGCCCTTTCCCCCATTGTGACATCACAATGCCGTTTTCCCCATTGTGCCATCACAATGCCCTTTCCCCCATTGTGACATCACAATGCCCTTTCCCCAATTGTGACATCACAATGCCCTTTCCCCCATTGTGACATCACAATGCCGTTTTCCCCATTGTGCCATCACAATGCCCTTTCCCCCATTGTGACATCACAATGACGTTTCCCCTATTGTGACATCACAATGCCGTTTTCCCCATTGTGACATAACAATGCCCTTTCCCCCATTGTGACATCACAATGCCTTTTCCCCCACTGTGACATCACAATGCCCTTTCCCCCATTGTGACATCACAATGCCATTTCCCCCATTGTGACATCACGATTCCCTTTCCCCCATTGTGATATCACAATGCCCTCTCCCCAATTGTGACATCACAAAGCTGTTTCCCCATTGTGACATCACAATGCCGTTTTCCCCATTGTGACATCACAATGCCCTTTCCCCAATTGTGACATCACAATGCCCTTTCCCCCATTGTGACATCACAATGCCGTTTTCCCCATTGTGCCATCACAATGCCCTTTCCCCCATTGTGACATCACAATGACGTTTTCCCTATTGTGACATCACAATGCCGTTTTCCCCATTGTGACATCACAATGCCCTTTCCCCCATTGTGACATCACAATGCCTTTTCCCCCATTATGACATCACAATGCCCTTCCCCCATTGTGACATCACAATGCCCTTTCCCCCATTGTGACATCACAATGCCCTTTCCCCCATTGTGACATCACAATGCCATTTCCCCCATTGTGACATCACAATGCCGTTTAGCCTATTGTGACATCACAATGCAGTTTTCCTCATTGTGACATCACAATGCCATTTCCCCATTGTGACATCACAATGCCCTTTCCCACATTGTGACATCACAATGCCCTTTCCCACATTGTGACATCACAATGCCATTTCCCCTATTGTGACATCACAATGCCGTTTTCCCCATTGTGCCATCACAATGCCCCTTCCCCCATTGTGACATCACAATGCCGTTTCCCCCATTGTGACATCACAGTGCCGTCTTCCCCAGTGTGACATCACAATGCCCTTTCCCCCATTGTGGCATCACAATGCTGTTTTCCCCATTGTGACATCACAATGCCCTTTCCCCCATTGTGACATAACAAAGCCGTTTCCCCTATTGTGACATCACAATGCTGTTTTCCCCATTGTGACATCACAATGCCCTTTCCCCCATTGTGACATCACAATGCCCTTTCCCCCATTGTGACATCACAATGCCGTTTTCCCCATTGTGCCATCACAATGCCCTTTCCCCCATTGTGACATCACAATGCCATTTCCCCCATTATGACATCACAATGACGTTTTCCCCATTGTGACATCACAATGCCCTTTCCACCATTGTGACATCACAATGCCATTTCCCCCATTATGACATCACAATGCCGTTTTCCCATTGTGACATCACAATGCCCTTCCACCCATTGTGACATCACAATGCCTTTTCCCCATTGTGACATCACAATGCCCTTTCCCCCATTGCGACATCACAATGCCATTTCCCCCATTGTGACATCACAATGCCCTTTCCCCCACTGTGACATCACAATGCCCTTTCCCCCATTGTGACATCACAATGCCATTTCCCCCATTGTGACATCACAATGCCCTTTCCCACATTGTGACATCACAATGCCCTTTCCCACATTGTGACATCACAATGCCATTTCCCCTATTGTGACATCACAATGCCGTTTTCCCCATTGTGCCATCACAATGCCCCTTCCCCCATTGTGACATCACAATGCCGTTTCCCCCATTGTGACATCACAGTGCCGTCTTCCCCAGTGTGACATCACAATGCCCTTTCCCCCATTGTGGCATCACAATGCTGTTTTCCCCATTGTGACATCACAATGCCCTTTCCCCCATTGTGACATAACAAAGCCGTTTCCCCTATTGTGACATCACAATGCCGTTTTCCCCATTGTGACATCACAATGCCCTTTCCCCCATTGTGACATCACAATGCCCTTTCCCCCATTGTGACATCACAATGCCGTTTTCCCCATTGTGCCATCACAATGCCCTTTCCCCCATTGTGACATCACAATGCCATTTCCCCCATTATGACATCACAATGACGTTTTCCCCATTGTGACATCACAATGCCCTTTCCACCATTGTGACATCACAATGCCATTTCCCCCATTATGACATCACAATGCCGTTTTCCCATTGTGACATCACAATGCCCTTCCACCCATTGTGACATCACAATGCCTTTTCCCCATTGTGACATCACAATGCCCTTTCCCCCATTGCGACATCACAATGCCATTTCCCCCATTGTGACATCACAATGCCCTTTCCCCCACTGTGACATCACAATGCCCTTTCCCCCATTGTGACATCACAATGCCATTTCCCCCATTGTGACATCACAATGCCATTTCCCCCATTGTGACATCACGATTCCCTTTCCCCCATTGTGATATCACAATGCCCTCTCCCCAATTGTGACATCACAAAGCTGTTTCCCCATTGTGACATCACAATGCCGTTTTCCCCATTGTGACATCACAATGCCCTTTCCCCCATTGTGACATCACAATGCCCTTTCCCCCATTGTGACATCACAATGCCGTTTTCCCCATTGTGCCATCACAATGCCCTTTCCCCATTGTGACATCACAATGCCGTTTTCCCCATTGTGACATCACAATGCCCTTTCCCCCATTGTGACATCACAATGCCCTTTCCCCCATTGTGACATCACAATGCCCTTTCCCCCATTGTGACATCACAATGCGATTTCCCCCATTGTGACATCACAATGCCCTTTCCCCCATTATGACATCACAGTGCCCTTTCCCCCATTGTGATATCACAATGCCGTTTTCCCCATTGTGACATCACAATGCACTTTTCCCCATTGTGACATCACAATGCCATTTCCCCCATTGTGACATCACAATGCCCTTTCCCCCATTGTGACATCACAATGCCATTTCCCCCATTGTGACATCACGATTCCCTTTCCCCCATTGTGATATCACAATGCCCTCTCCCCAATTGTGACATCACAAAGCTGTTTCCCCATTGTGACATCACAATGCCGTTTCCCCCATTGTGACATCACAATGCCCTTTCCCCCATTATGACATCACAGTGCCCTTTCCCCCATTGTGATATCACAATGCCGTTTCCCCATTGTGACATCACAATGCACTTTTCCCTATTGTGACATCACAATGCCATTTCCCCCATTGTGACATCACAATGCCCTTTCCCTCATTGTGACATCACAATGCCATTTCCCCCATTGTGACATCACGATTCCCTTTCCCCCATTGTGATATCACAATGCCCTCTCCCCAATTGTGACATCACAAAGCTGTTTCCCCATTGTGACATCACAATGCCGTTTTCCCCATTGTGCCATCACAATGCCCTTTCCCCAATTGTGACATCACAATGCCCTTTCCCCCATTGTGACATCACAATGCCGTTTTCCCCATTGTGCCATCACAATGCCCTTTCCCCCATTGTGACATCACAATGCCCTTTCCCCAATTGTGACATCACAATGCCCTTTCCCCCATTGTGACATCACAATGCCGTTTTCCCCATTGTGCCATCACAATGCCCTTTCCCCCATTGTGACATCACAATGACGTTTCCCCTATTGTGACATCACAATGCCGTTTTCCCCATTGTGACATCACAATGCCCTTTCCCCCATTGTGACATCACAATGCCTTTTCCCCCACTGTGACATCACAATGCCCTTTCCCCCATTGTGACATCACAATGCCATTTCCCCCATTGTGACATCACGATTCCCTTTCCCCCATTGTGATATCACAATGCCCTCTCCCCAATTGTGACATCACAAAGCTGTTTCCCCATTGTGACATCACAATGCCGTTTTCCCCATTGTGACATCACAATGCCCTTTCCCCAATTGTGACATCACAATGCCCTTTCCCCCATTGTGACATCACAATGCCGTTTTCCCCATTGTGCCATCACAATGCCCTTTCCCCCATTGTGACATCACAATGACGTTTCCCCTATTGTGACATCACAATGCCGTTTTCCCCATTGTGACATCACAATGCCCTTTCCCCCATTGTGACATCACAATGCCTTTTCCCCCATTATGACATCACAATGCCCTTCCCCCATTGTGACATCACAATGCCCTTCCCCCATTGTGACATCACAATGCCCTTTCCCCCATTGTGACATCACAATGCCATTTCCCCCATTGTGACATCACAATGCCGTTTAGCCTATTGTGACATCACAATGCAGTTTTCCTCATTGTGACATCACAATGCCATTTCCCCATTGTGACATCACAATGCCCTTTCCCACATTGTGACATCACAATGCCCTTTCCCACATTGTGACATCACAATGCCATTTCCCCTATTGTGACATCACAATGCCGTTTTCCCCATTGTGCCATCACAATGCCCCTTCCCCCATTGTGACATCACAATGCCGTTTCCCCCATTGTGACATCACAGTGCCGTCTTCCCCAGTGTGACATCACAATGCCCTTTCCCCCATTGTGGCATCACAATGCTGTTTTCCCCATTGTGACATCACAATGCCCTTTCCCCCATTGTGACATAACAAAGCCGTTTCCCCTATTGTGACATCACAATGCCGTTTTCCCCATTGTGACATCACAATGCCCTTTCCCCCATTGTGACATCACAATGCCCTTTCCCCCATTGTGACATCACAATGCCGTTTTCCCCATTGTGCCATCACAATGCCCTTTCCCCCATTGTGACATCACAATGCCATTTCCCCCATTATGACATCACAATGACGTTTTCCCCATTGTGACATCACAATGCCCTTTCCACCATTGTGACATCACAATGCCATTTCCCCCATTATGACATCACAATGCCGTTTTCCCATTGTGACATCACAATGCCCTTCCACCCATTGTGACATCACAATGCCTTTTCCCCATTGTGACATCACAATGCCCTTTCCCCCATTGCGACATCACAATGCCATTTCCCCCATTGTGACATCACAATGCCCTTTCCCCCACTGTGACATCACAATGCCCTTTCCCCCATTGTGACATCACAATGCCATTTCCCCCATTGTGACATCACAATGCCCTTTCCCACATTGTGACATCACAATGCCCTTTCCCACATTGTGACATCACAATGCCATTTCCCCTATTGTGACATCACAATGCCGTTTTCCCCATTGTGCCATCACAATGCCCCTTCCCCCATTGTGACATCACAATGCCGTTTCCCCCATTGTGACATCACAGTGCCGTCTTCCCCAGTGTGACATCACAATGCCCTTTCCCCCATTGTGGCATCACAATGCTGTTTTCCCCATTGTGACATCACAATGCCCTTTCCCCCATTGTGACATAACAAAGCCGTTTCCCCTATTGTGACATCACAATGCCGTTTTCCCCATTGTGACATCACAATGCCCTTTCCCCCATTGTGACATCACAATGCCCTTTCCCCCATTGTGACATCACAATGCCGTTTTCCCCATTGTGCCATCACAATGCCCTTTCCCCCATTGTGACATCACAATGCCATTTCCCCCATTATGACATCACAATGACGTTTTCCCCATTGTGACATCACAATGCCCTTTCCACCATTGTGACATCACAATGCCATTTCCCCCATTATGACATCACAATGCCGTTTTCCCATTGTGACATCACAATGCCCTTCCACCCATTGTGACATCACAATGCCTTTTCCCCATTGTGACATCACAATGCCCTTTCCCCCATTGCGACATCACAATGCCATTTCCCCCATTGTGACATCACAATGCCCTTTCCCCCACTGTGACATCACAATGCCCTTTCCCCCATTGTGACATCACAATGCCATTTCCCCCATTGTGACATCACAATGCCATTTCCCCCATTGTGACATCACGATTCCCTTTCCCCCATTGTGATATCACAATGCCCTCTCCCCAATTGTGACATCACAAAGCTGTTTCCCCATTGTGACATCACAATGCCGTTTTCCCCATTGTGACATCACAATGCCCTTTCCCCCATTGTGACATCACAATGCCCTTTCCCCCATTGTGACATCACAATGCCGTTTTCCCCATTGTGCCATCACAATGCCCCTTCCCCCATTGTGACATCACAATGCCGTTTCCCCCATTGTGACATCACAGTGCCGTCTTCCCCAGTGTGACATCACAATGCCCTTTCCCCCATTGTGGCATCACAATGCTGTTTTCCCCATTGTGACATCACAATGCCCTTTCCCCCATTGTGACATAACAAAGCCGTTTCCCCTATTGTGACATCACAATGCCGTTTTCCCCATTGTGACATCACAATGCCCTTTCCCCCATTGTGACATCACAATGCCCTTTCCCCCATTGTGACATCACAATGCCGTTTTCCCCATTGTGCCATCACAATGCCCTTTCCCCCATTGTGACATCACAATGCCATTTCCCCCATTATGACATCACAATGACGTTTTCCCCATTGTGACATCACAATGCCCTTTCCACCATTGTGACATCACAATGCCATTTCCCCCATTATGACATCACAATGCCGTTTTCCCATTGTGACATCACAATGCCCTTCCACCCATTGTGACATCACAATGCCTTTTCCCCATTGTGACATCACAATGCCCTTTCCCCCATTGCGACATCACAATGCCATTTCCCCCATTGTGACATCACAATGCCCTTTCCCCCACTGTGACATCACAATGCCATTTCCCCCATTGTGACATCACAATGCCCTTTCCCACATTGTGACATCACAATGCCCTTTCCCACATTGTGACATCAAAATGCCATTTCCCCTATTGTGACATCACAATGCCGTTTTCCCCATTGTGCCATCACAATGCCCCTTCCCCCATTGTGACATCACAATGCCGTTTCCCCCATTGTGACATCACAGTGCCGTCTTCCCCAGTGTGACATCACAATGCCCTTTCCCCCATTGTGGCATCACAATGCTGTTTTCCCCATTGTGACATCACAATGCCCTTTCCCCCATTGTGACATAACAAAGCCGTTTCCCCTATTGTGACATCACAATGCCGTTTTCCCCATTGTGACATCACAATGCCCTTTCCCCCATTGTGACATCACAATGCCCTTTCCCCCATTGTGACATCACAATGCCGTTTTCCCCATTGTGCCATCACAATGCCCTTTCCCCCATTGTGACATCACAATGCCATTTCCCCCATTATGACATCACAATGACGTTTTCCCCATTGTGACATCACAATGCCCTTTCCACCATTGTGACATCACAATGCCATTTCCCCCATTATGACATCACAATGCCGTTTTCCCATTGTGACATCACAATGCCCTTCCACCCATTGTGACATCACAATGCCTTTTCCCCATTGTGACATCACAATGCCCTTTCCCCCATTGCGACATCACAATGCCATTTCCCCCATTGTGACATCACAATGCCCTTTCCCCCACTGTGACATCACAATGCCCTTTCCCCCATTGTGACATCACAATGCCATTTCCCCCATTGTGACATCACAATGCCATTTCCCCCATTGTGACATCACGATTCCCTTTCCCCCATTGTGATATCACAATGCCCTCTCCCCAATTGTGACATCACAAAGCTGTTTCCCCATTGTGACATCACAATGCCGTTTTCCCCATTGTGACATCACAATGCCCTTTCCCCCATTGTGACATCACAATGCCCTTTCCCCCATTGTGACATCACAATGCCGTTTTCCCCATTGTGCCATCACAATGCCCTTTCCCCATTGTGACATCACAATGCCGTTTTCCCCATTGTGACATCACAATGCCCTTTCCCCCATTGTGACATCACAATGCCCTTTCCCCCATTGTGACATCACAATGCCCTTTCCCCCATTGTGACATCACAATGCGATTTCCCCCATTGTGACATCACAATGCCCTTTCCCCCATTATGACATCACAGTGCCCTTTCCCCCATTGTGATATCACAATGCCGTTTTCCCCATTGTGACATCACAATGCACTTTTCCCCATTGTGACATCACAATGCCATTTCCCCCATTGTGACATCACAATGCCCTTTCCCCCATTGTGACATCACAATGCCATTTCCCCCATTGTGACATCACGATTCCCTTTCCCCCATTGTGATATCACAATGCCCTCTCCCCAATTGTGACATCACAAAGCTGTTTCCCCATTGTGACATCACAATGCCGTTTCCCCCATTGTGACATCACAATGCCCTTTCCCCCATTATGACATCACAGTGCCCTTTCCCCCATTGTGATATCACAATGCCGTTTCCCCATTGTGACATCACAATGCACTTTTCCCTATTGTGACATCACAATGCCATTTCCCCCATTGTGACATCACAATGCCCTTTCCCTCATTGTGACATCACAATGCCATTTCCCCCATTGTGACATCACGATTCCCTTTCCCCCATTGTGATATCACAATGCCCTCTCCCCAATTGTGACATCACAAAGCTGTTTCCCCATTGTGACATCACAATGCCGTTTTCCCCATTGTGCCATCACAATGCCCTTTCCCCAATTGTGACATCACAATGCCCTTTCCCCCATTGTGACATCACAATGCCGTTTTCCCCATTGTGCCATCACAATGCCCTTTCCCCCATTGTGACATCACAATGCCCTTTCCCCAATTGTGACATCACAATGCCCTTTCCCCCATTGTGACATCACAATGCCGTTTTCCCCATTGTGCCATCACAATGCCCTTTCCCCCATTGTGACATCACAATGACGTTTCCCCTATTGTGACATCACAATGCCGTTTTCCCCATTGTGACATCACAATGCCCTTTCCCCCATTGTGACATCACAATGCCTTTTCCCCCACTGTGACATCACAATGCCCTTTCCCCCATTGTGACATCACAATGCCATTTCCCCCATTGTGACATCACGATTCCCTTTCCCCCATTGTGATATCACAATGCCCTCTCCCCAATTGTGACATCACAAAGCTGTTTCCCCATTGTGACATCACAATGCCGTTTTCCCCATTGTGACATCACAATGCCCTTTCCCCAATTGTGACATCACAATGCCCTTTCCCCCATTGTGACATCACAATGCCGTTTTCCCCATTGTGCCATCACAATGCCCTTTCCCCCATTGTGACATCACAATGACGTTTCCCCTATTGTGACATCACAATGCCGTTTTCCCCATTGTGACATCACAATGCCCTTTCCCCCATTGTGACATCACAATGCCTTTTCCCCCATTATGACATCACAATGCCCTTCCCCCATTGTGACATCACAATGCCCTTCCCCCATTGTGACATCACAATGCCCTTTCCCCCATTGTGACATCACAATGCCATTTCCCCCATTGTGACATCACAATGCCGTTTAGCCTATTGTGACATCACAATGCAGTTTTCCTCATTGTGACATCACAATGCCATTTCCCCATTGTGACATCACAATGCCCTTTCCCACATTGTGACATCACAATGCCCTTTCCCACATTGTGACATCACAATGCCATTTCCCCTATTGTGACATCACAATGCCGTTTTCCCCATTGTGCCATCACAATGCCCCTTCCCCCATTGTGACATCACAATGCCGTTTCCCCCATTGTGACATCACAGTGCCGTCTTCCCCAGTGTGACATCACAATGCCCTTTCCCCCATTGTGGCATCACAATGCTGTTTTCCCCATTGTGACATCACAATGCCCTTTCCCCCATTGTGACATAACAAAGCCGTTTCCCCTATTGTGACATCACAATGCCGTTTTCCCCATTGTGACATCACAATGCCCTTTCCCCCATTGTGACATCACAATGCCCTTTCCCCCATTGTGACATCACAATGCCGTTTTCCCCATTGTGCCATCACAATGCCCTTTCCCCCATTGTGACATCACAATGCCATTTCCCCCATTATGACATCACAATGACGTTTTCCCCATTGTGACATCACAATGCCCTTTCCACCATTGTGACATCACAATGCCATTTCCCCCATTATGACATCACAATGCCGTTTTCCCATTGTGACATCACAATGCCCTTCCACCCATTGTGACATCACAATGCCTTTTCCCCATTGTGACATCACAATGCCCTTTCCCCCATTGCGACATCACAATGCCATTTCCCCCATTGTGACATCACAATGCCCTTTCCCCCACTGTGACATCACAATGCCCTTTCCCCCATTGTGACATCACAATGCCATTTCCCCCATTGTGACATCACAATGCCCTTTCCCACATTGTGACATCACAATGCCCTTTCCCACATTGTGACATCACAATGCCATTTCCCCTATTGTGACATCACAATGCCGTTTTCCCCATTGTGCCATCACAATGCCCCTTCCCCCATTGTGACATCACAATGCCGTTTCCCCCATTGTGACATCACAGTGCCGTCTTCCCCAGTGTGACATCACAATGCCCTTTCCCCCATTGTGGCATCACAATGCTGTTTTCCCCATTGTGACATCACAATGCCCTTTCCCCCATTGTGACATAACAAAGCCGTTTCCCCTATTGTGACATCACAATGCCGTTTTCCCCATTGTGACATCACAATGCCCTTTCCCCCATTGTGACATCACAATGCCCTTTCCCCCATTGTGACATCACAATGCCGTTTTCCCCATTGTGCCATCACAATGCCCTTTCCCCCATTGTGACATCACAATGCCATTTCCCCCATTATGACATCACAATGACGTTTTCCCCATTGTGACATCACAATGCCCTTTCCACCATTGTGACATCACAATGCCATTTCCCCCATTATGACATCACAATGCCGTTTTCCCATTGTGACATCACAATGCCCTTCCACCCATTGTGACATCACAATGCCTTTTCCCCATTGTGACATCACAATGCCCTTTCCCCCATTGCGACATCACAATGCCATTTCCCCCATTGTGACATCACAATGCCCTTTCCCCCACTGTGACATCACAATGCCCTTTCCCCCATTGTGACATCACAATGCCATTTCCCCCATTGTGACATCACAATGCCATTTCCCCCATTGTGACATCACGATTCCCTTTCCCCCATTGTGATATCACAATGCCCTCTCCCCAATTGTGACATCACAAAGCTGTTTCCCCATTGTGACATCACAATGCCGTTTTCCCCATTGTGACATCACAATGCCCTTTCCCCCATTGTGACATCACAATGCCCTTTCCCCCATTGTGACATCACAATGCCGTTTTCCCCATTGTGCCATCACAATGCCCTTTCCCCATTGTGACATCACAATGCCGTTTTCCCCATTGTGACATCACAATGCCCTTTCCCCCATTGTGACATCACAATGCCCTTTCCCCCATTGTGACATCACAATGCCCTTTCCCCCATTGTGACATCACAATGCGATTTCCCCCATTGTGACATCACAATGCCCTTTCCCCCATTATGACATCACAGTGCCCTTTCCCCCATTGTGATATCACAATGCCGTTTTCCCCATTGTGACATCACGATTCCCTTTCCCCCATTGTGATATCACAATGCCCTCTCCCCAATTGTGACATCACAAAGCTGTTTCCCCATTGTGACATCACAATGCCGTTTTCCCCATTGTGACATCACAATGCCGTTTTCCCCATTGTGACATTACAATGCCCTTTCCCCAATTGTGACATCACAATGCCCTTTCCCCCATTGTGACATCACAATGCCGTTTTCCCCATTGTGCCATCACAATGCCCTTTCCCCCATTGTGACATCACAATGACGTTTCCCCTATTGTGACATCACAATGCCGTTTTCCCCATTGTGACATCACAATGCCCTTTCCCCCATTGTGACATCACAATGCCTTTTCCCCCATTATGACATCACAATGCCCTTCCCCCATTGTGACATCACAATGCCCTTTCCCCCATTGTGACATCACAATGCCCTTTCCCCCATTGTGACATCACAATGCCATTTCCCCCATTGTGACATCACAATGCCGTTTAGCCTATTGTGACATCACAATGCAGTTTTCCTCATTGTGACATCACAATGCCATTTCCCCATTGTGACATCACAATGCCCTTTCCCACATTGTGACATCACAATGCCCTTTCCCACATTGTGACATCACAATGCCATTTCCCCTATTGTGACATCACAATGCTGTTTTCCCCATTGTGCCATCACAATGCCCCTTCCCCCATTGTGACATCACAATGCCGTTTCCCCCATTGTGACATCACAGTGCCGTCTTCCCCAGTGTGACATCACAATGCCCTTTCCCCCATTGTGGCATCACAATGCTGTTTTCCCCATTGTGACATCACAATGCCCTTTCCCCCATTGTGACATAACAAAGCCGTTTCCCCTATTGTGACATCACAATGCCGTTTTCCCCATTGTGACATCACAATGCCCTTTCCCCCATTGTGACATCACAATGCCCTTTCCCCCATTGTGACATCACAATGCCGTTTTCCCCATTGTGCCATCACAATGCCCTTTCCCCCATTGTGACATCACAATGCCATTTCCCCCATTATGACATCACAATGACGTTTTCCCCATTGTGACATCACAATGCCCTTTCCACCATTGTGACATCACAATGCCATTTCCCCCATTATGACATCACAATGCCATTTTCCCATTGTGACATCACAATGCCCTTCCACCCATTGTGACATCACAATGCCTTTTCCCCATTGTGACATCACAATGCCCTTTCCCCCATTGTGACATCACAATGCCCTTTCCCCCATTGTGACATCACAATGCCCTTTCCCCCATTGTGACATCACAATGCCCTTTCCCCCATTGTGACATCACAATGCCCTTTCCCCCATTATGACATCACAGTGCCCTTTCCCCCATTGTGATATCACAATGCCGTTTTCCCCATTGTGACATCACAATGCACTTTTCCCCATTGTGACATCACAATGCCATTTCCCCCATTGTGACATCACAATGCCCTTTCCCCCATTGTGACATCACAATGCCATTTCCCCCATTGTGACATCACGATTCCCTTTCCCCCATTGTGATATCACAATGCCCTCTCCCCAATTGTGACATCACAAAGCTGTTTCCCCATTGTGACATCACAATGCCGTTTTCCCCATTGTGACATCACAATGCCCTTTCCCCAATTGTGACATCACAATGCCCTTTCCCCCATTGTGACATCACAATGCCGTTTTCCCCATTGTGCCATCACAATGCCCTTTCCCCCATTGTGACATCACAATGACGTTTCCCCTATTGTGACATCACAATGCCGTTTTCCCCATTGTGACATCACAATGCCCTTTCCCCCATTGTGACATCACAATGCCTTTTCCCCCATTATGACATCACAATGCCCTTCCCCCATTGTGACATCACAATGCCCTTTCCCCCATTGTGACATCACAATGCCCTTTCCCCCATTGTGACATCACAATGCCATTTCCCCCATTGTGACATCACAATGCCGTTTAGCCTATTGTGACATCACAATGCAGTTTTCCTCATTGTGACATCACAATGCCATTTCCCCATTGTGACATCACAATGCCCTTTCCCACATTGTGACATCACAATGCCCTTTCCCACATTGTGACATCACAATGCCATTTCCCCTATTGTGACATCACAATGCCGTTTTCCCCATTGTGCCATCACAATGCCCCTTCCCCCATTGTGACATCACAATGCCGTTTCCCCCATTGTGACATCACAGTGCCGTCTTCCCCAGTGTGACATCACAATGCCCTTTCCCCCATTGTGGCATCACAATGCTGTTTTCCCCATTGTGACATCACAATGCCCTTTCCCCCATTGTGACATAACAAAGCCGTTTCCCCTATTGTGACATCACAATGCCGTTTTCCCCATTGTGACATCACAATGCCCTTTCCCCCATTGTGACATCACAATGCCCTTTCCCCCATTGTGACATCACAATGCCGTTTTCCCCATTGTGCCATCACAATGCCCTTTCCCCCATTGTGACATCACAATGCCATTTCCCCCATTATGACATCACAATGACGTTTTCCCCATTGTGACATCACAATGCCCTTTCCACCATTGTGACATCACAATGCCATTTCCCCCATTATGACATCACAATGCCGTTTTCCCATTGTGACATCACAATGCCCTTCCACCCATTGTGACATCACAATGCCTTTTCCCCATTGTGACATCACAATGCCCTTTCCCCCATTGCGACATCACAATGCCATTTCCCCCACTGTGACATCACAATGCCCTTTCCCCCACTGTGACATCACAATGCCCTTTCCCCCATTGTGACATCACAATGCCATTTCCCCCATTGTGACATCACAATGCCATTTCCCCCATTGTGACATCACGATTCCCTTTCCCCCATTGTGATATCACAATGCCCTCTCCCCAATTGTGACATCACAAAGCTGTTTCCCCATTGTGACATCACAATGCCGTTTTCCCCATTGTGACATCACAATGCCCTTTCCCCCATTGTGACATCACAATGCCCTTTCCCCCATTGTGACATCACAATGCCGTTTTCCCCATTGTGCCATCACAATGCCCTTTCCCCATTGTGACATCACAATGCCGTTTTCCCCATTGTGACATCACAATGCCCTTTCCCCCATTGTGACATCACAATGCCCTTTCCCCCATTGTGACATCACAATGCCCTTTCCCCCATTGTGACATCACAATGCGATTTCCCCCATTGTGACATCACAATGCCCTTTCCCCCATTGTGACATCACAGTGCCCTTTCCCCCATTGTGATATCACAATGCCGTTTTCCCCATTGTGACATCACAATGCACTTTTCCCCATTGTGACATCACAATGCCATTTCCCCCATTGTGACATCACGATGCCCTTTCCCCCATTGTGACATCACAATGCCATTTCCCCCATTGTGACATCACGATTCCCTTTCCCCCATTGTGATATCACAATGCCCTCTCCCCAATTGTGACATCACAAAGCTGTTTCCCCATTGTGACATCACAATGCCGTTTTCCCCATTGTGACATCACAATGCCCTTTCCCCAATTGTGACATCACAATGCCCTTTCCCCCATTGTGACATCACAATGCCGTTTTCCCCATTGTGCCATCACAATGCCCTTTCCCCCATTGTGACATCACAATGACGTTTCCCCTATTGTGACATCACAATTCCGTTTTCCCCATTGTGACATCACAATGCCCTTTCCCCCATTGTGACATCACAATGCCTTTTCCCCCATTATGACATCACAATGCCCTTCCCCCATTGTGACATCACAATGCCCTTTCCCCCATTGTGACATCACAATGCCCTTTCCCCCATTGTGACATCACAATGCCATTTCCCCCATTGTGACATCACAATGCCGTTTAGCCTATTGTGAAATCACAATGCAGTTTTCCTCATTGTGACATCACAATGCCATTTCCCCATTGTGACATCACAATGCCCTTTCCCACATTGTGACAGCACAATGCCCTTTCCCACATTGTGACATCACAATGCCATTTCCCCTATTGTGACATCACAATGCCGTTTTCCCCATTGTGCCATCACAATGCCCCTTCCCCCATTGTGACATCACAATGCCGTTTCCCCCATTGTGACATCACAGTGCCGTCTTCCCCAGTGTGACATCACAATGCCCTTTCCCCCATTGTGGCATCACAATGCTGTTTTCCCCATTGTGACATCACAATGCCCTTTCCCCCATTGTGACATAACAAAGCCGTTTCCCCTATTGTGACATCACAATGCCGTTTTCCCCATTGTGACATCACAATGCCCTTTCCCCCATTGTGACATCACAATGCCCTTTCCCCCATTGTGACATCACAATGCCGTTTTCCCCATTGTGCCATCACAATGCCCTTTCCCCCATTGTGACATCACAATGCCATTTCCCCCATTATGACATCACAATGATGTTTTCCCCATTGTGACATCACAATGCCCTTTCCACCATTGTGACATCACAATGCCATTTCCCCCATTATGACATCACAATGCCGTTTTCCCATTGTGACATCACAATGCCCTTCCACCCATTGTGACATCACAATGCCTTTTCCCCATTGTGACATCACAATGCCCTTTCCCCCATTGCGACATCACAATGCCATTTCCCCCATTGTGACATCACAATGCCCTTTCCCCCACTGTGACATCACAATGCCCTTTCCCCATTGTGACATCACAATGCCATTTCCCCCATTGTGACATCACAATGCCATTTCCCCCATTGTGACATCACGATTCCCTTTCCCCCATTGTGATATCGCAATGCCCTCTCCCCAATTGTGACATCACAAAGCTGTTTCCCCATTGTGACATCACAATGCCGTTTTCCCCATTGTGACATCACAATGCCCTTTCCCCCATTGTGACATCACAATGCCCTTTCCCCCATTGTGACATCACAATGCCGTTTTCCCCATTGTGCCATCACAATGCCCTTTCCCCATTGTGACATCACAATGCCGTTTTCCCCATTGTGACATCACAATGCCCTTTCCCCCATTGTGACATCACAATGCCCTTTCCCCCATTGTGACATCACAATGCCCTTTCCCCCATTGTGACATCACAATGCGATTTCCCCCATTGTGACATCACAATGCCCTTTCCCCCATTATGACATCACAGTGCCCTTTCCCCCATTGTGACATCACAATGCCCTTTCCCCCATTGTGACATCACAATGCGATTTCCCCCATTGTGACATCACAATGCCCTTTCCCCCATTGTGACATCACAGTGCCCTTTCCCCCATTGTGATATCACAATGCCGTTTTCCCCATTGTGACATCACAATGCACTTTTCCCCATTGTGACATCACAATGCCATTTCCCCCATTGTGACATCACGATGCCCTTTCCCCCATTGTGACATCACAATGCCATTTCCCCCATTGTGACATCACGATTCCCTTTCCCCCATTGTGATATCACAATGCCCTCTCCCCAATTGTGACATCACAATGCCCTTTCCCCCATTGTGACATCACAATGCCGTTTTCCCCATTGTGCCATCACAATGCCCTTTCCCCCATTGTGACATCACAATGACGTTTCCCCTATTGTGACATCACAATTCCGTTTTCCCCATTGTGACATCACAATGCCCTTTCCCCCATTGTGACATCACAATGCCTTTTCCCCCATTATGACATCACAATGCCCTTCCCCCATTGTGACATCACAATGCCCTTTCCCCCATTGTGACATCACAATGCCCTTTCCCCCATTGTGACATCACAATGCCATTTCCCCCATTGTGACATCACAATGCCGTTTAGCCTATTGTGAAATCACAATGCAGTTTTCCTCATTGTGACATCACAATGCCATTTCCCCATTGTGACATCACAATGCCCTTTCCCACATTGTGACATCACAATGCCCTTTCCCACATTGTGACATCACAATGCCATTTCCCCTATTGTGACATCACAATGCCGTTTTCCCCATTGTGCCATCACAATGCCCCTTCCCCCATTGTGACATCACAATGCCGTTTCCCCCATTGTGACATCACAGTGCCGTCTTCCCCAGTGTGACATCACAATGCCCTTTCCCCCATTGTGGCATCACAATGCTGTTTTCCCCATTGTGACATCACAATGCCCTTTCCCCCATTGTGACATAACAAAGCCGTTTCCCCTATTGTGACATCACAATGCCGTTTTCCCCATTGTGACATCACAATGCCCTTTCCCCCATTGTGACATCACAATGCCCTTTCCCCCATTGTGACATCACAATGCCGTTTTCCCCATTGTGCCATCACAATGCCCTTTCCCCCATTGTGACATCACAATGCCATTTCCCCCATTATGACATCACAATGATGTTTTCCCCATTGTGACATCACAATGCCCTTTCCACCATTGTGACATCACAATGCCATTTCCCCCATTATGACATCACAATGCCGTTTTCCCATTGTGACATCACAATGCCCTTCCACCCATTGTGACATCACAATGCCTTTTCCCCATTGTGACATCACAATGCCCTTTCCCCCATTGCGACATCACAATGCCATTTCCCCCATTGTGACATCACAATGCCCTTTCCCCCACTGTGACATCACAATGCCCTTTCCCCATTGTGACATCACAATGCCATTTCCCCCATTGTGACATCACAATGCCATTTCCCCCATTGTGACATCACGATTCCCTTTCCCCCATTGTGATATCGCAATGCCCTCTCCCCAATTGTGACATCACAAAGCTGTTTCCCCATTGTGACATCACAATGCCGTTTTCCCCATTGTGACATCACAATGCCCTTTCCCCCATTGTGACATCACAATGCCCTTTCCCCCATTGTGACATCACAATGCCGTTTTCCCCATTGTGCCATCACAATGCCCTTTCCCCATTGTGACATCACAATGCCGTTTTCCCCATTGTGACATCACAATGCCCTTTCCCCCATTGTGACATCACAATGCCCTTTCCCCCATTGTGACATCACAATGCCCTTTCCCCCATTGTGACATCACAATGCGATTTCCCCCATTGTGACATCACAATGCCCTTTCCCCCATTATGACATCACAGTGCCCTTTCCCCCATTGTGATATCACAATGCCGTTTTCCCCATTGTGACATCACAATGCACTTTTCCCCATTGTGACATCACAATGCCATTTCCCCCATTGTGACATCACAATGCCCTTTCCCCCATTGTGACATCACAATGCCATTTCCCCCATTGTGACATCACGATTCCCTTTCCCCCATTGTGATATCACAATGCCCTCTCCCCAATTGTGACATCACAAAGCTGTTTCCCCATTGTGACATCACAATGCCGTTTTCCCCATTGTGACATCACAATGCCCTTTCCCCAATTGTGACATCACAATGCCCTTTCCCCCATTGTGACATCACAATGCCGTTTTCCCCATTGTGCCATCACAATGCCCTTTCCCCCATTGTGACATCACAATGACGTTTCCCCTATTGTGACATCACAATGCCGTTTTCCCCATTGTGACATCACAATGCCCTTTCCCCCATTGTGACATCACAATGCCTTTTCCCCCATTATGACATCACAATGCCCTTCCCCCATTGTGACATCACAATGCCCTTTCCCCCATTGTGACATCACAATGCCCTTTCCCCCATTGTGACATCACAATGCCATTTCCCCCATTGTGACATCACAATGCCGTTTAGCCTATTGTGAAATCACAATGCAGTTTTCCTCATTGTGACATCACAATGCCATTTCCCCATTGTGACATCACAATGCCCTTTCCCACATTGTGAAATCACAATGCCCTTTCCCACATTGTGACATCACAATGCCATTTCCCCTATTGTGACATCACAATGCCGTTTTCCCCATTGTGCCATCACAATGCCCCTTCCCCCATTGTGACATCACAATGCCGTTTCCCCCATTGTGACATCACAGTGCCGTCTTCCCCAGTGTGACATCACAATGCCCTTTCCACCATTGTGACATCACAATGCCATTTCCCCCATTATGACATCACAATGCCGTTTTCCCATTGTGACATCACAATGCCCTTCCACCCATTGTGACATCACAATGCCTTTTCCCCATTGTGACATCACAATGCCCTTTCCCCCATTGCGACATCACAATGCCATTTCCCCCATTGTGACATCACAATGCCCTTTCCCCCACTGTGACATCACAATGCCCTTTCCCCCATTGTGACATCACAATGCCATTTCCCCCATTGTGACATCACAATGCCATTTCCCCCATTGTGACATCACGATTCCCTTTCCCCCATTGTGATATCACAATGCCCTCTCCCCAATTGTGACATCACAAAGCTGTTTCCCCATTGTGACATCACAATGCCGTTTTCCCCATTGTGACATCACAATGCCCTTTCCCCCATTGTGACATCACAATGCCCTTTCCCCCATTGTGACATCACAATGCCGTTTTCCCCATTGTGCCATCACAATGCCCTTTCCCCATTGTGACATCACAATGCCGTTTTCCCCATTGTGACATCACAATGCCCTTTCCCCCATTGTGACATCACAATGCCCTTTCCCCCATTGTGACATCACAATGCCCTTTCCCCCATTGTGACATCACAATGCGA
Organism: Eleutherodactylus coqui; assembly: GCF_035609145.1. Lineage (NCBI taxonomy): Eukaryota > Metazoa > Chordata > Amphibia > Anura > Eleutherodactylidae > Eleutherodactylus > Eleutherodactylus coqui. Next base: position 455,974 of record NW_027102218.1, on the reverse strand, counting down.
TTTCCCCCATTGTGACATCACAATGCCCTTTCCGCCATTATGACATCACAGTGCCCTTTCCCCCATTGTGATATCACAATGCCGTTTTCCCCATTGTGACATCACAATGCACTTTTCCCCATTGTGACATCACAATGCCATTTCCCCCATTGTGACATCACAATGCCCTTTCCCCCATTGTGACATCACAATGCCATTTCCCCCATTGTGACATCACGATTCCCTTTCCCCCATTGTGATATCACAATGCCCTCTCCCCAATTGTGACATCACAAAGCTGTTTCCCCATTGTGACATCACAATGCCGTTTTCCCCATTGTGACATCACAATGCCCTTTCCCCAATTGTGACATCACAATGCCCTTTCCCCCATTGTGACATCACAATGCCGTTTTCCCCATTGTGCCATCACAATGCCCTTTCCCCCATTGTGACATCACAATGACGTTTCCCCTATTGTGACATCACAATGCCGTTTTCCCCATTGTGACATCACAATGCCCTTTCCCCCATTGTGACATCACAATGCCTTTTCCCCCATTATGACATCACAATGTCCTTCCCCCATTGTGACATCACAATGCCCTTTCCCCCATTGTGACATCACAATGCCCTTTCCCCCATTGTGACATCACAATGCCATTTCCCCCATTGTGACATCACAATGCCGTTTAGCCTATTGTGAAATCACAATGCAGTTTTCCTCATTGTGACATCACAATGCCATTTCCCCATTGTGACATCACAATGCCCTTTCCCACATTGTGACATCACAATGCCCTTTCCCACATTGTGACATCACAATGCCATTTCCCCTATTGTGACATCACAATGCCGTTTTCCCCATTGTGCCATCACAATGCCCCATCCCCCATTGTGACATCACAATGCCGTTTCCCCCATTGTGACATCACAGTGCCGTCTTCCCCAGTGTGACATCACAATGCCCTTTCCCCCATTGTGGCATCACAATGCTGTTTTCCCCATTGTGACATCACAATGCCCTTTCCCCCATTGTGACATAACAAAGCCGTTTCCCCTATTGTGACATCACAATGCCGTTTTCCCCATTGTGACATCACAATGCCCTTTCCCCATTGTGACATCACAATGCCCTTTCCCCCATTGTGACATCACAATGCCGTTTTCCCCATTGTGCCATCACAATGCCCTTTCCCCCATTGTGACATCACAATGCCATTTCCCCCATTATGACATCACAATGACGTTTTCCCCATTGTGACATCACAATGCCCTTCCACCCATTGTGACATCACAATGCCTTTTCCCCATTGTGACATCACAATGCCCTTTCCCCCATTGCGACATCACAATGCCATTTCCCCCATTGTGACATCACAATGCCCTTTCCCCCACTGTGACATCACAATGCCCTTTCCCCCATTGTGACATCACAATGCCATTTCCCCCATTGTGACATCACAATGCCATTTCCCCCATTGTGACATCACGATTCCCTTTCCCCCATTGTGATATCACAATGCCCTCTCCCCAATTGTGACATCACAAAGCTGTTTCCCCATTGTGACATCACAATGCCGTTTTCCCCATTGTGACATCACAATGCCCTTTCCCCCATTGTGACATCACAATGCCCTTTCCCCCATTGTGACATCACAATGCCGTTTTCCCCATTGTGCCATCACAATGCCCTTTCCCCATTCTGACATCACAATGCCGTTTTCCCCATTGTGACATCACAATGCCCTCTCCCCCATTGTGACATCACAATGCCCTTTCCCCCATTGTGACATCACAATGCCCTTTCCCCCATTGTGACATCACAATGCGATTTCCCCCATTGTGACATCACAATGCCCTTTCCCCCATTATGACATCACAGTGCCCTTTCCCCCATTGTGATATCACAATGCCGTTTTCCCCATTGTGACATCACAATGCACTTTTCCCCATTGTGACATCACAATGCCATTTCCCCCATTGTGACATCACAATGCCCTTTCCCCCATTGTGACATCACAATGCCATTTCCCCCATTGTGACATCACGATTCCCTTTCCCCCATTGTGATATCACAATGCCCTCTCCCCAATTGTGACATCACAAAGCTGTTTCCCCATTGTGACATCACAATGCCGTTTTCCCCATTGTGACATCACAATGCCCTTTCCCCAATTGTGACATCACAATGCCCTTTCCCCCATTGTGACATCACAATGCCGTTTTCCCCATTGTGCCATCACAATGCCCTTTCCCCCATTGTGACATCACAATGACGTTTCCCCTATTGTGACATCACAATGCCGTTTTCCCCATTGTGACATCACAATGCCCTTTCCCCCATTGTGACATCACAATGCCTTTTCCCCCACTGTGACATCACAATGCCCTTTCCCCCATTGTGACATCACAATGCCATTTCCCCCATTGTGACATCACGATTCCCTTTCCCCCATTGTGATATCACAATACCCTCTCCCCAATTGTGACATCACAAAGCTGTTTCCCCATTGTGACATCACAATGCCGTTTTCCCCATTGTGATATCACAATGCCCTTTCCCCAATTGTGACATCACAATGCCCTTTCCCCCATTGTGACATCACAATGCCGTTTTCCCCATTGTGCCATCACAATGCCCTTTCCCCCATTGTGACATCACAATGACGTTTCCCCTATTGTGACATCACAATGCCGTTATCCCCATTGTGACATCACAATGCCCTTTCCCCCATTGTGACATCACAATGCCTTTTCCCCCATTATGACATCACAATGCCCTTCCCCCATTGTGACATCACAATGCCCTTTCCCCCATTGTGACATCACAATGCCCTTTCCCCCATTGTGACATCACAATGCCATTTCCCCCATTGTGACATCACAATGCCGTTTAGCCTATTGTGACATCACAATGCAGTTTTCCTCATTGTGACATCACAATGCCCTTTCCCACATTATGACATCACAATGCCATTTCCCCTATTGTGACATCACAATGCCGTTTTCCCCATTGTGCCATCACAATGCCCCTTCCCCCATTGTGACATCACAATGCCGTTTCCCCCATTGTGACATCACAGTGCCGTCTTCCCCAGTGTGACATCACAATGCCCTTTCCCCCATTGTGGCATCACAATGCTGTTTTCCCCATTGTGACATCACAATGCCCTTTCCCCCATTGTGACATAACAAAGCCGTTTCCCCTATTGTGACATCACAATGCCGTTTTCCCCATTGTGACATCACAATGCCCTTTCCCCCATTGTGACATCACAATGCCCTTTCCCCCATTGTGACATCACAATGCCGTTTTCCCCATTGTGCCATCACAATGCCCTTTCCCCCATTGTGACATCACAATGCCATTTCCCCCATTATGACATCACAATGACGTTTTCCCCATTGTGACATCACAATGCCCTTTCCACCATTGTGACATCACAATGCCATTTCCCCCATTATGACATCACAATGCCGTTTTCCCATTGTGACATCACAATGCCCTTCCACCCATTGTGACATCACAATGCCTTTTCCCCATTGTGACATCACAATGCCCTTTCCCCCATTGCGACATCACAATGCCATTTCCCCCATTGTGACATCACAATGCCCTTTCCCCCACTGTGACATCACAATGCCCTTTCCCCCATTGTGACATCACAATGCCATTTCCCCCATTGTGACATCACAATGCCATTTCCCCCATTGTGACATCACGATTCCCTTTCCCCCATTGTGATATCACAATGCCCTCTCCCCAATTGTGACATCACAAAGCTGTTTCCCCATTGTGACATCACAATGCCGTTTTCCCCATTGTGACATCACAATGCCCTTTCCCCCATTGTGACATCACAATGCCCTTTCCCCCATTGTGACATCACAATGCCGTTTTCCCCATTGTGCCATCACAATGCCCTTTCCCCATTGTGACATCACAATGCCGTTTTCCCCATTGTGACATCACAATGCCCTCTCCCCCATTGTGACATCACAATGCCCTTTCCCCCATTGTGACATCACAATGCCCTTTCCCCCATTGTGACATCACAATGCGATTTCCCCCATTGTGACATCACAATGCCCTTTCCCCCATTATGACATCACAGTGCCCTTTCCCCCATTGTGATATCACAATGCCGTTTTCCCCATTGTGACATCACAATGCACTTTTCCCCATTGTGACATCACAATGCCATTTCCCCCATTGTGACATCACAATGCCCTTTCCCCCATTGTGACATCACAATGCCATTTCCCCCATTGTGACATCACGATTCCCTTTCCCCCATTGTGATATCACAATGCCCTCTCCCCAATTGTGACATCACAAAGCTGTTTCCCCATTGTGACATCACAATGCCGTTTTCCCCATTGTGACATCACAATGCCCTTTCCCCAATTGTGACATCACAATGCCCTTTCCCCCATTGTGACATCACAATGCCGTTTTCCCCATTGTGCCATCACAATGCCCTTTCCCCCATTGTGACATCACAATGACGTTTCCCCTATTGTGACATCACAATGCCGTTTTCCCCATTGTGACATCACAATGCCCTTTCCCCCATTGTGACATCACAATGCCTTTTCCCCCACTGTGACATCACAATGCCCTTTCCCCCATTGTGACATCACAATGCCATTTCCCCCATTGTGACATCACGATTCCCTTTCCCCCATTGTGATATCACAATACCCTCTCCCCAATTGTGACATCACAAAGCTGTTTCCCCATTGTGACATCACAATGCCGTTTTCCCCATTGTGATATCACAATGCCCTTTCCCCAATTGTGACATCACAATGCCCTTTCCCCCATTGTGACATCACAATGCCGTTTTCCCCATTGTGCCATCACAATGCCCTTTCCCCCATTGTGACATCACAATGACGTTTCCCCTATTGTGACATCACAATGCCGTTATCCCCATTGTGACATCACAATGCCCTTTCCCCCATTGTGACATCACAATGCCTTTTCCCCCATTATGACATCACAATGCCCTTCCCCCATTGTGACATCACAATGCCCTTTCCCCCATTGTGACATCACAATGCCCTTTCCCCCATTGTGACATCACAATGCCATTTCCCCCATTGTGACATCACAATGCCGTTTAGCCTATTGTGACATCACAATGCAGTTTTCCTCATTGTGACATCACAATGCCATTTCCCCATTGTGACATCACAATGCCCTTTCCCACATTGTGACATCACAATGCCCTTTCCCACATTGTGACATCACAATGCCATTTCCCCTATTGTGACATCACAATGCCGTTTTCCCCATTGTGCCATCACAATGCCCCTTCCCCCATTGTGACATCACAATGCCGTTTCCCCCATTGTGACATCACAGTGCCGTCTTCCCCAGTGTGACATCACAATGCCCTTTCCCCCATTGTGGCATCACAATGCTGTTTTCCCCATTGTGACATCACAATGCCCTTTCCCCCATTGTGACATAACAAAGCCGTTTCCCCTATTGTGACATCACAATGCCGTTTTCCCCATTGTGACATCACAATGCCCTTTCCCCCATTGTGACATCACAATGCCCTTTCCCCCATTGTGACATCACAATGCCGTTTTCCCCATTGTGCCATCACAATGCCCTTTCCCCCATTGTGACATCACAATGCCATTTCCCCCATTATGACATCACAATGACGTTTTCCCCATTGTGACATCACAATGCCCTTTCCACCATTGTGACATCACAATGCCATTTCCCCCATTATGACATCACAATGCCGTTTTCCCATTGTGACATCACAATGCCCTTCCACCCATTGTGACATCACAATGCCTTTTCCCCATTGTGACATCACAATGCCCTTTCCCCCATTGCGACATCACAATGCCATTTCCCCCATTGTGACATCACAATGCCCTTTCCCCCACTGTGACATCACAATGCCCTTTCCCCCATTGTGACATCACAATGCCATTTCCCCCATTGTGACATCACAATGCCCTTTCCCACATTGTGACATCACAATGCCCTTTCCCACATTGTGACATCACAATGCCATTTCCCCTATTGTGACATCACAATGCCGTTTTCCCCATTGTGCCATCACAATGCCCCTTCCCCCATTGTGACATCACAATGCCGTTTCCCCCATTGTGACATCACAGTGCCGTCTTCCCCAGTGTGACATCACAATGCCCTTTCCCCCATTGTGGCATCACAATGCTGTTTTCCCCATTGTGACATCACAATGCCCTTTCCCCCATTGTGACATAACAAAGCTGTTTCCCCTATTGTGACATCACAATGCCGTTTTCCCCATTGTGACATCACAATGCCCTTTCCCCCATTGTGACATCACAATGCCCTTTCCCCCATTGTGACATCACAATGCCGTTTTCCCCATTGTGCCATCACAATGCCCTTTCCCCCATTGTGACATCACAATGCCATTTCCCCCATTATGACATCACAATGACGTTTTCCCCATTGTGACATCACAATGCCCTTTCCACCATTGTGACATCACAATGCCATTTCCCCCATTATGACATCACAATGCCGTTTTCCCATTGTGACATCACAATGCCCTTCCACCCATTGTGACATCACAATGCCTTTTCCCCATTGTGACATCACAATGCCCTTTCCCCCATTGCGACATCACAATGCCATTTCCCCCATTGTGACATCACAATGCCCTTTCCCCCACTGTGACATCACAATGCCCTTTCCCCCATTGTGACATCACAATGCCATTTCCCCCATTGTGACATCACAATGCCATTTCCCCCATTGTGACATCACGATTCCCTTTCCCCCATTGTGACATCACGATTCCCTTTCCCCCATTGTGATATCACAATGCCCTCTCCCCAATTGTGACATCACAAAGCTGTTTCCCCATTGTGACATCACAATGCCGTTTTCCCCATTGTGACATCACAATGCCCTTTCCCCCATTGTGACATCACAATGCCCTTTCCCCCATTGTGACATCACAATGCCGTTTTCCCCATTGTGCCATCACAATGCCCTTTCCCCATTGTGACATCACAATGCCGTTTTCCCCATTGTGACATCACAATGCCCTTTCCCCCATTGTGACATCACAATGCCCTTTCCCCCATTGTGACATCACAATGCCCTTTCCCCCATTGTGACATCACAATGCGATTTCCCCCATTGTGACATCACAATGCCCTTTCCCCCATTATGACATCACAGTGCCCTTTCCCCCATTGTGATATCACAATGCCGTTTTCCCCATTGTGACATCACAATGCACTTTTCCCCATTGTGACATCACAATGCCATTTCCCCCATTGTGACATCACAATGCCCTTTCCCCCATTGTGACATCACAATGCCATTTCCCCCATTGTGACATCACGATTCCCTTTCCCCCATTGTGATATCACAATGCCCTCTCCCCAATTGTGACATCACAAAGCTGTTTCCCCATTGTGACATCACAATCCCCTTTCCCCAATTGTGACATCACAATGCCCTTTCCCCCATTGTGACATCACAATGCCGTTTTCCCCATTGTGCCATCACAATGCCCTTTCCCCCATTGTGACATCACAATGACGTTTCCCCTATTGTGACATCACAATGCCGTTTTCCCCATTGTGACATCACAATGCCCTTTCCCCCATTGTGACATCACAATGCCTTTTCCCCCATTATGACATCACAATGCCCTTCCCCCATTGTGACATCACAATGCCCTTTCCCCCATTGTGACATCACAATGCCCTTTCCCCCATTGTGACATCACAATGCCCTTTCCCCCATTGTGACATCACAATGCCATTTCCCCCATTGTGACATCACAATGCCGTTTAGCCTATTGTGAAATCACAATGCAGTTTTCCTCATTGTGACATCACAATGCCATTTCCCCATTGTGACATCACAATGCCCTTTCCCACATTGTGACATCACAATGCCCTTTCCCACATTGTGACATCACAATGCCATTTCCCCTATTGTGACATCACAATGCCGTTTTCCCCATTGTGCCATCACAATGCCCCTTCCCCCATTGTGACATCACAATGCCGTTTCCCCCATTGTGACATCACAGTGCCGTCTTCCCCAGTGTGACATCACAATGCCCTTTCCCCCATTGTGGCATCACAATGCTGTTTTCCCCATTGTGACATCACAATGCCCTTTCCCCCATTGTGACATAACAAAGCCGTTTCCCCTATTGTGACATCACAATGCCGTTTTCCCCATTGTGACATCACAATGCCCTTTCCCCCATTGTGACATCACAATGCCCTTTCCCCCATTGTGACATCACAATGCCGTTTTCCCCATTGTGCCATCACAATGCCCTTTCCCCCGTTGTGACATCACAATGCCATTTCCCCCATTATGACATCACAATGACGTTTTCCCCATTGTGACATCACAATGCCCTTTCCACCATTGTGACATCACAATGCCATTTCCCCCATTATGACATCACAATGCCGTTTTCCCATTGTGACATCACAATGCCCTTCCACCCATTGTGACATCACAATGCCTTTTCCCCATTGTGACATCACAATGCCCTTTCCCCCATTGCGACATCACAATGCCATTTCCCCCATTGTGACATCACAATGCCATTTCCCCCATTGTGACATCACGATTCCCTTTCCCCCATTGTGATATCACAATGCCCTCTCCCCAATTGTGACATCACAAAGCTGTTTCCCCATTGTGACATCACAATGCCGTTTTCCCCATTGTGACATCACAATGCCCTTTCTCCCATTGTGACATCACAATGCCCTTTCCCCCATTGTGACATCACAATGCCGTTTTCCCCATTGTGCCATCACAATGCCCTTTCCCCATTGTGACATCACAATGCCGTTTTCCCCATTGTGACATCACAATGCCCTTTCCCCCATTGTGACATCACAATGCCCTTTCCCCCATTGTGACATCACAATGCCCTTTCCCCCATTGTGACATCACAATGCGATTTCCCCCATTGTGACATCACAATGCCCTTTCCCCCATTATGACATCACAGTGCCCTTTCCCCCATTGTGATATCACAATGCCGTTTTCCCCATTGTGACATCACAATGCACTTTTCCCCATTGTGACATCACAATGCCATTTCCCCCATTGTGACATCACAATGCCCTTTCCCCCATTGTGACATCACAATGCCCTTTCCCCCATTGTGACATCACAATGCCATTTCCCCCATTGTGACATCACGATTCCCTTTCCCCCATTGTGATATCACAATGCCCTCTCCCCAATTGTGACATCACAAAGCTGTTTCCCCATTGTGACATCACAATGCCGTTTTCCCCATTGTGACATCACAATGCCCTTTCCCCAATTGTGACATCACAATGCCCTTTCCCCCATTGTGACATCACAATGCCGTTTTCCCCATTGTGCCATCACAATGCCCTTTCCCCCATTGTGACATCACAATGACGTTTCCCCTATTGTGACATCACAATGCCGTTTTCCCCATTGTGACATCACAATGCCTTTTCCCCCATTATGACATCACAATGCCCTTCCCCCATTGTGACATCACAATGCCCTTTCCCCCATTGTGACATCACAATGCCCTTTCCCCCATTGTGACATCACAATGCCCTTTCCCCCATTGTGACATCACAATGCCATTTCCCCCATTGTGACATCACAATGCCGTTTAGCCTATTGTGAAATCACAATGCAGTTTTCCTCATTGTGACATCACAATGCCATTTCCCCATTGTGACATCACAATGCCCTTTCCCACATTGTGACATCACAATGCCCTTTCCCACATTGTGACATCACAATGCCATTTCCCCTATTGTGACATCACAATGCCGTTTTCCCCATTGTGCCATCACAATGCCCCTTCCCCCATTGTGACATCACAATGCCGTTTCCCCCATTGTGACATCACAGTGCCGTCTTCCCCAGTGTGACATCACAATGCCCTTTCCCCCATTGTGGCATCACAATGCTGTTTTCCCCATTGTGACATCACAATGCCCTTTCCCCCATTGTGACATAACAAAGCCGTTTCCCCTATTGTGACATCACAATGCCGTTTTCCCCATTGTGACATCACAATGCCCTTTCCCCCATTGTGACATCACAATGCCCTTTCCCCCATTGTGACATCACAATGCCGTTTTCCCCATTGTGCCATCACAATGCCCTTTCCCCCATTGTGACATCACAATGCCATTTCCCCCATTATGACATCACAATGACGTTTTCCCCATTGTGACATCACAATGCCCTTTCCACCATTGTGACATCACAATGCCATTTCCCCCATTATGACATCACAATGCCGTTTTCCCATTGTGACATCACAATGCCCTTCCACCCATTGTGACATCACAATGCCTTTTCCCCATTGTGACATCACAATGCCCTTTCCCCCATTGCGACATCACAATGCCATTTCCCCCATTGTGACATCACAATGCCCTTTCCCCCACTGTGACATCACAATGCCCTTTCCCCCATTGTGACATCACAATGCCCTTTCTCCCATTGTGACATCACAATGCCCTTTCCCCCATTGTGACATCACAATGCCGTTTTCCCCATTGTGCCATCACAATGCCCTTTCCCCATTGTGACATCACAATGCCGTTTTCCCCATTGTGACATCACAATGCCCTTTCCCCCATTGTGACATCACAATGCCCTTTCCCCCATTGTGACATCACAATGCCCTTTCCCCCATTGTGACATCACAATGCGATTTCCCCCATTGTGACATCACAATGCCCTTTCCCCCATTATGACATCACAGTGCCCTTTCCCCCATTGTGATATCACAATGCCGTTTTCCCCATTGTGACATCACAATGCACTTTTCCCCATTGTGACATCACAATGCCATTTCCCCCATTGTGACATCACAATGCCCTTTCCCCCATTGTGACATCACAATGCCCTTTCCCCCATTGTGACATCACAATGCCATTTCCCCCATTGTGACATCACGATTCCCTTTCCCCCATTGTGATATCACAATGCCCTCTCCCCAATTGTGACATCACAAAGCTGTTTCCCCATTGTGACATCACAATGCCGTTTTCCCCATTGTGACATCACAATGCCCTTTCCCCAATTGTGACATCACAATGCCCTTTCCCCCATTGTGACATCACAATGCCGTTTTCCCCATTGTGCCATCACAATGCCCTTTCCCCCATTGTGACATCACAATGACGTTTCCCCTATTGTGACATCACAATGCCGTTTTCCCCATTGTGACATCACAATGCCCTTTCCCCCATTGTGACATCACAATGCCTTTTCCCCCATTATGACATCACAATGCCCTTCCCCCATTGTGACATCACAATGCCCTTTCCCCCATTGTGACATCACAATGCCCTTTCCCCCATTGTGACATCACAATGCCATTTCCCCCATTGTGACATCACAATGCCGTTTAGCCTATTGTGACATCACTAGGCAGTTTTCCTCATTGTGACATCACAATGCCATTTCCCCATTGTGACATCACAATGCCCTTTCCCACATTGTGACATCACAATGCCCTTTCCCACATTGTGACATCACAATGCCATTTCCCCTATTGTGACATCACAATGCTGTTTTCCCCATTGTGCCATCACAATGCCCCTTCCCCCATTGTGACATCACAATGCCGTTTCCCCCATTGTGACATCACAGTGCCGTCTTCCCCAGTGTGACATCACAATGCCCTTTCCCCCATTGTGGCATCACAATGCTGTTTTCCCCATTGTGACATCACAATGCCCTTTACCCCATTGTGACATAACAAAGCTGTTTCCCCTATTGTGACATCACAATGCCGTTTTCCCCATTGTGACATCACAATGCCCTTTCCCCCATTGTGACATCACAATGCCCTTTCCCCCATTGTGACATCACAATGCCGTTTTCCCCATTGTGCCATCACAATGCCCTTTCCCCCATTGTGACATCACAATGCCATTTCCCCCATTATGACATCACAATGACGTTTTCCCCATTGTGACATCACAATGCCCTTTCCACCATTGTGACATCACAATGCCATTTCCCCCATTATGACATCACAATGCCGTTTTCCCATTGTGACATCACAATGCCCTTCCACCCATTGTGACATCACAATGCCTTTTCCCCATTGTGACATCACAATGCCCTTTCCCCCATTGCGACATCACAATGCCATTTCCCCCATTGTGACATCACAATGCCCTTTCCCCCACTGTGACATCACAATGCCCTTTCCCCCATTGTGACATCACAATGCCATTTCCCCCATTGTGACATCACAATGCCATTTCCCCCATTGTGACATCACAATTCCCTTTCCCCCATTGTGATATCACAATGCCCTCTCCCCAATTGTGACATCACAAAGCTGTTTCCCCATTGTGACATCACAATGCCGTTTTCCCCATTGTGACATCACAATGCCCTTTCCCCCATTGTGACATCACAATGCCCTTTCCCCCATTGTGACATCACAATGCCGTTTTCCCCATTGTGCCATCACAATGCCCTTTCCCCATTGTGATATCACAATGCCGTTTTCCCCATTGTGACATCACAATGCCCTTTCCCCCATTGTGAAATCACAATGCCCTTTCCCCCATTGTGACATCACAATGCCCTTTCCCCCATTGTGACATCACAATGCGCTTTCCCCCATTGTGACATCACAATGCCCTTTCCCCCATTATGACATCACAGTGCCCTTTCCCCCATTGTGATATCACAATGCCGTTTTCCCCATTGTGACATCACAATGCACTTTTCCCCATTGTGACATCACAATGCCATTTCCCCCATTGTGACATCACAATGCCATTTCCCCCATTGTGACATCACAATGCCATTTCCCCCATTGTGACATCACGATTCCCTTTCCCCCATTGTGATATCACAATGCCCTCTCCCCAATTGTGACATCACAAAGCTGTTTCCCCATTGTGACATCACAATGCCGTTTTCCCCATTGTGACATCACAATGCCCTTTCCCCAATTGTGACATCACAATGCCCTTTCCCCCATTGTGACATCACAATGCCGTTTTCCCCATTGTGCCATCACAATGCCCTTTCCCCCATTGTGACATCACAATGACGTTTCCCCTATTGTGACATCACAATGCCGTTTTCCCCATTGTGACATCACAATGCCCTTTCCCCCATTGTGACATCACAATGCCTTTTCCCCCATTATGACATCACAATGCCCTTCCCCCATTGTGACATCACAATGCCCTTTCCCCCATTGTCACATCACAATGCCCTTTCCCCCATTGTGACATCACAATGCCATTTCCCCCATTGTGACATCACAATGCCGTTTAGCCTATTGTGAAATCACAATGCAGTTTTCCTCATTGTGACATCACAATGCCATTTCCCCATTGTGACATCACAATGCCCTTTCCCACATTGTGACATCACAATGCCCTTTCCCACATTGTGACATCACAATGCCATTTCCCCTATTGTGACATCACAATGCCGTTTTCCCCATTGTGCCATCACAATGCCCCTTCCCCCATTGTGACATCACAATGCCGTTTCCCCCATTGTGACATCACAGTGCCGTCTTCCCCAGTGTGACATCACAATGCCCTTTCCCCCATTGTGGCATCACAATGCTGTTTTCCCCATTGTGACATCACAATGCCCTTTCCCCCATTGTGACATAACAAAGCCGTTTCCCCTATTGTGACATCACAATGCCGTTTTCCCCATTGTGACATCACAATGCCCTTTCCCCCATTGTGACATCACAATGCCCTTTCCCCCATTGTGACATCACAATGCCGTTTTCCCCATTGTGCCATCACAATGCCCTTTCCCCCATTGTGACATCACAATGCCATTTCCCCCATTATGACATCACAATGACGTTTTCCCCATTGTGACATCACAATGCCCTTTCCACCATTGTGACATCACAATGCCATTTCCCCCATTATGACATCACAATGCCGTTTTCCCATTGTGACATCACAATGCCCTTCCACCCATTGTGACATCACAATGCCTTTTCCCCATTGTGACATCACAATGCCCTTTCCCCCATTGCGACATCACAATGCCATTTCCCCCATTGTGACATCACAATGCCCTTTCCCCCACTGTGACATCACAATGCCCTTTCCCCCATTGTGACATCACAATGCCATTTCCCCCATTGTGACATCACAATGCCATTTCCCCCATTGTGACATCACGATTCCCTTTCCCCCATTGTGATATCACAATGCCCTCTCCCCAATTGTGACATCACAAAGCTGTTTCCCCATTGTGACATCACAATGCCGTTTTCCCCATTGTGACATCACAATGCCCTTTCCCCCATTGTGACATCACAATGCCCTTTCCCCCATTGTGACATCACAATGCCGTTTTCCCCATTGTGCCATCACAATGCCCTTTCCCCATTGTGACATCACAATGCCGTTTTCCCCATTGTGACATCACAATGCCCTTTCCCCCATTGTGACATCACAATGCCCTTTCCCCCATTGTGACATCACAATGCCCTTTCCCCCATTGTGACATCACAATGCGATTTCCCCCATTGTGACATCACAATGCCCTTTCCCCCATTATGACATCACAGTGCCCTTTCCCCCATTGTGATATCACAATGCTGTTTTCCCCATTGTGACATCACAATGCACTTTTCCCCATTGTGACATCACAATGCCATTTCCCCCATTGTGACATCACAATGCCCTTTCCCCCATTGTGACATCACAATGCCATTTCCCCCATTGTGACATCACGATTCCCTTTCCCCCATTGTGATATCACAATGCCCTCTCCCCAATTGTGACATCACAAAGCTGTTTCCCCATTGTGACATCACAATGCCGTTTTCCCCATTGTGACATCACAATGCCCTTTCCCCAATTGTGACATCACAATGCCCTTTCCCCCATTGTGACATCACAATGCCGTTTTCCCCATTGTGCCATCACAATGCCCTTTCCCCCATTGTGACATCACAATGACGTTTCCCCTATTGTGACATCACAATGCCGTTTTCCCCATTGTGACATCACAATGCCCTTTCCCCCATTGTGACATCACAATGCCTTTTCCCCCATTATGACATCACAATGCCCTTCCCCCATTGTGACATCACAATGCCCTTTCCCCCATTGTGACATCACAATGCCCTTTCCCCCATTGTGACATCACAATGCCATTTCCCCCATTGTGACATCACAATGCCGTTTAGCCTATTGTGACATCACAATGCAGTTTTCCTCATTGTGACATCACAATGCCATTTCCCCATTGTGACATCACAATGCCCTTTCCCACATTGTGACATCACAATGCCCTTTCCCACATTGTGACATCACAATGCCATTTCCCCTATTGTGACATCACAATGCCGTTTTCCCCATTGTGCCATCACAATGCCCCTTCCCCCATTGTGACATCACAATGCCGTTTCCCCCATTGTGACATCACAGTGCCGTCTTCCCCAGTGTGACATCACAATGCCCTTTCCCCCATTGTGGCATCACAATGCTGTTTTCCCCATTGTGACATCACAATGCCCTTTCCCCCATTGTGACATAACAAAGCTGTTTCCCCTATTGTGACATCACAATGCCGTTTTCCCCATTGTGACATCACAATGCCCTTTCCCCCATTGTGACATCACAATGCCCTTTCCCCCATTGTGACATCACAATGCCGTTTTCCCCATTGTGCCATCACAATGCCCTTTCCCCCATTGTGACATCACAATGCCATTTCCCCCATTATGACATCACAATGACGTTTTCCCCATTGTGACATCACAATGCCCTTTCCACCATTGTGACATCACAATGCCATTTCCCCCATTATGACATCACAATGCCGTTTTCCCATTGTGACATCACAATGCCCTTCCACTCATTGTGACATCACAATGCCTTTTCCCCATTGTGACATCACAATGCCCTTTCCCCCATTGCGACATCACAATGCCATTTCCCCCATTGTGACATCACAATGCCCTTTCCCCCACTGTGACATCACAATGCCCTTTCCCCCATTGTGACATCACAATGCCATTTCCCCCATTATGACATCACAATGACGTTTTCCCCATTGTGACATCACAATGCCCTTTCCACCATTGTGACATCACAATGCCATTTCCCCCATTATGACATCACAATGCCGTTTTCCCATTGTGACATCACAATGCCCTTCCACTCATTGTGACATCACAATGCCTTTTCCCCATTGTGACATCACAATGCCCTTTCCCCCATTGCGACATCACAATGCCATTTCCCCCATTGTGACATCACAATGCCCTTTCCCCCACTGTGACATCACAATGCCCTTTCCCCCATTGTGACATCACAATGCCATTTCCCCCATTGTGACATCACAATGCCATTTCCCCCATTGTGACATCACGATTCCCTTTCCCCCATTGTGATATCACAATGCCCTCTCCCCAATTGTGACATCACAAAGCTGTTTCCCCATTGTGACATCACAATGCCGTTTTCCCCATTGTGACATCACAATGCCCTTTCCCCCATTGTGACATCACAATGCCCTTTCCCCCATTGTGACATCACAATGCCGTTTTCCCCATTGTGCCATCACAATGCCCTTTCCCCATTGTGACATCACAATGCCGTTTTCCACATTGTGACATCACAATGCCCTTTCCCCCATTGTGACATCACAATGCCCTTTCCCCCATTGTGACATCACAATGCCCTTTCCCCCATTGTGACATCACAATGCGATTTCCCCCATTGTGACATCACAATGCCCTTTCCCCCATTATGACATCACAGTGCCCTTTCCCCCATTGTGATATCACAATGCCGTTTTCCCCATTGTGACATCACAATGCCCTTCCACCCATTGTGACATCACAATGCCTTTTCCCCATTGTGACATCACAATGCCCTTTCCCCCATTGCGACATCACAATGCCATTTCCCCCATTGTGACATCACAATGCCCTTTCCCCCACTGTGACATCACAATGCCCTTTCCCCCATTGTGACATCACAATGCCATTTCCCCCATTGTGACATCACAATGCCATTTCCCCCATTGTGACATCACGATTCCCTTTCCCCCATTGTGATATCACAATGCCCTCTCCCCAATTGTGACATCACAAAGCTGTTTCCCCATTGTGACATCACAATGCCGTTTTCCCCATTGTGACATCACAATGCCCTTTCCCCCATTGTGACATCACAATGCCCTTTCCCCCATTGTGACATCACAATGCCGTTTTCCCCATTGTGCCATCACAATGCCCTTTCCCCATTGTGACATCACAATGCCGTTTTCCCCATTGTGACATCACAATGCCCTTTCCCCCATTGTGACATCACAATGCCCTTTCCCCCATTGTGACATCACAATGCCCTTTCCCCCATTGTGACATCACAATGCGATTTCCCCCATTGTGACATCACAATGCCCTTTCCCCCATTATGACATCACAGTGCCCTTTCCCCCATTGTGATATCACAATGCTGTTTTCCCCATTGTGACATCACAATGCACTTTTCCCCATTGTGACATCACAATGCCATTTCCCCCATTGTGACATCACAATGCCCTTTCCCCCATTGTGACATCACAATGCCATTTCCCCCATTGTGACATCACGATTCCCTTTCCCCCATTGTGATATCACAATGCCCTCTCCCCAATTGTGACATCACAAAGCTGTTTCCCCATTGTGACATCACAATGCCGTTTTCCCCATTGTGACATCACAATGCCCTTTCCCCAATTGTGACATCACAATGCCCTTTCCCCCATTGTGACATCACAATGCCGTTTTCCCCATTGTGCCATCACAATGCCCTTTCCCCCATTGTGACATCACAATGACGTTTCCCCTATTGTGACATCACAATGCCGTTTTCCCCATTGTGACATCACAATGCCCTTTCCCCCATTGTGACATCACAATGCCTTTTCCCCCATTATGACATCACAATGCCCTTCCCCCATTGTGACATCACAATGCCCTTTCCCCCATTGTGACATCACAATGCCCTTTCCCCCATTGTGACATCACAATGCCATTTCCCCCATTGTGACATCACAATGCCGTTTAGCCTATTGTGACATCACAATGCAGTTTTCCTCATTGTGACATCACAATGCCATTTCCCCATTGTGACATCACAATGCCCTTTCCCACATTGTGACATCACAATGCCCTTTCCCACATTGTGACATCACAATGCCATTTCCCCTATTGTGACATCACAATGCCGTTTTCCCCATTGTGCCATCACAATGCCCCTTCCCCCATTGTGACATCACAATGCCGTTTCCCCCATTGTGACATCACAGTGCCGTCTTCCCCAGTGTGACATCACAATGCCCTTTCCCCCATTGTGGCATCACAATGCTGTTTTCCCCATTGTGACATCACAATGCCCTTTCCCCCATTGTGACATAACAAAGCTGTTTCCCCTATTGTGACATCACAATGCCGTTTTCCCCATTGTGACATCACAATGCCCTTTCCCCCATTGTGACATCACAATGCCCTTTCCCCCATTGTGACATCACAATGCCGTTTTCCCCATTGTGCCATCACAATGCCCTTTCCCCCATTGTGACATCACAATGCCATTTCCCCCATTATGACATCACAATGACGTGTTCCCCATTGTGACATCACAATGCCCTTTCCACCATTGTGACATCACAATGCCATTTCCCCCATTATGACATCACAATGCCGTTTTCCCATTGTGACATCACAATGCCCTTCCACTCATTGTGACATCACAATGCCTTTTCCCCATTGTGACATCACAATGCCCTTTCCCCCATTGCGACATCACAATGCCATTTCCCCCATTGTGACATCACAATGCCCTTTCCCCCACTGTGACATCACAATGCCCTTTCCCCCATTGTGACATCACAATGCCATTTCCCCCATTATGACATCACAATGACGTTTTCCCCATTGTGACATCACAATGCCCTTTCCACCATTGTGACATCACAATGCCATTTCCCCCATTATGACATCACAATGCCGTTTTCCCATTGTGACATCACAATGCCCTTCCACTCATTGTGACATCACAATGCCTTTTCCCCTTTGTGACATCACAATGCCCTTTCCCCCATTGCGACATCACAATGCCATTTCCCCCATTGTGACATCACAATGCCCTTTCCCCCACTGTGACATCACAATGCCCTTTCCCCCATTGTGACATCACAATGCCATTTCCCCCATTGTGACATCACAATGCCATTTCCCCCATTGTGACATCACGATTCCCTTTCCCCCATTGTGATATCACAATGCCCTCTCCCCAATTGTGACATCACAAAGCTGTTTCCCCATTGTGACATCACAATGCCGTTTTCCCCATTGTGACATCACAATGCCCTTTCCCCCATTGTGACATCACAATGCCCTTTCCCCCATTGTGACATCACAATGCCGTTTTCCCCATTGTGCCATCACAATGCCCTTTCCCCATTGTGACATCACAATGCCGTTTTCCACATTGTGACATCACAATGCCCTTTCCCCCATTGTGACATCACAATGCCCTTTCCCCCATTGTGACATCACAATGCCCTTTCCCCCATTGTGACATCACAATGCGATTTCCCCCATTGTGACATCACAATGCCCTTTCCCCCATTATGACATCACAGTGCCCTTTCCCCCATTGTGATATCACAATGCCGTTTTCCCCATTGTGACATCACAATGCACTTTTCCCCATTGTGACATCACAATGCCATTTCCCCCATTGTGACATCACAATGCCCTTTCCCCCATTGTGACATCACAATGCCATTTCCCCCATTGTGACATCACGATTCCCTTTCCCCCATTGTGATATCACAATGCCCTCTCCCCAATTGTGACATCACAAAGCTGTTTCCCCATTGTGACATCACAATGCCGTTTTCCCCATTGTGACATCACAATGCCCTTTCCCCAATTGTGACATCACAATGCCCTTTCCCCCATTGTGACATCACAATGCCGTTTTCCCCATTGTGCCATCACAATGCCCTTTCCCCCATTGTGACATCACAATGACGTTTCCCCTATTGTGACATCACAATGCCGTTTTCCCCATTGTGACATCACAATGCCCTTTCCCCCATTGTGACATCACAATGCCTTTTCTCCCATTATGACATCACAATGCCCTTCCCCCATTGTGACATCACAATGCCCTTCCCCCATTGTGACATCACAATGCCCTTTCCCCCATTGTGACATCGCAATGCCCTTTCCCCCATTGTGACATCACAATGCCCTTTCCCCCATTGTGACATCACAATGCCATTTCCCCCATTGTGACATCACAATGCCGTTTAGCCTATTGTGAAATCACAATGCAGTTTTCCTCATTGTGACATCACAATGCCATTTCCCCATTGTGACATCACAATGCCCTTTCCCACATTGTGACATCACAATGCCCTTTCCCACATTGTGACATCACAATGCCCTTTCCCACATTGTGACATCACAATGCCATTTCCCCTATTGTGACATCACAATGCCGTTTTCCCCATTGTGCCATCACAATGCCCCTTCCCCCATTGTGACATCACAATGCCGTTTCCCCCATTGTGACATCACAGTGCCGTCTTCCCCAGTGTGACATCACAATGCCCTTTCCCCCATTGTGGCATCACAATGCTGTTTTCCCCATTGTGACATCACAATGCCCTTTCCCCCATTGTGACATAACAAAGCTGTTTCCCCTATTGTGACATCACAATGCCGTTTTCCCCATTGTGACATCACAATGCCCTTTCCCCCATTGTGACATCACAATGCCCTTTCCCCCATTGTGACATCACAATGCCGTTTTCCCCATTGTGCCATCACAATGCCCTTTCCCCCATTGTGACATCACAATGCCATTTCCCCCATTATGACATCACAATGACGTTTTCCCCATTGTGACATCACAATGCCCTTTCCACCATTGTGACATCACAATGCCATTTCCCCCATTATGACATCACAATGCCGTTTTCCCATTGTGACATCACAATGCCCTTCCACCCATTGTGACATCACAATGCCTTTTCCCCATTGTGACATCACAATGCCCTTTCCCCCATTGCGACATCACAATGCCATTTCCCCCATTGTGACATCACAATGCCCTTTCCCCCACTGTGACATCACAATGCCCTTTCCCCCATTGTGACATCACAATGCCATTTCCCCCATTGTGACATCACAATGCCATTTCCCCCATTGTGACATCACGATTCCCTTTCCCCCATTGTGATATCACAATGCCCTCTCCCCAATTGTGACATCACAAAGCTGTTTCCCCATTGTGACATCACAATGCCGTTTTCCCCATTGTGACATCACAATGCCCTTTCCCCCATTGTGACATCACAATGCCCTTTCCCCCATTGTGACATCACAATGCCGTTTTCCCCATTGTGCCATCACAATGCCCTTTCCCCATTGTGACATCACAATGCCGTTTTCCCCATTGTGACATCACAATGCCCTTTCCCCCATTGTGACATCACAATGCCCTTTCCCCCATTGTGACATCACAATGCCCTTTCCCCCATTGTGACATCACAATGCGATTTCCCCCATTGTGACATCACAATGCCCTTTCCCCCATTATGACATCACAGTGCCCTTTCCCCCATTGTGATATCACAATGCCGTTTTCCCCATTGAGACATCACAATGCACTTTTCCCCATTGTGACATCACAATGCCATTTCCCCCATTGTGACATCACGATTCCCTTTCCCCCATTGTGATATCACAATGCCCTCTCCCCAATTGTGACATCACAAAGCTGTTTCCCCATTGTGACATCACAATGCCGTTTTCCCCATTGTGACATCACAATGCCCTTTCCCCAATTGTGACATCACAATGCCCTTTCCCCCATTGTGACATCACAATGCCGTTTTCCCCATTGTGCCATCACAATGCCCTTTCCCCCATTGTGACATCACAATGACGTTTCCCCTATTGTGACATCACAATGCCGTTTTCCCCATTGTGACATCACAATGCCCTTTCCCCCATTGTGACATCACAATGCCTTTTCCCCCATTATGACATCACAATGCCCTTCCCCCATTGTGACATCACAATGCCCTTTCCCCCATTGTGACATCACAATGCCCTTTCCCCCATTGTGACATCACAATGCCCTTTCCCCCATTGTGACATCACAATGCCATTTCCCCCATTGTGACATCACAATGCCGTTTAGCCTATTGTGAAATCACAATGCAGTTTTCCTCATTGTGACATCACAATGCCATTTCCCCATTGTGACATCACAATGCCCTTTCCCACATTGTGACATCACAATGCCCTTTCCCACATTGTGACATCACAATGCCATTTCCCCTATTGTGACATCACAATGCCGTTTTCCCCATTGTGCCATCACAATGCCCCTTCCCCCATTGTGACATCACAATGCCGTTTCCCCCATTGTGACATCACAGTGCCGTCTTCCCCAGTGTGACATCACAATGCCCTTTCCCCCATTGTGGCATCACAATGCTGTTTTCCCCATTGTGACATCACAATGCCCTTTCCCCCATTGTGACATAACAAAGCCGTTTCCCCTATTGTGACATCACAATGCCGTTTTCCCCATTGTGACATCACAATGCCCTTTCCCCCATTGTGACATCACAATGCCCTTTCCCCCATTGTGACATCACAATGCCGTTTTCCCCATTGTGCCATCACAATGCCCTTTCCCCCGTTGTGACATCACAATGCCATTTCCCCCATTATGACATCACAATGACGTTTTCCCCATTGTGACATCACAATGCCCTTTCCACCATTGTGACATCACAATGCCATTTCCCCCATTATGACATCACAATGCCGTTTTCCCATTGTGACATCACAATGCCCTTCCACCCATTGTGACATCACAATGCCTTTTCCCCATTGTGACATCACAATGCCCTTTCCCCCATTGCGACATCACAATGCCATTTCCCCCATTGTGACATCACAATGCCCTTTCCCCCACTGTGACATCACAATGCCCTTTCCCCCATTGTGACATCACAATGCCATTTCCCCCATTGTGACATCACAATGCCATTTCCCCCATTGTGACATCACGATTCCCTTTCCCCCATTGTGATATCACAATGCCCACTCCCCAATTGTGACATCACAAAGCTGTTTCCCCATTGTGACATCACAATGCCGTTTTCCCCATTGTGACATCACAATGCCCTTTCCCCCATTGTGACATCACAATGCCCTTTCCCCCATTGTGACATCACAATGCCGTTTTCCCCATTGTGCCATCACAATGCCCTTTCCCCATTGTGACATCACAATGCCGTTTTCCCCATTGTGACATCACAATGCCCTTTCCCCCATTGTGACATCACAATGCCCTTTCCCCCATTGTGACATCACAATGCCCTTTCCCCCATTGTGACATCACAATGCGATTTCCCCCATTGTGACATCACAATGCCCTTTCCCCCATTATGACATCACAGTGCCCTTTCCCCCATTGTGATATCACAATGCCGTTTTCCCCATTGTGACATCACAATGCACTTTTCCCCATTGTGACATCACAATGCCATTTCCCCCATTGTGACATCACAATGCCATTTCCCCCATTGTGACATCACAATGCCATTTCCCCCATTGTGACATCACGATTCCCTTTCCCCATTGTGATATCACAATGCCCTCTCCCCAATTGTGACATCACAAAGCTGTTTCCCCATTGTGACATCACAATGCCGTTTTCCCCATTGTGACATCACAATGCCCTTTCCCCAATTGTGACATCACAATGCCCTTTCCCCCATTGTGACATCACAATGCCGTTTTCCCCATTGTGCCATCACAATGCCCTTTCCCCCATTGTGACATCACAATGACGTTTCCCCTATTGTGACATCACAATGCCGTTTTCCCCATTGTGACATCAAAATGCCCTTTCCCCCATTGTGACATCACAATGCCTTTTCCCCCATTATGACATCACAATGCCCTTCCCCCATTGTGACATCACAATGCCCTTTCCCCCATTGTCACATCACAATGCCCTTTCCCCCATTGTGACATCACAATGCCATTTCCCCCATTGTGACATCACAATGCCGTTTAGCCTATTGTGAAATCACAATGCAGTTTTCCTCATTGTGACATCACAATGCCATTTCCCCATTGTGACATCACAATGCCCTTTCCCACATTGTGACATCACAATGCCCTTTCCCACATTGTGACATCACAATGCCATTTCCCCTATTGTGACATCACAATGCCGTTTTCCCCATTGTGCCATCACAATGCCCCTTCCCCCATTGTGACATCACAATGCCGTTTCCCCCATTGTGACATCACAGTGCCGTCTTCCCCAGTGTGACATCACAATGCCCTTTCCCCCATTGTGGCATCACAATGCTGTTTTCCCCATTGTGACATCACAATGCCCTTTCCCCCATTGTGACATAACAAAGCCGTTTCCCCTATTGTGACATCACAATGCCGTTTTCCCCATTGTGACATCACAATGCCCTTTCCCCCATTGTGACATCACAATGCCCTTTCCCCCATTGTGACATCACAATGCCGTTTCCCCATTGTGCCATCACAATGCCCTTTCCCCCATTGTGACATCACAATGCCATTTCCCCCATTATGACATCACAATGACGTTTTCCCCATTGTGACATCACAATGCCCTTTCCACCATTGTGACATCACAATGCCAATTCCCCCATTATGACATCACAATGCCGTTTTCCCATTGTGACATCACAATGCCCTTCCACCCATTGTGACATCACAATGCCTTTTCCCCATTGTGACATCACAATGCCCTTTCCCCCATTGCGACATCACAATGCCATTTCCCCCATTGTGACATCACAATGCCCTTTCCCCCACTGTGACATCACAATGCCCTTTCCCCCATTGTGACATCACAATGCCATTTCCCCCATTGTGACATCACAATGCCATTTCCCCCATTGTGACATCACGATTCCCTTTCCCCCATTGTGATATCACAATGCCCTCTCCCCAATTGTGACATCACAAAGCTGTTTCCCCATTGTGACATCACAATGCCGTTTTCCCCATTGTGACATCACAATGCCCTTTCCCCCATTGTGACATCACAATGCCCTTTCCCCCATTGTGACATCACAATGCCGTTTTCCCCATTGTGCCATCACAATGCCCTTTCCCCATTGTGACATCACAATGCCGTTTTCCCCATTGTGACATCACAATGCCCTTTCCCCCATTGTGACATCACAATGCCCTTTCCCCCATTGTGACATCACAATGCCCTTTCCCCCATTGTGACATCACAATGCGATTTCCCCCATTGTGACATCACAATGCCCTTTCCCCCATTATGACATCACAGTGCCCTTTCCCCCATTGTGATATCACAATGCCGTTTTCCCCATTGTGACATCACAATGCACTTTTCCCCATTGTGACATCACAATGCCATTTCCCCCATTGTGACATCACAATGCCCTTTCCCCCATTGTGACATCACAATGCCATTTCCCCCATTGTGACATCACGATTCCCTTTCCCCCATTGTGATATCACAATGCCCTCTCCCCAATTGTGACATCACAAAGCTGTTTCCCCATTTTGACATCACAATGCCGTTTTCCCCATTGTGACATCACAATGCCCTTTCCCCAATTGTGACATCACAATGCCCTTTCCCCCATTGTGACATCACAATGCCGTTTTCCCCATTGTGCCATCACAATGCCCTTTCCCCCATTGTGACATCACAATGACGTTTCCCCTATTGTGACATCACAATGCCGTTTTCCCCATTGTGACATCACAATGCCCTTTCCCCCATTGTGACATCACAATGCCTTTTCCCCCATTATGACATCACAATGCCCTTCCCCCATTGTGACATCACAATGCCCTTTCCCCCATTGTGACATCACAATGCCCTTTCCCCCATTGTGACATCACAATGCCATTTCCCCCATTGTGACATCACAATGCCGTTTAGCCTATTGTGACATCACAATGCAGTTTTCCTCATTGTGACATCACAATGCCATTTCCCCATTGTGACATCACAATGCCCTTTCCCACATTGTGACATCACAATGCCCTTTCCCACATTGTGACATCACAATGCCATTTCCCCTATTGTGACATCACAATGCCGTTTTCCCCATTGTGCCATCACAATGCCCCTTCCCCCATTGTGACATCACAATGCCGTTTCCCCCATTGTGACATCACAGTGCCGTCTTCCCCAGTGTGACATCACAATGCCCTTTCCCCCATTGTGGCATCACAATGCTGTTTTCCCCATTGTGACATCACAATGCCCATTCCCCCATTGTGACATAACAAAGCCGTTTCCCCTATTGTGACATCACAATGCCGTTTTCCCCATTGTGACATCACAATGCCCTTTCCCCCATTGTGACATCACAATGCCGTTTTCCCCATTGTGACATCACAATGCCGTTTTCCCCATTGTGCCATCACAATGCCCTTTCCCCCATTGTGACATCACAATGCTGTTTCCCCTATTGTGACATCACAGCGCCGTTTTCCCCATTGTGACATCACAATGCCCTTTCACCCATTGTGACATCACAATGCCGTTTCCCCCATTTGTGACATCACAATGCCGTTTTCCCCATTGTGACATCACAATGCAGTTTTCCCCATTGTGACATCACAATGCCGTTTTCCCCATTGTGACATCACAATGCCCTTTCCCCCATTGTGACATCACAATGCCATTTCCCCCATTATGACATCACAATGACGTTTTCCCCATTGTGACATCACAATGCCCTTTCCACCATTGTGACATCACAATGCCATTTCCCCCATTATGACATCACAATGCCGTTTTCCCATTGTGACATCACAATGCCCTTCCACCCATTGTGACATCACAATGCCTTTTCCCCATTGTGACATCACAATGCCCTTTCCCCCATTGCGACATCACAATGCCATTTCCCCCATTGTGACATCACAATGCCCTTTCCCCCACTGTGACATCACAATGCCCTTTCCCCCATTGTGACATCACAATGCCCTTTCCCCCATTATGACATCACAGTGCCCTTTCCCCCATTGTGATATCACAATGCCGTTTTCCCCATTGTGACATCACAATGCACTTTTCCCCATTGTGACATCACAATGCCATTTCCCCCATTGTGACATCTAAAATCCCTTTCCCCCATTGTGACATCACAATGCCATTTCCCCCATTGTGACATCACGATTCCCTTTCCCCCATTGTGATATCACAATGCCCTCTCCCCAATTGTGACATCACAAAGCTGTTTCCCCATTGTGACATCACAATGCCGTTTTCCCCATTGTGACATCACAATGCCCTTTCCCCAATTGTGACATCACAATGCCCTTTCCCCCATTGTGACATCACAATGCCGTTTTCCCCATTGTGCCATCACAATGCCCTTTCCCCCATTGTGACATCACAATGACCTTTCCCCTATTGTGACATCACAATGCCGTTTTCCCCATTGTGACATCACAATGCCCTTTCCCCCATTGTGACATCACAATGCCTTTTCCCCCATTATGACATCACAATGCCCTTTCCCCATTGTGACATCACAATGCCCTTTCCCCCATTGTGACATCACAATGCCCTTTCCCCCACTGTGACATCACAATGCCGTTTAGCCTATTGTGACATCACAATGCAGTTTTCCTCATTGTGACATCACAATGCCATTTCCCCATTGTGACATCACAATGCCCTTTCCCCCATTGTGGCATCACAATGCTGTTTTCCCCATTGTGACATCACAATGCCCTTTCCCCCATTGTGACATAACAAAGCCGTTTCCCCTATTGTGACATCACAATGCCGTTTTCCCCATTGTGACATCACAATGCCCTTTCCCCCATTGTGACATCACAATGCCCTTTCCCCCATTGTGACATCACAATGCCGTTTTCCCCATTGTGCCATCACAATGCCCTTTCCCCCATTGTGACATCACAATGCTGTTTCCCCTATTGTGACATCACAGCGCCGTTTTCCCCATTGTGACATCACAATGCCCTTTCCCCCATTGTGACATCACAATGCCGTTCCCCCATTTGTGACATCACAATGCCGTTTTCCCCATTGTGACATCACAATGCAGTTTTCCCCATTGTGACATCACAATGCCGTTTTCCCCATTGTGACATCACAATGCCCTTTCCCCCATTGTGACATCACACTGCCATTTCCCCCATTGTGACATCACAATACCGTTTTCCCCATTGTGACATCACAATGCCCTTTCCCCCATTGTGACATCATAATGCCCTTTCCCCCATTGTGACATCACAAAGCTGTTTCCCCTATTGTGACATCACAATGCTGTTTTCCCCATTGAGACATCACAATGCCCTTTCCCCCATTGTGACAACACAATGCCGTTTTCCCCATTGTGCCATCACAATGCCCTTTCCTCCATTGTGACATCACAATGCCCTTTCCCCCATTGTGACATCACAGTGCCGTTTTCCCCATTGTGACATCACAATGCTCTTTTCCCCATTGTGACATCACAATGCCCTTTCCCGTATTGTGACATCACAATGCCGTTTTCCCCATTGTGACATCACAATGCTGTTTTCCCCATTGTGACATCACAATGCCCTTTCCCCCATTGTGACATCACAAAGCTGTCTCCCCTATTGTGACATCACAATGCTGTTTTCCCCATTGAGACATCACAATGCCCTTTCCCCCATTGTGACAACACAATGCCGTTTTCCCCATTGTGCCATCACAATGCCCTTTCCTCCATTGTGACATCACAATGCCCTTTCCCCCATTGTGACATCACAGTGCCGTTTTCCCCATTGTGACATCACAATGCTCTTTTCCCCATTGTGACATCACAATGCCCTTTCCCGTATTGTGACATCACAATGCCATTTTCCCCATTGTGACATCACAATGCCATTTCCCCATTGTGACATCAGAATGCCCTTTCCCACATTGTGACATCACAATGCCCTCTCCCCCATTGTGACATCACAATACCATTTCCCCTATTGTGACATCACAATGCCGTTTTCCCCATTGTGACGTCATAATGCCCTTCCCCCATTGTGACATCACAATGCCCTTTCCCCCATTGTGACATCACAATGCCCTTTCCCCCCATTGTGACATCACAATGCCATTTCCACCATTGTGACATCACAATGCCATTTCCCCCATTATGACATCACAATGACGTTTTCCCCATTGTGACATCACAATGCCCTTTCCCCCATTGTGACATCACAATGCCATTTCCCCCATTATGACATCACAATGCCGTTTTCCCATTGTGACATCACAATGCCCTTCCACCCATTGTGACATCACAATGCCTTTTCCCCATTGTGACATCACAATGCCATTTCCCCCATTGTGACATCACAATGCCCTTTCCCCCACTGTGACATCACAATGCCCTTTCCCCCATTGTGACATCACAATGCCATTTCCCCCATTGTGACATCACAATGCCATTTCCCCCATTGTGACATCACGATTCCCTTTCCCCCATTGTGATATCACAATGCCCTCTCCCCAATTGTGACATCACAAAGCTGTTTCCCCATTGTGACATCACAATGCCGTTTTGCCCATTGTGACATCACAATGCCCTCTCCCCCATTGTGACATCACAATGCCCTTTCCCCCATTGTGACATCACAATGCCGTTTTCCCCATTGTGCCATCACAATGCCCTCTCCCCAATTGTGACATCACAAAGCTGTTTCCCCATTGTGACTTCACAATGCCGTTTTCCCCATTGTGACATCACAATGCCCTTTCCCCCATTGTGACATCACAATGCCCTTTCCCCCATTGTGACATCACAATGCGATTTCCCCCATTGTGACATCACAATGCCCTTTCCCCCATTATGACATCACAGTGCCCTTTCCCCCATTGTGATATCACAATGCCGTTTCCCCCATTGTGATATCACAATGCCGTTTTCCCCATTGTGACATCACAATGCCCTTTTCCCCATTGTGACATCACAATGCCATTTCCCCCATTGTGACATCACAATGCCCTTTCCCCCATTGTGACATCACAATGCTGTTTCCCCCATTGTGACATCACAATGCTGTTTTCCCCATTGTGACATCACAATGCCCTTTCTCCATTGTGACATCACAATGCCCTTTCCCCCATTGTGACATCACAATGCCATTTCCCCAATTATGACATCACAATGCCGTTTTCCCATTGTGACATCACAATGCCGTTTTGCCCATTGTGACATCAGAATGCCCTTTCCCCCATTGTGACATCACAATGCCCTTTCCCCCATTATGACATCACAATGCCCTTCCCCCATTGTGACATGACAATGCCGTTTTCCCCATTGTGACATCAGAATGCCCTTTCCCCCATTGTGACATCACAATGCCCTTT
Source organism: Eleutherodactylus coqui (assembly GCF_035609145.1). Lineage (NCBI taxonomy): Eukaryota > Metazoa > Chordata > Amphibia > Anura > Eleutherodactylidae > Eleutherodactylus > Eleutherodactylus coqui. The sequence continues at coordinate 425,506 of NW_027102218.1, read as the reverse complement.
CCCCCATTGTGACATCACAATGCCATTTCCCCCATTGTGACATCACAATGCCGTTTCCCCTATTGTGACATCACTATGCCGTTTTCCTCATTGTGACATCACAATGCCATTTCCCCATTGTGACATCACAATGCCCTTTCCCACATTGTGACATCACAATGCCCTTTCCGCCATTGTGACATCACAATGCCATTTCCCCTATTGTGACATCACAATGCCCTTTCCCCCATTGTGACATCACAAAGCCGTTTCCCCAATTGTGACATCACAATGCCGTTTCCCCATTGTGACATCACAATGCCCTTTCCCCCATTGTGACATCACAATGCCCTTTCCCCCATTGTGACATTACAATGCCGTTTTCCCCATTGTGCAATCACAATGCTCTTTCCCCCATTGTGACATCACAATGCTGTTTCCCCTATTGTGACATCACAGCGCCGTTTTCCCCATTGTGACATCACAATGCCCTTTCCCCCATTGTGAAATCACAATGCCGTTTCCCCCATTTGTGACATCAGAATGCCGTTTTCCCCATTGTGACATCACAATGCAGTTTTCCCCATTGTGACATCACAATGCTGTTTTCCCCATTGTGACATCACAATGCCCTTTCCCCCATTGTGACATCACACTGCCATTTCCCCCATTGTGACATCACAATACCGTTTTCCCCATTGTGACATCACAATGCCCTTTCCCCCATTGTGACATCATAATGCCCTTTCCCCCATTGTGACATCACAATGCTGTTTTCCCCATTGTGACATCACAATGCCCTTTCCCCCATTGTGACATCACAAAGCTGTTTCCCCTATTGTGACATCACAATGCTGTTTTCCCCATTGTGACATCACAATGCCGTTTTCCCCATTGTGCCATCACAATGCCCTTTCCCCCATTGTGACAACACAATGCCGTTTTCCCCATTGTGCCATCACAATGCCCTTTCCTCCATTGTGACATCACAATGCCCTTTCCCCCATTGTGACATCCCAATGCCCTTTCCCCCATTGTGACATCACAGTGCCGTTTTCCCCATTGTGACATCACAATGCTCTTTTCCCCATTGTGACATCACAATGCCCTTTCCCGTATTGTGACATCACAATGCCGTTTTCCCCATTGTGACATCAGAATGCCATTTCCCCATTGTGACATCAGAATGCCCTTTCCCACATTGTGACATCACAATGCCCTTTCCCCCATTGTGACATCACACTGCCATTTCCCCCATTGTGACATCACAATACCGTTTTCCCCATTGTGACATCACAATGCCCTTTCCCCCATTGTGACATCATAATGCCCTTTCCCCCATTGTGACATCACAATGCTGTTTTCCCCATTGTGACATCACAATGCCCTTTCCCCCATTGTGACATCACAAAGCTGTTTCCCCTATTGTGACATCACAATGCTGTTTTCCCCATTGTGACATCACAATGCCGTTTTCCCCATTGTGCCATCACAATGCCCTTTCCCCCATTGTGACAACACAATGCCGTTTTCCCCATTGTGCCATCACAATGCCCTTTCCTCCATTGTGACATCACAATGCCCTTTCCCCCATTGTGACATCCCAATGCCCTTTCCCCCATTGTGACATCACAGTGCCGTTTTCCCCATTGTGACATCACAATGCTCTTTTCCCCATTGTGACATCACAATGCCCTTTCCCGTATTGTGACATCACAATGCCGTTTTCCCCATTGTGACATCAGAATGCCATTTCCCCATTGTGACATCAGAATGCCCTTTCCCACATTGTGACATCACAATGCCCTTTCCCCCATTGTGACATCACAATGCCATTTCCCCTATTGTGACATCACAATGCCGTTTTCCCCATTGTGATGTCATAATGCCCTTCCCCCATTGTGACATCACAATGCCCTTTCCCCCCATTGTGACATCACAATGCCCTTTCCCCCATTGTGACATCACAATGCCATTTCCACCATTGTGACATCACAATGCCATTTCCCCCATTATGACATCACAATGCCATTTTCCCCATTGTGACATCACAATGCCCTTTCCCCCATTGTGACATCACAATGCCATTTCCCCAATTATGACATCACAATGCCGTTTTCCCATTGTGACATCACAATGCCCTTCCCCCCATTGTGACATCACAATGCCTTTTCCCCATTGTGACATCACAATGCACTTTTCCCCATTGTGATATTACATAGCCCTTTCATCCATTGTGACATCACAATGCCTTTCCCCCATTGTGATATCACAATGCCGTTTTCCCCATTGTGACATCACAATGCCATTTCCTCCATTGTGACATCACAATGCCCTTTCCCCCATTGTGACATCACAACGCCATTTCCCCTATTGTGACATCACAATGCCGTTTTCCCCATTGTGACATCACAATGCCCTTCCCCCATTGTGACATCACAATGCCCTTTCCCCCATTGTGACATCACAATTCCCTTTCCCCCATTGTGACATCACAATGCCCTCTCCCCATTGTGACATCACAAAGCTGTTTCCCCTATTGTGACATCACAATGCCGTTTTCCCCATTGTGACATCACAATGCCCTTTCCCCCATTGTGACATCACAATGCCCTTTCCCCCATTGTGACATCACAATGCCGTTTTCCCCATTGTGCCATCACAATGCCCTTTCCCCCATTGTGACATCACAATGCCCTTTTCCCCATTGTTACATCACAATGCCATTTCCCCCATTGTGACATCACAATGCCCTTTCCCCCATTGTGACATCACCATGCCGTTTTCCCCATTGTGACATCACAATGCCCTTTCCCCCATTGTGACATCACAATGCCATTTCCCCCATTGTGACATCACAATGCCCTTTCCCCCATTGTGACATCACCATGCCGTTTTCCCCATTGTGACATCACAATGCCCTTTACCCCATTGTGACATCACAATGCTGTTTCCCCTATTGTGACATCACAATGCCATTTCCCCCATTGTGACATCACAATGCCCTTTCTCCCATTGTGACATCACAATGCCATTTGCCCCATTGTGACATTACAATGCCCTTTCCCCCATTGTGACATCGCAATGCAGTCTTCCCCATTGTGACATCGCAATGCCCTTTCCCCCATTGTGACATCACAATGCCGTTTTCCCCATTGTGCCATCACAATGCCCTTTCCCCCATTGTGACATTACAATGCCGTTTTCCCCATTGTGCCATCACAATGCCCCTTCCCCCATTGTGACATCACAATGCCGTTTCCCCCATTGTGACATCACAGTGCCGTTTTCCCCAGTGTGACATCACAATGCCCTTTCCCCCATTGTGACATCACAATGCTGTTTTCCCCATTGTGACATCACAATGCCCTTTCCCCCATTGTGACATCACAAAGCCGTTTCCCCTATTGTGACATCACAATGCCGTTTCCCCATTGTGACATCACAATGCCCTTTCCCCCATTGTGACATCACAATGCCCTTTCCCCCATTGTGACATCACAATACCCTTACCCCCATTGTGACATCACAATGCCGTTTTCCCCATTGTGCCATCACAATGCCCTTTCACCCATTGTGACATCACAATGCTGTTTCCCCTATTGTGACATCACAGCGCCGTTTTCCCCATTGTGACATCACAATGCCCTTTCCCCCATTGTGACATCACAATGCCGTTTCCCCCATTTGTGACATCACAATGCCGTTTTCCCCATTGTGACATCACAATGCAGTTTTCCCCATTGTGACATCACAATGCCCTTTCCCCCATTGTGACATCACAATGCCCTTTTCCCCATTATGACATCACAATACCGTTTTCCCCATCGTGACATCACAATGCCCTTTCCCCAATTGTGACATCACAATGGCCTTTCCCCCATTGTGACATCACAATGCCGTTTTCCCCATTGTGCCATCACAATGCCCTTTCCCCCATTGTGACATCACAATGCCGTTTTCCCCCATTGTGCCATCACAATGCCCCTTCCCCCATTGTGACATCACAATGCCGTTTCCCCCATTGTGACATCACAGTGCCGTTTTCCCCAGTGTGACATCACAATGCCCTTCCCCCCATTGTGACATCACAATGCCGTTTTCCCCATTGTGACATCACAATGCCCTTTCCCCCATTGTGACATCACAATGCCCTTTTCCCAATTGTGACATCACAATGCCCTTTCCCCCATTGTGACATCACAATGCCATTTTCCCCATTGTGCCATCACAATGCTGTTTTCCCCATTGTGACATCACAGTGCCGTTTTCCCCATTGTGACATCACAAAGCCGTTTCCTCTATTGTGACATCACAATGCCGTTTTCCCCATTGTGACATCACAATGCCCTTTCCCCCATTGTGACATCACATTGCCGTTTTCCCCATTGTGCCATCACAGTGCCATTTTCACCATTGTGACATCACAATGCCTTTTCCCCCATTGTGACATCACAATGCCGTTTCCCCCATTGTGACATCACAATGCCGTTTTCCCCATTGTGACATCACAATGCAGTTCTCCCCATTGTGACATCACAATGCCGTTTTCCCCATTGTGACATCACAATGCCCTTTCCTCCATTGTGACATCACAATGCCCTTTCCCCCATTGTGACATCACAATGCCCTTTCCCCCATTGTGACATCACAATGCCGTTTTCCCCATTGTGACATCACAATGCTGTTTCCCCTATTGTCACATCACAATGCTGTTTTCCCCATTGTGACATCACAATGCCCTTTCCCCCATTGTGACATCACAAAGCTGTTTCCCCTATTGTGACATCACAATGCCGTTTTCCCCATTGTGACATCACAATGCCCTTTCCCCCATTGTGACATCACAATGCCCTTTCCCCCATTGTGACATCACAGTGCCGTTTTCCCCAGTGTGACATCACAATGCCCTTTCCCCCATTGTGACATCACAATGCTGTTTTCCCCATTGTGACATCACAATGCCCTTTCCCCCATTGTGACATCACAAAGCCGTTTCCCCTATTGTGACATCACAATGCCGTTTCCCCATTGTGACATCACAATGCCCTTTCCCCCATTGTGACATCACAATGCCCTTTCCCCCATTGTGACATCACAATACCCTTACCCCCATTGTGACATCACAATGCCGTTTTCCCCATTGTGCCATCACAATGCCCTTTCACCCATTGTGACATTACAATGCTGTTTCCCCTATTGTGACATCACAGCGCCGTTTTCCCCATTGTGACATCACAATGCCCTTTCCCCCATTGTGACATCACAATGCCGTTTCCCCCATTTGTGACATCACAATGCCGTTTTCCCCATTGTGACATCACAATGCAGTTTTCCCCATTGTGACATCACAATGCCGTTTTCCCCATTGTGACATCACAATGCCCTTTCCCCCATTGTGACATCACAATGCCCTTTTCCCCATTATGACATCACAATACCGTTTTCCCCATCGTGACATCACAATGCCCTTTCCCCAATTGTGACATCACAATGGCCTTTCCCCCATTGTGACATCACAATGCCGTTTTCCCCATTGTGCCATCACAATGCCCTTTCCCCCATTGTGACATCACAATGCCGTTTTCCCCCATTGTGCCATCACAATGCCCCTTCCCCCATTGTGACATCACAATGCCGTTTCCCCCATTGTGACATCACAGTGCCGTTTTCCCCAGTGTGACATCACAATGCCCTTCCCCCCATTGTGACATCACAATGCCGTTTTCCCCATTGTGACATCACAATGCCCTTTCCCCCATTGTGACATCACAATGCCCTTTTCCCAATTGTGACATCACAATGCCCTTTCCCCCATTGTGACATCACAATGCCATTTTCCCCATTGTGCCATCACAATGCTGTTTTCCCCATTGTGACATCACAGTGCCGTTTTCCCCATTGTGACATCACAAAGCCGTTTCCTCTATTGTGACATCACAATGCCGTTTTCCCCATTGTGACATCACAATGCCCTTTCCCCCATTGTGACATCACATTGCCGTTTTCCCCATTGTGCCATCACAGTGCCATTTTCACCATTGTGACATCACAATGCCTTTTCCCCCATTGTGACATCACAATGCCGTTTCCCCCATTGTGACATCACAATGCCGTTTTCCCCATTGTGACATCACAATGCAGTTCTCCCCATTGTGACATCACAATGCCGTTTTCCCCATTGTGACATCACAATGCCCTTTCCTCCATTGTGACATCACAATGCCCTTTCCCCCATTGTGACATCACAATGCCCTTTCCCCCATTGTGACATCACAATGCCGTTTTCCCCATTGTGACATCACAATGCTGTTTCCCCTATTGTCACATCACAATGCTGTTTTCCCCATTGTGACATCACAATGCCCTTTCCCCCATTGTGACATCACAAAGCTGTTTCCCCTATTGTGACATCACAATGCCGTTTTCCCCATTGTGACATCACAATGCCCTTTCCCCCATTGTGACATCACAATGCCCTTTCCCCCATTGTGACATCACAGTGCCGTTTTCCCCAGTGTGACATCACAATGCCCTTTCCCCCATTGTGACATCACAATGCTGTTTTCCCCATTGTGACATCACAATGCCCTTTCCCCCATTGTGACATCACAAAGCCGTTTCCCCTATTGTGACATCACAATGCCGTTTCCCCATTGTGACATCACAATGCCCTTTCCCCCATTGTGACATCACAATGCCCTTTCCCCCATTGTGACATCACAATACCCTTACCCCCATTGTGACATCACAATGCCGTTTTCCCCATTGTGCCATCACAATGCCCTTTCACCCATTGTGACATCACAATGCTGTTTCCCCTATTGTGACATCACAGCGCCGTTTTCCCCATTGTGACATCACAATGCCCTTTCCCCCATTGTGACATCACAATGCCGTTTCCCCCATTTGTGACATCACAATGCCGTTTTCCCCATTGTGACATCACAATGCAGTTTTCCCCATTGTGACATCACAATGCCGTTTTCCCCATTGTGACATCACAATGCCCTTTCCCCCATTGTGACATCACAATGCCCTTTTCCCCATTATGACATCACAATACCGTTTTCCCCATCGTGACATCACAATGCCCTTTCCCCAATTGTGACATCACAATGGCCTTTCCCCCATTGTGACATCACAATGCCGTTTTCCCCATTGTGCCATCACAATGCCCTTTCCCCCATTGTGACATCACAATGCCGTTTTCCCCCATTGTGCCATCACAATGCCCCTTCCCCCATTGTGACATCACAATGCCGTTTCCCCCATTGTGACATCACAGTGCCGTTTTCCCCAGTGTGACATCACAATGCCCTTCCCCCCATTGTGACATCACAATGCCGTTTTCCCCATTGTGACATCACAATGCCCTTTCCCCCATTGTGACATCACAATGCCCTTTTCCCAATTGTGACATCACAATGCCCTTTCCCCCATTGTGACATCACAATGCCATTTTCCCCATTGTGCCATCACAATGCTGTTTTCCCCATTGTGACATCACAGTGCCGTTTTCCCCATTGTGACATCACAAAGCCGTTTCCTCTATTGTGACATCACAATGCCGTTTTCCCCATTGTGACATCACAATGCCCTTTCCCCCATTGTGACATCACATTGCCGTTTTCCCCATTGTGCCATCACAGTGCCATTTTCACCATTGTGACATCACAATGCCTTTTCCCCCATTGTGACATCACAATGCCGTTTCCCCCATTGTGACATCACAATGCCGTTTTCCCCATTGTGACATCACAATGCAGTTCTCCCCATTGTGACATCACAATGCCGTTTTCCCCATTGTGACATCACAATGCCCTTTCCTCCATTGTGACATCACAATGCCCTTTCCCCCATTGTGACATCACAATGCCCTTTCCCCCATTGTGACATCACAATGCCGTTTTCCCCATTGTGACATCACAATGCTGTTTCCCCTATTGTCACATCACAATGCTGTTTTCCCCATTGTGACATCACAATGCCCTTTCCCCCATTGTGACATCACAAAGCTGTTTCCCCTATTGTGACATCACAATGCCGTTTTCCCCATTGTGACATCACAATGCCCTTTCCCCCATTGTGACATCACAATGCCCTTTCCCCCATTGTGACATCACAATGCCGTTTTCCCCATTGTGCCATCACAATGCCCTTTCCCCCATTGTGACATCACAATGCCCCTTCCCCCATTGTGACATCACAATGCCCTCTCCCCCATTGTGACATCACAAAGCCGTTTCCCCTATTGTGACATCACAATGCCGTTTCCCCATTGTGACATCACAATGCCCTTTCCCCCATTGTGACATCACAATGCCCTTTCCCCCATTGTGACATCACAATACCCTTACCCCCATTGTGACATCACAATGCCGTTTTCCCCATTGTGCCATCACAATGCCCTTTCACTCATTGTGACATCACAATGCTGTTTCCCCTATTGTGACATCACAGCGCCGTTTTCCCCATTGTGACATCACAATGCCCTTTCCCCCATTGTGACATCACAATGCCGTTTCCCCCATTTGTGACATCACAATGCCGTTTTCCCCATTGTGACATCACAATGCAGTTTTCCCCATTGTGACATCACAATGCCGTTTTCTCCATTGTGACATCACAATGCCCTTTCCCCCATTGTGACATCACAATGCCCTTTTCCCCATTATGACATCACAATACCGTTTTCCCCATCGTGACATCACAATGCCCTTTCCCCAATTGTGACATCACAATGCCCTTTCCCCCATTGTGACATCACAATGCCGTTTTCCCCATTGTGCCATCACAATGCCCTTTCCCCCATTGTGACATCACAATGCCGTTTTCCCCCATTGTGCCATCACAATGCCCCTTCCCCCATTGTGACATCACAATGCCGTTTCCCCCATTGTGACATCACAGTGCCGTTTTCCCCAGTGTGACATCACAATGCCCTTCCCCCCATTGTGACATCACAATGCCGTTTTCCCCATTGTGACATCACAATGCCCTTTCCCCCATTGTGACATCACAATGCCCTTTTCCCAATTGTGACATCACAATGCCCTTTCCCCCATTGTGACATCACAATGCCATTTTCCCCATTGTGCCATCACAATGCTGTTTTCCCCATTGTGACATCACAGTGCCGTTTTCCCCATTGTGACATCACAAAGCCGTTTCCTCTATTGTGACATCACAATGCCGTTTTCCCCATTGTGACATCACAATGCCCTTTCCCCCATTGTGACATCACAATGCCGTTTTCCCCATTGTGCCATCACAGTGCCATTTTCACCATTGTGACATCACAATGCCTTTTCCCCCATTGTGACATCACAATGCCGTTTCCCCCATTGTGACATCACAATGCCGTTTTCCCCATTGTGACATCACAATGCAGTTTTCCCCATTGTGACATCACAATGCAGTTTTCCCCATTGTGACATCACAATGCCCTTTCCTCCATTGTGACATCACAATGCCCTTTCCCCCATTGTGACATCACAATGCCCTTTCCCCCATTGTGACATCACAATGCCGTTTTCCCCATTGTGACATCACAATGCTGTTTCCCCTATTGTCACATCACAATGCTGTTTTCCCCATTGTGACATCACAATGCTGTTTCCCCTATTGTCACATCACAATGCTGTTTTCCCCATTGTGACATCACAATGCCCTTTCCCCCATTGTGACATCACAAAGCTGTTTCCCCTATTGTGACATCACAATGCCGTTTTCCCCATTGTGACATCACAATGCCCTTTCCCCCATTGTGACATCACAATGCCCTTTCCCCCATTGTGACATCACAATGCCGTTTTCCCCATTGTGCCATCACAATGCCCTTTCCCCCATTGTGACATCACAATGCCCTTTCCCCCATTGTGACATCACAATGCCGTTTTCCCCATTGTGCCATCACAATGCCCTTTCCCCCATTGTGACATCACAATGCTCTTTCCCCCATTGTGACATCACAGGGCCTTTTTCCCCATTGTGACATCACAATGCCCTTTTCCCCATTGTGAAATCACAATGCCCTTTCCCGTATTGTGACATCACAATGCCGTTTTCCCCATTGTGACATCACAATGCCATTTCCCCATTGTGACATCACAATGCCCTTTCCCACATTGTGACATCACAATGCCCTTTCCCCCATTGTGATATCACAATGCCATTTACCCTATTGTGACATCACAATGCCGTTTACCCCATTGTGACGTCATGATGCCCTTCCCCCATTGTGACATCACAATGCCCTTTCCCCCATTGTGACATCACAATGCCCTTTCCCCCATTGTGACATCACAATGCTATTTCCCCCATTGTGACATCACAATGCCATTTCCCCCATTATGACATCACAATGCCGTTTTCCCTATTGTGACATCACAATGCCCTTCCCCCCATGGTGACATCACAATGCCTTTTCCCCATTGTGACATCACAATGCACTTCTCCCCATTGTGACATCACAATGCCCTTTCCCCCATTGTGACATCACAATGCCATTTCCCCCATTGTGACATCACAATGCCGTTTTCCCCATTGTGACATCACAATGCCCTTTCCCCCAGTGTGACATCACAATGCCGTTTTCCCCATTGTGACATCACAATGCCCTTCCCCCCATTGTGACATCACAATGCCTTTTCCCCATTGTGACATCACAATGCACTTTTCCCCATTGTGCCATCACAATGCCCCTTCCCCTATTGTGACATCACAATGCCGTTTCCCCCATTGTGACATCACAGTGCCGTTTTCCCCATTGTGACATCACAATGCCCTTCCCCCCATTGTGACATCACAATGCCTTTTCCCCATTGTGACATCACAATGCACTTTTCCCCATTGTGCCATCACAATGCCCCTTCCCCTATTGTGACATCAAAAAGCCCTTTCCCCCATTGTGACATCACAATGCTGTTTTCCCCATTGTGATATCACAATGCCCTTTCCCCCATTGTGACATCACAAAGCCGTTTCCTCTATTGTGACATCACAATGCCGTTTTCCCCATTGTGACATCACAATGCCCTTTCCCCCATTGTGACATCACAATGCTGTTTTCCCCATTGTGCCATCACAATGCCCTTTCCCCCATTGTGACATCACAATGCCGTTTCCCCCATTGTGACATCACAGTGCCATTTTCCCCATTGTGACATCACAATGCCCTTTCCCCCATTTGTGACATCACAATGCTGTTTTCCCCATTGTGACATCACAATGCCGTTTTCCCCATTGTGACATCACAATGCAGTTTTCCCCATTGTGACATCACAATGCCGTTTTCCCCATTGTGACATCACAATGCCCTTTCCCCCATTGTGACATCACACTGCCATTTCCCCCATTATGACATCACAATGCCGTTTTCCCCATTGTGACATTGCAATGCCATTTCCCCTATTGTGACATCACAATGCCATTTTCCCCATTGTGACGTCACAATGCAATTCCCCCATTGTGACATCACAATGCCCTTTCCCCCATTGTGACATCACAATGCCGTTTCCCCTTTTATGGCATCACAATGCCCTTTCCCCTATTGTGACATCACAATGCCATTTTCCCCATTGTGACGTCGCAATGCAATTCCCCCATTGTGACATCACAATGCCCTTTCCCCCATTGTGACATCACAATGCCGTTTCCCCTATTATGACATCACAATGCCATTTCCCCATTGTGACATCACAATGCCCTTTCCCACATTATGACATCACAATGCCCTTTCCCCCATTGTGACATCACAATGCAGTTTTCCCCCATTGTGACATCATAATGGCCTTTCCTCCATTGTGACATCACAATGCCCTTCCCCCCATTATGACATCACAATGCCCTTTCCCCCATTGTGACATTGCAATGCCGTTTTCCCCATTGTGACATCACAATGCCCTTTCCCCCATTGTGACATCACAATGCCATTTCCCCCATTATGACATCACAATGCCGTTTTCCCATTGTGACATCACAATGCCCTTCCCCCCATTGTGACATCACAATGCCTTTTCCCCATTGTGACATCACAATGCACTTTTCCCCATTGTGATATCACATAGCCCTTTCCTCCATTGTGAAATCACAGTGCCCTTTCCCCCATTGTGATATCACAATGCCGTTTTCCCCATTGTGACGTCATAATGCCCTTCCCCCATTGTGACATCACAATGCCCTTTCCCCCATTGTGACATCACAATGCCATTTTCCCACATTATGACATCACAATGCCGTTTTCCCCATTGTGACATCACAATGCCCTTCCCCCCATTGTAACATCACAATGCCCTTTCCCCCATTGTGACATCACAATGCCATTTCCCACATTGTGACATCACAATGCCATTTCCCCCATTATGACATCACAATGCCGCTTTCCCCATTGTGACATCACAATGCCCTTCCCCCCATTGTGACATCACAATGCCGTTTTCCCCATTGTGACATCACAATGCCCTTTCCCCCATTGTGACATCACAATGCCCTTTTCCCAATTGTGACATCACAATGCCCTTTCCCCCATTGTGACATCACAATGCCATTTTCCCCATTGTGCCATCACAATGCTGTTTTCCCCATTGTGACATCACAATGCTGTTTCCCCTATTGTCACATCACAATGCTGTTTTCCCCATTGTGACATCACAATGCCCTTTCCCCCATTGTGACATCACAATGCCGTTTTCCCCCATTGTGACATCACAGTGCCGTTTCCCCCAGTGTGACATCACAATGCCCTTCCCCCCATTGTGCCATCACAATGCCCCTTCCCCCATTGTGACATCACAATGCCGTTTCCCCCATTGTGACATCACAGTGCCGTTTCCCCCAGTGTGACATCACAATGCCCTTCCCCCCATTGTGACATCACAATGCCGTTTTCCCCATTGTGACATCACAATGCCCTTTCCCCCATTGTGACATCACAATGCCCTTTTCCCAATTGTGACATCACAATGCCCTTTCCCCCATTGTGACATCACAATGCCATTTTCCCCATTGTGCCATCACAATGCTGTTTTCCCCATTGTGACATCACAGTGCCGTTTTCCCCATTGTGACATCACAAAGCTGTTTCCTCTATTGTGACATCACAATGCCGTTTTCCCCATTGTGACATCACAATGCCCTTTCCCCCATTGTGACATCACAATGCCGTTTTCCCCATTGTGCCATCACAGTGCCATTTTCCCCATTGTGACATCACAATGCCTTTTCCCCCATTGTGACATCACAATGCCGTTTCCCCCATTGTGACATCACAATGCCGTTTTCCCCATTGTGACATCACAATGCAGTTTTCCCCATTGTGACATCACAATGCAGTTTTCCCCATTGTGACATCACAATGCCCTTTCCTCCATTGTGACATCACAATGCCCTTTCCCCCATTGTGACATCACAATGCCCTTTCCCCCATTGTGACATCACAATGCCGTTTTCCCCATTGTGACATCACAATGCTGTTTCCCCTATTGTCACATCACAATGCTTTTTTCCCCATTGTGACATCACAATGCCCCTTCCCCCATTGTGACATCACAAAGCTGTTTCCCCTATTGTGACATCACAATGCCGTTTTCCCCATTGTGACATCACAATGCCCTTTCCCCCATTGTGACATCACAATGCCCTTTCCCCCATTGTGACATCACAATGCCGTTTTCCCCATTGTGCCATCACAATGCCCCTTCCCCCATTGTGACATCAACATGCTCTTTCGCCTATTGTGACATCACAATGCCGTTTTCCGCATTGTGACATCACAATGCCCTTTCCCCCATTGTGACATCACAATGCTGTTTTCCCCATTGTGACATCACAATGCCCTTTCCCCCATTGTGACATCACAAAGCTGTTTCCCCTATTGTGACATCACAATGCTGTTTTCCCCATTGTGACAACACAATGCCCTTTCCCCCATTGTGACAACACAATGCCGTTTTCCCCATTGTGCCATCACAATGTCCTTTCCTCCATTGTGACATCACAATGCCCTTTCCCCCATTGTGACATCCCAATGCCCTTTCCCCCATTGTGACATCACAGTGCCGTTTTCCCCATTGTGACATCACAATGCTCTTTTCCCCATTGTGACATCACAATGCCCTTTCCCGTATTGTGACATCACAATGCCGTTTTCCCCATTGTGACATCACAATGCCCTTTCCCCCATTGTGACATCACAATGCCATTTCCCCCATTGTGACATCACAATGCCGTTTTCCCCATTGTGCCATCACAATGCCCCTTCCCCCATTGTGACATCACAATGCCGTTTCCCCCATTGTGACATCACAGTGCCGTTTTCCCCAGTGTGACATCACAATGCCCTTTCCCCCATTGTGACATCACAATGCTGTTTTCCCCATTGTGACATCACAATGCCCTTTCCCCCATTGTGACATCACAAAGCCGTTTCCCCTATTGTGACATCACAAAGCTGTTTCCCCTATTGTGACATCACAATGCCGTTCCCCATTGTGACATCACAATGCCCTTTCCCCCATTGTGACATCACAATGCCCTTTCCCCCATTGTGACATCACAATGCCCTTTCCCCCATTGTGACATCACAATGCCGTTTTCCCCATTGTGCCATCACAATGCCCTTTCCCCCATTGTGACATCACAATGCCGTTTTCCCCATTGTGCCATCACAATGCCCCTTCCCCCATTGTGACATCAACATGCTCTTTCGCCTATTGTGACATCACAATGCCGTTTTCCGCATTGTGACATCACAATGCCCTTTCCCCCATTGTGACATCACAATGCAGTTTTTCCCATTGTGAAATCACAATGCCCTTTCCCCCATTGTGACATCACAATGCCGTTTTCCCCATTGTGACATCACAATGCCCTTTCCCTCATTGTGACATCACAAAGCCGTTTTCCCCATTGTGACATCACAATGCCCTTTCCCCCATTGTGACAACACAATGCCCTTTCCCCCCATTTTGACATTACAATGCCCTTTCGCCTATAGTGACATCACAATGCCGTTTTCCGCATTGGGACATCACAATGCCGTTTCCCCCAGTGTGACATCACAATGCCATTTCCCCCATTGTGACATCACAATGCAGTTTTCCCCATTGTGACAACACAATGCCCTTTCCCTTATTGTGACATCACAATGCCCTTTCCCCCATTGTGACATCACAATGCCTGTTCCCCCATTATGACATCACAATGCCCTTTCCCCATTGTGACATCACAATGCCGTTTTCCCCATTGTGACATCACAATGATCTTTCCCCCAGTGTGACATAACAATGCCATTTCCCCCATTGTGACATCACAATGCCCTTTCCCCAATTGTGACATCACAATGCAGTTTTTCTTATTGTGACATCACAATGCCCTTTCCCGCATTGTGACATCACAATGCCCTTTCCCCCATTGTGACATCACAATGCCATTTTCCCCATTGTGACATCACAATGCAGTTTTCCCCATTGTGACATCACAATGCCGGTTTCCCCATTGTGACATCACAATGCGCTTTCCCCCATTGTGATATCACAATACCCTTTCCCCCATTAGGACATCACAATGGCCTTTCCCCACTGTTTCATCATAATGCCCTTTCCACCATTGTGACATCACAATGCTGTTTTCCCCATTGTGACATCACAATGCCCTTTCCCCCATTGTGATATCACAATACCCTTTCCCCCATTAGGACATCACAATGCCCTTTCCCCACTGTTTCATCATAATGCCCTTTCCACCATTGTGACATCACAATGCTGTTTCCCCTATTGTCACATCACAATGCTGTTTTCCCCATTGTGACATCACAATGCCCTTTCCCCCATTGTGACATCACAATGCCCTTTCCCCCATTGTGACATCACAATGCCGTTTTCCCCATTGTGACATCACAATGCCCTTTTCCCCATTGTGACATCACAATGCCATTTCCCCCCATTGTGACATCACAATGCCCTTTCCCCCATTGTGACATCACAATGCCATTTCCCCCATTGTGACATCACAATGCTGTTTTCCCCATTGTGACATCACAATGCCCTTTCTCCATTGTGACATCACAATGCCCTTTCCCCCATTGTGACATCACAATGCCATTTAACCAATTATGACATCACAATGCCGTTTTCCCATTGTGACATCACAATGCCCTTCCCCCCATTGTGATATCACAATGCCCTTTCCCCCATTGTGACATCACAATGACGTTTCCCCTATTGTGACATCACAATGCCGTTTTCCCCATTGTGACATCACAATGCCCTTTCCCCCATTGTGACATCACAATGTCCTTTCCCCCATTATGACATCACAATGCCCTTCCCCCATTGTGACATCACAATGCCCTTTCCCCCATTGTGACATCACAATGCCCTTTCCCCCATTGTGACATCACAATGCCATTTCCCCCATTGTGACATCACAATGCCGTTTCCCCTATTGTGACATCACTATGCCGTTTTCCTCATTGTGACATCACAATGCCATTTCCCCATTGTGACATCACAATGCCCTTTCCCACATTGTGACATCACAATGCCCTTTCCCACATTGTGACATCACAATGCCATTTCCCCTATTGTGACATCACAATGCCGTTTTCCCCATTGTGCCATCACAATGCCCCTTCCCCCATTGTGACATCACAATGCCGTTTCCCCCATTGTGACATCACAGTGCCGTCTTCCCCAGTGTGACATCACAATGCCCTTTCCCCCATTGTGACATCACAATGCTGTTTTCCCCATTGTGACATCACAATGCCCTTTCCCCCATTGTGACATAACAAAGCTGTTTCCCCTATTGTGACATCACAATGCCGTTTTCCCCATTGTGACATCACAATGTCCTTTCCCCCATTGTGACATCACAATGCCCTTTCCCCCATTGTGACATCACAATGCCGTTTTCCCCATTGTGCCATCACAATGCCCTTTCCCCCCATGGTGACATCACAATGCTGTTTCCCCTATTGTAACATCACAATGCTGTTTTCCCCATTGTGACATCACAATGCCCTTTCCCCCATTGTGACATAAAAAAGCTGTTTCCCCTATTGTGACATCACAATGCCCTTTCCCCCATTGTGACATCACAATGCCGTTTCCCCCATTTGTGACATCACAATGCCGTTTTCCCCATTGTGACATCACAATGCAGTTTTCCCCATTGTGACATCACAATGCCGTTTTCCCCATTGTGACATCACAATGCCCTTTCCCCCATTGTGACATCACACTGCCATTTCCCCCATTGTGACATCACAATGCTGTTTTCCCCATTGTGACATCACAATGCCCTTTCCCCCATTGCGACATCACAAAGCTGTTTCCCCTATTGTGACATCACAATGCCGTTTTCCCCATTGTGACATCACAATGCCCTTTCCCCCATTGTGACATCACACTGCCATTTTCCCCATTGTGACATCACAATACCGTTTTCCCCATTGTGATATCACAATGCCCTTTCCCCCATTGTGACATCATAATGCCCTTTCCCCCATTGTGACATCACAATGCTGTTTTCCCCATTGTGACATCACAATGCCCTTTCCCCCATTGTGACATCACAAAGCTGTTTCCCCTATTGTGACATCACAATGCTGTTTTCCCCATTGTGACATCACAATGCCCTTTCCCCCATTGTGACAACACAATGCCGTTTTCCCCATTGTGCCATCACAATGCCCTTTCCTCCATTGTGACATCACAATGCCCCTTCCCCCATTGTGACATCACAATGCCCTTTCCCCCATTGTGACATCACAGTGCCGTTTTCCCCATTGTGACATCACAATGCTCTTTTCCCCATTGTGACATCACAATGCCCTTTCCCCCATTGTGACATCAAATTGCCGTTTTCCCCATTGTGCCATCAGAATGCCCTTTCCCGTATTGTGACATCACAATGCCGTTTTCCCCATTGTGACATCACAATGTCATTTCCCCATTGTGACATCAGAATGCCCTTTCCCACATTGTGACATCACAATGCCCTTTCCCCCATTGTGACATCACAATGCCATTTCCCCTATTGTGACATCACAATGCCGTTTTCCCCATTGTGACGTCATAATGCCCTTCCCCCATTGTGACATCACAATGCCCTTTCCCCCATTGTGACATCACAATGCCCTTTCCCCCCATTGTGACATCACAATGCCATCTCCCCCATTGTGATATCACAATTCCATTTCCCCCATTATGACATCACAATGCCGTTTTCCCCATTGTGACATCACAATGCCCTTTCCCCCATTGTGACATCACAATGCCATTTCCCCCATTATGACATCACAATGCCGTTTTCCCATTGTGACATCACAATGCCCTTCCCCCCATTGTGACATCACAATGCCTTTTCCCCATTGTGACATCACAATGCCCTTTCCCCATTGCGACATCACAATGCCATTTCCCCCATTGTGACATCACAATGCCCTTTCCCCCACTGTGACATCACAATGCCCTTTCCCCCATTGTGACATCACAATGCCGTTTTCCCATTGTGACATCACAATGCCCTTCCCCCCATTGTGACATCACAATGCCTTTTCCCCATTGTGACATCACAATGCCCTTTCCCCCATTGCGACATCACAATGCCATTTCCCCCATTGTGACATCACAATGCCCTTTCCCCCACTGTGACATCATAATGCCATTTCCCCCATTATGACATCACAATGCCGTTTTCCCATTGTGACATCACAATGCCCTTCCCCCCATTGTGACATCACAATGCCTTTTCCCCATTGTGACATCACAATGCCATTTCCCCCATTGTGACATCACAATGCCATTTCCCCCATTGTGACAGCACGATTCCCTTTCCCCCATTGTGATATCACAATGCCCTCTCCCCAATTGTGACATCGCAAAGCTGTTTCCCCATTGTGACATCACAATGCCCTTTCCCCCATTGTGACATCACAATGCCCTTTCCCCCATTGTGACATCACAATGCCGTTTTCCCCATTGTGCCATCACAATGCCCTTTCCCCCATTGTGACATCACAATGCCGTTTCCCCCATTGTGACATCACAATGCCCTTTCCCCCATTGTGACATCACAATGCCCTTTCCCCCATTGTGACATCACAATGCCCTTTCCCCCATTGTGACATCACAATGCCCTTTCCCCAATTGTGACATCACAATGCAGTTTTTCTTATTGTGACATCACAATGCCCTTTCCAGCATTGTGACATCACAATGCCCTTTCCCCCATTGTGACATCACAATGCCATTTTCCCCATTGTGACATCACAATGCAGTTTTCCCCATTGTGACATCACAATGCCGGTTTCCCCATTGTGACATCACAATGCGCTTTCCCCCATTGTGATATCACAATACCCTTTCCCCCATTAGGACATCACAATGGCCTTTCCCCACTGTTTCATCATAATGCCCTTTCCACCATTGTGACATCACAATGCTGTTTTTCCCATTGTGACATCACAATGCCCTTTCCCCCATTGTGATATCACAATACCCTTTCCCCCATTAGGACATCACAATGCCCTTTCCCCACTGTTTCATCATAATGCCCTTTCCACCATTGTGACATCACAATGCTGTTTCCCCTATTGTCACATCACAATGCTGTTTTCCCCATTGTGACATCACAATGCCCTTTCCCCCATTGTGACATCACAATGCCGTTTTCCCCATTGTGACATCACAATGCCCTTTTCCCCATTGTGACATCACAATGCCATTTCCCCCCATTGTGACATCACAATGCCCTTTCCCCCATTGTGACATCACAATGCCATTTCCCCCATTGTGACATCACAATGCTGTTTTCCCCATTGTGACATCACAATGCCCTTTCTCCATTGTGACATCACAATGCCCTTTCCCCCATTGTGACATCACAATGCCATTTAACCAATTATGACATCACAATGCCGTTTTCCCATTGTGACATCACAATGCCCTTCCCCCCATTGTGATATCACAATGCCCTTTCCCCCATTGTGACATCACAATGACGTTTCCCCTATTGTGACATCACAATGCCGTTTTCCCCATTGTGACATCACAATGCCCTTTCCCCCATTGTGCCATCACAATGCCCCTTCC
Organism: Eleutherodactylus coqui; assembly: GCF_035609145.1. NCBI lineage: Eukaryota > Metazoa > Chordata > Amphibia > Anura > Eleutherodactylidae > Eleutherodactylus > Eleutherodactylus coqui. The sequence continues at coordinate 405,428 of NW_027102218.1, read as the reverse complement.
CCCATTGTGACATCACAATGCCGTTTCCCCCATTGTGACATCACAGTGCCGTTTTCCCCAGTGTGACATTACAATGCCCTTTCCCCCATTGTGACATCACAATGCTGTTTTCCCCATTGTGACATCACAATGCTCTTTCCCCCATTGTGACATCACAAAGCCGTTTCCCCTATTGTGACATCACAAAGCCGTTTCCCCTATTGTGACATCACAATGCCGTTCCCCATTGTGACATCACAATGCCCTTTCCCCCATTGTGACATCACAATGCCCTTTCCCCCATTGTGACATCACAATGCCCTTTCCCCCATTGTGACATCACAATGCCGTTTTCCCCATTGTGCCATCACAATGCCCTTTCCCCCATTGTGACATCACAATGCCGTTTTCCCCATTGTGCCATCACAATGCCCCTTCCCCCATTGTGACATCAACATGCTCTTTCGCCTATTGTGACATCACAATGCCGTTTTCCGCATTGTGACATCACAATGCCCTTTCCCCCATTGTGACATCACAATGCAGTTTTTCCCATTGTGAAATCACAATGCCCTTTCCCCCATTGTGACATCACAATGCCGTTTTCCCCATTGTGACATCACAATGCCCTTTCCCCCATTGTGACATCACAATGCCGTTTTCCCCATTGTGACATCACAATGCCCTTTCCCCCATTGTGACAACACAATGCCCTTTCCCCCCATTTTGACATTACAATGCCCTTTCGCCTATAGTGACATCACAATGCCGTTTTCCGCATTGGGACATCACAATGCCGTTTCCCCCAGTGTGACATCACAATGCCATTTCCCCCATTGTGACATCACAATGCAGTTTTCCCCATTGTGACAACACAATGCCCTTTCCCTTATTGTGACATCACAATGCCCTTTCCCCCATTGTGACATCACAATGCCTGTTCCCCCATTATGACATCACAATGCCCTTTCCCCATTGTGACATCACAATGCCGTTTTCCCCATTGTGACATCACAATGATCTTTCCCCCAGTGTGACATAACAATGCCATTTCCCCCATTGTGACATCACAATGCCCTTTCCCCAATTGTGACATCACAATGCAGTTTTTCTTATTGTGACATCACAATGCCCTTTCCCGCATTGTGACATCACAATGCCCTTTCCCCCATTGTGACATCACAATGCTATTTTCCCCATTGTGACATCACAATGCAGTTTTCCCCATTGTGACATCACAATGCCGGTTTCCCCATTGTGACATCACAATGCGCTTTCCCCCATTGTGATATCACAATACCCTTTCCCCCATTAGGACATCACAATGGCCTTTCCCCACTGTTTCATCATAATGCCCTTTCCACCATTGTGACATCACAATGCTGTTTTCCCCATTGTGACATCACAATGCCGTTTTCCCCATTGTGACATCACAATGCAGTTTTCCCCATTGTGACATCACAATGCCGTTTTCCCCTTGTGACATCACAATGCCCTTTCCCCCATTGTGACATCACACTGCCATTTTCCCCATTGTGACATCACAATACCGTTTTCCCCATTGTGACATCACAATGCCCTTTCCCCCATTGTGACATCATAATGCCCTTTCCCCCATTGTGACATCACAATGCTGTTTTCCCCATTGTGACATCACAATGCCCTTTCCCCCATTGTGACATCACAAAGCTGTTTCCCCTATTGTGACATCACAATGCTGTTTTCCCCATTGTGACATCACAATGCCCTTTCCCCCATTGTGACAACACAATGCCGTTTTCCCCATTGTGCCATCACAATGCCCTTTCCTCCATTGTGACATCACAATGCCCCTTCCCCCATTGTGACATCACAATGCCCTTTCCCCCATTGTGACATCACAGTGCCGTTTTTCCCATTGTGACATCACAATGCTCTTTTCCCCATTGTGACATCACAATGCCCTTTCCCCCATTGTGACATCAAATTGCCGTTTTCCCCATTGTGCCATCAGAATGCCCTTTCCCGTATTGTGACATCACAATGCCGTTTTCCCCATTGTGACATCACAATGCCTTTTCCCCATTGTGACATCAGAATGCCCTTTCCCACATTGTGACATCACAATGCCCTTTCCCCCATTGTGACATCACAATGCCATTTCCCCTATTGTGACATCACAATGCCGTTTTCCCCATTGTGACGTCATAATGCCCTTCCCCCATTGTGACATCACAATGCCCTTTCCCCCATTGTGACATCACAATGCCCTTTCCCCCCATTGTGACATCACAATGCCATCTCCCCCATTGTGATATCACAATTCCATTTCCCCCATTATGACATCACAATGCCGTTTTCCCCATTGTGACATCACAATGCCCTTTCCCCCATTGTGACATCACAATGCCATTTCCCCCATTATGACATCACAATGCCGTTTTCCCATTGTGACATCACAATGCCCTTCCCCCCATTGTGACATCACAATGCCTTTTCCCCATTGTGACATCACAATGCCCTTTCCCCATTGCGACATCACAATGCCATTTCCCCCATTGTGACATCACAATGCCCTTTCCCCCACTGTGACATCACAATGCCCTTTCCCCCATTGTGACATCACAATGCCGTTTTCCCATTGTGACATCACAATGCCCTTCCCCCCATTGTGACATCACAATGCCTTTTCCCCATTGTGACATCACAATGCCCTTTCCCCCATTGCGACATCACAATGCCATTTCCCCCATTGTGACATCACAATGCCCTTTCCCCCACTGTGACATCACAATGCCATTTCCCCCATTATGACATCACAATGCCGTTTTCCCATTGTGACATCACAATGCCCTTCCCCCCATTGTGACATTACAATGCCTTTTCCCCATTGTGACATCACAATGCCATTTCCCCCATTGTGACATCACAATGCCATTTCCCCCATTGTGACAGCACGATTCCCTTTCCCCCATTGTGATATCACAATGCCCTCTCCCCAATTGTGACATCGCAAAGCTGTTTCCCCATTGTGACATCACAATGCCCTTTCCCCCATTGTGACATCACAATGCCCTTTCCCCCATTGTGACATCACAATGCCGTTTTCCCCATTGTGCCATCACAATGCCCTTTCCCCCATTGTGATATCACAATGCCGTTTTCCCCATTGTGACATCACAATGCCCTTTCCCCCATTGTGACATCACAATGCCCTTTCCCCCATTGTGACATCACAATGCCCTTTCCCCCATTGTGACATCACAATGCGATTTCCCCCATTGTGACATCACAATGCCGTTTTCCCCATTGTGACATCACAATGCCCTTTCCTCCATTGTGACATCACACTGCCATTTCCCCCATTGTGACATCACACTGCCATTTCCCCCATTGTGACATCACAATACCGTTTTCCCCATTGTGACATCACAATGCCCTTTCCCCCATTGTGACATCGTAATGCCCTTTCCCCCATTGTGACATCACAATGCTGTTTTCCCCATTGTGACATCACAATGCCCTTTCCCCCATTGTGACATCACAAAGCTGTTTCCCCTATTGTGACATCACAATGCTGTTTTCCCCATTGTGACATCACAATGCCCTTTCCCCCATTGTGACAACACAATGCCGTTTTCCCCATTGTGCCATCACAATGCCCTTTCCTCCATTGTGACATCACAATGCCCTTTCCCCCATTGTGACATCCCAATGCCCTTTCCCCCATTGTGACATCACAGTGCCGTTTTCCCCATTGTGACATCACAATGCTCGTTTCCCCATTGTGACATCACAATGCCCTTTCCCGTATTGTGAAATCACAATGCCGTTTTCCCCATTGTGACATCACAATGCCCTTTCCCCCATTGTGACATCACAATGCCATTTCCCCCATTGTGACATCACAATGCCGTTTTCCCCATTGTGCCATCACAATGCCCTTTCCCCCATTGTGACAACACAATGCCGTTTTCCCCACTGTGACATCACAGTGCCGTTTTTCCCATTGTGACATCACAATGCCCTTTCCCCCATTGTGACATCACAATGCCCTTTCCCCCATTATGACATCACAATGCCCTTCCCCCATTGTGACATCACAATGCCCTTTCCCCCATTGTGACATCACAATGCCCTTTCCCCCATTGTGACATCACAATGCCATTTCCCCCATTGTGACATCACAATGCCGTTTCCCCTATTGTGACATCACTATGCCGTTTTCCTCATTGTGACATCACAATGCTATTTCCCCATTGTGACATCACAATGCCCTTTCCCACATTGTGACATCTCAATGCCCTTTCCGCCATTGTGACATCACAATGCCATTTCCCCTATTGTGACATCACAATGCCGTTTTCCCCATTGTGCCATCACAATGCCCCTTCCCCCATTGTGACATCACATTGCCGTTTCCCCCATTGTGACATCACACTGCCGTTTTCCCCAGTGTGACATCACAATGCCCTTTCCCCCATTGTGACATCACAATGCTGTTTTCCCCATTGTTACATCACAATGCCCTTTCCCCCATTGTGACATCACAAAGCCGTTTCCCCTATTGTGACATCACAATGCCGTTTTCCCCATTGTGACACCACAATGCCCTTTCCCCCATTGTGACATCACAATGCCCTTTCCCCCATTGTGACATTACAATGCCGTTTTCCCCATTGTGCCATCACAATGCCCTTTCCCCCATTGTGACATCACAATGCTGTTTCCCCTATTGTGACATCACAGCGCCGTTTTCCCCATTGTGACATCACAATGCCCTTTCCCCCATTGTGACATCACAATGCCGTTTCCCCCATTTGTGACATCACAATACCGTTTTCCCCATTGTGACATCACAATGCAGTTTTCCCCATTGTGACATCACAATGCTGTTTTCCCCATTGTGACATCACAATGCCCTTTCCCCCATTGTGACATCACACTGCCATTTCCCCCATTGTGACATCACACTGCCATTTCCCCCATTGTGACATCACAATACCGTTTTCCCCATTGTGACATCACAATGCCCTTTCCCCCATTGTGACATCATAATGCCCTTTCCCCCATTGTGACATCACAATGCTGTTTTCCCCATTGTGACATCACAATGCCCTTTCCCCCATTGTGACATCACAAAGCTGTTTCCCCTATTGTGACATCACAATGCTGTTTTCCCCATTGTGACATCACAATGCCCTTTCCCCCATTGTGACAACACAATGCCGTTTTCCCCATTGTGCCATCACAATGCCCTTTCCTCCATTGTGACATCACAATGCCCTTTCCCCCATTGTGACATCCCAATGCCCTTTCCCCCATTGTGACATCACAGTGCCGTTTTCCCCATTGTGACATCACAATGCTCTTTTCCCCATTGTGACATCACAATGCCCTTTCCCGTATTGTGACATCACAATGCCGTTTTCCCCATTGTGACATCACAATGCCCTTTCCCCCATTGTGACATCACAATGCCATTTCCCCCATTGTGACATCACAATGCCGTTTTCCCCATTGTGCCATCACAATGCCCCTTCCCCCATTGTGACATCACAATGCCGTTTCCCCCATTGTGACATCACAGTGCCGTTTTCCCCAGTGTGACATCACAATGCCCTTTCCCCCATTGTGACATCACAATGCTGTTTTCCCCATTGTGACATCACAATGCCCTTTCCCCCATTGTGACATCACAAAGCCGTTTCCCCTATTGTGACATCACAATGCCGTTCCCCATTGTGACATCACAATGCCCTTTCCCCCATTGTGACATCACAATGCCCTTTCCCCCATTGTGACATCACAATGCCCTTTCCCCCATTGTGACATCACAATGCCGTTTTCCCCATTGTGCCATCACAATGCCCTTTCCCCCATTGTGACATCACAATGCCGTTTTCCCCATTGTGCCATCACAATGCCACTTCCCCCATTGTGACATCAACATGCCCTTTCGCCTATTGTGACATCACAATGCCGTTTTCCGCATTGTGACATCACAATGCCCTTTCCCCCATTGTGACATCACAATGCAGTTTTTCCCATTGTGAAATCACAATGCCCTTTCCCCCATTGTGACATCACAATGCCGTTTTCCCCATTGTGACATCACAATGCCCTTTCCCCCATTGTGACATCACAATGCCGTTTTCCCCATTGTGACATCACAATGCCCTTTCCCCCATTGTGACAACACAATGCCCTTTCCCCCATTGTGACATCCCAATGCCCTTTCCCCCATTGTGACATCACAGTGCCGTTTTCCCCATTGTGACATCACAATGCTCTTTTCCCCATTGTGACATCACAATGCCCTTTCCCGTATTGTGACATCACAATGCCCTTTCCCCCATTGTGACATCACAATGCCGTTTCCCCCATTTGTGACATCACAATACCGTTTTCCCCATTGTGACATCACAATGCAGTTTTCCCCATTGTGACATCACAATGCTGTTTTCCCCATTGTGACATCACAATGCCCTTTCCTCCATTGTGACATCACACTGCCATTTCCCCCATTGTGACATCACACTGCCATTTCCCCCATTGTGACATCACAATACCGTTTTCCCCATTGTGACATCACAATGCCCTTTCCCCCATTGTGACATCGTAATGCCCTTTCCCCCATTGTGACATCACAATGCTGTTTTCCCCATTGTGACATCACAATGCCCTTTCCCCCATTGTGACATCACAAAGCTGTTTCCCCTATTGTGACATCACAATGCTGTTTTCCCCATTGTGACATCACAATGCCCTTTCCCCCATTGTGACAACACAATGCCGTTTTCCCCATTGTGCCATCACAATGCCCTTTCCTCCATTGTGACATCACAATGCCCTTTCCCCCATTGTGACATCCCAATGCCCTTTCCCCCATTGTGACATCACAGTGCCGTTTTCCCCATTGTGACATCACAATGCTCGTTTCCCCATTGTGACATCACAATGCCCTTTCCCGTATTGTGAAATCACAATGCCGTTTTCCCCATTGTGACATCACAATGCCCTTTCCCCCATTGTGACATCACAATGCCATTTCCCCCATTGTGACATCACAATGCCGTTTTCCCCATTGTGCCATCACAATGCCCTTTCCCCCATTGTGACAACACAATGCCGTTTTCCCCATTGTGACATCACAGTGCCGTTTTCCCCAGTGTGACATCACAATGCCCTTTCCCCCATTGTGACATCACAATGCTGTTTTCCCCATTGTGACATCACAATGCCCTTTCCCCCATTGTGACATCACAAAGCCGTTTCCCCTATTGTGACATCACAATGCCGTTCCCCATTGTGACATCACAATGCCCTTTCCCCCATTGTGACATCACAATGCCCTTTCCCCCATTGTGACATCACAATGCCCTTTCCCCCATTGTGACATCACAATGCCGTTTTCCCCATTGTGCCATCACAATGCCCTTTCCCCCATTGTGACATCACAATGCCGTTTTCCCCATTGTGCCATCACAATGCCCCTTCCCCCATTGTGACATCAACATGCCCTTTCGCCTATTGTGACATCACAATGCCGTTTTCCGCATTGTGACATCACAATGCCCTTTCCCCCATTGTGACATCACAATGCAGTTTTTCCCATTGTGAAATCACAATGCCCTTTCCCCCATTGTGACATCACAATGCCGTTTTCCCCATTGTGACATCACAATGCCCTTTCCCCCATTGTGACATCACAATGCCGTTTTCCCCATTGTGACATCACAATGCCCTTTCCCCCATTGTGACATCACAATGCCCTTTCCCCCATTGTGACAACACAATGCCCTTTCCCCCCATTTTGACATTACAATGCCCTTTCGCCTATAGTGACATCACAATGCCGTTTTCCGCATTGGGACATCACAATGCCGTTTCCCCCAGTGTGACATCACAATGCCATTTCCCCCATTGTGACATCACAATGCAGTTTTCCCCATTGTGACAACACAATGCCCTTTCCCTTATTGTGACATCACAATGCCCTTTCCCCCATTGTGACATCACAATGCCCTTTCCCCCATTGTGACATCATAATGCCCTTTCCCCCATTGTGACATCACAATGCTGTTTTCCCCATTGTGACATCACAATGCCCTTTCCCCCATTGTGACATCACAAAGCTGTTTCCCCTATTGTGACATCACAATGCTGTTTTCCCCATTGTGACATCACAATGCCCTTTCCCCCATTGTGACAACACAATGCCGTTTTCCCCATTGTGCCATCACAATGCCCTTTCCTCCATTGTGACATCACAATGCCCTTTCCCCCATTGTGACATCACAGTGCCGTTTTCCCCATTGTGACATCACAATGCTCTTTTCCCCATTGTGACATCACAATGCCCTTTCCCGTATTGTGACATCACAATGCCGTTTTCCCCATTGTGACATCACAATGCCCTTTCCCCCATTGTGACATCACAATGCCATTTCCCCCATTGTGACATCACAATGCCGTTTTCCCCATTGTGCCATCACAATGCCCCTTCCCCCATTGTGACATCACAATGCCGTTTCCCCCATTGCGACATCACAGTGCCGTTTTCCCCAGTGTGACATCACAATGCCCCTTCCCCCATTGTGACATCACAATGCTGTTTTCCCCATTGTGACATCACAATGCCCTTTCCCCCATTGTGACATCACAAAGCCGTTTCCCCTATTGTGACATCACAATGCCGTTCCCCATTGTGACATCACAATGCCCTTTCCCCCATTGTGACATCACAATGCCCTTTCCCCCATTGTGACATCACAATGCCCTTTCCCCCATTGTGACATCACAATGCCGTTTTCCCCATTGTGCCATCACAATGCCCTTTCCCCCATTGTGACATCACAATGCCGTTTTCCCCATTGTGCCATCACAATGCCCCTTCCCCCATTGTGACATCAACATGCCCTTTCGCCTATTGTGACATCACAATGCCGTTTTCCGCATTGTGACATCACAATGCCCTTTCCCCCATTGTGACATCACAATGCAGTTTTTCCCATTGTGAAATCACAATGCCCTTTCCCCCATTGTGACATCACAATGCCGTTTTCCCCATTGTGACATCACAATGCCCTTTCCCCCATTGTGACATCACAATGCCGTTTTCCCCATTGTGACATCACAATGCCCTTTCCCCCATTGTGACAACACAGTGCCCTTTCCCCCCATTTTGACATTACAATGCCCTTTCGCCTATAGTGACATCACAATGCCGTTTTCCGCATTGGGACATCACAATGCCGTTTCCCCCAGTGTGACATCACAATGCCATTTCCCCCATTGTGACATCACAATGCAGTTTTCCCCATTGTGACAACACAATGCCCTTTCCCTTATTGTGACATCACAATGCCCTTTCCCCCATTGTGACATCACAATGCCTGTTCCCCCATTATGACATCACAATGCCCTTTCCCCATTGTGACATCACAATGCCGTTTTCCCCATTGTGACATCACAATGATCTTTCCCCCAGTGTGACATAACAATGCCATTTCCCCCATTGTGACATCACAATGCCCTTTCCCCAATTGTGACATCACAATGCAGTTTTTCTTATTGTGACATCACAATGCCCTTTCCCGCATTGTGACATCACAATGCCCTTTCCCCCATTGTGACATCACAATGCCATTTTCCCCATTGTGACATCACAATGCCGGTTTCCCCATTGTGACATCACAATGCCCTTTCCCCCATTGTGATATCACAATACCCTTTCCGCCATTAGGACATCACAATGGCCTTTCCCCACTGTTTCATCATAATGCCCTTTCCACCATTGTGACATCCCAATGCTGTTTTCCCCATTGTGACATCACAATGCCCTTTCCCCCATTGTGATATCACAATACCCTTTCCCCCATTAGGACATCACAATGCCCTTTCCCCACTGTTTCATCATAATGCCCTTTCCACCATTGTGACATCACAATGCTGTTTCCCCTATTGTCACATCACAATGCTGTTTTCCCCATTGTGACATCACAATGCCCTTTCCCCCATTGTGACATCACAATGCCCTTTCCCCCATTGTGACATCACAATGCCGTTTTCCCCATTGTGACATCACAATGCCCTTTTCCCCATTGTGACATCACAATTGCATTTCCCCCCATTGTGACATCACAATGCCCTTTCCCCCATTGTGACATCACAATGCCATTTCCCCCATTGTGACATCACAATGCTGTTTTCCCCATTGTGACATCACAATGCCCTTTTCCCCATTGTGACATCACAATGCCATTTCCCCCCATTGTGACATCACAATGCCCTTTCTCCATTGTGACATCACAATGCCCTTTCCCCCATTGTGACATCACAATGCCATTTAACCAATTATGACATCACAATGCCGTTTTCCCATTGTGACATCACAATGCCCTTCCCCCCATTGTGATATCACAATGCCCTTTCCCCCATTGTGACATCACAATGACGTTTCCCCTATTGTGACATCACAATGCCGTTTTCCACATTTTGACATCACAATGCCCTTTCCCCCATTGTGACATCACAATGTCCTTTCCCCCATTATGACATCACAATGCCCTTCCCCCATTGTGACATCAAAATGCCCTTTCCCCCATTGTGACATCACAATGCCCTTTCCCCCATTGTGACATCACAATGCCATTTCCCCCATTGTGACATCACAATGCCGTTTCCCCTATTGTGACATCACTATGCCGTTTTCCTCATTGTGACATCACAATGCCCTTTCCCACATTGTGACATCACAATGCCCTTTCCCACATTGTGACATCACAATGCCATTTCCCCTATTGTGACATCACAATGCCGTTTTCCCCATTGTGCCATCACAATGCCCCTTCCCCCATTGTGACATCACAATGCCGTCTTCCCCAGTGTGACATCACAATGCCCTTTCCCCCATTGTGACATCACAATGCTGTTTTCCCCATTGTGACATCACAATGCCCTTTCCCCCATTGTGACATAACAAAGCTGTTTCCCCTATTGTGACATCACAATGCCGTTTTCCCCATTGTGACATCACAATGTCCTTTCCCCCATTGTGACATCACAATGCCCTTTCCCCCATTGTGACATCACAATGCCGTTTTCCCCATTGTGCCATCACAATGCCCTTTCCCCCCATGGTGACATCACAATGCTGTTTCCCCTATTGTAACATCACAATGCTGTTTTCCCCATTGTGACATCACAATGCCCTTTCCCCCATTGTGACATAACAAAGCTGTTTCCCCTATTGTGACATCACAATGCCCTTTCCCCCATTGTGACATCACAATGCCGTTTCCCCCATTTGTGACATCACAATGCCGTTTTCCCCATTGTGACATCACAATGCAGTTTCCCCATTGTGACATCACAATGCCGTTTTCCCCATTGTGACATCACAATGCCCTTTCCCCCATTGTGACATCACACTGCCATTTCCCCCATTGTGACATCACAATGCCCTTTCCCCCATTGTGACATAACAAAGCTGTTTCCCCTATTGTGACATCACAATGCCCTTTCCCCCATTGTGACATCACAATGCCGTTTTCCCCATTGTGACATCACAATGCCCTTTCCCCCATTGTGACATCACAATGCCCTTTCCCCCATTGTGACATCACAATGCTGTTTTCCCCATTGTGACATCACAATGCCCTTTCCCCCATTGCGACATCACAAAGCTGTTTCCCCTACTGTGACATCACAATGCTGTTTTCCCCATTGTGACATCACAATGCCCTTTCCCCCATTTGTGACATCACAATGCCGTTTTCCCCATTGTGACATCACAATGCAGTTTTCCCCATTGTGACATCACAATGCCGTTTTCCCCATTGTGACATCACAATGCCCTTTCCCCCATTGTGACATCACACTGCCATTTCCCCCATTGTGACATCACAATACCGTTTTCCCCATTGTGACATCACAATGCCCTTTCCCCCATTGTGACATCATAATGCCCTTTCCCCCATTGTGACATCACAATGCTGTTTTCCCCATTGTGACATCACAATGCCCTTTCCCCCATTGTGACATCACAAAGCTGTTTCCCCTATTGTGACATCACAATGCTGTTTTCCCCATTGTGACATCACAATGCCCTTTCCCCCATTGCGACATCACAATGCCATTTCCCCCATTGTGACATCACAATGCCCTTTCCCCCACTGTGACATCACAATGCCATTTCCCCCATTATGACATCACAATGCCGTTTTCCCATTGTGACATCACAATGCCCTTCCCCCCATTGTGACATCACAATGCCTTTTCCCCATTGTGACATCACAATGCCATTTCCCCCATTGTGACATCACAATGCCATTTCCCCCATTGTGACAGCACGATTCCATTTCCCCCATTGTGATATCACAATGCCCTCTCCCCAATTGTGACATCGCAAAGCTGTTTCCCCATTGTGACATCACAATGCCCTTTCCCCCATTGTGACATCACAATGCCCTTTCCCCCATTGTGACATCACAATGCCGTTTTCCCCATTGTGCCATCACAATGCCCTTTCCCCCATTGTGACATCACAATGCCGTTTTCCCCATTGTGACATCACAATGCCCTTTCCCCCATTGTGACATCACAATGCCCTTTCCCCCATTGTGACATCACAATGTCCTTTCCCCCATTGTGACATCACAATGCGATTTCCCCCATTGTGACATCACAATGCCATTTCCCCCATTATGACATCACAGTGCCCTTTCCCCCATTGTGATATCACAATGCTGTTTTCCCCATTGTGACATCACAATGCCCTTTTCCCCATTGTGACATCACAATGCCATTTCCCCCATTGTGACATCACAATGCCCTTTCCCCCATTGTGACATCACAATGCCATTTCACCCATTGTGACATCACAATGCTGTTTTCCCCATTGTGACATCACAATGCCCTTTCTCCATTGAGACATCACAATGGCCTTTCCCCCATTGTGACATCACAATGCCATTTCCCCAATTATGACATCACAATGCTGTTTTCCCATTGTGACATCACAATGCCCTTCCCCCCATTGTGATATCACAATGCCCTTTCCCCCATTGTGACATCACAATGACGTTTCCCCTATTGTGACATCACAATGCCGTTTTCCCCATTGTGACATCACAATGCCCTTTCCCCCATTGTGACATCACAATGCCCTTTCCCCCATTGTGACATCACAATGCCCTTTCCCCCATTGTGACATGACAATGCCCTTTCCCCCATTGTGACATCACAATGCCATTTCCCCCATTGTGACATCACAATGCCGTTTCCCCTATTGTGACATCACTATGCCGTTTTCCTCATTGTGACATCACAATGCCATTTCCCCATTGTGACATCACAATGCCCTTTCCCACATTGTGATATCACAATGCCCTTTCCGCCATTGTGACATCACAATGCCATTTCCCCTATTGTGACATCACAATGCCGTTTTCCCCATTGTGCCATCACAATGCCCCTTCCCCCATTGTGACATCACAATGCCGTTTCCCCCATTGTGACATCACAATGCCCTTTCCCCCATTGTGACATCACAAAGCCGTTTCCCCCATTGTGACATCACAATGCGATTTCCCCCATTGTGACATCACAATGCCATTTCCCCCATTATGACATCACAGTGCCCTTCCCCCATTGTGACATCACAATGCCCTTTCCCCCATTGTGACATCACAAAGCCGTTTCCCCCATTGTGACATCACAATGCGATTTCCCCCATTGTGACATCACAATGCCATTTCCCCCATTATGACATCACAGTGCCCTTTCCCCCATTGTGATATCACAATGCTGTTTTCCCCATTGTGACATCACAATGCCATTTCCCCCATTGTGACATCACAATGCCCTTTCCCCCATTGTGACATCACAATGCCATTTCACCCATTGTGACATCACAATGCTGTTTTCCCCATTGTGACATCACAATGCCCTTTCTCCATTGTGACATCACAATGGCCTTTCCCCCATTGTGACATCACAATGCCATTTCCCCAATTATGACATCACAATGCTGTTTTCCCATTGTGACATCACAATGCCCTTCCCCCCATTGTGATATCACAATGCCCTTTCCCCCATTGTGACATCACAATGACGTTTCCCCTATTGTGACATCACAATGCCGTTTTCCCCATTGTGACATCACAATGCCCTTTCCCCCATTGTGACATCACAATGCCCTTTCCCCCATTATGACATCACAATGCCCTTCCCCCATTGTGACATCACAATGCCCTTTCCCCCATTGTGACATGACAATGCCCTTTCCCCCATTGTGACATCACAATGCCATTTCCCCCATTGTGACATCACAATGCCGTTTCCCCTATTGTGACATCACTATGCCGTTTTCCTCATTGTGACATCACAATGCCATTTCCCCATTGTGACATCACAATGCCCTTTCCCACATTGTGACATCACAATGCCCTTTCCGCCATTGTGACATCACAATGCCATTTCCCCTGTTGTGACATCACAATGCCGTTTTCCCCATTGTGCCATCACAATGCCCCTTCCCCCATTGTGACATCACAATGCCGTTTCCCCCATTGTGACATCACACTGCCGTTTTCCCCAGTGTGACATCACAATGCCCTTTCCCCCATTGTGACATCACAATGCTGTTTTCCCCATTGTTACATCACAATGCCCTTTCCCCCATTGTGACATCACAAAGCCGTTTCCCCTATTGTGACATCACAATGCCGTTTTCCCCATTGTGACATCACAATGCCCTTTCCCCCATTGTGACATCACAATGCCCTTTCCCCCATTGTGACATTACAATGCCGTTTTCCCCATTGTGCCATCACAATGCCCTTTCCCCCATTGTGACATCACAATGCTGTTTCCCCTATTGTGACATCACAGCGCCGTTTTCCCCATTGTGACATCACAATGCCCTTTCCCCCATTGTGACATCACAATGCCGTTTCCCCCCATTTGTGACATCACAATACCGTTTTCCCCATTGTGACATCACAATGCAGTTTTCCCCATTGTGACATCACAATGCTGTTTTCCCCATTGTGACATCACAATGCCCTTTCCCCCATTGTGACATCACACTGCCATTTCCCCCATTGTGACATCACAATACCGTTTTCCCCATTGTGACATCACAATGCCCTTTCCCCCATTGTGACATCATAATGCCCTTTTCCCCATTGTGACATCACAATGCCCTTTCCCCCATTGTGACATCACAAAGCTGTTTCCCCTATTGTGACATCACAATGCTGTTTTCCCCATTGTGACATCACAATGCCCTTTCCCCCATTGTGACAACACAATGCCGTTTTCCCCATTGTGCCATCACAATGCCCTTTCCTCCATTGTGACATCACAATGCCCTTTCCCCCATTGTGACATCCCAATGCCCTTTCCCCCATTGTGACATCACAGTGCCGTTTTCCCCATTGTGACATCACAATGCTCTTTTCCCCATTGTGACATCACAATGCCCTTTCCCGTATTGTGACATCACAATGCCGTTTTCCCCATTGTGACATCACAATGCCCTTTCCCCCATTGTGACATCACAATGCCATTTCCCCCATTGTGACATCACAATGCCGTTTTCCCCATTGTGCCATCACAATGCCCCTTCCCCCATTGTGACATCACAATGCCGTTTTCCCCATTGTGACATCACAGTGCCGTTTTCCCCAGTGTGAGATCACAATGCCCTTTCCCCCATTGTGACATCACAATGCTGTTTTCCCCATTGTGACATCACAATGCCCTTTCCCCCATGGTGACATCACAATGCTGTTTCCCCTATTGTAACATCACAATGCTGTTTTCCCCATTGTGACATCACAATGCCCTTTCCCCCATTGTGACATAACAAAGCTGTTTCCCCTATTGTGACATCACAATGCCCTTTCCCCCATTGTGACATCACAATGCCGTTTCCCCCATTTGTGACATCACAATGCCGTTTTCCCCATTGTGACATCACAATGCAGTTTCCCCATTGTGACATCACAATGCCGTTTTCCCCATTGTGACATCACAATGCCCTTTCCCCCATTGTGACATCACACTGCCATTTCCCCCATTGTGACATCACAATGCCCTTTCCCCCATTGTGACATAACAAAGCTGTTTCCCCTATTGTGACATCACAATGCCCTTTCCCCCATTGTGACATCACAATGCCGTTTTCCCCATTGTGACATCACAATGCCCTTTCCCCCATTGTGACATCACAATGCCCTTTCCCCCATTGTGACATCACAATGCTGTTTTCCCCATTGTGACATCACAATGCCCTTTCCCCCATTGCGACATCACAAAGCTGTTTCCCCTATTGTGACATCACAATGCTGTTTTCCCCATTGTGACATCACAATGCCCTTTCCCCCATTTGTGACATCACAATGCCGTTTTCCCCATTGTGACATCACAATGCAGTTTTCCCCATTGTGACATCACAATGCCGTTTTCCCCATTGTGACATCACAATGCCCTTTCCCCCATTGTGACATCACACTGCCATTTCCCCCATTGTGACATCACAATACCGTTTTCCCCATTGTGACATCACAATGCCCTTTCCCCCATTGTGACATCATAATGCCCTTTCCCCCATTGTGACATCACAATGCTGTTTTCCCCATTGTGACATCACAATGCCCTTTCCCCCATTGTGACATCACAAAGCTGTTTCCCCTATTGTGACATCACAATGCTGTTTTCCCCATTGTGACATCACAATGCCCTTTCCCCCATTGCGACATCACAATGCCATTTCCCCCATTGTGACATCACAATGCCCTTTCCCCCACTGTGACATCACAATGCCATTTCCCCCATTATGACATCACAATGCCGTTTTCCCATTGTGACATCACAATGCCCTTCCCCCCATTGTGACATCACAATGCCTTTTCCCCATTGTGACATCACAATGCCATTTCCCCCATTGTGACATCACAATGCCATTTCCCCCATTGTGACAGCACGATACCATTTCCCCCATTGTGATATCACAATGCCCTCTCCCCAATTGTGACATCGCAAAGCTGTTTCCCCATTGTGACATCACAATGCCCTTTCCCCCATTGTGACATCACAATGCCCTTTCCCCCATTGTGACATCACAATGCCGTTTTCCCCATTGTGCCATCACAATGCCCTTTCCCCCATTGTGACATCACAATGCCGTTTTCCCCATTGTGACATCACAATGCCCTTTCCCCCATTGTGACATCACAATGCCCTTTCCCCCATTGTGACATCACAATGTCCTTTCCCCCATTGTGACATCACAATGCGATTTCCCCCATTGTGACATCACAATGCCATTTCCCCCATTATGACATCACAGTGCCCTTTCCCCCATTGTGATATCACAATGCTGTTTTCCCCATTGTGACATCACAATGCCCTTTTCCCCATTGTGACATCACAATGCCATTTCCCCCATTGTGACATCACAATGCCCTTTCCCCCATTGTGACATCACAATGCCATTTCACCCATTGTGACATCACAATGCTGTTTTCCCCATTGTGACATCACAATGCCCTTTCTCCATTGAGACATCTCAATGGCCTTTCCCCCATTGTGACATCACAATGCCATTTCCCCAATTATGACATCACAATGCTGTTTTCCCATTGTGACATCACAATGCCCTTCCCCCCATTGTGATATCACAATGCCCTTTCCCCCATTGTGACATCACAATGACGTTTCCCCTATTGTGACATCACAATGCCGTTTTCCCCATTGTGACATCACAATGCCCTTTCCCCCATTGTGACATCACAATGCCCTTTCCCCCATTGTGACATCACAATGCCCTTTCCCCCATTGTGACATGACAATGCCCTTTCCCCCATTGTGACATCACAATGCCATTTCCCCCATTGTGACATCACAATGCCGTTTCCCCTATTGTGACATCACTATGCCGTTTTCCTCATTGTGACATCACAATGCCATTTCCCCATTGTGACATCACAATGCCCTTTCCCACATTGTGATATCACAATGCCCTTTCCGCCATTGTGACATCACAATGCCATTTCCCCTATTGTGACATCACAATGCCATTTTCCCCATTGTGCCATCACAATGCCCCTTCCCCCATTGTGACATCACAATGTTGTTTCCCCCATTGTGACATCACACTGCCGTTTTCCCCAGTGTGACATCACAATGCCCTTTCCCCCATTGTGACATCACAATGCTGTTTTCCCCATTGTTACATCACAATGCCCTTTCCCCCATTGTGACATCACAAAGCCGTTTCCCCCATTGTGACATCACAATGCGATTTCCCCCATTGTGACATCACAATGCCATTTCCCCCATTATGACATCACAGTGCCCTTTCCCCCATTGTGATATCACAATGCTGTTTTCCCCATTGTGACATCACAATGCCCTTTTCCCCATTGTGACATCACAATGCCATTTCCCCCATTGTGACATCACAATGCCCTTTCCCCCATTGTGACATCACAATGCCATTTCACCCATTGTGACATCACAATGCTGTTTTCCCCATTGTGACATCACAATGCCCTTTCTCCATTGTGACATCACAATGGCCTTTCCCCCATTGTGACATCACAATGCCATTTCCCCAATTATGACATCACAATGCTGTTTTCCCATTGTGACATCACAATGCCCTTCCCCCCATTGTGATATCACAATGCCCTTTCCCCCATTGTGACATCACAATGACGTTTCCCCTATTGTGACATCACAATGCCGTTTTCCCCATTGTGACATCACAATGCCCTTTCCCCCATTGTGACATCACAATGCCCTTTCCCCCATTATGACATCACAATGCCCTTCCCCCATTGTGACATCACAATGCCCTTTCCCCCATTGTGACATGACAATGCCCTTTCCCCCATTGTGACATCACAATGCCATTTCCCCCATTGTGACATCACAATGCCGTTTCCCCTATTGTGACATCACTATGCCGTTTTCCTCATTGTGACATCACAATGCCATTTCCCCATTGTGACATCACAATGCCCTTTCCGCCATTGTGACATCACAATGCCATTTCCCCTATTGTGACATCACAATGCCGTTTTCCCCATTGTGCCATCACAATGCCCCTTCCCCCATTGTGACATCACAATGCCGTTTCCCCCATTGTGACATCACACTGCCGTTTTCCCCAGTGTGACATCACAATGCCCTTTCCCCCATTGTGACATCAAAATGCTGTTTTCCCCATTGTTACATCACAATGCCCTTTCCCCCATTGTGACATCACAAAGCCGTTTCCCCTATTGTGACATCACAATGCCGTTTTCCCCATTGTGACATCACAATGCCCTTTCCCCCATTGTGACATCACAATGCCCTTTCCCCCATTGTGACATTACAATGCCGTTTTCCCCATTGTGCCATCACAATGCCCTTTCCCCCATTGTGACATCACAATGCCCTTTCCCCCATTGTGACATCACAATGCCGTTTTCCCCATTGTGACATCACAATGCCCTTTCCCCCATTGTGACATCACAATGCCCTTTCCCCCATTGTGACATCACAATGTCCTTTCCCCCATTGTGACATCACAATGCGATTTCCCCCATTGTGACATCACAATGCCATTTCCCCCATTATGACATCACAGTGCCCTTTCCCCCATTGTGATATCACAATGCTGTTTTCCCCATTGTGACATCACAATGCCCTTTTCCCCATTGTGACATCACAATGCCATTTCCCCCATTGTGACATCACAATGCCCTTTCCCCCATTGTGACATCACAATGCCATTTCACCCATTGTGACATCACAATGCTGTTTCCCCTATTGTGACATCACAGCGCCGTTTTCCCCATTGTGACATCACAATGCCCTTTCCCCCATTGTGACATCACAATGCCGTTTCCCCCATTTGTGACATCACAATACCGTTTTCCCCATTGTGACATCACAATGCAGTTTTCCCCATTGTGACATCACAATGCTGTTTTCCCCATTGTGACATCACAATGCCCTTTCCCCCAATGTGACATCACACTGCCATTTCCCCCATTGTGACATCACAATACCGTTTTCCCCATTGTGACATCACAATGCCCTTTCCCCCATTGTGACATCATAATGCCCTTTCCCCCATTGTGACATCACAATGCTGTTTTCCCCATTGTGACATCACAATGCCCTTTCCCCCATTGTGACATCACAAAGCTGTTTCCCCTATTGTGACATCACAATGCTGTTTTCCCCATTGTGACATCACAATGCCCTTTCCCCCATTGTGACAACACAATGCCGTTTTCCCCATTGTGCCATCACAATGCCCTTTCCTCCATTGTGACATCACAATGCCCTTTCCCCCATTGTGACATCCCAATGCCCTTTCCCCCATTGTGACATGACAATGCCCTTTCCCCCAGTGTGACATAACAATGCCATTTCCACCATTGTGACATCACAATGCCCTTTCCCCAATTGTGACATCACAATGCAGTTTTTCTTATTGTGACATCACAATGCCCTTTCCCGCATTGTGACATCACAATGCCCTTTCCCCCATTGTGACATCACAATGCCATTTTCCCCATTGTGACATCACAATGCAGTTTTCCCCATTGTGACATCACAATGCCGGTTTCCCCATTGTGACATCACAATGTCCTTTCCCCCATTGTGATATCACAATACCCTTTCCCCCATTAGGACATCACAATGGCCTTTCCCCACTGTTTCATCATAATGCCCTTTCCACCATTGTGACATCACAATGCTGTTTTCCCCATTGTGACATCACAATGCCCTTTCCCCCATTGTGATATCACAATACCCTTTCCCCCATTAGGACATCACAATGCCCTTTCCCCACTGTTTCATCATAATGCCCTTTCCACCATTGTGACATCACAATGCTGTATCCCCTATTGTCACATCACAATGCTGTTTTCCCCATTGTGACATCACAATGCCCTTTCCCCCATTGTGACATCACAGTGCCTTTTTCCCCATTGTGACATCACAATGCCCTTTTCCCCATTGTGACATCACAATGCCCTTTCCCGTACTGTGACATCACAATGCCGTTTTCCCCATTGTGACATCACAATGCCATTTCCCCATTGTGACATCACAATGCCCTTTCCCCCATTGTGACATCACAATGCCCTTTCCCCCATTGTGACATTACAATGCCCTTCCTCCCATTATGACATCACAATGCCCTTTCCCCACTGTTTCATCATAATGCCCGTTCCACCATTGTGACATCACAATGCTGTTTCCCCTATTGTCACATCACAATGCTGTTTTCCCCATTGTGACATCACAATGCCCTTTCCCCCATTGTGACATCACAAAGCTGTTTCCCCTATTGTGACATCACAATGCCGTTTTCCCCATTGTGACATCACAATGCCCTTTCCCCCATTGTGACATCACAATGCCCTTTCCCCCATTGTGACATCACATTGCCGTTTTCCCCATTGTGCCATCAGAATGCCCTTTCCCCCATTGTGAAATCACAATGCCGTTTTCCCCATTGTGACATCACAATGCCATTTCCCCATTGTGACATCACAATGCCCTTTCCCACATTGTGACATCACAATGCCCTTTCCCCCATTGTGACATCACAATGCCATTTACCCTATTGTGACATCACAATGCCGTTTACCCCATTGTGACGTCATAATGCCCTTCCCCCTTTGTGACATCACAATGCCCTTTCCCCCATTGTGACATCACAATGCCATTTCCCCCATTGTGACATCACAATGCCATTTCCCCCATTATGACATCACAATGCCGTTTTCCCCATTGTGACATCACAATGCCCTTCCCCCCATTGTGACATCACAATGCCTTTTCCCCATTGTGACATCACAATGCACTTTTCCTCATTGTGACATCACAATGCCCTTTCCCCCATTGTGACATCACAATGCCATTTCCCCCATTGTGACATCACAATGCCGTTTTCCCCATTGTGACATCACAATGCCCTTTCCCCCAGTGTGACATCACAATGCCGTTTTCCCCATTGTGACATCACAATGCCCTTCCCCCCATTGTGACATCACAATGCCTTTTCCCCATTGTGACATCACAATGACGTTTTCCCCATTGTGACATCACAATGCCATTTCCCCATTGTGACATCACAATGCCGTTTTCCCCATTGTGACATCACAATGCCCTTTCCCCCATTGTGACATCACAATGCCCTTTCCCCCATTGTGACATCACAATGCCGTTTTCCGCATTGTGACATCACAATGCTCTTTCCGCCATTGTGACATCACAATGCAGTTTTCCCCATTGTGACAACACAATGCCCTTTCCCTCATTGTGACATCACAATGCCATTTCCCCCAGTGTGACATCACAATGCCGTTTTCCCTATTGTGATATCACAATGCCGTTTTCCCCATTGTGACATCCCAATGCCCTTTCCCCCATTGTAACATCACAATGCCGTTTTCCCCATTGTGACATCCCAATGCCCTTTCCCCCATTGTGACATCACAATGCCCTTTCCCCCATTGTGACATCACAATGCCATTTCCCCTATTGTGACATCACAATGCCGTTTTTCCCATTGTGACATCACAATGCCCTTTCCCCCATTGTGACATCACAATGCCCTTTCCCCAATTGTGACATCATAATGCCGTTTTCCCCATTGTGACATCACAATGCTCATTCCCCCATTGTGACATCACAATGCCCTTTCCTCCATTGTGACATCACAATGCCCTTTCCCCCAATGTGACATCAAGATGCCCTTTCCACCATTGTGACATCACAATGCCCTTTCCCCCATTGTGACATCAAGATGCCCTTTCCACCATTGTGACATCACAATGCCCTTTCCCCCATTGTGATATCACAATGCAGTTTTCCCCATTGTGACATCACAATGCCCTTTCCCCCATTGTGACATCACAATGCAGTTTTCCGCATTGTGACATCACAATGCCGTTTTCCCCATTGTAGCATCACAATGCCATTTCCCCCATTGTGACATCACATTACCATTTCCCCCTTTGTGACATCACAATGCCGCTTTCCCCCATTGTGACATCACAATGCCCTTTCCCCCATTGTGACATCACAATGCAGTTTTCCCTATTGTGACATCACAATGCAGTTTTCCCTATTGTGACATAACAATGCCATTTCCCGCATTGTGACATCACAATGCCCTTTCCCCCATTGTGACATCACAATGCAGTTTTTCCTATTGTGACATCACAATGCCCTTTCCCGCATTGTGACATCACAATGCTCTTTCCCCCATTGTGACATTACAATGCCCTTTCCCCCATTGTGACATCACAATGCCGTTTTCCGCATTGTGACATCACAATGCTGTTTTCCGCATTGTGACATCACAATGCTCTTTCCCCCATTGTGACATCACAATGCAGTTTTCCCCATTGTGACAACACAATGCCCTTTCCCTTATTGTGACATCACAATGCCCTTTCCCCCAATGTGACATCACAATGCCTGTTCCCCCATTATGACATCACAATGCCCTTTCCCCATTGTGACATCACAATGACCTTTCCCCCATTGTGACATCACAATGCCGTTTACCCCATTGTGACATCACAATGCCGTTTTCCCCATTGTGACATCACAATGCCGTTTTCCCCATTGTGACATCACAATGCCCTTTCCGCCAGTGTGACCTCACAATGCCCTTTCCCCCATTGTGACATCACAATGCCCTTTCCCCCATTGTGACATCACAATGCAGTTTTCCCTATTGTGACATCACAATGCAGTTTTCCCTATTGTGACATAACAATGCCATTTCCCGCATTGTGACATCACAATGCCCTTTCCCCCATTGTGACATCACAATGCAGTTTTTCCTATTGTGACATCACAATGCCCTTTCCCGCATTGTGACATCACAATGCTCTTTCCCCCATTGTGACATTACAATGCCATTTTCCCCATTGTGACATCACAATGAAGTGTTCCCCATTGTGACATCACAATGCCGGTTTCCCCATTGTGACATCAAAATGCCCTTTCCCCCATTGTGATATCACAATGCCCTTTCCCCCATTATGACATAACAATGCCCTTTCCCCCATTGTGACATCACAATGCCCTTTCCACCATTGTGACATCACAATGCTGTTTTCCCCATTGTGACATCACGATGCCCTTTTCCCCATTGTGACATTACAATGCCATTTCCCCCATTGTGACATCACAATGCCGTTTTCCCCATTGTGACATCACAATGCCGTTTTCCCCATTGTGACATCACAATGCCCTTTCCCCCATTGTGACATCACAATGCCCTTTCCCCCATTGTGACATCACAATGCCGTTTTCCGCATTGTGACATCACAATGCTCTTTCCGCCATTGTGACATCACAATGCAGTTTTCCCCATTGTGACAGCACAATGCCCTTTCCCTCATTGTGAAATCACAATGCCATTTCCCCCAGTGTGACATCACAATGCCGTTTTCCCTATTGTGATATCACAATGCCGTTTTCCCCATTGTGAAATCCCAATGCCCTTTCCCCCATTGTAACATCACAATGCCGTTTTCCCCATTGTGACATCCCAATGCCCTTTCCCCCATTGTGACATCACAATGCCATTTCCCCTATTGTGACATCACAATGCCGTTTTTCCCATTGTGACATCACAATGCCCTTTCCCCCATTGTGACATCACAATGCCCTTTCCCCAATTGTGACATCATAATGCCGTTTTCCCCATTGTGACATCACAATGCCCTTTCCCCCATTGTGACATCACAATGCTCATTCCCCCATTGTGACATCACAATGCCCTTTCCTCCATTGTGACATCACAATGCGCTTTCCCCCAATGTGACATCAAGATGCCCTTTCCACAATTGTGACATCACAATGGCCTTTCCCCCATTGTGACATCAAGATGCCCTTTCCACCATTGTGACATCACAATGCCCTTTTTCCCCATTGTGACATCACAATGCACTTTCCCCCATTGTGACATCACAATGCCGTTTTCCGCATTTTGACATCACAATGCCCTTTCCCGCACTGTGACATCACAATGGTGTTTTCCCCATTGTGACATCACAATGCCCTTTCCCCCATTGTGACATCCCAATGCCGTTTTCCCCATTGTGACATCATAATGCCCTTCCCCCCATTGTGATATCACAATGCTCTTTCCCCCATTATGACATCACAATGCCCTTTCCCCCATTGTGACATCGCAATGCCCTTTCCAAGATTGTGACATCACAATGCCGTTTTCCCCATTGTGACATCACAATGGCCTTTCCACCATTGTGACAACAAAATGCCGTTTTCCCCATTGTGACATCACAATGCGCTTTTCACCATTGTGACATCACAATGCCATTTCCCTTATTGTGACATCACATTGCAGTTTTCCCCATTGTGACATCACAATGCCCTTCCCCCCATTATGACATCACAATGCCCTTTCCCCCATTGTGACATCACAATGCAGTTTTCCCCATTGTGACATCACAATGCCCTTTCCCCCATTATGACATCACAATGCCCTTTCCCCCATTGTGACATCACAATAACGTTTTCCCCATTGTGGCATCACAATTTCATTTCCCCCATTGTGACATCACAATACCATTTCCCCCATTGTGACATCACAATGCCGTTTTCCCCATTGTGACATCACAATGCCCTTTCCCCCATTGTGACATCACAATGCCATTTACCCCATTGTGACATCACAATGCCGTTTTCCCCATTGTGACATCACAATGCCCTTTCCCCCATTGTGACATCATAATGCTGTTTTCCGAATTGTGACATCACAATGCTCTTTCCCCCATTGTGACATCACAATGCAGTTTTCCCCATTGTGACAATACAATGCCCTTTCCCTTATTGTGACATCACAATGCCCTTTCCCCCATTGTGACATCACAATGCCTTTTCCCCCATTATGACATTACAATGCCCTTTCCCCATTGTGACATCACAATGACCTTTCCCCCATTGTGACATCACAATGCCGTTTACCCCATTGTGACATCACAATGCCGTTTTCCCCATTGTGACATCACAATGCCGTTTTCCCCATTGTGACATCACAATGCCCTTTCCCCCAGTGTGACATTACAATGCTCTTTCCCCCATTGTGACATCACAATGCAGTTTTCCCCATTGTGACAACACAATGCCGTTTCCCTTATTGTGACATCACAATGCCCTTTCCCCCATTGTGACATCACAATGCCTTTTCCCCCATTATGACATTACAATGCCCTTTCCCCATTGTGACATCACAATGACCTTTCCCCCATTGTGACATCACAATGCCGTTTACCCCATTGTGACATCACAATGCCATTTCCCCTACTGTGACATCACAATGCCGTTTTCCCCATTGTGACATCACAATACCCTTCCCCCATTGTGACATCACAATGCCATTTCCCCCATTGTGACATCAACATGCCCTTTCGCCTATTGTGACATCACAATGCCGTTTTCTGCATTGTGACATCACAATGCCCTTTCCCCCATTCTGACATCACAATGCAGTTTTTCCCATTGTGAAATCACAATGCCCTTCTTCCCCATTGTGACATCACAATGCCGTTTTCCCCATTGTGACATCACAATGCCCTTTCCCCCATTGTGACATCACAATGCCGTTTTCCCCATTGTGACATCACAATGCCCTTTCCCCCATTGTGACAACACAATGCCCTTTCCCCCCATTTTGACATTACAATGCCCTTTCGCCTATAGTGACATCACAATGCCGTTTTCCGCATTGGGACATCACAATGCCGTTTCCCCCAGTGTGACATCACAATGCCATTTCCCCCATTGTGACATCACAATGCAGTTTTCCCCATTGTGACAACACAATGCCCTTTCCCTTATTGTGACATCACAATGCCCTTTCCCCCATTGTGACATCACAATGCCTGTTCCCCCATTATGACATCACAATGCCCTTTCCCCATTGTGACATCACAATGCCGTTTTCCCCATTGTGACATCACAATGATCTTTTCCCCAGTGTGACATAACAATGCCATTATCCCCATTGTGACATCACAATGCCCTTTCCCCCATTGTGACATCACAATGCAGTTTTTCTTATTGTGACATCACAATGCCCTTTCCCGCATTGTGACATCACAATGCCCTTTCCCCCATTGTGACATCACAATGCCATTTTCCCCATTGTGACATCACAATGCAGTTTTCCCCATTGTGACATCACAATGCCGGTTTCCCCATTGTGACATCACAATGCCCTTTCCCCCATTGTGATATCACAATACCCTTTCCCCCATTAGGACATCACAATGCCCTTTCCCCACTGTTTCATCATAATGCCCTTTCCACGATTGTGACATCACAATGCTGTTTTCCCCATTGTGACATCACAATGCCCTTTCCCCCATTGTGATATCACAATACCCTTTCCCCCATTAGGACATCACAATGCCCTTTCCCCACTGTTTCATCATAAAGCCCTTTCCACCATTGTGACATCACAATGCTGTTTCCCCTATTGTCACATCACAATGCTGTTTTCCCCATTGTGACATCACAATGCCCTTTCCCGTATTGTGACATCACAATGCCGTTTTCCCCATTGTGACATCACAATGCCATTTCCCCATTGTGACATCACAATGCCCTTTCCCACTATGTGACATCACAATGCCTTTTCCCCATTGTGACATCACAATGCACTTTTCCCCATTGTGACATCACAATGCCCTTTCCCCCATTGTGACATCACAATGCCATTTCCCCCATTGTGACATCACAATGCCGTTTTCCCCATTGTGACATCACAATGCCCTTTCCCCCAGTGTGACATCACAATGCCGTTTTCCCCATTGTGACATCACATGCCCTTCCCCCTATTGTGACATCACAATGCACTTTTCCCCATTGTGCCATCACAATGCCCCTTCCCCTATAGTGACATCACAATGCCGTTTCCCCCATTGTGACATCACAGTGCCGTTTTCCCCATTGTGACATCACAATGCCCTTTCCCCCATTGTGACATCACAATGCTGTTTTCCCCATTGTGACATCACAATGCCCTTTCCCCCATTGTGACATCACAAAGCCGTTTCCTCTATTGTGACATCACAATGCCGTTTTCCCCATTGTGACATCACAATGCCCTTTCCCCCATTGTGACATCACAATGCTGTTTTCCCCATTGTGCCATCACAATGCCCTTTCCCCCATTGTGACATCAGAATGCCGTTTCCCCCATTGTGACATCACAGTGCCATTTTCCCCATTGTGACATCACAATGCCCTTTCCCCCATTGTGACATCACAATGCTGTTTCCCCCATTGTGACATCACAATGCCGTTTTCCCCATTGTGACATCACAATGCAGTTTTCCCCATTGTGACATCACAATGCCGTTTTCCCCATTGTGACATCACAATGCCCTTTCCCCCATTGTGACATCACACTGCCATTTCCCCCATTATGACATCACAATGCCGTTTTCACCATTGTGACATCACAATGCCATTTCCCCAATTGTGACATCACAATGCCATTTCCCCCATTATGACATCACAATGCCGTTTTCCCCATTGTGACATCACAATGCCCTTCCCCCCATTGTGACATCACAATGCCTTTTCCCCATTGTGACATCACAATGCACTTTTCCCCATTGTGACATCACAATGCCCTTTCCCCCATTGTGACATCACAATGCCATTTCCCCCATTGTGACATCACAATGCCGTTTTCCCCATTGTGACATCACAATGCCCTTTCCCCCAGTGTGACATCACAATGCCGTTTTCCCCATTGTGACATCACAATGCCCTTCCCCCCATTGTGACATCACAATGCCTTTTCCCCATTGTGACATCACAATGCACTTTTCCCCATTGTGCCATCACAATGCCCCTTCCCCTATAGTGACATCACAATGCCGTTTCCCCCATTGTGACATCACAGTGCCGTTTTCCCCATTGTGACATCACAATGCCCTTTCCCCCATTGTGACATCACAATGCTGTTTTCCCCATTGTGACATCACAATGCCCTTTCCCCCATTGTGACATCACAAAGCCGTTTCCTCTATTGTGACATCACAATGCCGTTTTCACCATTGTGACATCACAATGCCCTTTCCCCCATTGTGACATCACAATGCTGTTTTCCCCATTGTGCCATCACAATGCCCTTTCCCCCATTGTGACATCAGAATGCCGTTTCCCCCATTGTGACATCACAGTGCCATTTTCCCCATTGTGACATCACAATGCCCTTTCCCCCATTGTGACATCGCAATGCTGTTTCCCCCATTGTGACATCACAATGCCGTTTTCCCCATTGTGACATCACAATGCAGTTTTCCCCATTGTGACATCACAATGCCGTTTTCCCCATTGTGACATCACAATGCCCTTTCCCCCATTGTGACATCACACTGCCATTTCCCCCATTATGACATCACAATGCCGTTTTCACCATTGTGACATTGCAATGCCATTTCCCCTATTGTGACATCACAATGCCGTTTCCCCTATTATGACATCACAATGCCCTTTCCCCCATTGTGACATCACAATGCCATTTCCCCATTGTGACATCACAATGCCCTTTCCCACATTATGACATCACAATGCCGTTTCCCCCATTGTGACATCACAATGCAGTTTTCCCCCATTGTGACATCATAATGGCCTTTCCCCCATTGTGACATTACAATGCCCTTCCCCCCATTATGACATCACAATGCCCTTTCCCCAATGTTTCCTCATAATGCCCTTTCCACCATTGTGACATCCCAATGCTGTTTCCCCTATTGTCACATCACAATGCTGTTTTCCCCATTGTGACATCAAAATGTCCTTTCCCCCATTGTGACATCACAAAGCTGTTTCCCCTATTGTGACATCACAATGCCGTTTTCCCCATTGTGACATCACAATGCCCTTTCCCCAATTGTGACATCACAATGCCCTTTCCCCCATTGTGACATCACATTGCCGTTTTCCCCATTGTGACATCACAATGCCCTTTCCCCCATTGTGACATCACAATGCCCTTTCCCCCATTGTGACATCACAATGCCCTTTCCCCCAATGTGACATCAAGATGCCCTTTCCACCATTGTGACATCACAATGCCCTTTCCCCCATTGTGACATCAAGATGCCCTTTCCACCATTGTGACATCACAATGCCCTTTCCCCCATTGTGATATCACAATGCAGTTTTCCCCATTGTGACATCACAATGCCCTTTCCCCCATTGTGACATCACAATGCAGTTTTCCGCATTGTGACATCACAATGCCGTTTTCCCCATTGTAGCATCACAATGCCATTTCCCCCATTGTGACATCACATTACCATTTCCCCCTTTGTGACATCACAATGCCGCTTTCCCCCATTGTGACATCACAATGCCCTTTCCCCCATTGTGACATCACAATGCAGTTTTCCCTATTGTGACATCACAATGCAGTTTTCCCTATTGTGACATAACAATGCCATTTCCCGCATTGTGACATCACAATGCCCTTTCCCCCATTGTGACATCACAATGCAGTTTTTCCTATTGTGACATCACAATGCCCTTTCCCGCATTGTGACATCACAATGCTCTTTCCCCCATTGTGACATTACAATGCCCTTTCCCCCATTGTGACATCACAATGCCGTTTTCCGCATTGTGACATCACAATGCTGTTTTCCGCATTGTGACATCACAATGCTCTTTCCCCCATTGTGACATCACAATGCAGTTTTCCCCATTGTGACAACACAATGCCCTTTCCCTTATTGTGACATCACAATGCCCTTTCCCCCAATGTGACATCACAATGCCTGTTCCCCCATTATGACATCACAATGCCCTTTCCCCATTGTGACATCACAATGACCTTTCCCCCATTGTGACATCACAATGCCGTTTACCCCATTGTGACATCACAATGCCGTTTTCCCCATTGTGACATCACAATGCCGTTTTCCCCATTGTGACATCACAATGCCCTTTCCGCCAGTGTGACCTCACAATGCCCTTTCCCCCATTGTGACATCACAATGCCCTTTCCCCCATTGTGACATCACAATGCAGTTTTCCCTATTGTGACATCACAATGCAGTTTTCCCTATTGTGACATAACAATGCCATTTCCCGCATTGTGACATCACAATGCCCTTTCCCCCATTGTGACATCACAATGCAGTTTTTCCTATTGTGACATCACAATGCCCTTTCCCGCATTGTGACATCACAATGCTCTTTCCCCCATTGTGACATTACAATGCCATTTTCCCCATTGTGACATCACAATGAAGTGTTCCCCATTGTGACATCACAATGCCGGTTTCCCCATTGTGACATCAAAATGCCCTTTCCCCCATTGTGATATCACAATGCCCTTTCCCCCATTATGACATAACAATGCCCTTTCCCCCATTGTGACATCACAATGCCCTTTCCACCATTGTGACATCACAATGCTGTTTTCCCCATTGTGACATCACGATGCCCTTTTCCCCATTGTGACATTACAATGCCATTTCCCCCATTGTGACATCACAATGCCGTTTTCCCCATTGTGACATCACAATGCCGTTTTCCCCATTGTGACATCACAATGCCCTTTCCCCCATTGTGACATCACAATGCCCTTTCCCCCATTGTGACATCACAATGCCGTTTTCCGCATTGTGACATCACAATGCTCTTTCCGCCATTGTGACATCACAATGCAGTTTTCCCCATTGTGACAGCACAATGCCCTTTCCCTCATTGTGAAATCACAATGCCATTTCCCCCAGTGTGACATCACAATGCCGTTTTCCCTATTGTGATATCACAATGCCGTTTTCCCCATTGTGAAATCCCAATGCCCTTTCCCCCATTGTAACATCACAATGCCGTTTTCCCCATTGTGACATCCCAATGCCCTTTCCCCCATTGTGACATCACAATGCCATTTCCCCTATTGTGACATCACAATGCCGTTTTTCCCATTGTGACATCACAATGCCCTTTCCCCCATTGTGACATCACAATGCCCTTTCCCCAATTGTGACATCATAATGCCGTTTTCCCCATTGTGACATCACAATGCCCTTTCCCCCATTGTGACATCACAATGCTCATTCCCCCATTGTGACATCACAATGCCCTTTCCTCCATTGTGACATCACAATGCGCTTTCCCCCAATGTGACATCAAGATGCCCTTTCCACAATTGTGACATCACAATGGCCTTTCCCCCATTGTGACATCAAGATGCCCTTTCCACCATTGTGACATCACAATGCCCTTTTTCCCCATTGTGACATCACAATGCACTTTCCCCCATTGTGACATCACAATGCCGTTTTCCGCATTTTGACATCACAATGCCCTTTCCCGCACTGTGACATCACAATGGTGTTTTCCCCATTGTGACATCACAATGCCCTTTCCCCCATTGTGACATCCCAATGCCGTTTTCCCCATTGTGACATCATAATGCCCTTCCCCCCATTGTGATATCACAATGCTCTTTCCCCCATTATGACATCACAATGCCCTTTCCCCCATTGTGACATCGCAATGCCCTTTCCAAGATTGTGACATCACAATGCCGTTTTCCCCATTGTGACATCACAATGGCCTTTCCACCATTGTGACAACAAAATGCCGTTTTCCCCATTGTGACATCACAATGCGCTTTTCACCATTGTGACATCACAATGCCATTTCCCTTATTGTGACATCACATTGCAGTTTTCCCCATTGTGACATCACAATGCCCTTCCCCCCATTATGACATCACAATGCCCTTTCCCCCATTGTGACATCACAATGCAGTTTTCCCCATTGTGACATCACAATGCCCTTTCCCCCATTATGACATCACAATGCCCTTTCCCCCATTGTGACATCACAATAACGTTTTCCCCATTGTGGCATCACAATTTCATTTCCCCCATTGTGACATCACAATACCATTTCCCCCATTGTGACATCACAATGCCGTTTTCCCCATTGTGACATCACAATGCCCTTTCCCCCATTGTGACATCACAATGCCATTTACCCCATTGTGACATCACAATGCCGTTTTCCCCATTGTGACATCACAATGCCCTTTCCCCCATTGTGACATCATAATGCTGTTTTCCGAATTGTGACATCACAATGCTCTTTCCCCCATTGTGACATCACAATGCAGTTTTCCCCATTGTGACAATACAATGCCCTTTCCCTTATTGTGACATCACAATGCCCTTTCCCCCATTGTGACATCACAATGCCTTTTCCCCCATTATGACATTACAATGCCCTTTCCCCATTGTGACATCACAATGACCTTTCCCCCATTGTGACATCACAATGCCGTTTACCCCATTGTGACATCACAATGCCGTTTTCCCCATTGTGACATCACAATGCCGTTTTCCCCATTGTGACATCACAATGCCCTTTCCCCCAGTGTGACATTACAATGCTCTTTCCCCCATTGTGACATCACAATGCAGTTTTCCCCATTGTGACAACACAATGCCGTTTCCCTTATTGTGACATCACAATGCCCTTTCCCCCATTGTGACATCACAATGCCTTTTCCCCCATTATGACATTACAATGCCCTTTCCCCATTGTGACATCACAATGACCTTTCCCCCATTGTGACATCACAATGCCGTTTACCCCATTGTGACATCACAATGCCATTTCCCCTACTGTGACATCACAATGCCGTTTTCCCCATTGTGACATCACAATACCCTTCCCCCATTGTGACATCACAATGCCATTTCCCCCATTGTGACATCAACATGCCCTTTCGCCTATTGTGACATCACAATGCCGTTTTCTGCATTGTGACATCACAATGCCCTTTCCCCCATTCTGACATCACAATGCAGTTTTTCCCATTGTGAAATCACAATGCCCTTCTTCCCCATTGTGACATCACAATGCCGTTTTCCCCATTGTGACATCACAATGCCCTTTCCCCCATTGTGACATCACAATGCCGTTTTCCCCATTGTGACATCACAATGCCCTTTCCCCCATTGTGACAACACAATGCCCTTTCCCCCCATTTTGACATTACAATGCCCTTTCGCCTATAGTGACATCACAATGCCGTTTTCCGCATTGGGACATCACAATGCCGTTTCCCCCAGTGTGACATCACAATGCCATTTCCCCCATTGTGACATCACAATGCAGTTTTCCCCATTGTGACAACACAATGCCCTTTCCCTTATTGTGACATCACAATGCCCTTTCCCCCATTGTGACATCACAATGCCTGTTCCCCCATTATGACATCACAATGCCCTTTCCCCATTGTGACATCACAATGCCGTTTTCCCCATTGTGACATCACAATGATCTTTTCCCCAGTGTGACATAACAATGCCATTATCCCCATTGTGACATCACAATGCCCTTTCCCCCATTGTGACATCACAATGCAGTTTTTCTTATTGTGACATCACAATGCCCTTTCCCGCATTGTGACATCACAATGCCCTTTCCCCCATTGTGACATCACAATGCCATTTTCCCCATTGTGACATCACAATGCAGTTTTCCCCATTGTGACATCACAATGCCGGTTTCCCCATTGTGACATCACAATGCCCTTTCCCCCATTGTGATATCACAATACCCTTTCCCCCATTAGGACATCACAATGCCCTTTCCCCACTGTTTCATCATAATGCCCTTTCCACGATTGTGACATCACAATGCTGTTTTCCCCATTGTGACATCACAATGCCCTTTCCCCCATTGTGATATCACAATACCCTTTCCCCCATTAGGACATCACAATGCCCTTTCCCCACTGTTTCATCATAAAGCCCTTTCCACCATTGTGACATCACAATGCTGTTTCCCCTATTGTCACATCACAATGCTGTTTTCCCCATTGTGACATCACAATGCCCTTTCCCGTATTGTGACATCACAATGCCGTTTTCCCCATTGTGACATCACAATGCCATTTCCCCATTGTGACATCACAATGCCCTTTCCCACTATGTGACATCACAATGCCTTTTCCCCATTGTGACATCACAATGCACTTTTCCCCATTGTGACATCACAATGCCCTTTCCCCCATTGTGACATCACAATGCCATTTCCCCCATTGTGACATCACAATGCCGTTTTCCCCATTGTGACATCACAATGCCCTTTCCCCCAGTGTGACATCACAATGCCGTTTTCCCCATTGTGACATCACATGCCCTTCCCCCTATTGTGACATCACAATGCACTTTTCCCCATTGTGCCATCACAATGCCCCTTCCCCTATAGTGACATCACAATGCCGTTTCCCCCATTGTGACATCACAGTGCCGTTTTCCCCATTGTGACATCACAATGCCCTTTCCCCCATTGTGACATCACAATGCTGTTTTCCCCATTGTGACATCACAATGCCCTTTCCCCCATTGTGACATCACAAAGCCGTTTCCTCTATTGTGACATCACAATGCCGTTTTCCCCATTGTGACATCACAATGCCCTTTCCCCCATTGTGACATCACAATGCTGTTTTCCCCATTGTGCCATCACAATGCCCTTTCCCCCATTGTGACATCAGAATGCCGTTTCCCCCATTGTGACATCACAGTGCCATTTTCCCCATTGTGACATCACAATGCCCTTTCCCCCATTGTGACATCACAATGCTGTTTCCCCCATTGTGACATCACAATGCCGTTTTCCCCATTGTGACATCACAATGCAGTTTTCCCCATTGTGACATCACAATGCCGTTTTCCCCATTGTGACATCACAATGCCCTTTCCCCCATTGTGACATCACACTGCCATTTCCCCCATTATGACATCACAATGCCGTTTTCACCATTGTGACATCACAATGCCATTTCCCCAATTGTGACATCACAATGCCATTTCCCCCATTATGACATCACAATGCCGTTTTCCCCATTGTGACATCACAATGCCCTTCCCCCCATTGTGACATCACAATGCCTTTTCCCCATTGTGACATCACAATGCACTTTTCCCCATTGTGACATCACAATGCCCTTTCCCCCATTGTGACATCACAATGCCATTTCCCCCATTGTGACATCACAATGCCGTTTTCCCCATTGTGACATCACAATGCCCTTTCCCCCAGTGTGACATCACAATGCCGTTTTCCCCATTGTGACATCACAATGCCCTTCCCCCCATTGTGACATCACAATGCCTTTTCCCCATTGTGACATCACAATGCACTTTTCCCCATTGTGCCATCACAATGCCCCTTCCCCTATAGTGACATCACAATGCCGTTTCCCCCATTGTGACATCACAGTGCCGTTTTCCCCATTGTGACATCACAATGCCCTTTCCCCCATTGTGACATCACAATGCTGTTTTCCCCATTGTGACATCACAATGCCCTTTCCCCCATTGTGACATCACAAAGCCGTTTCCTCTATTGTGACATCACAATGCCGTTTTCACCATTGTGACATCACAATGCCCTTTCCCCCATTGTGACATCACAATGCTGTTTTCCCCATTGTGCCATCACAATGCCCTTTCCCCCATTGTGACATCAGAATGCCGTTTCCCCCATTGTGACATCACAGTGCCATTTTCCCCATTGTGACATCACAATGCCCTTTCCCCCATTGTGACATCGCAATGCTGTTTCCCCCATTGTGACATCACAATGCCGTTTTCCCCATTGTGACATCACAATGCAGTTTTCCCCATTGTGACATCACAATGCCGTTTTCCCCATTGTGACATCACAATGCCCTTTCCCCCATTGTGACATCACACTGCCATTTCCCCCATTATGACATCACAATGCCGTTTTCACCATTGTGACATTGCAATGCCATTTCCCCTATTGTGACATCACAATGCCGTTTCCCCTATTATGACATCACAATGCCCTTTCCCCCATTGTGACATCACAATGCCATTTCCCCATTGTGACATCACAATGCCCTTTCCCACATTATGACATCACAATGCCGTTTCCCCCATTGTGACATCACAATGCAGTTTTCCCCCATTGTGACATCATAATGGCCTTTCCCCCATTGTGACATTACAATGCCCTTCCCCCCATTATGACATCACAATGCCCTTTCCCCAATGTTTCCTCATAATGCCCTTTCCACCATTGTGACATCCCAATGCTGTTTCCCCTATTGTCACATCACAATGCTGTTTTCCCCATTGTGACATCAAAATGTCCTTTCCCCCATTGTGACATCACAAAGCTGTTTCCCCTATTGTGACATCACAATGCCGTTTTCCCCATTGTGACATCACAATGCCCTTTCCCCAATTGTGACATCACAATGCCCTTTCCCCCATTGTGACATCACATTGCCGTTTTCCCCATTGTGACATCACAATGCCCTTTCCCCCATTGTGACATCACAATGCCCTTTCCCCCATTGTGACATCACAGTGCCTTTTTCCCCATTGTGACATCACAATGCCCTTTTCCCCATTGTGACATCACAATGCCCTTTCCCGTATTGTGACATCACAATGCCGTTTTCCCCATTGTGACATCACAATGCCATTTCCCCATTGTGACATCACAATGCCCTTTCCCACATTGTGACATCACAATGCCCTTTCCCCATTGTGACATCACAATGCCATTTACCCTATTGTGACATCACAATGCCATTTACCCCATTGTGACGTCATAATGCCCTTCCCCCATTGTGACATCACAATGCCCTTTCCCCCATTGTGACATCACAATGCCATTTTCCCCATTGTGACATCACAATGCCCTTTCCCCCATTGTGACATCACAATGCTGTTTTCCCCATTGTGACATCAAAATGTCCTTTCCCCCATTGTGACATCACAAAGCTGTTTCCCCTATTGTGACATCACAATGCCGTTTTCCCCATTGTGACATCACAATGCCCTTTCCCCAATTGTGACATCACAATGCCCTTTCCCCCATTGTGACATCACATTGCCGTTTTCCCCATTGTGCCATCAGAATGCCCTTTCCCCCATTGTGAAATCACAATGCTGTTTCCCCCATTGTGACATCACAGTGCCGTTTTCCCCTATTGTGACATCACAATGCCCTTTCCCCCATTGTGACATCACAATGCCCTTTCCCCCATTGTGACATCACACTGCCTTTTTCCCCATTGTGACATCACAATGCCCTTTTCCCCATTGTGACATCACAATGCCCTTTCCCGTATTGTGACATCACAATGCCGTTTTCCCCATTGTGACATCACAATGCCATTTCCCCATTGTGACATCACAATGCCCTTTCCCACATTGTGACATCACAATGCCCTTTCCCCATTGTGACATCACAATGCCATTTACCCTATTGTGACATCACAATGCCGTTTACCCCATTGTGACGTCATAATGCCCTTCCCCCATTGTGACATCACAATGCCCTTTCCCCCATTGTGACATCACAATGCCATTTCCCCCATTGTGACATCACAATGCCATTTCCCCCATTATGACATCACAATGCCGTTTTCCCCATTGTGAAATCACAATGCCCTTCCCCCCATTGTGACATCACAATGCCTTTTCCCCATTGTGACATCACAATGCACTTTTCCCCATTGTGACATCACAATGCCCTTTCCCCCATTGTGACATCACAATGCCATTTCCCCCATTGTGACATCACAATGCCGTTTTCCCCATTGTGACATCACAATGCCCTTTCCCCCAGTGTGACATCACAATGCCGTTTTCCCCATTGTGACATCACAATGCCCTTCCCCCCCTTGTGACATCACAATGCCTTTTCCCCATTGTGACATCACAATGCACTTTTCCCCATTGTGCCATCACAATGCCCCTTCCCGTATTGTGACATCACAATGCCGTTTCCCCCATTGTGACATCACAATGCTGTTTTCCCCATTGTGACATCACAATGCCCTTTCCCCCATTGTGACATCACAAAGCCGTTTCCTCTATTGTGACATCACAATGCCGTTTTCCCCATTGTGACATCACAATGCCCTTTCCCCCATTGTGACATCACAATGCTGTTTTCCCTATTGTGCCATCACAATGCCCTTTCCCCCATTGTGACATCAGAATGCCGTTTCCCATATTGTGACATCACAGTGCCGTTTTCCCCATTGTGACATCACAATGCCCTTTCCCCCATTGTGACATCACAATGCTGTTTTCCCCATTGTGACATCACAATGCCCTTTCCCCCATTGTGACATCACAAAGCCGTTTCCTCTATTGTGACATCACAATGCCGTTTTCCCCATTGTGACATCACAATGCCCTTTCCCCCATTGTGACATCACAATGCTGTTTTCCCTATTGTGCCATCACAATGCCCTTTCCCCCATTGTGACATCAGAATGCCGTTTCCCATATTGTGACATCACAGTGCCATTTTCCCCATTGTGACATCACAATGCCCTTTCCCCCATTGTGACATCACAATGCTGTTTCCCCCATTGTGACATCACAATGCCGTTTTCCCCATTGTGACATCACAATGCAGTTTTCCCCATTGTGACATCACAATGCTGTTTTCCCCATTGTGACATCACAATGCCCTTTCCCCCATTGTGACATCACACTGCCATTTCCCCCATTATGACATCACAATGCCGTTTTCACCATTCTGACATTGCAATGCCATTTCCCCTATTGTGACATCACAATGCCATTTTCCCCATTGTGACGTCACAATGCCCTTCCCCCATTGTGACATCACAATGCCCTTTCCCCCATTGTGACATCACAATGCCGTTTCCCCTATTATGACATCACAATGCCCTTTCCCCCACTGTGACATCACAATGCCATTTCCCCATTGTGACATCACAATGCCCTTTCCCACATTATGACATCACAATGCCCTTTCCCCCATTGTAACATCACAATGTAGTTTTCCCCCATTGTGACATCATAATGGCCTTTCCCCCATTGTGACATTACAATGCCCTTCCCCCCATTATGACATCACAATGCCCATTCCCCACTGTTTCATCATAATGTCCTTTCCACCATTGTGACATCACAATGCTGTTTCCCCTATTGTCACATCACAATGCTGTTTTCCCCATTGTGACATCAAAATGCCCTTTCCCCCATTGTGACATCACAAAGCTGTTTCCCCTATTGTGAAATCACAATGCCGTTTTCCCCATTGTGACATCACAATGCCCTTTCCCCAATTGTGACATCACAATGCCCTTTCCCCCATTGTGACATCACATTGCCGTTTTCCCCATTGTGCCATCAGAATGCCCTTTCCCCCATTGTGAAATCACAATGCCGTTTCCCCCATTGTTACATCACAGTGCCGTTTTCCCCATTGTGACATCACAATGCCCTTTCCCCCATTGTGACATCACAATGCCCTTTCCCCCATTGTGACATCACAGTGCCTTTTTCCCCATTGTGACATCACAATGCCCTTTTCCCCATTGTGACATCACAATGCCCTTTCCCGTATTGTGACATCACAATGCCGTTTTCCCCATTGTGACATCACAATGCCATTTCCCCATTGTGACATCACAATGCCCTTTCCCACATTGTGACATCACAATGCCCTTTCCCCCATTGTGACATCACAATGCCATTTACCCTATTGTGACATCACAATGCCGTTTACCCCATTGTGACGTCATAATGCCCTTCCCCCATTGTGACATCACAATGCCCTTTCCCCCATTGTGACATCACAATGCCATTTCCCCCATTGTGACATCACAATGCCATTTCCCCCATTATGACATCACAATGCCGTTTTCCCCATTGTGACATCACAATGCCCTTCCCCCCATTGTGACATCACAATGCCTTTTCCCCATTGTGACATCACAATGCACTTTTCCCCATTGTGACATCACAATGCCCTTTCCCCCATTGTGACATCACAATGCCATTTCCCCCATTGTGACATCACAATGCCTTTTCCCCATTGTGACATCACAATGCCCTTTCCCCCATTGTGACATCACAATGCCATTTCCCCCATTGTGACATCACAATGCCGTTTTCCCCATTGTGACATCACAATGCCCTTTCCCCCAGTGTGACATCACAATGCCGTTTTCCCCATTGTGACATCACAATGCCCTTCCCCCCATTGTGACATCACAATGCCTTTTCCCCATTGTGACATCACAATGCCTTTTCCCCATTGTGACATCACAATGCCGTTTTCCCCATTGTGACATCACAATGCCCTTTCCCCCATTGTGACATCACACTGCCATTTCCCCCATTATGACATCACAATGCCGTTTTCACCATTGTGACATTGCAATGCCATTTCCCCTATTGTGACATCACAATGCCATTTTCCCCATTGTGACGTCACAATGCCCTTCCCCCATTGTGACATCACAATGCCTTTTCCCCATTGTGACATCACAATGCACTTTTCCCCATTGTGACATCACAATGCCCTTTCCCCCATTGTGACATCACAATGCCATTTCCCCCATTGTGACATCACAATGCCGTTTTCCCCATTGTGACATCACAATGCCCTTTCCCCCAGTGTGACATCACAATGCCGTTTTCCCCATTGTGACATCACAATGCCCTTCCCCCCATTGTGACATCACAATGCCTTTTCCCCATTGTGACATCACAATGCACTTTTCCCCATTGTGCCATCACAATGCCCCTTCCCCTATAGTGACATCACAATGCCGTTTCCCCCATTGTGACATCACAGTGCCGTTTTCCCCATTGTGACATCACAATGCCCTTTCCCCCATTGTGACATCACAATGCTGTTTTCCCCATTGTGACATCACAATGCCCTTTCCCCCATTGTGACATCACAATGCTGTTTTCCCCATTGTGCCATCACAATGCCCTTTCCCCCATTGTGACATCAGAATGCCGTTTCCCCCATTGTGACATCACAGTGCCATTTTCCCCATTGTGACATCACAATGCCCTTTCCCCCATTGTGACATCACAATGCTGTTTCCCCCATTGTGACATCACAATGCCGTTTTCCCCATTGTGACATCACAATGCAGTTTTCCCCATTGGGACATCACAATGCAGTTTTCCCCATTGTGACATCACAATGCCGTTTTCCCCATTGTGACATCACAATGCCCTTTCCCCCATTGTGACATCACAATGCCGTTTCCCCCATTGTGACATCACAGTGCCGTTTTCCCCATTGTGACATCACAATGCCCTTTCCCCCATTGTGACATCACAATGCTGTTTTCCCCATTGTGACATCACAATGCCCTTTCCCCCATTGTGACATCACAATGCTGTTTTCCCCATTGTGCCATCACAATGCCCTTTCCCCCATTGTGACATCAGAATGCCGTTTCCCCCATTGTGACATCACCGTGCCATTTTCCCCATTGTGACATCACAATGCCCTTTCCCCCATTGTGACATCACAATGCTGTTTCCCCCATTGTGACATCACAATGCCGTTTTCCCCATTGTGACATCACAATGCAGTTTTCCCCATTGTGACATCACAATGCCGTTTTCCCCATTGTGACATCACAATGCCCTTTCCCCCATTGTGACATCACACTGCCATTTCCCCCATTATGACATCACAATGCCGTTTTCACCATTGTGACATCACAATGCCCTTTCCCCCATTGTGACATCAGAATGCCGTTTCCCATATTGTGACATCACAGTGCCGTTTTCCCCATTGTGACATCACAATGCCCTTTCCCCCATTGTGACATCACAATGCTGTTTTCCCCATTGTGACATCACAATGCCCTTTCCCCCATTGTGACATCACAAAGCCGTTTCCTCTATTGTGACATCACAATGCCGTTTTCCCCATTGTGACATCACAATGCCCTTTCCCCCATTGTGACATCACAATGCTGTTTTCCCTATTGTGCCATCACAATGCCCTTTCCCCCATTGTGACATCAGAATGCCGTTTCCCATATTGTGACATCACAGTGCCATTTCCCCCATTGTGACATCACAATGCCCTTTCCCCCATTGTGACATCACAATGCTGTTTCCCCCATTGTGACATCACAATGCCGTTTTCCCCATTGTGACATCACAATGCAGTTTTCCCCATTGTGACATCACAATGCTGTTTTCCCCATTGTGACATCACAATGCCCTTTCCCCCATTGTGACATCACACTGCCATTTCCCCCATTATGACATCACAATGCCGTTTTCACCATTCTGACATTGCAATGCCATTTCCCCTATTGTGACATCACAATGCCATTTTCCCCATTGTGACGTCACAATGCCGTTTCCCCTATTATGACATCACAATGCCCTTTCCCCCACTGTGACATCACAATGCCATTTCCCCATTGTGACATCACAATGCCCTTTCCCACATTATGACATCACAATGCCCTTTCCCCCATTGTGACATCACATTGCCGTTTTCCCCATTGTGCCATCAGAATGCCCTTTCCCCCATTGTGAAATCACAATGCCGTTTCCCCCATTGTTACATCACAGTGCCGTTTTCCCCATTGTGACATCACAATGCCCTTTCCCCCATTGTGACATCACAATGCCCTTTCCCCCATTGTGACATCACAGTGCCTTTTTCCCCATTGTGACATCACAATGCCCTTTTCCCCATTGTGACATCACAATGCCCTTTCCCGTATTGTGACATCACAATGCCGTTTTCCCCATTGTGACATCACAATGCCATTTCCCCATTGTGACATCACAATGCCCTTTCCCACATTGTGACATCACAATGCCCTTTCCCCCATTGTGAAATCACAATGCCGTTTCCCCCATTGTTACATCACAGTGCCGTTTTCCCCATTGTGACATCACAATGCCCTTTCCCCCATTGTGACATCACAATGCCCTTTCCCCCATTGTGACATCACAATGCCATTTCCCCCATTGTGACATCACAATGCCATTTCCCCCATTATGACATCACAATGCCGTTTTCCCCATTGTGACATCACAATGCCCTTCCCCCCATTGTGACATCACAATGCCTTTTCCCCATTGTGACATCACAATGCACTTTTCCCCATTGTGACATCACAATGCCCTTTCCCCCATTGTGACATCACAATGCTGTTTTCCCCATTGTGACATCACAATGCCCTTTCCCCCATTGTGACATCACAAAGCCGTTTCCTCTATTGTGACATCACAATGCCGTTTTCCCCATTGTGACATCACAATGCCCTTTCCCCCATTGTGACATCACAATGCTGTTTTCCCTATTGTGCCATCACAATGCCCTTTCCCCCATTGTGACATCAGAATGCCGTTTCCCATATTGTGACATCACAGTGCCATTTCCCCCATTGTGACATCACAATGCCCTTTCCCCCATTGTGACATCACAATGCTGTTTCCCCCATT
Source organism: Eleutherodactylus coqui (assembly GCF_035609145.1). Lineage (NCBI taxonomy): Eukaryota > Metazoa > Chordata > Amphibia > Anura > Eleutherodactylidae > Eleutherodactylus > Eleutherodactylus coqui. The sequence continues at coordinate 361,098 of NW_027102218.1, read as the reverse complement.
GTGACATCACAATGCCGTTTTCCCCATTGTGACATCACAATGCAGTTTTCCCCATTGTGACATCACAATGCTGTTTTCCCCATTGTGACATCACAATGCCCTTTCCCCCATTGTGACATCACACTGCCATTTCCCCCATTATGACATCACAATGCCGTTTTCACCATTCTGACATTGCAATGCCATTTCCCCTATTGTGACATCACAATGCCATTTTCCCCATTGTGACGTCACAATGCCGTTTCCCCTATTATGACATCACAATGCCCTTTCCCCCACTGTGACATCACAATGCCATTTCCCCATTGTGACATCACAATGCCCTTTCCCACATTATGACATCACAATGCCCTTTCCCCCATTGTGACATCACATTGCCGTTTTCCCCATTGTGCCATCAGAATGCCCTTTCCCCCATTGTGAAATCACAATGCCGTTTCCCCCATTGTTACATCACAGTGCCGTTTTCCCCATTGTGACATCACAATGCCCTTTCCCCCATTGTGACATCACAATGCCCTTTCCCCCATTGTGACATCACAGTGCCTTTTTCCCCATTGTGACATCACAATGCCCTTTTCCCCATTGTGACATCACAATGCCCTTTCCCGTATTGTGACATCACAATGCCGTTTTCCCCATTGTGACATCACAATGCCATTTCCCCATTGTGACATCACAATGCCCTTTCCCACATTGTGACATCACAATGCCCTTTCCCCCATTGTGACATCACAATGCCATTTACCCTATTGTGACATCACAATGCCGTTTACCCCATTGTGACGTCATAATGCCCTTCCCCCATTGTGACATCACAATGCCCTTTCCCCCATTGTGACATCACAATGCCATTTCCCCCATTGTGACATCACAATGCCATTTCCCCCATTATGACATCACAATGCCGTTTTCCCCATTGTGACATCACAATGCCCTTCCCCCCATTGTGACATCACAATGCCTTTTCCCCATTGTGACATCACAATGCACTTTTCCCCATTGTGACATCACAATGCCCTTTCCCCCATTGTGACATCACAATGCCATTTCCCCCATTGTGACATCACAATGCCTTTTCCCCATTGTGACATCACAATGCACTTTTCCCCATTGTGACATCACAATGCCCTTTCCCCCATTGTGACATCACAATGCCATTTCCCCCATTGTGACATCACAATGCCGTTTCCCCCATTGTGACATCACAATGCCCTTTCCCCCAGTGTGACATCACAATGCCGTTTTCCCCATTGTGACATCACAATGCCCTTCCCCCCATTGTGACATCACAATGCCTTTTCCCCATTGTGACATCACAATGCCTTTTCCCCATTGTGACATCACAATGCCGTTTTCCCCATTGTGACATCACAATGCCCTTTCCCCCATTGTGACATCACACTGCCATTTCCCCCATTATGACATCACAATGCCGTTTTCACCATTGTGACATTGCAATGCCATTTCCCCTATTGTGACATCACAATGCCATTTTCCCCATTGTGACGTCACAATGCCCTTCCCCCATTGTGACATCACAATGCCTTTTCCCCATTGTGACATCACAATGCACTTTTCCCCATTGTGACATCACAATGCCCTTTCCCCCATTGTGACATCACAATGCCATTTCCCCCATTGTGACATCACAATGCCGTTTTCCCCATTGTGACATCACAATGCCCTTTCCCCCAGTGTGACATCACAATGCCGTTTTCCCCATTGTGACATCACAATGCCCTTCCCCCCATTGTGACATCACAATGCCTTTTCCCCATTGTGACATCACAATGCACTTTTCCCCATTGTGCCATCACAATGCCCCTTCCCCTATAGTGACATCACAATGCCGTTTCCCCCATTGTGACATCACAGTGCCGTTTTCCCCATTGTGACATCACAATGCCCTTTCCCCCATTGTGACATCACAATGCTGTTTTCCCCATTGTGACATCACAATGCCCTTTCCCCCATTGTGACATCACAATGCTGTTTTCCCATTGTGCCATCACAATGCCCTTTCCCCCATTGTGACATCAGAATGCCGTTTCCCCCATTGTGACATCACAGTGCCATTTTCCCCATTGTGACATCACAATGCCCTTTCCCCCATTGTGACATCACAATGCTGTTTCCCCCATTGTGACATCACAATGCCGTTTTCCCCATTGTGACATCACAATGCAGTTTTCCCCATTGGGACATCACAATGCAGTTTTCCCCATTGTGACATCACAATGCCGTTTTCCCCATTGTGACATCACAATGCCCTTTCCCCCATTGTGACATCACAATGCCGTTTCCCCCATTGTGACATCACAGTGCCGTTTCCCCCATTGTGACATCACAATGCCCTTTCCCCCATTGTGACATCACAATGCTGTTTTCCCCATTGTGACATCACAATGCCCTTTCCCCCATTGTGACATCACAATGCTGTTTTCCCCATTGTGCCATCACAATGCCCTTTCCCCCATTGTGACATCAGAATGCCGTTTCCCCCATTGTGACATCACCGTGCCATTTTCCCCATTGTGACATCACAATGCCCTTTCCCCCATTGTGACATCACAATGCTGTTTCCCCCATTGTGACATCACAATGCCGTTTTCCCCATTGTGACATCACAATGCAGTTTTCCCCATTGTGACATCACAATGCCGTTTTCCCCATTGTGACATCACAATGCCCTTTCCCCCATTGTGACATCACACTGCCATTTCCCCCACTATGACATCACAATGCCGTTTTCACCATTGTGACATCACAATGCCCTTTCCCCCATTGTGACATCACAATGCCGTTTCCCCTATTATGACATCACAATGCCCTTTCCCCCATTGTGACATCACAATGCCATTTCCCCATTATGACATCACAATGCCCTTTCCCACATTATGACATCACAATGCCGTTTCCCCCATTGTGACATCACAATGCAGTTTTCCCCCATTGTGACATTATAATGACCTTTCCCCCATTGTGACATTACAATGCCCTTCCCCCCATTATGACATCACAATGCGCTTTCCCCACTGTTTCATCATAATGCCCTTTCCACCATTGTGACATCCCAATGCTGTTTCCCCTATTGTCACATCACAATGCTGTTTTCCCCATTGTGACATCAAAATGCTGTTTCCCCCATTGTGACATCACAAAGCTGTTTCCCCTATTGTGACATCACAATGCCGTTTTCCCCATTGTGACATCACAATGCCCTTTCCCCAATTGTGACATCACAATGCCCTTTCCCCCATTGTGACATCACATTGCCGTTTTCCCCATTGTGCCATCAGAATGCCCTTTCCCCCATTGTGAAATCACAATGCCGTTTCCCCCATTGTGACATCACAGTGCCGTTTTCCCCATTGTGACATCACAATGCCCTTTCCCCCATTGTGACATCACAATGCCCTTTCCCCCATTGTGACATCACAGTGCCTTTTTCCCCATTGTGACATCACAATGCCCTTTTCCCCATTGTGACATCACAATGCCCTTTCCCGTATTGTGACATCACAATGCCGTTTTCCCCATTGTGACATCACAATGCCATTTCCCCATTGTGACATCACAATGCCCTTTCCCACATTGTGACATCACAATGCCCTTTCCCCCATTGTGACATCACAATGCCATTTACCCTATTGTGACATCACAATGCCGTTTACCCCATTGTGACGTCATAATGCCCTTCCCCCATTGTGACATCACAATGCCCTTTCCCCCATTGTGACATCACAATGCCATTTCCCCCATTGTGACATCACAATGCCATTTTCCCCATTATGACATCACAATGCCGTTTTCCCCATTGTGACATCACAATGCCCTTCCCCCCATTGTGACATCACAATGCCTTTTCCCCATTGTGACATCACAATGCACTTTTCCCCATTGTGACATCACAATGCCCTTTCCCCCATTGTGACATCACAATGCCATTTCCCCCATTGTGACATCACAATGCCGTTTTCCCCATTGTGACATCACAATGCCCTTTCCCCCAGTGTGACATCACAATGCCGTTTTCCCCATTGTGACATCACAATGCCCTTCCCCCCATTGTGACATCACAATGCCTTTTCCCCATTGTGACATCACAATGCACTTTTCCCCATTGTGCCATCACAATGCCCCTTCCCCTATTGTGACATCACAATGCCGTTTCCCCCATTGTGACATCACAGTGCCGTTTTCCCCATTGTGACATCACAATGCCCTTTCCCCCATTGTGACATCACAATGCTGTTTTCACCATTGTGACATTGCAATGCCATTTCCCCTATTGTGACATCACAATGCCATTTTCCCCATTGTGACGTCACAATGCCCTTCCCCCATTGTGACATCACAATGCCTTTTCCCCATTGTGACATCACAATGCACTTTTCCCCATTGTGACATCACAATGCCCTTTCCCCCATTGTGACATCACAATGCCATTTCCCCCATTGTGACATCACAATGCCGTTTTCCCCATTGTGACATCACAATGCCCTTTCCCCCAGTGTGACATCACAATGCCGTTTTCCCCATTGTGACATCACAATGCCCTTCCCCCCATTGTGACATCACAATGCCTTTTCCCCATTGTGACATCACAATGCACTTTTCCCCATTGTGCCATCACAATGCCCCTTCCCCTATAGTGACATCACAATGCCGTTTCCCCCATTGTGACATCACAGTGCCGTTTTCCCCATTGTGACATCACAATGCCCTTTCCCCCATTGTGACATCACAATGCTGTTTTCCCCATTGTGACATCACAATGCCCTTTCCCCCATTGTGACATCACAATGCTGTTTTCCCCATTGTGCCATCACAATGCCCTTTCCCCCATTGTGACATCAGAATGCCGTTTCCCCCATTGTGACATCACAGTGCCATTTTCCCCATTGTGACATCACAATGCCCTTTCCCCCATTGTGACATCACAATGCTGTTTCCCCCATTGTGACATCACAATGCCGTTTTCCCCATTGTGACATCACAATGCAGTTTTCCCCATTGGGACATCACAATGCAGTTTTCCCCATTGTGACATCACAATGCCGTTTTCCCCATTGTGACATCACAATGCCCTTTCCCCCATTGTGACATCACAATGCCGTTTCCCCCATTGTGACATCACAGTGCCGTTTTCCCCATTGTGACATCACAATGCCCTTTCCCCCATTGTGACATCACAATGCTGTTTTCCCCATTGTGACATCACAATGCCCTTTCCCCCATTGTGACATCACAATGCTGTTTTCCCCATTGTGCCATCACAATGCCCTTTCCCCCATTGTGACATCAGAATGCCGTTTCCCCCATTGTGACATCACCGTGCCATTTTCCCCATTGTGACATCACAATGCCCTTTCCCCCATTGTGACATCACAATGCTGTTTCCCCCATTGTGACATCACAATGCCGTTTTCCCCATTGTGACATCACAATGCAGTTTTCCCCATTGTGACATCACAATGCCGTTTTCCCCATTGTGACATCACAATGCCCTTTCCCCCATTGTGACATCACACTGCCATTTCCCCCACTATGACATCACAATGCCGTTTTCACCATTGTGACATCACAATGCCCTTTCCCCCATTGTGACATCACAATGCCGTTTCCCCTATTATGACATCACAATGCCCTTTCCCCCATTGTGACATCACAATGCCATTTCCCCATTATGACATCACAATGCCCTTTCCCACATTATGACATCACAATGCCGTTTCCCCCATTGTGACATCACAATGCAGTTTTCCCCCATTGTGACATTATAATGACCTTTCCCCCATTGTGACATTACAATGCCCTTCCCCCCATTATGACATCACAATGCGCTTTCCCCACTGTTTCATCATAATGCCCTTTCCACCATTGTGACATCCCAATGCTGTTTCCCCTATTGTCACATCACAATGCTGTTTTCCCCATTGTGACATCAAAATGCTGTTTCCCCCATTGTGACATCACAAAGCTGTTTCCCCTATTGTGACATCACAATGCCGTTTTCCCCATTGTGACATCACAATGCCCTTTCCCCAATTGTGACATCACAATGCCCTTTCCCCCATTGTGACATCACATTGCCGTTTTCCCCATTGTGCCATCAGAATGCCCTTTCCCCCATTGTGAAATCACAATGCCGTTTCCCCCATTGTGACATCACAGTGCCGTTTTCCCCATTGTGACATCACAATGCCCTTTCCCCCATTGTGACATCACAATGCCCTTTCCCCCATTGTGACATCACAGTGCCTTTTTCCCCATTGTGACATCACAATGCCCTTTTCCCCATTGTGACATCACAATGCCCTTTCCCGTATTGTGACATCACAATGCCGTTTTCCCCATTGTGACATCACAATGCCATTTCCCCATTGTGACATCACAATGCCCTTTCCCACATTGTGACATCACAATGCCCTTTCCCCCATTGTGACATCACAATGCCATTTACCCTATTGTGACATCACAATGCCGTTTACCCCATTGTGACGTCATAATGCCCTTCCCCCATTGTGACATCACAATGCCCTTTCCCCCATTGTGACATCACAATGCCATTTCCCCCATTGTGACATCACAATGCCATTTTCCCCATTATGACATCACAATGCCGTTTTCCCCATTGTGACATCACAATGCCCTTCCCCCCATTGTGACATCACAATGCCTTTTCCCCATTGTGACATCACAATGCACTTTTCCCCATTGTGACATCACAATGCCCTTTCCCCCATTGTGACATCACAATGCCATTTCCCCCATTGTGACATCACAATGCCGTTTTCCCCATTGTGACATCACAATGCCCTTTCCCCCAGTGTGACATCACAATGCCGTTTTCCCCATTGTGACATCACAATGCCCTTCCCCCCATTGTGACATCACAATGCCTTTTCCCCATTGTGACATCACAATGCACTTTTCCCCATTGTGCCATCACAATGCCCCTTCCCCTATTGTGACATCACAATGCCGTTTCCCCCATTGTGACATCACAGTGCCGTTTTCCCCATTGTGACATCACAATGCCCTTTCCCCCATTGTGACATCACAATGCTGTTTTCCGCATTGTGACATCACAATGCAATTTCCCCCATTGTGACATCACAAAGCCGTTTCCTCTATTGTGACATCACAATGCCGTTTTCCCCATTGTGACATCACAATGCCCTTTCCCCCATTGTGACATCACAATGCTGTTTTCCCCATTGTGCCATCACAATGCCCTTTCCCCCATTGTGACATCACAATGCCGTTTTCCCCATTGTGACATCACAATGCCCTTTCCCCCAGTGTGACATCACAATGCCGTTTTCCCCATTGTGACATCACAATGCCCTTCCCCCCATTGTGACATCACAATGCCTTTTCCCCATTGTGACATCACAATGCACTTTTCCCCATTGTGCCATCACAATGCCCCTTCCCCTATTGTGACATCACAATGCCGTTTCCCCCATTGTGACATCACAGTGCCGTTTTCCCCATTGTGACATCACAATGCCCTTTCCCCCATTGTGACATCACAATGCTGTTTTCCGCATTGTGACATCACAATGCAATTTCCCCCATTGTGACATCACAAAGCCGTTTCCTCTATTGTGACATCACAATGCCGTTTTCCCCATTGTGACATCACAATGCCCTTTCCCCCATTGTGACATCACAATGCTGTTTTCCCCATTGTGCCATCACAATGCCCTTTCCCCCATTGTGACATCAGAATGCCGTTTCCCCCATTGTGACATCACAGTGCCATTTTCCCCATTGTGACATCACAATGCCCTTTTCCCCATTGTGACATCACAATGCCCTTTCCCGTATTGTGACATCACAATGCCGTTTTCCCCATTGTGACATCACAATGCCATTTCCCCATTGTGACATCACAATGCCCTTTCCCACATTGTGACATCACAATGCCCTTTCCCCCATTGTGACATCACAATGCCATTTACCCTATTGTGACATCACAATGCCGTTTACCCCATTGTGACGTCATAATGCCCTTCCCCCATTGTGACATCACAATGCCCTTTCCCCCATTGTGACATCACAATGCCATTTCCCCCATTGTGACATCACAATGCCATTTTCCCCATTATGACATCACAATGCCGTTTTCCCCATTGTGACATCACAATGCCCTTCCCCCCATTGTGACATCACAATGCCTTTTCCCCATTGTGACATCACAATGCACTTTTCCCCATTGTGACATCACAATGCCCTTTCCCCCATTGTGACATCACAATGCCATTTCCCCCATTGTGATATCACAATGCCGTTTTCCCCATTGTGACATCACAATGCCCTTTCCCCCAGTGTGACATCACAATGCTGTTTTCCCCATTGTGCCATCACAATGCCCTTTCCCCCAGTGTGACATCACAATGCCGTTTCCCCCATTGTGACATCACAGTGCCATTTTCCCCATTGTGACATCACAATGCCCTTTCCCCCATTGTGACATCACAATGCTGTTTCCCCCATTGTGACATCACAATGCCGTTTTCCCCATTGTGACATCACAATGCAGTTTTCCCCATTGTGACATCACAATGCCGTTTTCCCCATTGTGACATCACAATGCCCTTTCCCCCATTGTGACATCACACTGCCATTTCCCCCATTATGACATCACAATGCCGTTTTCACCATTGTGACATCACAATGCCATTTCCCCCATTGTGACATCACAATGCCATTTCCCCCATTATGACATCACAATGCCGTTTTCCCCATTGTGACATCACAATGCCCTTCCCCCCATTGTGACATCACAATGCCTTTTCCCCATTGTGACATCACAATGCACTTTTCCCCATTGTGACATCACAATGCCCTTTCCCCCATTGTGACATCACAATGCCATTTCCCCCATTGTGACATCACAATGCCGTTTTCCCCATTGTGACATCACAATGCCCTTTCCCCCAGTGTGACATCACAATGCCGTTTTCCCCATTGTGACATCACAATGCCCTTCCCCCCATTGTGACATCACAATGCCTTTTCCCCATTGTGACATCACAATGCACTTTTCCCCATTGTGCCATCACAATGCCCCTTCCCCTATAGTGACATCACAATGCCGTTTCCCCCATTGTGACATCACAGTGCCGTTTTCCCGATTGTGACATCACAATGCCCTTTCCCCCATTGTGACATCACAATGCTGTTTTCCCCATTGTGACATCACAATGCCCTTTCCCCCATTGTGACATCACAAAGCCGTTTCCTCTATTGTGACATCACAATGCCGTTTTCACCATTGTGACATCACAATGCCCTTTCCCCCATTGTGACATCACAATGCTGTTTTCCCCATTGTGCCATCACAATGCCCTTTCCCCCATTGTGACATCAGAATGCCGTTTCCCCCATTGTGACATCACAGTGCCATTTTCCCCATTGTGACATCACAATGCCCTTTCCCCCATTGTGACATCACAATGCTGTTTCCCCCATTGTGACATCACAATGCCGTTTTCCCCATTGTGACATCACAATGCAGTTTTCCCCATTGTGACATCACAATGCCGTTTTCCCCATTGTGACATCACAATGCCCTTTCCCCCATTGTGACATCACACTGCCATTTCCCCCATTATGACATCACAATGCCGTTTTCACCATTGTGACATTGCAATGCCATTTCCCCTATTGTGACATCACAATGCCATTTTCCCCATTGTGACGTCACAATGCCCTTCCCCCATTGTGACATCACAATGCCCTTTCCCCTATTGTGACATCACAATGCCGTTTCCCCTATTATGACATCACAATGCCCTTTCCCCCATTGTGACATCACAATGCCATTTCCCCATTGTGACATCACAATGCCCTTTCCCACATTATTACATCACAATGCCGTTTCCCCCATTGTGACATCACAATGCAGTTTTCCCCCATTGTGACATCATAATGGCCTTTCCCCCATTGTGACATTACAATGCCCTTCCCCCCATTATGACATCACAATGCCCTTTCCCCAATGTTTCCTCATAATGCCCTTTCCACCATTGTGACATCCCAATGCTGTTTCCCCCATTGTGACATCACAATGCTGTTTTCCCCATTGTGACATCAAAATGTCCTTTCCCCCATTGTGACATCACAAAGCTGTTTCCCCTATTGTGACATCACAATGCCGTTTTCCCCATTGTGACATCACAATGCCCTTTCCCCAATTGTGACATCACAATGCCCTTTCCCCCATTGTGACATCACATTGCCGTTTTCCCCATTGTGCCATCAGAATGCCCTTTCCCCCATTGTGAAATCACAATGCTGTTTCCCCCATTGTGACATCACAGTGCCGTTTTCCCCTATTGTGACATCACAATGCCCTTTCCCCCATTGTGACATCACAATGCCCTTTCCCCCATTGTGACATCACAGTGCCTTTTTCCACATTGTGACATCACAATGCCCTTTTCCCCATTGTGACATCACAATGCCCTTTCCCGTATTGTGACATCACAATGCCGTTTTCCCCATTGTGACATCACAATGCCATTTCCCCATTGTGACATCACAATGCCCTTTCCCACATTGTGACATCACAATGCCCTTTCCCCATTGTGACATCACAATGCCATTTACCCTATTGTGACATCACAATGCCGTTTACCCCATTGTGACGTCATAATGCCCTTCCCCCATTGTGACATCACAATGCCCTTTCCCCCATTGTGACATCACAATGCCATTTCCCCCATTGTGACATCACAATGCCATTTCCCCCATTATGACATCACAATGCCGTTTTCCCCATTGTGAAATCACAATGCCCTTCCCCCCATTGTGACATCACAATGCCTTTTCCCCATTGTGACATCACAATGCACTTTTCCCCATTGTGACATCACAATGCCCTCTCCCCCATTGTGACATCACAATGCCATTTCCCCCATTGTGACATCACAATGCCGTTTTCCCCATTGTGACATCACAATGCCCTTTCCCCCAGTGTGACATCACAATGCCGTTTTCCCCATTGTGACATCACAATGCCCTCCCCCCCCTTGTGACATCACAATGCCTTTTCCCCATTGTGACATCACAATGCACTTTTCCCCATTGTGCCATCACTATGCCCCTTCCCCTATTGTGACATCACAATGCCGTTTCCCCCATTGTGACATCACAATGCTGTTTTCCCCATTGTGACATCACAATGCCCTTTCCCCCATTGTGACATCACAAAGCCGTTTCCTCTATTGTGACATCACAATGCCGTTTTCCCCATTGTGACATCACAATGCCCTTTCCCCCATTGTGACATCACAATGCTGTTTTCCCTATTGTGCCATCACAATGCCCTTTCCCCCATTGTGACATCAGTATGCCGTTTCCCATATTGTGACATCACAGTGCCGTTTTCCCCATTGTGACATCACAATGCCCTTTCCCCCATTGTGACATCACAATGCTGTTTTCCCCATTGTGACATCACAATGCCCTTTCCCCCATTGTGACATCACAAAGCCGTTTCCTCTATTGTGACATCACAATGCCGTTTTCCCCATTGTGACATCACAATGCCCTTTCCCCCATTGTGACATCACAATGCTGTTTTCCCTATTGTGCCATCACAATGCCCTTTCCCCCATTGTGACATCAGAATGCCGTTTCCCATATTGTGACATCACAGTGCCATTTTCCCCATTGTGACATCACAATGCCCTTTCCCCCATTGTGACATCACAATGCTGTTTCCCCCATTGTGACATCACAATGCCGTTTTCCCCATTGTGACATCACAATGCAGTTTTCCCCATTGTGACATCACAATGCTGTTTTCCCCATTGTGACATCACAATGCCCTTTCCCCCATTGTGACATCACACTGCCATTTCCCCCATTATGACATCACAATGCCGTTTTCACCATTGTGACATTGCAATGCCATTTCCCCTATTGTGACATCACAATGCCATTTTCCCCATTGTGACGTCACAATGCCCTTCCCCCATTGTGACATCACAATGCCCTTTCCCCCATTGTGACATCACAATGCCGTTTCCCCTATTATGACATCACAATGCCCTTTCCCCCACTGTGACATCACAATGCCATTTCCCCATTTTGTGACATCACAATGCCCTTTCCCACATTATGACATCACAATGCCCTTTCCCCCATTGTGACATCACAATGCAGTTTTCCCCCATTGTGACATCATAATGGCCTTTCCCCCATTGTGACATTACAATGCCCTTCCCCCCATTATGACATCACAATGCCCATTCCCCACTGTTTCATCATAATGCCCTTTCCACCATTGTGACATCACAATGCTGTTTCCCCTATTGTCACATCACAATGCTGTTTTCCCCATTGTGACATCAAAATGCCCTTTCCCCCATTGTGACATCACAAAGCTGTTTCCCCTATTGTGACATCACAATGCCGTTTTCCCCATTGTGACATCACAATGCCCTTTCCCCAATTGTGACATCACAATGCCCTTTCCCCCATTGTGACATCACATTGCCGTTTTCCCCATTGTGCCATCAGAATGCCCTTTCCCCCATTGTGAAATCACAATGCCGTTTCCCCCATTGTTACATCACAGTGCCGTTTTCCCCATTGTGACATCACAATGCCCTTTCCCCCATTGTGACATCACAATGCCCTTTCCCCCATTGTGACATCACAGTGCCTTTTTCCCCATTGTGACATCACAATGCCCTTTTCCCCATTGTGACATCACAATGCCCTTTCCCGTATTGTGACATCACAATGCCGTTTTCCCCATTGTGACATCACAATGCCATTTCCCCATTGTGACATCACAATGCCCTTTCCCACATTGTGACATCACAATGCCCTTTCCCCCATTGTGACATCACAATGCCATTTACCCTATTGTGACATCACAATGCCGTTTACCCCATTGTGACGTCATAATGCCCTTCCCCCATTGTGACATCACAATGCCCTTTCCCCCATTGTGACATCACAATGCCATTTCCCCCATTGTGACATCACAATGCCATTTCCCCCATTATGACATCACAATGCCGTTTTCCCCATTGTGACATCACAATGCCCTTCCCCCCATTGTGACATCACAATGCCTTTTCCCCATTGTGACATCACAATGCACTTTTCCCCATTGTGACATCACAATGCCCTTTCCCCCATTGTGACATCACAATGCCATTTCCCCCATTGTGACATCACAATGCCTTTTCCCCATTGTGACATCACAATGCACTTTTCCCCATTGTGACATCACAATGCCCTTTCCCCCATTGTGACATCACAATGCCATTTCCCCCGATGTGACATCACAATGCCGTTTTCCCCATTGTGACATCACAATGCCCTTTCCCCCAGTGTGACATCACAATGCCGTTTTCCCCATTGTGACATCACAATGCCCTTCCCCCCATTGTGACATCACAATGCCTTTTCCCCATTGTGACATCACAATGCCTTTTCCCCATTGTGACATCACAATGCCGTTTTCCCCATTGTGACATCACAATGCCCTTTCCCCCATTGTGACATCACACTGCCATTTCCCCCATTATGACATCACAATGCCGTTTTCACCATTGTGACATTGCAATGCCATTTCCCCTATTGTGACATCACAATGCCATTTTCCCCATTGTGACGTCACAATGCCCTTCCCCCATTGTGACATCACAATGCCTTTTCCCCATTGTGACATCACAATGCACTTTTCCCCATTGTGACATCACAATGCCCTTTCCCCCATTGTGACATCACAATGCCATTTCCCCCATTGTGACATCACAATGCCGTTTTCCCCATTGTGACATCACAATGCCCTTTCCCCCAGTGTGACATCACAATGCCGTTTTCCCCATTGTGACATCACAATGCCTTTTCCCCATTGTGACATCACAATGCACTTTTCCCCATTGTGCCATCACAATGCCCCTTCCCCTATAGTGACATCACAATGCCGTTTCCCCCATTGTGACATCACAGTGCCGTTTTCCCCATTGTGACATCACAATGCCCTTTCCCCCATTGTGACATCACAATGCTGTTTTCCCCATTGTGACATCACAATGCCCTTTCCCCCATTGTGACATCACAATGCTGTTTTCCCCATTGTGCCATCACAATGCCCTTTCCCCCATTGTGACATCAGAATGCCGTTTCCCCCATTGTGACATCACAGTGCCATTTTCCCCATTGTGACATCACAATGCCCTTTCCCCCATTGTGACATCACAATGCTGTTTCCCCCATTGTGACATCACAATGCCGTTTTCCCCATTGTGACATCACAATGCAGTTTTCCCCATTGTGAGATCACAATGCAGTTTTCCCCATTGTGACATCACAATGCCGTTTTCCCCATTGTGACATCACAATGCCCTTTCCCCCATTGTGACATCACAATGCCGTTTCCCCCATTGTGACATCACAGTGCCGTTTTCCCCATTGTGACATCACAATGCCCTTTCCCCCATTGTGACATCACAATGCTGTTTTCCCCATTGTGACATCACAATGCCCTTTCCCCCATTGTGACATCACAATGCTGTTTTCCCCATTGTGCCATCACAATGCCCTTTCCCCCATTGTGACATCACAATGCCTTTTCCCCATTGTGACATCACAATGCACTTTTCCCCATTGTGCCATCACAATGCCCCTTCCCCTATTGTGACATCACAATGCCGTTTCCCCCATTGTGACATCACAATGCCGTTTCCCCCATTGTGACATCACAGTGCCGTTTTCCCCATTGTGACATCACAATGCCCTTTCCCCCATTGTGACATCACAATGCTGTTTTCCGCATTGTGACATCACAATGCAATTTCCCCCATTGTGACATCACAAAGCCGTTTCCTCTATTGTGACATCACAATGCCGTTTTCCCCATTGTGACATCACAATGCCCTTTCCCCCATTGTGACATCACAATGCTGTTTTCCCCATTGTGCCATCACAATGCCCTTTCCCCCATTGTGACATCAGAATGCCGTTTCCCCCATTGTGACATCACAGTGCCATTTTCCCCATTGTGACATCACAATGCCCTTTTCCCCATTGTGACATCACAATGCCCTTTCCCGTATTGTGACATCACAATGCCGTTTTCCCCATTGTGACATCACAATGCCATTTCCCCATTGTGACATCACAATGCCCTTTCCCACATTGTGACATCACAATGCCCTTTCCCCCATTGTGACATCACAATGCCATTTACCCTATTGTGACATCACAATGCCGTTTACCCCATTGTGACGTCATAATGCCCTTCCCCCATTGTGACATCACAATGCCCTTTCCCCCATTGTGACATCACAATGCCATTTCCCCCATTGTGACATCACAATGCCATTTTCCCCATTATGACATCACAATGCCGTTTTCCCCATTGTGACATCACAATGCCCTTCCCCCCATTGTGTCATCACAATGCCTTTTCCCCATTGTGACATCACAATGCACTTTTCCCCATTGTGACATCACAATGCCCTTTCCCCCATTGTGACATCACAATGCCATTTCCCCCATTGTGATATCACAATGCCGTTTTCCCCATTGTGACATCACAATGCCCTTTCCCCCAGTGTGACATCACAATGCCGTTTTCCCCATTGTGACATCACAATGCCCTTCCCCCCATTGTGACATCACAATGCCTTTTCCCCATTGTGACATCACAATGCACTTTTCCCCATTGTGCCATCACAATGCCCCTTCCCCTATTGTGACATCACAATGCCGTTTCCCCCATTGTGACTTCACAGTGCCGTTTTCCCCATTGTGACATCACAATGCCCTTTCTCCCATTGTGACATCACAATGCTGTTTTCCGCATTGTGACATCACAATGCAATTTCCCCCATTGTGACATCACAAAGCCGTTTCCTCTATTGTGACATCACAATGCCGTTTTCCCCATTGTGACATCACAATGCCCTTTCCCCCATTGTGACATCACAATGCTGTTTTCCCCATTGTGCCATCACAATGCCCTTTCCCCCATTGTGACATCAGAATGCCGTTTCCCCCATTGGGACATCACAGTGCCATTTTCCCCATTGTGACATCACAATGCCCTTTCCCCCATTGTGACATCACAATGCAGTTTTCCCCATTGTGACATCACAATGCCGTTTTCCCCATTGTGACATCACAATGCCCTTTCCCCCATTGTGACATCACACTGCCATTTCCCCCATTATGACATCACAATGCCGTTTTCACCATTGTGACATTGCAATGCCATTTCCCCTATTGTGACATCACAATGCCATTTTCCCCATTGTGACGTCACAATGCCCTTCCCCCATTGTGACATCACAATGCCCTTTCCCCCATTGTGACATCACAATGCCATTTCCCCCATTGTGACATCACAATGCCCTTTCCCCCATTGTGACATCACAATGCCATTTCCCCCATTGTGACATCACAATGCAGTTTTCCCCCATTGTGACATCATAATGGCCTTTCCCCCATTGTGACATCACAATGCCATTTCCCCCATTGTGACATCACAATGCCGTTTTCCCCATTGTGACATCACAATGCCCTTTCCCCCAGTGTGACATCACAATGCCGTTTTCCCCATTGTGACATCACAATGCCCTTCCCCCCATTGTGACATCACCATGCCTTTTCCCCATTGTGACATCACAATGCACTTTTCCCCATTGTGCCATCACAATGCCCCTTCCCCTATTGTGACATCACAATGCCGTTTCCCCCATTGTGACTTCACAGTGCCGTTTTCCCCATTGTGACATCACAATGCCCTTTCCCCCATTGTGACATCACAATGCTGTTTTCCGCATTGTGACATCACAATGCAATTTCCCCCATTGTGACATCACAAAGCCGTTTCCTCTATTGTGACATCACAATGCCGTTTTCCCCATTGTGACATCACAATGCCCTTTCCCCCATTGTGACATCACAATGCTGCTTTCCCCATTGTGCCATCACAATGCCCTTTCCCCCATTGTGACATCAGAATGCCGTTTCCCCCATTGTGACATCACAGTGCCATTTTCCCCATTGTGACATCACAATGCCCTTTCCCCCATTGTGACATCACAATGCAGTTTTCCCCATTGTGACATCACAATGCCGTTTTCCCCATTGTGACATCACAATGCCCTTTCCCCCATTGTGACATCACACTGCCATTTCCCCCATTATGACATCACAATGCCGTTTTCACCATTGTGACATTGCAATGCCATTTCCCCTATTGTGACATCACAATGCCATTTTCCCCATTGTGACGTCACAATGCCCTTCCCCCATTGTGACATCACAATGCCCTTTCCCCCATTGTGACATCACAATGCCGTTTCCCCTATTATGACATCACAATGCCCTTTCCCCCATTGTGACATCACAATGCCATTTCCCCATTGTGACATCACAATGCCCTTTCCCACATTATGACATCACAATGCCCTTTTCCCCATTGTGACATCACAATGCAGTTTTCCTCCATTGTGACATCATAATGGCCTTTCCCCCATTGTGAAATTACAATGCCCTTCCCCCCATTATGACATCACAATGCCCTTTCCCCCATTGTGACATCACAATGCGATTTCCCCCATTGTGACCTCACAATGCCCTTTCCCCCATTGTGATATCACAATGCCGTTTTCCCCATTGTGACATCACAATGCCCTTTTCCCCATTGTGACATCACAATGCCATTTCCCCCATTGTGACATCACAATGCCCTTTCCCCCATTGTGACATCACAATGCCATTTCCCCCATTGTGACATCACAATGCTGTTTTCCGCATTGTGACATCACAATGCCCTTTCTCCATTGTGACATCACAATGCCCTTTCCCCCATTGTGACATCACAATGCCATTTCCCCAATTATGACATCACAATGCCGTTTTCCCATTGTGACATCACAATGCCCTTCCCCCCATTGTGATATCACAATGCCCTTTCCCCCATTGTGACATCACAATGCCGTTTTCCCCATTGTGACATCACAATGCCCTTTCCCCCATTGTGACATCACAATGCCCTTTCCCCCATTATGACATCACAATGCCCTTCCCCCATTGTGACATCACAATGCCCTTTCCCCCATTGTGACATCACAATGCCGTTTTCCCCATTGTGCCATCACAATGCCATTTCCCCTATTGTGACATCACAATGCCGTTTTCCCCATTGTGCCATCACAATGCCCCTTCCCCCATTGTGACATCACAATGCCCTTTCCCCCATTGTGACATCACAATGCCATTTCCCCCATTGTGACATCACAATGCCGTTTCCCCTATTGTGACATCACTATGCCGTTTTCCTCATTGTGACATCACAATGCCATTTCCCCATTGTGACATCACAATGCCCTTTCCCACATTGTGACATCACAATGCCCTTTCCGCCATTGTGACATCACAATGCCATTTCCCCTTTTGTGACATCACAATGCCGTTTTCCCCATTGTGCCATCACAATGCCCCTTCCCCCATTGTGACATCACAATGCCGTTTCCCCCATTGTGACATCACACTGCCGTTTTCCCCAGTGTGACATCACAATGCCCTTTCCCCCATTGTGACATCACAATGCTGTTTTCCCCATTGTGACATCACAATGCCCTTTCCCCCATTGTGACATTACAAAGCCGTTTCCCCTATTGTGACATCACAATGCCGTTTACCCGATTGTGACATCACAATGCCCTTTCCCCCATTGTGACATCACAATGCCCTTTCCCCCATTGTGACGTTACAATGCCGTTTTCCCCATTGTGCCATCGCAATGCCCTTTCCCCCATTGTGACATCACAATGCTGTTTCCCCTATTGTGACATCACAGTGCCGTTTTCCCCATTGTGACATCACAATGCCCTTTCCCCCATTGTGACATCACAATGCCGTTTCCCCCATTTGTGACATCACAATGCCGTTTTCCCCATTGTGACATCACAATGCAGTTTTCCCCATTGTGACATCACAATGCTGTTTTCCCCATTGTGACATCACAATGCCCTTTCCCCCATTGTGACATCACACTGCCATTTACCCCATTGTGACATCACAATACCGTTTTCCCCATTGTGACATCACAATGCCCTTTCCCCCATTGTGACATCATAATGCCCTTTCCCCCATTGTGACATCACAATGCTGTTTTCCCCATTGTGACATCACAATGCCCTTTTCCCCATTGTTACATCACAATGCCATTTCCCCCATTGTGACATCACAATGCCCTTTCCCCCATTGTGACATCACCATGCCGTTTTCCCCATTGTGACATCACAATGCCCTTTCCCCCATTGTGACATCACAATGCTGTTTCCCCTATTGTGACATCACAATGCCCTTTCCCCCATTGTGATATCACAATGCCATTTCCCCATTGTGAGATCACAATGCCCTTTCCCACATTATGACATCACAATGCCCTTTCCCCCATTGTGACATCACAATGCAGTTTCCCTCCATTGTGACATCACAATCGCCTTTCCCCCATTGTGACATCACAATGCCCTTTCTCCCATTGTGACATCACAATGCGACTTGCCCCATTGTGACATCACAATGCCATTTCCCCCATTATGACATCACAATGCCGTTTTCCCCATTGTGACATCACAATGCCCTTCCCCCCATTGTGACATCACAATGCCTTTTCCCCATTGTGACATCACAATGCCATTTCCCCCATTATGACATCACAATGCCGTTTTCCCCATTGTGACATCACAATGCCCTTCCCCCCATTGTGACATCACAATGCCTTTTCCCCATTGTGACATCACAATGCACTTTTCCCCATTGTGACATCACAATGCCCTTTCCCCCATTGTGACATCACAATGCCATTTCCCCCATTGTGACATCACAATGCCGTTTTCCCCATTGTGACATCACAATGCCCTTTCCCCCAGTGTGATATCACAATGCCGTTTTCCCAATTGTGACATCACAATGCCCTTCCCCCCATTGTGACATCACAATGCCTTTTCCCCATTGTGACATCACAATGCACTTTTCCCCATTGTGCCATCACAATGCCCCTTCCCCTATTGTGACATCACAATGCCGTTTCCCCCATTGTGACATCACAGTGCCGTTTTCCCCATTGTGACATCACAATGCCCTTTCCCCCATTGTGACATCACAATGCTGTTTTCCCCATTGTGACATCACAATGCCCTTTCCCCCATTGTGACATCACAAAGCCGATTCCTCTATTGTGACATCACAATGCCGTTTTCCCCATTGTGACATCACAATGCCCTTTCCCCCATTGTGACATCACAATGCTGTTTCCCCCATTGTGACATCACAATGCCGTTTTCCCCATTGTGACATCACAATGCAGTTTTCCCCATTGTGACATCACAATGCCGTTTTCCCCATTGTGACATCACAATGCCCTTTCCCCCATTGTGACATCACACTGCCATTTCCCCCATTATGACATCACAATGCCGTTTTCACCATTGTGACATTGCAATGCCATTTCCCCTATTGTGACATCACAATGCCATTTTCCCCATTGTGACGTCACAATGCCCTTCCCCCATTGTGACATCACAATGCCCTTTCCCCCATTGTGACATCACAATGCCGTTTCCCCTATTATGACATCACAATGCCCTTTCCCCCATTGTGACATCACAATGCCATTTCCCCATTGTGACATCACAGTGCCCTTTCCCACATTATGACATCACAATGCCCTTTCCCCCATTGTGACATCACAATGCAGTTTTCCCCCATTGTGACATCATAATGCCCTTTCCCCCATTGTGACATCACAATGCCCTTCCCCCCATTATGACATCACAATGCCCTTTCCCCCATTGTGACATCACAATGCGATTTCCCCCATTGTGACATCACAATGCCCTTTCCCCCATTATGACATCACAGTGCCCTTTCCCCCATTGTGACATCACAATGCCCTTTCCCCCATTGTGACATCACAATGCCTTTTCCCCATTGTGACATCACAATGCACTTTTCCCCATTGTGACATCACAATGCCCTTTCCCCCATTGTGACATCACAATGCCATTTCCCCCATTGTGACATCACAATGCCGTTTTCCCCATTGTGACATCACAATGCCCTTTCCCCCAGTGTGACATCACAATGCCGTTTTCCCCATTGTGACATCACAATGCCCTTCCCCCCATTGTGACATCACAATGCCTTTTCCCCATTGTGACATCACAATGCACTTTTCCCCATTGTGCCATCACAATGCCCCTTCCCCTATTGTGACATCACAATGCCGTTTCCCGCATTGTGACATCACAGTGCCGTTTTCCCCATTGTGACATCACAATGCCCTTTCCCCCATTGTGAAATCACAATGCTGTTTTCCCCATTGTGACATCACAATGCCCTTTCCCCCATTGTGACATCACAAAGCCGTTTCCTCTATTGTGACATCACAATGCCGTTTTCCCCATTGTGACATCACAATGCCCTTTCCCCCATTGTGACATCACAATGCTGTTTTCCCCATTGTGCCATCACAATGCCTTTTCCCCCATTGTGACATCAGAATGCCGTTTCCCCCATTGTGACATCACAGTGCCATTTTCCCCATTGTGACATCACAATGCCCTTTCCCCCATTGTGACATCACAATGCTGTTTCCCCCATTGTGACATCACAATGCCGTTTTCCCCATTGTGACATCACAATGCAGTTTTCCCCATTGTGACATCACAATGCCGTTTTCCCCATTGTGACATCACAATGCCCTTTCCCCCATTGTGACATCACACTGCCATTTCCCCCATTATGACATCACAATGCCGTTTTCACCATTGTGACATTGCAATGCCATTTCCCCCATTGTGACATCACAATGCCATTTCCCCATTGTGACATCACAATGCCCTTTCCCACATTATGACATCACAATGCCCTTTCCCCCATTGTGACATCACAATGCAGTTTTCCCCCATTGTGACATCATAATGGCCTTTCCCCCATTGTGACATTACAATGCCCTTCCCCCCATTATGACATCACAATGCCCTTTCCCCCATTGTGACATCACAATGCGATTTCCCCCATTGTGACATCACAATGCCCTTTCACCCATTGTGATATCACAATGCCGTTTTCCCCATTGTGACATCACAATGCCCTTTTCCCCATTGTGACATCACAATGCCATTTCCCCCATTGTGACATCACAATGCCCTTTCCCCTATTGTGACATCACAATGCCATTTCCCCCATTGTGACATCACAATGCTGTTTTCCCCATTGTGACATCACAATGCCCTTTCTCCATTGTGACATCACAATGCCCTTTCCCCCATTGTGACATCACAATGCCATTTCCCCAATTATGACATCACAATGCCGTTTTCCAATTGTGACATCACAATGCCCTTCCCCCCATTGTGA
The DNA here is from genome assembly GCF_035609145.1 of Eleutherodactylus coqui. Lineage (NCBI taxonomy): Eukaryota > Metazoa > Chordata > Amphibia > Anura > Eleutherodactylidae > Eleutherodactylus > Eleutherodactylus coqui. The sequence goes on along the minus strand of NW_027102218.1, from coordinate 338,673 downwards.
TATCACAATGCCCTTTCCCCCATTGTGACATCACAATGACGTTTCCCCTATTGTGACATCACAATGCCGTTTTCCCCATTGTGACATCACAATGCCCTTTCCCCCATTGTGACATCACAATGCCCTTTCCCCCATTATGACATCACAATGCCCTTCCCCCATTGTGACATCACAATGCCCTTTCCCCCATTGTGACATTACAATGCCGTTTTCCCCATTGTGACATCACAATGCCATTTCCCCATTGTGACATCGCAATGCCCTTTCCCACATTGTGACATCACAATGCCCTTTCCGCCATTGTGACATCACAATGCCATTTCCCCTATTGTGACATCACAATGCCGTTTTCCCCATTGTGCCATCACAATGCCCCTTCCCCCATTGTGACATCACAATGCCGTTTCCCCCATTGTGACATCACACTGCCGTTTTCCCCAGTGTGACATCACAATGCCCTTTCCCCCATTGTGACATCACAATGCTGTTTTCCCCATTGTGACATCACAATGCCCTTTCTCCATTGTGACATCACAATGCTGTTTTCCCCATTGTGACATCACAAAGCCGTTTCCCCTATTGTGACATCACAATGCCGTTTACCCCATTGTGACATCACAATGCCCTTTCCCCCATTGTGACATCACAATGCCCTTTCCCCCATTGTGACATTACAATGCCGTTTTCCCCATTGTGCCATCACAATGCCATTTCCCCCATTGTGACATCACAATGCTGTTTCCCCTATTGTGACATCACAGCGCCGTTTTCCCCATTGTGACATCACAATGCCCTTTCCCCCATTGTGAAATCACAATGCCGTTTCCCCCATTTGTGACATCACAATGCCGTTTTCCCCATTGTGACATCACAATGCAGTTTTCCCCATTGTGACATCACAATGCCCTTTCCCCCATTGTGACATCACACTGCCATTTCCCCCATTATGACATCACAATGCCGTTTTCCCCATTGTGACATCACAATGCCCTTTCCCCCATTGTGAAATCACAATGCCGTTTCCCCCATTTGTGACATCACAATGCCATTTCCCCCATTGTGACATCACAATACCGTTTTCCCCATTGTGACATCACAATGCCCTTTCCCCCATTGTGACATCATAATGCCCTTTCCCCCATTGTGACATCACAATGCTGTTTTCCCCATTGTGACATCACAATGCCCTTTTCCCCATTGTTACATCACAATGCCATTTCCCCCATTGTGACATCACAATGCCCTTTCCCCCATTGTGACATCACCATGCCGTTTTCCCCATTGTGACATCACAATGCCCTTTCCCCCATTGTGACATCACAATGCCCTTTCCCCTATTGTGACATCACAATGCCCTTTCCCCAATTGTGATATCACAATGCCATTTCCCCATTGTGACATCACAATGCCCTTTCCCACATTATGACATCACAATGCCCTTTCCCCCATTGTGACATCACAATGCAGTTTCCCCCATTGTGACATCATAATGCCCTTTCCCCCATTGTGACATCACAATGCTGTTTTCCCCATTGTGACATCACAATGCCATTTCCCCCATTGTGACATCACAATGCCATTTCCCCCATTATGACATCACAATGCCGTTTTCCCCATTGTGACATCACAATGCCCTTCCCCCCATTGTGACATCACAATGCCTTTTCCCCATTGTGACATCACAATGCACTTTTCCCCATTGTGACATCACAATGCCCTTTCCCCCATTGTGACATCACAATGCCATTTCCCCCATTGTGACATCACAATGCCGTTTTCCCCATTGTGACATCACAATGCCCTTTCCCACAGTGTGACATCACAATGCCGTTTTCCCCATTGTGACATCACAATGCCCTTCCCCCCATTGTGACATCACAATGCCTTTTCCCCATTGTGACATCACAATGCACTTTTCCCCATTGTGCCATCACAATGCCCCTTCCCCTATTGTGACATCACAATGCCGTTTCCCCCATTGTGACATCACAGTGCCGTTTTCCCCATTGTGACATCACAATGCCCTTTCCCCCATTGTGACATCACAATGCTGTTTCCCGCATTGTGACATCACAATGCCGTTTTCCCCATTGTGACATCACAATGCAGTTTTCCCCATTGTGACATCACAATGCCCTTTCCCCCATTGTGACATCACACTGCCATTTCCCCCATTATGACATCACAATGCCGTTTTCACCATTGTGACATTGCAATGCCATTTCCCCTATTGTGACATCACAATGCCATTTTCCCCATTGTGACGTCACAATGCCCTTCCCCCATTGTGACATCACAATGCCCTTTCCCCCATTGTGACATCACAATGCCGTTTCCCCTATTATGACATCACAATGCCCTTTCCCCCATTGTGACATCACAATGCCATTTCCCCATTGTGACATCACAATGCCCTTTCCCCACATTATGACATCACAATGCCCTTTCCCCCATTGTGACATCACAATGCAGTTTTCCCCCATTGTGACATCAAAATGGCCTTTTCCCCATTGTGAAATTACAATGCCCTTCCCCCCATTATGACATCACAATGCCCTTTCCCCCATTGTGACATCACAATGCCATTTCCCCCATTGTGACCTCACAATGCCCTTTCCCCCATTGTGATATCACAATGCCCTTTTCCCCATTGTGACATCACAATGCCCTTTTCCCCATTGTGACATCACAATGCCATTTCCCCCATTGTGACATCACAATGCCCTTTCCCCCATTGTGACATCACAATGCCCTTTACCCCATTGTGACATCACAATGCTGTTTTCCGCATTGTGACATCACAATGCCCTTTCTCCATTGTGACATCACAATGCCCTTTCCCCCATTGTGACATCACAATGCCATTTCCCCAATTATGACATCACAATGCCGTTTTCCCATTGTGACATCACAATGCCCTTCCCCCCATTGTGATATCACAATGCCCTTTCCCCCATTGTGACAACACAATGACGTTTCCCCTATTGTGACATCACAATGCCGTTTTCCCCATTGTGACATCACAATGCCCTTTCCCCCATTGTGACATCACAATGCCCTTTCCCCCATTATGACATCACAATGCCCTTCCCCCATTGTGACATCACAATGCCCTTTCCCCCATTGTGACATCACAATGCCGTTTTCCCCATTGTGCCATCACAATGCCATTTCCCCTATTGTGACATCACAATGCCGTTTTCCCCATTGTGCCATCACAATGCCCCTTCCCCCATTGTGACATCACAATGCCCTTTCCCCCATTGTGACATCACAATGCCATTTCCCCCATTGTGACATCACAATGCCGTTTCCCCTATTGTGACATCACTATGCCGTTTTCCTCATTGTGACATCACAATGCCATTTCCCCATTGTGACATCACAATGCCCTTTCCCACATTGTGACATCACAATGCCCTTTCCGCCATTGTGACATCACAATGCCATTTCCCCTTTTGTGACATCACAATGCCGTTTTCCCCATTGTGCCATCACAATGCCCCTTCCCCCATTGTGACATCACAATGCCGTTTCCCCCATTGTGACATCACACTGCCGTTTTCCCCAGTGTGACATCACAATGCCCTTTCCCCCATTGTGACATCACAATGCTGTTTTCCCCATTGTGACATCACAATGCCCTTTCCCCCATTGTGACATTACAAAGCCGTTTCCCCTATTGTGACATCACAATGCCGTTTACCCGATTGTGACATCACAATGCCCTTTCCCCCATTGTGACATCACAATGCCCTTTCCCCCATTGTGACGTTACAATGCCGTTTTCCCCATTGTGCCATCACAATGCCCTTTCCCCCATTGTGACATCACAATGCTGTTTCCCCTATTGTGACATCACAGTGCCGTTTTCCCCATTGTGACATCACAATGCCCTTTTCCCCATTGTGACATCACAATGCCATTTCCCCCATTGTGACATCACAATGCCATTTCCCCCATTGTGACATCACAATGCCGTTTTCCCCATTGTGACATCACAATGCCCTTTCCCACAGTGTGACATCACAATGCCGTTTTCCCCATTGTGACATCACAATGCCCTTCCCCCCATTGTGACATCACAATGCCTTTTCCCCATTGTGACATCACAATGCACTTTTCCCCATTGTGCCATCACAATGCCCCTTCCCCTATTGTGACATCACAATGCCGTTTCCCCCATTGTGACATCACAGTGCCGTTTTCCCCATTGTGACATCACAATGCCCTTTCCCCCATTGTGACATCACAATGCTGTTTCCCGCATTGTGACATCACAATGCCGTTTTCCCCATTGTGACATCACAATGCAGTTTTCCCCATTGTGACATCACAATGCCGTTTTCCCCATTGTGACATCACAATGCCCTTTCCCCCATTGTGACATCACACTGCCATTTCCCCCATTATGACATCACAATGCCGTTTTCACCATTGTGACATTGCAATGCCATTTCCCCTATTGTGACATCACAATGCCATTTTCCCCATTGTGACGTCACAATGCCCTTCCCCCATTGTGACATCACAATGCCCTTTCCCCCATTGTGACATCACAATGCCGTTTCCCCTATTATGACATCACAATGCCCTTTCCCCCATTGTGACATCACAATGCCATTTCCCCATTGTGACATCACAATGCCCTTTCCCCACATTATGACATCACAATGCCCTTTCCCCCATTGTGACATCACAATGCAGTTTTCCCCCATTGTGACATCAAAATGGCCTTTTCCCCATTGTGAAATTACAATGCCCTTCCCCCCATTATGACATCACAATGCCCTTTCCCCCATTGTGACATCACAATGCGATTTCCCCCATTGTGACCTCACAATGCCCTTTCCCCCATTGTGATATCACAATGCCGTTTTCCCCATTGTGACATCACAATGCCCTTTTCCCCATTGTGACATCACAATGCCATTTCCCCCATTGTGACATCACAATGCCCTTTCCCCCATTGTGACATCACAATGCCATTTCCCCCATTGTGACATCACAATGCTGTTTTCCGCATTGTGACATCACAATGCCCTTTCTCCATTGTGACATCACAATGCCCTTTCCCCCATTGTGACATCACAATGCCATTTCCCCAATTATGACATCACAATGCCGTTTTCCCATTGTGACATCACAATGCCCTTCCCCCCATTGTGATATCACAATGCCCTTTCCCCCATTGTGACAACACAATGACGTTTCCCCTATTGTGACATCACAATGCCGTTTTCCCCATTGTGACATCACAATGCCCTTTCCCCCATTGTGACATCACAATGCCCTTTCCCCCATTATGACATCACAATGCCCTTCCCCCATTGTGACATCACAATGCCCTTTCCCCCATTGTGACATCACAATGCCGTTTTCCCCATTGTGCCATCACAATGCCATTTCCCCTATTGTGACATCACAATGCCGTTTTCCCCATTGTGCCATCACAATGCCCCTTCCCCCATTGTGACATCACAATGCCCTTTCCCCCATTGTGACATCACAATGCCCTTTCCCCCATTGTGACATCACAATGCCATTTCCCCCATTGTGACATCACAATGCCGTTTCCCCTATTGTGACATCACTATGCCGTTTTCCTCATTGTGACATCACAATGCCATTTCCCCATTGTGACATCACAATGCCCTTTCCCACATTGTGACATCACAATGCCCTTTCCGCCATTGTGACATCACAATGCCATTTCCCCTTTTGTGACATCACAATGCCGTTTTCCCCATTGTGCCATCACAATGCCCCTTCCCCCATTGTGACATCACAATGCCGTTTCCCCCATTGTGACATCACACTGCCGTTTTCCCCAGTGTGACATCACAATGCCCTTTCCCCCATTGTGACATCACAATGCTGTTTTCCCCATTGTGACATCACAATGCCCTTTCCCCCATTGTGACATTACAAAGCCGTTTCCCCTATTGTGACATCACAATGCCGTTTACCCGATTGTGACATCACAATGCCCTTTCCCCCATTGTGACATCACAATGCCCTTTCCCCCATTGTGACGTTACAATGCCGTTTTCCCCATTGTGCAATCACAATGCCCTTTCCCCCATTGTGACATCACAATGCTGTTTCCCCTATTGTGACATCACAGTGCCGTTTTCCCCATTGTGACATCACAATGCCCTTTTCCCCATTGTGACATCACAATGCCATTTCCCCCATTGTGACATCACAATGCCCTTTCCCCCATTGTGACATCACAATGCCATTTCACCCATTGTGACATCACAATGCTGTTTTCCGCATTGTGACATCACAATGCCCTTTCTCCATTGTGACATCACAATGCCCTTTCCCCCATTGTGACATCACAATGCCATTTCCCCAATTATGACATCACAATGCCGTTTTCCCATTGTGACATCACAATGCCCTTCCCCCCATTGTGATATCACAATGCCCTTTCCCCCATTGTGACATCACAATGACGTTTCCCCTATTGTGACATCACAATGCCGTTTTCCCCATTGTGACATCACAATGCCCTTTCCCCCATTGTGACATCACAATGCCCTTTCCCCCATTATGACATCACAATGCCCTTCCCCCATTGTGACATCACAATGCCGTTTTCCCCATTGTGCTATCACAATGCCATTTCCCCTATTGTGACATCACAATGCCGTTTTCCCCATTGTGCCATCACAATGCCCCTTCCCCCATTGTGACATCACAATGCCCTTTCCCCCATTGTGACATCACAATGCCATTTCCCCCATTGTGACATCACAATGCCGTTTCCCCTATTGTGACATCACTATGCCGTTTTCCTCATTGTGACATCACAATGCCATTTCCCCATTGTGACATCACAATGCCCTTTCCCACATTGTGACATCACAATGCCCTTTCCGCCGTTGTGACATCACAATGCCATTTCCCCTTTTGTGACATCACAATGCCGTTTTCCCCATTGTGCCATCACAATGCCCCTTCCCCCATTGTGACATCACAATGCTGTTTCCCCCATTGTGACATCACACTGCCGTTTTCCCCAGTGTGACATCACAATGCCCTTTCCCCCATTGTGACATCACAATGCTGTTTTCCCCATTGTGACATCACAATGCCCTTTCCCCCATTGTGACATTACAACGCCGTTTCCCCTATTGTGACATCACAATGCCGTTTACCCGATTGTGACATCACAATGCCGTTTACCCCTTGTGACATCACAATGCCCTTTCCCCCATTGTGACGTTACAATGCCGTTTTCCCCATTGTGCCATCACAATGCCCTTTCCCCCATTGTGACATCACAATGCTGTTTCCCCTATTGTGACATCACAGTGCCGTTTTCCCCATTGTGACATCACAATGCCCTTTCCCCCATTTGTGACATCACAATGTCGTTTTCCCCCTTGTGACATCACAATGCAGTTTTCCCCATTGTGACATCACAATGCTGTTTTCCCCATTGTGACATCACAATGCCCTTTCCCCCATTGTGACATCACACTGCCATTTACCCCATTGTGACATCACAATACCGTTTTCCCCATTGTGACATCACAATGCCCTTTCCCCCATTGTGACATCATAATGCCCTTTCCCCCATTGTGACATCACAATGCTGTTTTCCCCATTGTGACATCACAATGCCCTTTTCCCCATTGTTACATCACAATGCCATTTCCCCCATTGTGACATCACAATGCCCTTTCCCCCATTGTGACATCACCATGCCGTTTTCCCCATTGTGACATCACAATGCCCTTTCCCCCATTGTGACATCACAATGCTGTTTCCCCTATTGTGACATCACAATGCCCTTTCCCCCATTGTGATATCACAATGCCATTTCCCCATTGTGAGATCACAATGCCCTTTCCCACATTATGACATCACAATGCCCTTTCCCCCATTGTGACATCACAATGCAGTTTCCCTCCATTGTGACATCACAATGGCCTTTCCCCCATTGTGACATCACAATGCCCTTTCTCCCACTGTGACATCACAATGCGATTTGCCCCATTGTGACATCACAATGCCATTTCCCCCATTATGACATCACAATGCCATTTTCCCCATTGTGACATCACAATGCCCTTCCCCCCATTGTGACATCACAATGCCTTTTCCCCATTGTGACATCACAATGCCATTTCCCCCATTATGACATCACAATGCCGTTTTCCCCATTGTGACATCACAATGCCCTTCCCCCCATTGTGACATCACAATGCCTTTTCCCCATTGTGACATCACAATGCACTTTTCCCCATTGTGACATCACAATGCCCTTTCCCCCATTGTGACATCACAATGCCATTTCCCCCATTGTGACATCACAATGCCGTTTTCCCCATTGTGACATCACAATGCCCTTTCCCCCAGTGTGACATCACAATGCCGTTTTCCCCATTGTGACATCACAATGCCCTTCCCCCCATTGTGACATCACAATGCCTTTTCCCCATTGTGACATCACAATGCACTTTTCCCCATTGTGCCATCACAATGCCCCTTCCCCTATTGTGACATCACAATGCCGTTTCCCCCATTGTGACATCACAGTGCCGTTTTCCCCATTGTGACATCACAATGCCCTTTCCCCCATTGTGACATCACAATGCTGTTTTCCCCATTGTGACATCACAATGCCCTTTTCCCCATTGTGACATCACAAAGCAGTTTCCTCTATTGTGACATCACAATGCCGTTTTCCCCATTGTGACATCACAATGCCCTTTCCCCCATTGTGACATCACAATGCTGTTTTCCCCATTGTGCCATCACAATGCCCTTTCCCCCATTGTGACATCAGAATGCCGTTTCCCCCATTGTGACATCACAGTGCCATTTTCCCCATTGTGACATCACAATGCCCTTTCCCCCATTGTGACATCACAATGCTGTTTCCCCCATTGTGACATCACAATGCCGTTTTCCCCATTGTGACATCACAATGCAGTTTTCCCCATTGTGACATCACAATGCCGTTTTCCCCATTGTGACATCACAATGCCCTTTCCCCCATTGTGACATCACACTGCCATTTCCCCCATTATGACATCACAATGCCGTTTTCACCATTGTGACATTGCAATGCCATTTCCCCTATTGTGACATCACAATGCCATTTTCCCCATTGTGACGTCACAATGCCCTTCCCCCATTGTGACATCACAATGCCCTTTCCCCCATTGTGACATCACAATGCCGTTTCCCCTATTAGGACATCACAATGCCCTTTCCCCCATTGTGACATCACAATGCCATTTCCCCATTGTGACATCACAGTGCCCTTTCCCACATTATGACATCACAATGCCCTTTCCCCCATTGTGACATCACAATGCAGTTTTCCCCCATTGTGACATCATAATGCCCTTTCCCCCATTGTGACATCACAATGCCCTTCCCCCCATTATGATATCACAATGCCCTTTCCCCCATTGTGACATCACAATGCGATTTCCCCCATTGTGACATCACAATGCCCTTTCCCCCATTATGACATCACAGTGCCCTTTCCCCCATTGTGACATCACAATGCCCTTTCCCCCATTGTGACATCACAATGCCTTTTCCCCATTGTGACATCACAATGCACTTTTCCCCATTGTGACATCACAATGCCCTTTCCCCCATTGTGACATCACAATGCCATTTCCCGCATTGTGACATCACAATGCCGTTTTCCCCATTGTGACATCACAATCCCTTTCCCCCAGTGTGACATCACAGTGCCGTTTTCCCCATTGTGACATCACAATGCGCTTCCCCCCATTGTGACATCACAATGCCTTTTCCCCATTGTGACATCACAATGCACTTTTCCCCATTGTGCCATCACAATGCCCCTTCCCCTATTGTGACATCACAATGCCGTTTCCCGCATTGTGACATCACAGTGCCGTTTTCCCCATTGTGACATCACAATGCCCTTTCCCCCATTGTGACATTACAATGCTGTTTTCCCCATTGTGACATCACAATGCCCTTTCCCCCATTGTGACATCACAAAGCCGTTTCCTCTATTGTGACATCACAATGCCGTTTTCCCCATTGTGACATCACAATGCCCTTTCCCCCATTGTGACATCACAATGCTGTTTTCCCCATTGTGCCATCACAATGCCTTTTCCCCCATTGTGACATCAGAATGCCGTTTCCCCCATTGTGACATCACAGTGCCATTTTCCCCATTGTGACATCACAATGCCCTTTCCCCCATTGTGACATCACAATGCTGTTTCCCCCATTGTGACATCACAATGCCGTTTTCCCCATTGTGACATCACAATGCAGTTTTCCCCATTGTGACATCACAATGCCGTTTTCCCCATTGTGACATCACAATGCCCTTTCCCCCATTGTGACATCACACTGCCATTTCCCCCATTATGACATCACAATGCCGTTTTCACCATTGTGACATTGCAATGCCATTTTCCCCATTGTGACGTCACAATGCCCTTTCCCCCATTGTGACATCACAATGCCGTTTCCCCTATTATGACATCACAATGCCCTTTCCCCCATTGTGACATCACAATGCCATTTCCCCATTGTGACATCACAATGCCCTTTCCCACATTATGACATCACAATGCCCTTTCCCCCATTGTGACATCACAATGCAGTTTTCCCCCATTGTGACATCATAATGGCCTTTCCCCCATTGTGACATTACAATGCCCTTCCCCCCATTATGACATCACAATGCCCTTTCCCCCATTGTGACATCACAATGCGATTTCCCCCATTGTGACATCACAATGCCCTTTCACCCATTGTGATATCACAATGCCCTTTCTCCATTGTGACATCACAATGCCCTTTCCCCCATTGTGACATCACAATGCCATTTCCCCAATTATGACATCACAATGCCGTTTTCCAATTGTGACATCACAATGCCCTTCCCCCCATTGTGATATCACAATGACGTTTCCCCTATTGTGACATCACAATGCCGTTTTCCCCATTGTGACATCACAATGCCCTTTCCCCCATTGTGACATCACAATGCCCTTTCCCCCATTATGACATCACAATGCCCTTCCCCCATTGTGACATCACAATGCCCTTTCCCCCATTGTGACATCACAATGCCCTTTCCCCCATTGTGACATCACAATGCCATTTCCCCCATTGTGACATCACAATGCCGTTTCCCCTATTGTGACATCACTATGCCGTTTTCCACATTGTGACATCACAATGCCATTTCCCCATTGTGACATCACAATGCCCTTTCCCACATTGTGACATCACAATGCCCTTTCCGCCATTGTGACATCACAATGCCATTTCCCCTATTGTGACATCACAATGCCGTTTTCCCCATTGTGCCATCACAATGCCCCTTCCCCCATTGTGACATCACAATGCCGTTTTCCCCATTGTGACATCACAATGCCCTTCCCCCCATTGTGACATCACAATGCCTTTTCCCCATTGTGACATCACAATGCACTTTTCCCCATTGTGCCATCACAATGCCCCTTCCCCTATTGTGACATCACAATGCCGTTTCCCGCATTGTGACATCACAGTGCCGTTTTCCCCATTGTGACATCACAATGCCCTTTCCCCCATTGTGACATTACAATGCTGTTTTCCCCATTGTGACATCACAATGCCCTTTCCCCCATTGTGACATCACAAAGCCGTTTCCTCTATTGTGACATCACAATGCCGTTTTCCCCATTGTGACATCACAATGCCCTTTCCCCCATTGTGACATCACAATGCTGTTTTCCCCATTGTGCCATCACAATGCCTTTTCCCCCATTGTGACATCAGAATGCCGTTTCCCCCATTGTGACATCACAGTGCCATTTTCCCCATTGTGACATCACAATGCCCTTTCCCCCATTGTGACATCACAATGCTGTTTCCCCCATTGTGACATCACAATGCCGTTTTCCCCATTGTGACATCACAATGCAGTTTTCCCCATTGTGACATCACAATGCCGTTTTCCCCATTGTGACATCACAATGCCCTTTCCCCCATTGTGACATCACACTGCCATTTCCCCCATTATGACATCACAATGCCGTTTTCACCATTGTGACATTGCAATGCCATTTCCCCTATTGTGACATCACAATGCCATTTTCCCCATTGTGACATCACAATGCCCTTTCCCCCATTGTGACATCACAATGCCGTTTCCCCTATTATGACATCACAATGCCCTTTCCCCCATTGTGACATCACAATGCCATTTCCCCATTGTGACATCACAATGCCCTTTCCCACATTATGACATCACAATGCCCTTTCCCCCATTGTGACATCACAATGCAGTTTTCCCCCATTGTGACATCATAATGGCCTTTCCCCCATTGTGACATTACAATGCCCTTCCCCCCATTATGACATCACAATGCCCTTTCCCCCATTGTGACATCACAATGCGATTTCCCCCATTGTGACATCACAATGCCCTTTCACCCATTGTGATATCACAATGCCCTTTCTCCATTGTGACATCACAATGCCCTTTCCCCCATTGTGACATCACAATGCCATTTCCCCAATTATGACATCACAATGCCGTTTTCCAATTGTGACATCACAATGCCCTTCCCCCCATTGTGATATCACAATGACGTTTCCCCTATTGTGACATCACAATGCCGTTTTCCCCATTGTGACATCACAATGCCCTTTCCCCCATTGTGACATCACAATGCCCTTTCCCCCATTATGACATCACAATGCCCTTCCCCCATTGTGACATCACAATGCCCTTTCCCCCATTGTGACATCACAATGCCCTTTCCCCCATTGTGACATCACAATGCCATTTCCCCCATTGTGACATCACAATGCCGTTTCCCCTATTGTGACATCACAATGCCGTTTTCCACATTTTGACATCACAATGCCATTTCCCCATTGTGACATCACAATGCCCTTTCCCACATTGTGACATCACAATGCCCTTTCCGCCATTGTGACATCACAATGCCATTTCCCCTATTGTGACATCACAATGCCGTTTTCCCCATTGTGCCATCACAATGCCCCTTCCCCCATTGTGACATCACAATGCCGTTTCCCCCATTGTGACATCACACTGCCGTTTTCCCCAGTGTGACATCACAATGCCCTTTCCCCCATTGTGACATCACAATGCTGTTTTCCCCATTGTGACATCACAATGCTGTTTTCCCCATTGTGACATCACAATGCCCTTTCCCCCATTGTGACATCACAAAGCCGTTTCCCCTATTGTGACATCACAATGCCCTTTCCCCCATTGTGACATCACAATGCCCTTTCCCCCATTGTGACATTACAATGCCGTTTTCCCCATTGTGCCATCACAATGCCCTTTCCCCCATTGTGACATCACAATGCTGTTTCCCCTATTGTGACATCACAGCGCCGTTTTCCCCATTGTGACATCACAATGCCCTTTCCCCCATTGTGAAATCACAATGCCGTTTCCCCCATTTGTGACATCACAATGCCGTTTTCCCCATTGTGACATCACAATGCAGTTTTCCCCATTGTGACATCACAATGCTGTTTTCCCCATTGTGACATCACAATGCCCTTTCCCCCATTGTGACATCACACTGCCATTTCCCCCATTGTGACATCACGATACCGTTTTCCCCATTGTGACATCACAATGCCCTTTCCCCCATTGTGACATCATAATGCCCTTTCCCCCATTGTGACATCACAATGCTGTTTTCCCCATTGTGACATCACAATGCCCTTTTCCCCATTGTTACATCACAATGCCATTTCCCCCATTGTGACATCACAATGCCCTTTCCCCCATTGTGACATCACAATGCTGTTTCCCCTATTGTGACATCACAATGCCCTTTCCCCAATTGTGATATCACAATGCCATTTCCCCATTGTGACATCACAATGCCCTTTCCCTCATTATGACATCACAATGCCCTTTCCCCCATTGTGACATCACAATGCAGTTTCCCCCATTGTGACATCATAATGCCCTTTCCCCCATTGTGACATCACAATGCTGTTTTCCCCATTGTGACATCACAATGCCATTTCCCCCATTATGACATCACAATGCCGTTTTCCCCATTGTGACATCACAATGCCCTTCCCCCCATTGTGACATCACAATGCCTTTTCCCCATTGTGACATCACAATGCACTTTTCCCCATTGTGACATCACAATGCCCTTTCCCCCATTGTGACATCACAATGCCATTTCCCCCATTGTGACATCACAATGCCGTTTTCCCCATTGTGACATCACAATGCCCTTTCCCACAGTGTGACATCACAATGCCGTTTTCCCCATTGTGACATCACAATGCCCTTCCCCCCATTGTGACATCACAATGCCTTTTCCCCATTGTGACATCACAATGCACTTTTCCCCATTGTGCCATCACAATGCCCCTTCCCCTATTGTGACATCACAATGCCGTTTCCCCCATTGTGACATCACAGTGCCGTTTTCCCCATTGTGACATCACAATGCCCTTTCCCCCATTGTGACATCACAATGCTGTTTTCCCCATTGTGACATCACAATGTCCTTTCCCCCATTGTGACATCACAAAGCCGTTTCCTCTATTGTGACATCACAATGCCGTTTTCCCCATTGTGACATCACAATGCCCTTTCCCCCATTGTGACATCACAATGCTGTTTTCCCCATTGTGCCATCACAATGCCCTTTCCCCCATTGTGACATCAGAATGCCGTTTCCCCCATTGTGACATCACAGTGCCATTTTCCCCATTGTGACATCACAATGCCCTTTCCCCCATTGTGACATCACAATGCTGTTTCCCCCATTGTGACATCACAGTGCCATTTTCCCCATTGTGACATCACAATACCCTTTCCCCCATTGTGACATCACAATGCTGTTTCCCCCATTGTGACATCACAATGCCGTTTTCCCCATTGTGACATCACAATGCAGTTTTCCCCATTGTGACATCACAATGCCGTTTTCCCCATTGTGACATCACAATGCCCTTTCCCCCATTGTGACATCACACTGCCATTTCCCCCATTATGACATCACAATGCCGTTTTCACCATTGTGACATTGCAATGCCATTTCCCCTATTGTGACATCACAATGCCATTTTCCCCATTGTGACGTCACAATGCCCTTTCCCCCCATTGTGACATCACAATGCCGTTTCCCCTATTATGACATCACAATGCCCTTTCCCCCATTGTGACATCACAATGCCATTTCCCCAATGTGACATCACAATGCCCTCTCCCACATTATGACATCACAATGCCCTTTCCCCCATTGTGACATCACAATGCAGTTTTCCCCCATTGTGACATCATAATGGCCTTTCCCCCATTGTGACATTACAATGCCCTTCCCCCCATTATGACATCACAATGCCCTTTCCCCCATTGTGACATCACAATGCGATTTCCCCCATTGTGACATCACAATGCCCTTTCCCCCATTGTGATATCACAATGCCGTTTTCCCCATTGTGACATCACAATGCCCTTTTCCCCATTGTGACATCACAATGCCCTTTCCCCCATTGTGACATCACAATGCCATTTCCCCCATTGTGACATCACAATGCTATTTTCCCCATTGTGACATCACAATGCACTTTCTCCATTGTGACATCACAATGCCCTTTCCCCCATTGTGACATCACAATGCCATTTCCCCAATTATGACATCACAATGCCGTTTTCCAATTGTGACATCACAATGCCCTTTCCCCCATTGTGACATCACAATGACGTTTCCCCTATTGTGACATCACAATGCCGTTTTCCCCATTGTGACATCACAATGCCCTTTCCCCCATTGTGACATCACAATGCCCTTTCCCCCATTATGACATCACAATGCCCTTCCCCCATTGTGACATCACAATGCCCTTTCCCCCATTGTGACATCACAATGCCCTTTCCCCCATTGTGACATCACAATGCCCTTTCCCCCATTGTGACATCACAATGCCATTTCCCCAATTATGACATCACAATGCCGTTTTCCAATTGTGACATCACAATGCCCTTTCCCCCATTGTGACATCACAATGACGTTTCCCCTATTGTGACATCACAATGCCGTTTTTCCCATTGTGCCATCACAATGCCATTTCCCCATTGTGACATCACAATGCCCTTTCCCACATTGTGACATCACAATGCCCTTACCGCCATTGTGACATCACAATGCCATTTCCCCTATTGTGACATCACAATGCCGTTTTTCCCATTGTGCCATCACAATGCCCCTTCCCCCATTGTGACATCACAATGCCGTTTCCCCCATTGTGACATCACACTGCCGTTTTCCCCAGTGTGACATCACAATGCCCTTTCCCCCATTGTGACATCACAATGCTGTTTTCCCCATTGTGACATCACAATGCCCTTTCCCCCATTGTGACATCACAAAGCCGTTTCCCCTATTGTGACATCACAATGCCGTTTACCCGATTGTGACATCACAATGCCCTTTCCCCCATTGTGACATCACAATGCCCTTTCCCCCATTGTGACGTTACAATGCCGTTTTCCCCATTGTGCCATCACAATGCCCTTTCCCCCATTGTGACATCACAATGCCGTTTCCCCTATTGTGACATCACAGTGCCGTTTTCCCCATTGTGACATCACAATGCCCTTTCCCCCATTGTGACATCATAATGCCCTTTCCCCCATTGTGACATCACAATGCTGTTTTCCCCATTGTGACATCACAATGCCCTTTCCCCCATTGTGACATCACACTGCCATTTACCCCATTGTGACATCACAATACCGTTTTCCCCATTGTGACATCACAATGCCCTTTCCCCCATTGTGACATCATAATGCCCTTTCCCCCATTGTGACATCACAATGCTGTTTTCCCCATTGTGACATCACAATGCCCTTTTCCCCATTGTTACATCACAATGCCATTTCCCCCATTGTGACATCACAATGCCCTTTCCCCCATTGTGACATCACCATGCCGTTTTCCCCATTGTGACATCACAATGCCCTTTCCCCCATTGTGACATCACAATGCTGTTTCCCCTATTGTGACATCACAATGCCCTTTCCCCCATTGTGATATCACAATGCCATTTCCCCATTGTGAGATCACAATGCCCTTTCCCTCCATTGTGACATCACAATGGCCTTTCCCCCATTGTGACATCACAATGCCCTTTCTCCCATTGTGACATCACAATGCGATTTGCCCCATTGTGACATCACAATGCCCTTTCCCCCATTGTGACATCACAATGCCCTTTCCCCCATTGTGACATCACAGTGCCTTTTTTCCCATTGTGACATCACAATGCCCTTTTCCCCATTGTGACATCACAATGCCGTTTCCCCTATTATGACATCACAATGCCCTTTCCCCCATTGTGACATCACAATGCCATTTCCCCATTGTGACATCACAATGCCCTTTCCCACATTATGACATCACAATGCCCTTTCCCCCATTGTGACATCACAATGCAGTTTTCCCCCATTGTGACATCATAATGGCCTTTCCCCCATTGTGACATTACAATGCCCTTCCCCCCATTATGACATCACAATGCCCTTTCCCCCATTGTGACATCACAATGCGATTTCCCCCATTGTGACATCACAATGCCCTTTCACCCATTGTGATATCACAATGCCGTTTTCCCCATTGTGACATCACAATGCCCTTTTCCCCATTGTGACATCACAATGCCATTTCCCCCATTGTGACATCACAATGCCCTTTCCCCTATTGTGACATCACAATGCCATTTCCCCCATTGTGACATCACAATGCTGTTTTCCCCATTGTGACATCACAATGCCCTTTCTCCATTGTGACATCACAATGCCCTTTCCCCCATTGTGACATCACAATGCCATTTCCCCAATTATGACATCACAATGCCGTTTTCCAATTGTGACATCACAATGCCCTTCCCCCCATTGTGATATCACAATGCCCTTTCCCCCATTGTGACATCACAATGACGTTTCCCCTATTGTGACATCACAATGACGTTTTCCCCATTGTGACATCACAATGCCCTTTCCCCCATTGTGACATCACAATGCCCTTTCCCCCATTATGACATCACAATGCCCTTCCCCCATTGTGACATCACAATGCCCTTTCCCCCATTGTGACATCACAATGCCCTTTCCCCCATTGTGACATCACAATGCCATTTCCCCCATTGTGACATCACAATGCCGTTTCCCCTATTGTGACATCACTATGCCATTTTCCACATTGTGACATCACAATGCCATTTCCCCATTGTGACATCACAATGCCCTTTCCCACATTGTGACATCACAATGCCCTTTCCGCCATTGTGACATCACAATGCCGTTTACCCGATTGTGACATCACAATGCCCTTTCCCCCATTGTGACATCACAATGCCCTTTCCCCCATTGTGACGTTACAATGCCGTTTTCCCCATTGTGCCATCACAATGCCCTTTCCCCCATTGTGACATCACAATGCTGTTTCCCCTATTGTGACATCACAGTGCCGTTTTCCCCATTGTGACATCACAATGCCCTTTCCCCCATTGTGACATCACAATGCCGTTTCCCCCATTTGTGACATCACAATGCCGTTTTCCCCATTGTGACATCACAATGCAGTTTTCCCCATTGTGACATCACAATGCTGTTTTCCCCATTGTGACATCACAATGCCCTTTCCCCCATTGTGACATCACACTGCCATTTACCCCATTGTGACATCACAATACCGTTTTCCCCATTGTGACATCACAATGCCCTTTCCCCCATTGTGACATCATAATGCCCTTTCCCCCATTGTGACATCACAATGCTGTTTTCCCCATTGTGACATCACAATGCCCTTTTCCCCATTGTTACATCACAATGCCATTTCCCCCATTGTGACATCACAATGCCCTTTCCCCCATTGTGACATCACCATGCCGTTTTCCCCATTGTGACATCACAATGCCCTTTCCCCCATTGTGACATCACAATGCTGTTTCCCCTATTGTGACATCACAATGCCCTTTCTCCCATTGTGACATCACAATGCGATTTGCCCCATTGTGACATCACAATGCCCTTTCCCCCATTGTGACATCACAATGCCCTTTCCCCCATTGTGACATCACAGTGCCTTTTTTCCCATTGTGACATCACAATGCCCTTTTCCCCATTGTGACATCACAATGCCGTTTCCCCTATTATGACATCACAATGCCCTTTCCCCCATTGTGACATCACAATGCCATTTCCCCATTGTGACATCACAATGCCCTTTCCCACATTATGACATCACAATGCCCTTTCCCCCATTGTGACATCACAATGCAGTTTTCCCCCATTGTGACATCATAATGGCCTTTCCCCCATTGTGACATTACAATGCCCTTCCCCCCATTATGACATCACAATGCCCTTTCCCTCATTGTGACATCACAATGCGATTTCCCCCATTGTGACATCACAATGCCCTTTCACCCATTGTGATATCACAATGCCGTTTTCCCCATTGTGACATCACAATGCCCTTTTCCCCATTGTGACATCACAATGCCATTTCCCCCATTGTGACATCACAATGCCCTTTCCCCTATTGTGACATCACAATGCCATTTCCCCCATTGTGACATCACAATGCTGTTTTCCCCATTGTGACATCACAATGCCCTTTCTCCATTGTGACATCACAATGCCCTTTCCCCCATTGTGACATCACAATGCCATTTCCCCAATTATGACATCACAATGCCGTTTTCCAATTGTGACATCACAATGCCCTTCCCCCCATTGTGATATCACAATGCCCTTTCCCCCATTGTGACATCGCAATGACGTTTCCCCTATTGTGACATCACAATGCCGTTTTCCCCATTGTGGCATCACAATGCCCTTTCCCCCATTGTGACATCACAATGCCCTTTCCCCCATTATGACATCACAATGCCCTTCCCCCATTGTGACATCACAATGCCCTTTCCCCCATTGTGACATCACAATGCCCTTTCCCCCATTGTGACATCACAATGCCATTTCCCCCATTGTGACATCACAATGCCGTTTCCCCTATTGTGACATCACTATGCCGTTTTCCACATTGTGACATCACAATGCCATTTCCCCATTGTGACATCACAATGCCCTTTCCCACATTGTGACATCACAATGCCCTTTCCGCCATTGTGACATCACAATGCCATTTCCCCTATTGTGACATCACAATGCCGTTTTCCCCATTGTGCCATCACAATGCCCCTTCCCCCATTGTGACATCACAATGCCGTTTCCCCCATTGTGACATCACACTGCCGTTTTCCCCAGTGTGACATCACAATGCCCTTTCCCCCATTGTGACATCACAATGCTGTTTTCCCCATTGTGACATCACAATGCTGTTTTCCCCATTGTGACATCACAATGCCCTTTCCCCCATTGTGACATCACAAAGCCGTTTCCCCTATTGTGACATCACAATGCCGTTTACCCCATTGTGACATCACAATGCCCTTTCCCCCATTGTGACATCACAATGCCCTTTCCGCCATTGTGACATCACAATGCCGTTTACCCGATTGTGACATCACAATGCCCTTTCCCCCATTGTGACATCACAATGCCCTTTCCCCCATTGTGACGTTACAATGCCGTTTTCCCCATTGTGCCATCACAATGCCCTTTCCCCCATTGTGACATCACAATGCTGTTTCCCCTATTGTGACATCACAGTGCCGTTTTCCCCATTGTGACATCACAATGCCCTTTCCCCCATTGTGACATCACAATGCCCTTTCCCCCATTGTGACGTTACAATGCCGTTTTCCCCATTGTGCCATCACAATGCCCTTTCCCCCATTGTGACATCACAATGCTGTTTCCCCTATTGTGACATCACAGTGCCGTTTTCCCCATTGTGACATCACAATGCCCTTCCCCCCATTGTGACATCACAATGCCGTTTCCCCCATTTGTGACATCACAATGCCGTTTTCCCCATTGTGACATCACAATGCAGTTTTCCCCATTGTGACATCACAATGCTGTTTTCCCCATTGTGACATCACAATGCCCTTTCCCCCATTGTGACATCACACTGCCATTTACCCCATTGTGACATCACAATACCGTTTTCCCCATTGTGACATCACAATGCCCTTTCCCCCATTGTGACATCATAATGCCCTTTCCCCCATTGTGACATCACAATGCTGTTTTCCCCATTGTGACATCACAATGCCCTTTTCCCCATTGTTACATCACAATGCCATTTCCCCCATTGTGACATCACAATGCCCTTTCCCCCATTGTGACATCACCATGCCGTTTTCCCCATTGTGACATCACAATGCCCTTTCCCCCATTGTGACATCACAATGCTGTTTCCCCTATTGTGACATCACAATGCCCTTTCCCCCATTGTGATATCACAATGCCATTTCCCCATTGTGAGATCACAATGCCCTTTCCCACATTATGACATCACAATGCCCTTTCCCCCATTGTGACATCACAATGCAGTTTCCCTCCATTGTGACATCACAATGGCCTTTCCCCCATTGTGACATCACAATGCCCTTTCTCCCATTGTGACATCACAATGCGATTTGCCCCATTGTGACATCACAATGCCCTTTCCCCCATTGTGACATCACAATGCCCTTTCCCCCATTGTGACATCACAGTGCCTTTTTTCCCATTGTGACATCACAATGCCCTTTTCCCCATTGTGACATCACAATGCCGTTTCCCCTATTATGACATCACAATGCCCTTTCCCCCATTGTGACATCACAATGCCATTTCCCCATTGTGACATCACAATGCTCTTTCCCACATTATGACATCACAATGCCCTTTCCCCCATTGTGACATCACAATGCAGTTTTCCCCCATTGTGACATCATAATGGCCTTTCCCCCATTGTGACATTACAATGCCCTTCCCCCCATTATGACATCACAATGCCCTTTCCCCCATTGTGACATCACAATGCGATTTCCCCCATTGTGACATCACAATGCCCTTTCACCCATTGTGATATCACAATGCCGTTTTCCCCATTGTGACATCACAATGCCCTTTTCCCCATTGTGACATCACAATGCCATTTCCCCCATTGTGACATCACAATGCCCTTTCCCCTATTGTGACATCACAATGCCATTTCCCCCATTGTGACATCACAATGCTGTTTTCCCCATTGTGACATCACAATGCCCTTTCTCCATTGTGACATCACAATGCCCTTTCCCCCATTGTGACATCACAATGCCATTTCCCCAATTATGACATCACAATGCCGTTTTCCAATTGTGACATCACAATGCCCTTCCCCCCATTGTGATATCACAATGCCCTTTCCCCCATTGTGACATCACAATGACGTTTCCCCTATTGTGACATCACAATGCCGTTTTCCCCATTGTGACATCACAATGCCCTTTCCCCCATTGTGACATCACAATGCCCTTTCCCCCCTTATGACATCACAATGCCCTTCCCCCATTGTGACATCACAATGCCCTTTCCCCCATTGTGACATCACAATGCCCTTTCCCCCATTGTGACATCACAATGCCATTTCCCCCATTGTGACATCACAATGCCGTTTCCCCTATTGTGACATCACTATGCCATTTTCCACATTGTGACATCACAATGCCATTTCCCCATTGTGACATCACAATGCCCTTTCCCACATTGTGACATCACAATGCCCTTTCCGCCATTGTGACATCACAATGCCATTTCCCCTATTGTGACATCACAATGCCGTTTTCCCCATTGTGCCATCACAATGCCCCTTCCCCCATTGTGACATCACAATGCCGTTTCCCCCATTGTGACATCACACGGCCGTTTTCCCCAGTGTGACATCACAATGCCCTTTCCCCCATTGTGACATCACAATGCTGTTTTCCCCATTGTGACATCACAATGCTGTTTTCCCCATTGTGACATCACAATGCCCTTTCCCCCATTGTGACATCACAAAGCCGTTTCCCCTATTGTGACATCACAATGCCGTTTACCCCATTGTGACATCACAATGCCCTTTCCCCCATTGTGACATCACAATGCCCTTTCCCCCATTGTGACATTACAATGCCGTTTTCCCCATTGTGCCATCACAATGCCCTTTCCCCCATTGTGACATCACAATGCTGTTTCCCCTATTGTGACATCACAGCGCCGTTTTCCCCATTGTGACATCACAATGCCCTTTCCCCCATTGTGAAATCACAATGCCGTTTCCCCCATTTGTGACATCACAATGCTGTTTTCCCCATTGTGACATCACAATGCAGTTTTCCCCATTGTGACATCACAATGCTGTTTTCCCCATTGTGACATCACAATGCCCTTTCCCCCATTTTGACATCACACTGCCATTTCCCCCATTGTGACATCACGATACCGTTTTCCCCATTGTGACATCACAATGCCCTTTCCCCCATTGTGACATCATAATGCCCTTTCCCCCATTGTGACATCACAATGCCGTTTTCCCCATTGTGACATCACAATGCCCTTTTCCCCATTGTTACATCACAATGCCATTTCCCCCATTGTGACATCACAATGCCCTTTCCCCCATTGTGACATCACCATGCCGTTTTCCCCATTGTGACATCACAATGCCCTTTCCCCCATTGTGACATCACAATGCTGTTTCCCCTATTGTGACATCACAATGCCCTTTCCCCAATTGTGATATCACAATGCCATTTCCCCATTGTGACATCACAATGCCCTTTCCCACATTATGACATCACAATGCCCTTTCCCCAATTGTGATATCACAATGCCATTTCCCCCATTGTGACATCACAATGCCATTTCCCCCATTGTGACATCACAATGCCGTTTCCCCTATTGTGACATCACTATGCCGTTTTCCTCATTGTGACATCACAATGCCATTTCCCCTATTGTGACATCACAATGCCGTTTTTCCCATTGTGCCATCACAATGCCCCTTCCCCCATTGTGACATCACAATGCCGTTTCCCCCATTGTGACATCACACTGCCGTTTTCCCCATTGTGACATAACAATGCCGTTTACCCCATTGTGACATCACAATGCCCTTTCCCCCATTGTGACATCACAATGCCCTTTCCCCCATTGTGACATTACAATGCCGTTTTCCCCATTGTGCCATCACAATGCCCTTTCCCCCATTGTGACATCACAATGCTGTTTCCCCTATTGTGACATCACAGCGCCGTTTTCCCCATTGTGACATCACAATGCCCTTTCCCCCATTGTGACATCACAATGCCGTTTCCCCCATTTGTGACATCACAATGCCGTTTTCCCCATTGTGACATCACAATGCAGTTTTCCCCATTGTGACATCACAATGCTGTTTTCCCCATTGTGACATCACAATGCCCTTTCCCCCATTGTGACATCACACTGCCATTTCCCCCATTGTGACATCACAATACCGTTTTCCCCATTGTGACATCACAATGCCCTTTCCCCCATTGTGACATAGTAATGCCCTTTCCCCCATTGTGACATCACAATGCTGTTTTCCCCATTGTGACATCACAATGCCCTTTTCCCCATTGTTACATCACAATGCCATTTCCCCCATTGTGACATCACAATGCCCTTTCCCCCATTGTGACATCACCATGCCGTTTTCCCCATTGTGACATCACAATGCCCTTTCCCCCATTGTGACATCACAATGCTGTTTCCCCTATTGTGACATCACAATGCCCTTTCCCCCATTGTGATATCACAATGCCATTTCCCCATTGTGACATCACAATGCCCTTTCCCACATTATGACATCACAATGCCCTTTCCCCCATTGTGACATCACAATGCAGTTTCCCTCCATTGTGACATCACAATGGCCTTTCCCCCATTGTGACATCACAATGCCCTTTCTCCCATTGTGACATCACAATGCGATTTGCCCCATTGTGACATCACAATGCCCTTTCCCCCATTGTGACATCACAATGCCCTTTCCCCCATTGTGACATCACAGTGCCTTTTTCCCCATTGTGACATCACAATGCCCTTTTCCCCATTGTGACATCACAATGCCCTTTCCCGTATTGTGACATCACAATGCCGTTTTCCCCATTGTGACATCACAATGCCATTTCCCCATTGTGACATCACAATGCCCTTTCCCACATTGTGACATCACAATGCCCTTTCCCCCATTGTGACATCACAATGCCATTTACCCTATTGTGACATAACAATGCCGTTTACCCCATTGTGACGTCATAATGCCCTTCCCCCATTGTGACATCACAATGCCCTTTCCCCCATTGTGACATAACAATGCCCTTTCCCCCATTGTGACATCACAATGCCATTTCCCCCATTGTGACATCACAATGCCATTTCCCCTATTGTGACATCACAATGCCCTTCCCCCCATTGTGACATCACAATGCCTTTTCCCCATTGTGACATCACAATGCACTTTTCCCCATTGTGACATCACAATGCCCTTTCCCCCATTGTGACATCACAATGCCATTTCCCCCATTGTGACATCACAATGCCGTTTTCCCCATTGTGACATCACAATGCCCTTTCCCCCAGTGTGACATCACAATGCCGTTTTCCCCATTGTGACATCACAATGCCCTTCCCCCCATTGTGACATCACAATGCCTTTTCCCCATTTTGACATCACAATGCACTTTTCCCCATTGTGCCATCACAATGCCCCTTCCCCTATTGTGACATCACAATGCCGTTTCCCCCATTGTGACATCACAGTGCCGTTTTCCCCATTGTGACATCACAATGCCCTTTCCCCCATTGTGACATCACAATGCTGTTTTCCCCATTGTGACATCACAATGCCCTTTCCCCCATTGTGACATCACAAAGCCGTTTCCTCTATTGTGACATCACAATGCCGTTTTCCCCATTGTGACATCACAATGCCCTTTCCCCCAGTGTGACATCACAATGCCGTTTTCCCCATTGTGACATCACAATGCCCTTCCCCCCATTGTGACATCGCAATGCCTTTTCCCCATTGTGACATCACAATGCACTTTTCCCCATTGTGCCATCACAATGCCCCTTCCCCTATTGTGACATCACAATGCCGTTTCCCCCATTGTGACATCACAGTGCCGTTTTCCCCATTGTGACATCACAATGCCCTTTCCCCCATTGTGACATCACAATGCTGTTTTCCCCATTGTGACATCACAATGCCCTTTCCCCCATTGTGACATCACAATGCCCTTTCCCCCATTGTGACATCACAATGCTGTTTTCCCCATTGTGCCATCACAATGCCCTTTCCCCCATTGTGACATCAGAATGCCGTTTCCCCCATTGTGACATCGCAGTGCCATTTTCCCCATTGTGACATCACAATGCCCTTTCCCCCATTGTGACATCACAATGCTGTTTCCCCCATTGTGACATCACAATGCCGTTTTCCCAATTGTGACATCACAATGCAGTTTTCCCCATTGTGACATCACAATGCCGTTTTCCCCATTGTGACATCACAATGCCCTTTCCCCCATTGTGACATCACACTGCCATTTCCCCCATTATGACATCACAATGCCGTTTTCACCATTGTGACATTGCAATGCCATTTCCCCTGTTGTGACATCACAATGCCATTTTCCCCATTGTGACGTCACAATGCCCTTCCCCCATTGTGACATCACAATGCCCTTTCCCCCATTGTGACATCACAATGCCGTTTCCCCTATTATGACATCACAATGCCCTTTCCCCCATTGTGACATCACAATGCCATTTCCCCATTGTGACATCACAATGCCCTTTCCCACATTATGACATCACAATGCCCTTTCCCCCATTGTGACATCACAATGCAGTTTTCCCCCATTGTGACATCATAATGGCCTTTCCCCCATTGTGACATCACAATGCCCTTCCCCCCATTATGACATCGCAATGCCCTTTCCCCCATTGTGACATCACAATGCAATTTCCCCCATTGTGACATCACAATGCCCTTTCCCCCATTATGACATCACAGTGCCCTTTCCCCCATTGTGATATCACAATGCCGTTTTCCCCATTGTGACATCACAATGCCCTTTTCCCCATTTTGACATCACAATGCCATTTCCCCCATTGTGACATCACAATGCCCTTTCCCCCATTGTGACATCACAATGCCATTTCCCCCATTGTGACATCACAATGCTGTTTTCCCCATTGTGACATCACAATGCCCTTTCCCCCATTGTGACATCACAATGCCCTTTCCCCCATTGTGACATCACAATGCCATTTCCCCCATTGTGACATCACAATGCTGTTTTCCCCATTGTGACATCACAATGCCCTTTCTCCACTGTGACATCACAATGCCCTTTCCCCCATTGTGACATCACAATGCCATTTCCCCAATTATGACATCACAATGCCGTTTTCCCATTGTGACATCACAATGCCCTTCCCCCCATTGTGATATCACAATGCCCTTTCCCCCATTGTGACATCACAATGACGTTTCCCCTATTGTGACATCACAATGCCGTTTTCCCCATTGTGACATCACAATGCCCTTTCCCCCATTGTGACATCACAATGCCCTTTCCCCCATTATGACATCACAATGCCCTTCCCCCATTGTGACATCACAATGCCCTTTCCCCCATTGTGACATCACAATGCCATTTCCCCCATTGTGACATCACAATGCCGTTTCCCCTATTGTGACATCACTATGCCGTTTTCCTCATTGTGACATCACAATGCCATTTCCCCATTGTGACATCACAATGCCCTTTCCCACATTGTGACATCACAATGCCCTTTCCGCCATTGTGACATCATAATGCCATTTCCCCTATTGTGACATCACAATGTTGTTTTCCCCATTGTGCCATCACAATGCCCCTTCCCCCATTGTGACATCACAATGCCGTTTCCCCCATTGTGACATCACAGTGCCGTTTTCCCCATTGTGACATCACAATGCCCTTTCCCCCATTGTGACATCACAATGCCGTTTCCCCCATTGTGACATCACAGTGCCGTTTTCCCCAGTGTGACATCACAATGCCCTTTCCCCCATTGTGACATCACAATGCTGTTTTCCCCATTGTGACATCACAATGCCCTTTCCCCCATTGTGACATCACAAAGCCGTTTCCCCTATTGTGACATCACAATGCCGTTTTCCCCATTGTGACATCACAATGCCCTTTCCCCCATTGTGACATCACAATGCCCTTTCCCCCATTGTGACATCACAATGCTGTTTCCCCTATTGTGACATCATAGCGCCGTTTTCCCCATTGTGACATCACAATGCCCTTTCCCCCATTGTGACATCACAATGCCGTTTCCCGCATTTGTGACATCACAATGCAGTTTTCCCCATTGTGACATCACAATGCTGTTTTCCCCATTGTGACATCACAATGCCCTTTCCCCCATTGTGACATCACACTGCCATTTCCCCCATTGTGACATCACAATACCGTTTTCCCCATTGTGACATCACAATGCCCTTTCCCCCATTGTGACATCATAATGCCCTTTCCCCCATTGTGACATCACAATGCTGTTTTCCCCATTGTGACATCACAATGCCCTTTCCCCCATTGTGACATCACAAAGCTGTTTCCCCTATTGTGACATCACAATGCTGTTTTCCCCATTGTGACATCACAATGCCCTTTCCCCCATTGTGACATCACAATGCCCTTTCCCCCATTGTGACATCCCAATGCCCTTTCCCCCATTGTGACATCACAGTGCCGTTTTCCCCATTGTGACATCACAATGCTCTTTTCCCCATTGTGACATCACAATGCCCTTTCCCGTATTGTGACATCACAATGCCGTTTTCCCCATTTTGACATCACAATGCCATTTCCCCATTGTGACATCAGAATGCCCTTTCCCACATTGTGACATCACAATGCCCTTTCCCCCATTGTGACATCACAATGCCATTTCCCCTATTGTGACATCACAATGCCGTTTTCCCCATTGTGACGTCATAATGCCCTTCCCCCATTGTGACATCACAATGCCCTTTTCCCCCATTGTGACATCACAATGCCCTTTCCCCCATTGTGACATCACAATGCCATTTCCCCCATTGTGACATCACAATGCCATTTCCCCCATTATGACATCACAATGCCATTTTCCCCATTGTGACATCACAATGCCCTTTCCCCCATTGTGACATCACAATGCCATTTTCCCAATTATGACATCACAATGCCGTTTTCCCATTGTGACATCACAATGCCCTTCCCCCCATTGTGACATCACAATGCCTTTTCCCCATTGTGACATCACAATGCACTTTTCCCCATTGTGACATCACATAGCCCTTTCATCCATTGTGACATTACAATGCCTTTCCCCCATTGTGATATCACAATGCCGTTTTCCCCATTGTGACATCACAATGCCATTTCCTCTATTGTGACATCACAATGCCCTTTCCCCCATTGTGACATCACAATGCCATTTCCCCTATTGTGACATCACAATGCCGTTTTCCCCATTGTGACATCACAATGCCCTTTCCCCCATTGTGACATCACAATGCCATTTCCCCCATTGTGACATCACAATGCCCTTTCCCCCATTGTGACATCACCATGCCGTTTTCCCCATTGTGACATCACAATGCCCTTTCCCCCATTGTGACATCACAATGCTGTTTCCCCTATTGTGACATCACAATGCCCTTTCCCCCATTGTGATATCACAATGCCATTTCCCCATTGTGACATCACAATGCCCTTTCCCACATTATGACATCACAATGCCCTTTCCCCCATTGTGACATCACAATGCAGTTTCCCTCCATTGTGACATCACAATGGCCTTTCCCCCATTGTGACATCACAATGCCATTTGCCCCATTGTGACATTACAATGCCCTTTCCTCCATTGTGACATCGCAATGCAGTTTTCCCCATTGTGACATCGCAATGCCCTTTCCCCCATTGTGACATCACAATGCCGTTTTCCCCATTGTGCCATCACAATGCCCTTTCCCCCATTGTGACATCACAATGCCGTTTTCCCCATTGTGCCATCACAATGCCCCTTCCCCCATTGTGACATCACAATGCCGTTTCCCCCATTGTGACATCACAGTGCCGTTTTCCCCAGTGTGACATCACAATGCCCTTTCCCCCATTGTGACATCACAATGCTGTTTTCCCCATTGTGACATCACAATGCCCTTTCCCCCATTGTGACATCACAAAGCCGTTTCCCCTATTGTGACATCACAATGCCGTTTCCCCATTGTGACAACACAATGCCCTTTCCCCCATTGTGACATCACAATGCCCTTTCCCCCATTGTGACATCACAATGCCCTTTTCCCCATTGTGACATCACAATGCCATTTCCCCCATTGTGACATCACAATGCCCTTTCCCCCATTGTGACATCACAATGCCATTTCCCCAATTATGACATCACAATGCCGTTTTCCCATTGTGACATCACAATGCCCTTCCCCCCATTGTGATATCACAATGCCCTTTCCCCCATTGTGACATCACAATGACGTTTCCCCTATTGTGACATCACAATGCCGTTTTCCCCATTGTGACATCACAATGCCCTTTCCCCCATTGTGACATCACAATGCAGTTTTCCCCATTGTGACATCACAATGCTGTTTTCCCCATTGTGACATCACAATGCCCTTTCCCCCATTGTGACATCACACTGCCATTTCCCCCATTGTGACATCACAATACCGTTTTCCCCATTGTGACATCACAATGCCCTTTCCCCCATTGTGACATCATAATGCCCTTTCCCCCATTGTGACATCACAATGCTGTTTTCCCCATTGTGACATCACAATGCCCTTTCCCCCATTGTGACATCACAAAGCTGTTTCCCCTATTGTGACATCACAATGCTGTTTTCCCCATTGTGACATCACAATGCCCTTTCCCCCATTGTGACATCACAATGCCCTTTCCCCCATTGTGACATCCCAATGCCCTTTCCCCCATTGTGACATCACAGTGCCGTTTTCCCCATTGTGACATCACAATGCTCTTTTCCCCATTGTGACATCACAATGCCCTTTCCCGTATTGTGACATCACAATGCCGTTTTCCCCATTTTGACATCACAATGCCATTTCCCCATTGTGACATCAGAATGCCCTTTCCCACATTGTGACATCACAATGCCCTTTCCCCCATTGTGACATCACAATGCCATTTCCCCTATTGTGACATCACAATGCCGTTTTCCCCATTGTGACGTCATAATGCCCTTCCCCCATTGTGACATCACAATGCCCTTTTCCCCCATTGTGACATCACAATGCCCTTTCCCCCATTGTGACATCACAATGCCATTTCCCCCATTGTGACATCACAATGCCATTTCCCCCATTATGACATCACAATGCCATTTTCCCCATTGTGACATCACAATGCCCTTTCCCCCATTGTGACATCACAATGCCATTTTCCCAATTATGACATCACAATGCCGTTTTCCCATTGTGACATCACAATGCCCTTCCCCCCCATTGTGACATCACAATGCCTTTTCCCCATTGTGACATCACAATGCACTTTTCCCCATTGTGACATCACATAGCCCTTTCATCCATTGTGACATTACAATGCCTTTCCCCCATTGTGATATCACAATGCCGTTTTCCCCATTGTGACATCACAATGCCATTTCCTCTATTGTGACATCACAATGCCCTTTCCCCCATTGTGACATCACAATGCCATTTCCCCTATTGTGACATCACAATGCCGTTTTCCCCATTGTGACATCACAATGCCCTTTCCCCCATTGTGACATCACAATGCCATTTCCCCCATTGTGACATCACAATGCCCTTTCCCCCATTGTGACATCACCATGCCGTTTTCCCCATTGTGACATCACAATGCCCTTTCCCCCATTGTGACATCACAATGCTGTTTCCCCTATTGTGACATCACAATGCCCTTTCCCCCATTGTGATATCACAATGCCATTTCCCCATTGTGACATCACAATGCCCTTTCCCACATTATGACATCACAATGCCCTTTCCCAAATTGTGACATCACAATGCAGTTTCCCTCCATTGTGACATCACAATGGCCTTTCCCCCATTGTGACATCACAATGCCATTTGCCCCATTGTGACATTACAATGCCCTTTCCTCCATTGTGACATCGCAATGCAGTTTTCCCCATTGTGACATCGCAATGCCCTTTCCCCCATTGTGACATCACAATGCCGTTTTCCCCATTGTGCCATCACAATGCCCTTTCCCCCATTGTGACATCACAATGCCGTTTTCCCCATTGTGCCATCACAATGCCCCTTCCCCCATTGTGACATCACAATGCCGTTTCCCCCATTGTGACATCACAGTGCCGTTTTCCCCAGTGTGACATCACAATGCCCTTTCCCCCATTGTGACATCACAATGCTGTTTTCCCCATTGTGACATCACAATGCCCTTTCCCCCATTGTGACATCACAATGCCATTTCCCCTATTGTGACATCACAATGCCGTTTTCCCCATTGTGACGTCATAATGCCCTTCCCCCATTGTGACATCACAATGCCCTTTTCCCCCATTGTGACATCACAATGCCCTTTCCCCCATTGTGACATCACAATGCCATTTCCCCCATTGTGACATCACAATGCCATTTCCCCCATTATGACATCACAATGCCATTTTCCCCATTGTGACATCACAATGCCCTTTCCCCCATTGTGACATCACAATGCCATTTTCCCAATTATGACATCACAATGCCGTTTTCCCATTGTGACATCACAATGCCCTTCCCCCCCATTGTGACATCACAATGCCTTTTCCCCATTGTGACATCACAATGCACTTTTCCCCATTGTGACATCACATAGCCCTTTCATCCATTGTGACATTACAATGCCTTTCCCCCATTGTGATATCACAATGCCGTTTTCCCCATTGTGACATCACAATGCCATTTCCTCTATTGTGACATCACAATGCCCTTTCCCCCATTGTGACATCACAATGCCATTTCCCCTATTGTGACATCACAATGCCGTTTTCACCATTGTGACATCACAATGCCCTTTCCCCCATTGTGACATCACAATGCCATTTCCCCCATTGTGACATCACAATGCCCTTTCCCCCATTGTGACATCACCATGCCGTTTTCCCCATTGTGACATCACAATGCCCTTTCCCCCATTGTGACATCACAATGCTGTTTCCCCTATTGTGACATCACAATGCCCTTTCCCCCATTGTGATATCACAATGCCATTTCCCCATTGTGACATCACAATGCCCTTTCCCACATTATGACATCACAATGCCCTTTCCCAAATTGTGACATCACAATGCAGTTTCCCTCCATTGTGACATCACAATGGCCTTTCCCCCATTGTGACATCACAATGCCATTTGCCCCATTGTGACATTACAATGCCCTTTCCTCCATTGTGACATCGCAATGCAGTTTTCCCCATTGTGACATCGCAATGCCCTTTCCCCCATTGTGACATCACAATGCCGTTTTCCCCATTGTGCCATCACAATGCCCTTTCCCCCATTGTGACATCACAATGCCGTTTTCCCCATTGTGCCATCACAATGCCCCTTCCCCCATTGTGACATCACAATGCCGTTTCCCCCATTGTGACATCACAGTGCCGTTTTCCCCAGTGTGACATCACAATGCCCTTTCCCCCATTGTGACATCACAATGCTGTTTTCCCCATTGTGACATCACAATGCCCTTTCCCCCATTGTGACATCACAAAGCCGTTTCCCCTATTGTGACATCACAATGCCGTTTCCCCATTGTGACAACACAATGCCCTTTCCCCCATTGTGACATCACAATGCCCTTTCCCCCATTGTGACATCACAATGCCCTTTTCCCCATTGTGACATCACAATGCCATTTCCCCCATTGTGACATCACAATGCCCTTTCCCCCATTGTGACATCACAATGCCATTTCCCCAATTATGACATCACAATGCCGTTTTCCCATTGTGACATCACAATGCCCTTCCCCCCATTGTGATATCACAATGCCCTTTCCCCCATTGTGACATCACAATGACGTTTCCCCTATTGTGACATCACAATGCCGTTTTCCCCATTGTGACATCACAATGCCCTTTCCCCCATTGTGACATCACAATGACCTTTCCCCCATTATGACATCACAATGCCCTTCCCCCATTGTGACATCACAATGCCCTTTCCCCCATTGTGACATCACAATGCCCTTTCCCCCATTGTGACATCACAATGCCATTTCCCCCATTGTGACATCACAATGCCGTTTCCCCTATTGTGACATCACTATGCCGTTTTCCTCATTGTGACATCACAATGCCATTTCCCCATTGTGACATCACAATGCCCTTTCCCACATTGTGACATCACAATGCCCTTTCCGCCATTGTGACATCACAATGCCATTTCCCCTATTGTGACATCACAATGCCGTTTTCCCCATTGTGCCATCACAATGCCCCTTCCCCCATTGTGACATCACAATGCCGTTTCCCCATTGTGACATCACAGTGCCGTTTTCCCCAGTGTGACATCACAATGCCCTTTCCCCCATTGTGACATCACAATGCTGTTTTCCCCATTGTGACATCACAATGCCCTTTCCCCCATTGTGACATCACAAAGCCGTTTCCCCTATTGTGACATCACAATGCCGTTTTCCCCATTGTGACATCACAATGCCCTTACCCCCATTGTGACATCACAATGCCCTTTCCCCCATTGTGACATTACAATGCCGTTTTCCCCATTGTGCCATCACAATGCCCTTTCCCCCATTGTGACATCACAATGCTGTTTCCCCTATTGTGACATCACAGCGCCGTTTTCCCCATTGTGACATCACAATGCCCTTTCCCCCATTGTGACATCACAATGCCGTTTCCCCCATTTGTGACATCACAATGCTGTTTTCCCCATTGTGACATCACAATGCCCTTTCCCCCATTGTGACATCACACTGCCATTTCCCCCATTGTGACATCACAATACCGTTTTCCCCATTGTGACATCACATAGCCCTTTCATCCATTGTGACATTACAATGCCTTTCCCCCATTGTGATATCACAATGCCGTTTTCCCCATTGTGACATCACAATGCCATTTCCTCTATTGTGACATCACAATGCCCTTTCCCCCATTGTGACATCACAATGCCATTTCCCCTATTGTGACATCACAATGCCGTTTTCCCCATTGTGACATCACAATGCCCTTTCCCCCATTGTGACATCACAATGCCATTTCCCCCATTGTGACATCACAATGCCCTTTCCCCCATTGTGACATCACCATGCCGTTTTCCCCATTGTGACATCACAATGCCCTTTCCCCCATTGTGACATCACAATGCTGTTTCCCCTATTGTGACATCACAATGCCCTTTCCCCCATTGTGATATCACAATGCCATTTCCCCATTGTGACATCACAATGCCCTTTCCCACATTATGACATCACAATGCCCTTTCCCCCATTGTGACATCACAATGCAGTTTCCCTCCATTGTGACATCACAATGGCCTTTCCCCCATTGTGACATCACAATGCCATTTGCCCCATTGTGACATTACAATGCCCTTTCCTCCATTGTGACATCGCAATGCAGTTTTCCCCATTGTGACATCGCAATGCCCTTTCCCCCATTGTGACATCACAATGCCGTTTTCCCCATTGTGCCATCACAATGCCCTTTCCCCCATTGTGACATCACAATGCCGTTTTCCCCATTGTGCCATCACAATGCCCCTTCCCCCATTGTGACATCACAATGCCGTTTCCCCCATTGTGACATCACAGTGCCGTTTTCCCCAGTGTGACATCACAATGCCCTTTCCCCCATTGTGACATCACAATGCTGTTTTCCCCATTGTGACATCACAATGCCCTTTCCCCCATTGTGACATCACAAAGCCGTTTCCCCTATTGTGACATCACAATGCCGTTTCCCCATTGTGACAACACAATGCCCTTTCCCCCATTGTGACATCACAATGCCCTTTCCCCCATTGTGACATCACAATGCCCTTTTCCCCATTGTGACATCACAATGCCATTTCCCCCATTGTGACATCACAATGCCCTTTCCCCCATTGTGACATCACAATGCCATTTCCCCAATTATGACATCACAATGCCGTTTTCCCATTGTGACATCACAATGCCCTTCCCCCCATTGTGATATCACAATGCCCTTTCCCCCATTGTGACATCACAATGACGTTTCCCCTATTGTGACATCACAATGCCGTTTTCCCCATTGTGACATCACAATGCCCTTTCCCCCATTGTGACATCACAATGCAGTTTTCCCCATTGTGACATCACAATGCTGTTTTCCCCATTGTGACATCACAATGCCCATTCCCCCATTGTGACATCACACTGCCATTTCCCCCATTGTGACATCACAATACCGTTTTCCCCATTGTGACATCACAATGCCCTTTCCCCCATTGTGACATCATAATGCCCTTTCCCCCATTGTGACATCACAATGCTGTTTTCCCCATTGTGACATCACAATGCCCTTTCCCCCATTGTGACATCACAAAGCTGTTTCCCCTATTGTGACATCACAATGCTGTTTTCCCCATTGTGACATCACAATGCCCTTTCCCCCATTGTGACATCACAATGCCCTTTCCCCCATTGTGACATCCCAATGCCCTTTCCCCCATTGTGACATCACAGTGCCGTTTTCCCCATTGTGACATCACAATGCTCTTTTCCCCATTGTGACATCACAATGCCCTTTCCCGTATTGTGACATCACAATGCCGTTTTCCCCATTTTGACATCACAATGCCATTTCCCCATTGTGACATCAGAATGCCCTTTCCCACATTGTGACATCACAATGCCCTTTCCCCCATTGTGACATCACAATGCCATTTCCCCTATTGTGACATCACAATGCCGTTTTCCCCATTGTGACGTCATAATGCCCTTCCCCCATTGTGACATCACAATGCCCTTTTCCCCCATTGTGACATCACAATGCCCTTTCCCCCATTGTGACATCACAATGCCATTTCCCCCATTGTGACATCACAATGCCATTTCCCCCATTATGACATCACAATGCCATTTTCCCCATTGTGACATCACAATGCCCTTTCCCCCATTGTGACATCACAATGCCATTTTCCCAATTATGACATCACAATGCCGTTTTCCCATTGTGACATCACAATGCCCTTCCCCCCCATTGTGACATCACAATGCCTTTTCCCCATTGTGACATCACAATGCACTTTTCCCCATTGTGACATCACATAGCCCTTTCATCCATTGTGACATTACAATGCCTTTCCCCCATTGTGATATCACAATGCCGTTTTCCCCATTGTGACATCACAATGCCATTTCCTCTATTGTGACATCACAATGCCCTTTCCCCCATTGTGACATCACAATGCCATTTCCCCTATTGTGACATCACAATGCCGTTTTCCCCATTGTGACATCACAATGCCCTTTCCCCCATTGTGACATCACAATGCCATTTCCCCCATTGTGACATCACAATGCCCTTTCCCCCATTGTGACATCACCATGCCGTTTTCCCCATTGTGACATCACAATGCCCTTTCCCCCATTGTGACATCACAATGCTGTTTCCCCTATTGTGACATCACAATGCCCTTTCCCCCATTGTGATATCACAATGCCATTTCCCCATTGTGACATCACAATGCCCTTTCCCACATTATGACATCACAATGCCCTTTCCCAAATTGTGACATCACAATGCAGTTTCCCTCCATTGTGACATCACAATGGCCTTTCCCCCATTGTGACATCACAATGCCATTTGCCCCATTGTGACATTACAATGCCCTTTCCTCCATTGTGACATCGCAATGCAGTTTTCCCCATTGTGACATCGCAATGCCCTTTCCCCCATTGTGACATCACAATGCCGTTTTCCCCATTGTGCCATCACAATGCCCTTTCCCCCATTGTGACATCACAATGCCGTTTTCCCCATTGTGCCATCACAATGCCCCTTCCCCCATTGTGACATCACAATGCCGTTTCCCCCATTGTGACATCACAGTGCCGTTTTCCCCAGTGTGACATCACAATGCCCTTTCCCCCATTGTGACATCACAATGCTGTTTTCCCCATTGTGACATCACAATGCCCTTTCCCCCATTGTGACATCACAATGCCATTTCCCCTATTGTGACATCACAATGCCGTTTTCCCCATTGTGACGTCATAATGCCCTTCCCCCATTGTGACATCACAATGCCCTTTTCCCCCATTGTGACATCACAATGCCCTTTCCCCCATTGTGACATCACAATGCCATTTCCCCCATTGTGACATCACAATGCCATTTCCCCCATTATGACATCACAATGCCATTTTCCCCATTGTGACATCACAATGCCCTTTCCCCCATTGTGACATCACAATGCCATTTTCCCAATTATGACATCACAATGCCGTTTTCCCATTGTGACATCACAATGCCCTTCCC
This sequence comes from Eleutherodactylus coqui, assembly GCF_035609145.1. Lineage (NCBI taxonomy): Eukaryota > Metazoa > Chordata > Amphibia > Anura > Eleutherodactylidae > Eleutherodactylus > Eleutherodactylus coqui. The sequence goes on along the minus strand of NW_027102218.1, from coordinate 300,150 downwards.
CCCCATTGTGACATCACAATGCCTTTTCCCCATTGTGACATCACAATGCACTTTTCCCCATTGTGACATCACATAGCCCTTTCATCCATTGTGACATTACAATGCCTTTCCCCCATTGTGATATCACAATGCCGTTTTCCCCATTGTGACATCACAATGCCATTTCCTCTATTGTGACATCACAATGCCCTTTCCCCCATTGTGACATCACAATGCCATTTCCCCTATTGTGACATCACAATGCCGTTTTCCCCATTGTGACATCACAATGCCCTTTCCCCCATTGTGACATCACAATGCCATTTCCCCCATTGTGACATCACAATGCCCTTTCCCCCATTGTGACATCACCATGCCGTTTTCCCCATTGTGACATCACAATGCCCTTTCCCCCATTGTGACATCACAATGCTGTTTCCCCTATTGTGACATCACAATGCCCTTTCCCCCATTGTGATATCACAATGCCATTTCCCCATTGTGACATCACAATGCCCTTTCCCACATTATGACATCACAATGCCCTTTCCCAAATTGTGACATCACAATGCAGTTTCCCTCCATTGTGACATCACAATGGCCTTTCCCCCATTGTGACATCACAATGCCATTTGCCCCATTGTGACATTACAATGCCCTTTCCTCCATTGTGACATCGCAATGCAGTTTTCCCCATTGTGACATCGCAATGCCCTTTCCCCCATTGTGACATCACAATGCCGTTTTCCCCATTGTGCCATCACAATGCCCTTTCCCCCATTGTGACATCACAATGCCGTTTTCCCCATTGTGCCATCACAATGCCCCTTCCCCCATTGTGACATCACAATGCCGTTTCCCCCATTGTGACATCACAGTGCCGTTTTCCCCAGTGTGACATCACAATGCCCTTTCCCCCATTGTGACATCACAATGCTGTTTTCCCCATTGTGACATCACAATGCCCTTTCCCCCATTGTGACATCACAAAGCCGTTTCCCCTATTGTGACATCACAATGCCGTTTCCCCATTGTGACAACACAATGCCCTTTCCCCCATTGTGACATCACAATGCCCTTTCCCCCATTGTGACATCACAATGCCCTTTTCCCCATTGTGACATCACAATGCCATTTCCCCCATTGTGACATCACAATGCCCTTTCCCCCATTGTGACATCACAATGCCATTTCCCCAATTATGACATCACAATGCCGTTTTCCCATTGTGACATCACAATGCCCTTCCCCCCATTGTGATATCACAATGCCCTTTCCCCCATTGTGACATCACAATGACGTTTCCCCTATTGTGACATCACAATGCCGTTTTCCCCATTGTGACATCACAATGCCCTTTCCCCCATTGTGACATCACAATGACCTTTCCCCCATTATGACATCACAATGCCCTTCCCCCATTGTGACATCACAATGCCCTTTCCCCCATTGTGACATCACAATGCCCTTTCCCCCATTGTGACATCACAATGCCATTTCCCCCATTGTGACATCACAATGCCGTTTCCCCTATTGTGACATCACTATGCCGTTTTCCTCATTGTGACATCACAATGCCATTTCCCCATTGTGACATCACAATGCCCTTTCCCACATTGTGACATCACAATGCCCTTTCCGCCATTGTGACATCACAATGCCATTTCCCCTATTGTGACATCACAATGCCGTTTTCCCCATTGTGCCATCACAATGCCCCTTCCCCCATTGTGACATCACAATGCCGTTTCCCCATTGTGACATCACAGTGCCGTTTTCCCCAGTGTGACATCACAATGCCCTTTCCCCCATTGTGACATCACAATGCTGTTTTCCCCATTGTGACATCACAATGCCCTTTCCCCCATTGTGACATCACAAAGCCGTTTCCCCTATTGTGACATCACAATGCCGTTTTCCCCATTGTGACATCACAATGCCCTTACCCCCATTGTGACATCACAATGCCCTTTCCCCCATTGTGACATTACAATGCCGTTTTCCCCATTGTGCCATCACAATGCCCTTTCCCCCATTGTGACATCACAATGCTGTTTCCCCTATTGTGACATCACAGCGCCGTTTTCCCCATTGTGACATCACAATGCCCTTTCCCCCATTGTGACATCACAATGCCGTTTCCCCCATTTGTGACATCACAATGCTGTTTTCCCCATTGTGACATCACAATGCCCTTTCCCCCATTGTGACATCACACTGCCATTTCCCCCATTGTGACATCACAATACCGTTTTCCCCATTGTGACATCACAATGCCCTTTACCCCATTGTGACTTCATAATGCCCTTTCCCCCCTTGTGACATCACAATGCTGTTTTCCCCATTGTGACATCACAATGCCCTTTCCCCCATTGTGACATCACAAAGCTGTTTCCCCTATTGTGACATCACAATGCTGTTTTCCCAATTGTGACATCACAATGCCCTTTCCCCCATTGTGACAACACAATTTCGTTTTCCCCGTTGTGCCATCACAATGCCCTTTCCCCCATTGTGACATCCCAATGCCCTTTCCCCCCATTGTGACATCACAGTGCCGTTTTCCCCATTGTGACATCACAATGCTCTTCTCCCCATTGTGACATCACAATGCCCTTTCCCGTATTGTGACATCACAATGCCGTTTTCACCATTGTGACATCACAATGCCATTTCCCCATTGTGACATCAGAATGCCCTTTCCCACATTGTGACATCACAATGCCCTTTCCCCCATTGTGACATCACAATGCCATTTTCCCTATTGTGACATCACAATGCCATTTCCCCCATTGTGACATCACAATGCCATTTCCCCCATTATGACATCACAATGCCATTTTCCCCATTGTGACATCACAATGCCCTTTCCCCCATTGTGACATCACAATGCCATTTCCCCAATTATGACATCACAATGCCGTTTTCCCATTGTGACATCACAATGCCCTTCCCCCCATTGTGACATCACAATGCCTTTTCCCCATTGTGATATCACATAGCCCTTTCATCCATTGTGACATCACAATGCCTTTCCCCCATTGTGATATCACAATGCCGTTTTCCCCATTGTGACATCACAATGCCATTTCCTCCATTGTGACATCACAATGCCCTTTCCCCCATTGTGACATCACAATGCCATTTCCCCTATTGTGACATCACAATGCCGTTTTCCCCATTGTGACATCACAATGCCCTTCCCCCATTGTGACATCACAATGCCCTTTCCCCCATTGTGACATCACAATGCCCTTTCCCCCATTGCGACATCACAATGCCATTTCCCCCATTGTGACATCACATTGCCCTTTCCCCCACTGTGACATCACAATGCCCTTTCCTCCATTGTGACATCACAATGCCATTTCCCCTATTGTGACATCACAATGCCATTTCCCCCATTGTGACATCACAATTCTCTTTCCCACATTGTGACATCACAATGCCCTCTCCCCCATTGTGACATCACAAAGCTGTTTCCCCTATTGTGACATCACAATGCCGTTTTCCCCATTGTGACATCACAATGAACTTTCCCCCATTGTGACATCACAATGCCCTTTCCCCCATTGTGACATCACAATGCCGTTTTCCCCATTGTGCCATCACAATGCCCTTTCCCCCATTGTGACATCACAATGCCCTTTTCCCCATTGTTACATCACAATGCCATTTCCCCCATTGTGACATCACAATGCCCTTTTCCCCATTGTGACATCACCATGCCGTTTTCCCCATTGTGACATCACATTGCCCTTTCCACCATTGTGACATCACAATGCTGTTTCCCCTATTGTGACATCACAATGCCCTTTCCCCCATTGTGACATCACAATGCCATTTCCCCATTGTGACATCACAATGCCCTTTCCCACATTATGACATCACAATGCCCTTTCCCCCATTGTGACATCACAATGCAGTTTTCCCCCATTGTGACATCATAATGGCCTTTCCCCCATTGTGACATTACAATGCCCTTCCCCCCATTATGACATCACAATGCCCTTTCACCCATTGTGATATCACAATGCCGTTTTCCCCATTGTGACATCACAATGCCCTTTTCCCCATTGTGACATCACAATGCCATTTCCCCCATTGTGACATCACAATGCCCTTTCCCCTATTGTGACATCACAATGCCATTTCCCCCATTGTGACATCACAATGCTGTTTTCCCCATTGTGACATCACAATGCCCTTTCTCCATTGTGACATCACAATGCCCTTTCCCCCATTGTGACATCACAATGCCATTTCCCCAATTATGACATCACAATGCCGTTTTCCAATTGTGACATCACAATGCCCTTCCCCCCATTGTGATATCACAATGCCCTTTCCCCCATTGTGACATCACAATGACGTTTCCCCTATTGTGACATCACAATGCCGTTTTCCCCATTGTGACATCACAATGCCCTTTCCCCCATTGTGACATCACAATGCCCTTTCCCCCATTATGACATCACAATGCCCTTCCCCCATTGTGACATCACAATGCCCTTTCCCCCATTGTGACATCACAATGCCCTTTCCCCCATTGTGACATCACAATGCCATTTCCCCCATTGTGACATCACAATGCCGTTTCCCCTATTGTGACATCACTATGCCGTTTTCCACATTGTGACATCACAATGCCATTTCCCCATTGTGACATCACAATGCCCTTTCCCACATTGTGACATCACAATGCCCTTTCCGCCATTGTGACATCACAAAGCTGTTTCCCCTATTGTGACATCACAATGCCGTTTTCCCCATTGTGACATCACAATGCCCTTTCCCCCATTGTGACATCACAATGCCCTTTCCCCCATTGTGACATCACAATGCCGTTTTCCCCATTGTGCCATCACAATGCCCTTTCCCCCATTGTGACATCACAATGCCCTTTTCCCCATTGTTACATCACAATGCCATTTCCCCCATTGTGACATCACAATGCCCTTTTCCCCATTGTGACATCACCATGCCGTTTTCCCCATTGTGACATCACATTGCCCTTTCCACCATTGTGACATCACAATGCTGTTTCCCCTATTGTGACATCACAATGCCCTTTCCCCCATTGTGACATCACAATGCCATTTCCCCATTGTGACATCACAATGCCCTTTCCCACATTATGACATCACAATGCCCTTTCCCCCATTGTGACATCACAATGCAGTTTTCCCCCATTGTGACATCATAATGGCCTTTCCCCCATTGTGACATTACAATGCCCTTCCCCCCATTATGACATCACAATGCCCTTTCCCCCATTGTGACATCACAATGCGATTTCCCCCATTGTGACATCACAATGCCCTTTCACCCATTGTGATATCACAATGCCGTTTTCCCCATTGTGACATCACAATGCCCTTTTCCCCATTGTGACATCACAATGCCATTTCCCCCATTGTGACATCACAATGCCCTTTCCCCTATTGTGACATCACAATGCCATTTCCCCCATTGTGACATCACAATGCTGTTTTCCCCATTGTGACATCACAATGCCCTTTCTCCATTGTGACATCACAATGCCCTTTCCCCCATTGTGACATCACAATGCCATTTCCCCAATTATGACATCACAATGCCGTTTTCCAATTGTGACATCACAATGCCCTTCCCCCCATTGTGATATCACAATGCCCTTTCCCCCATTGTGACATCACAATGACGTTTCCCCTATTGTGACATCACAATGCCGTTTTCCCCATTGTGACATCACAATGCCCTTTCCCCCATTGTGACATCACAATGCCCTTTCCCCCATTATGACATCACAATGCCCTTCCCCCATTGTGACATCACAATGCCCTTTCCCCCATTGTGACATCACAATGCCCTTTCCCCCATTGTGACATCACAATGCCATTTCCCCCATTGTGACATCACAATGCCGTTTCCCCTATTGTGACATCACTATGCCGTTTTCCACATTGTGACATCACAATGCCATTTCCCCATTGTGACATCACAATGCCCTTTCCCACATTGTGACATCACAATGCCCTTTCCGCCATTGTGACATCACAATGCCGTTTACCCGATTGTGACATCACAATGCCCTTTCCCCCATTGTGACATCACAATGCCCTTTCCCCCATTGTGACGTTACAATGCCGTTTTCCCCATTGTGCCATCACAATGCCCTTTCCCCCATTGTGACATCACAATGCTGTTTCCCCTATTGTGACATCACAGTGCCGTTTTCCCCATTGTGACATCACAATGCCCTTTCCCCCATTGTGACATCACAATGCCGTTTCCCCCATTTGTGACATCACAATGCCGTTTTCCCCATTGTGACATCACAATGCAGTTTTCCCCATTGTGACATCACAATGCTGTTTTCCCCATTGTGACATCACAATGCCCTTTCCCCCATTGTGACATCACACTGCCATTTACCCCATTGTGACATCACAATACCGTTTTCCCCATTGTGACATCACAATGCCCTTTCCCCCATTGTGACATCATAATGCCCTTTCCCACATTGTGACATCACAATGCTGTTTTCCCCATTGTGACATCACAATGCCCTTTTCCCCATTGTTACATCACAATGCCATTTCCCCCATTGTGACATCACCATGCCGTTTTCCCCATTGTGACATCACAATGCCCTTTCCCCCATTGTGACATCACAATGCTGTTTCCCCTATTGTGACATCACAATGCCCTTTCCCCCATTGTGATATCACAATGCCATTTCCCCATTGTGAGATCACAATGCCCTTTCCCACATTATGACATCACAATGCCCTTTCCCCCATTGTGACATCACAATGCAGTTTCCCTCCATTGTGACATCACAATGGCCTTTCCCCCATTGTGACATCACAATGCCCTTTCTCCCATTGTGACATCACAATGCTGTTTCCCCTATTGTGACATCACAATGCCCTTTCCCCCATTGTGATATCACAATGCCATTTCCCCATTGTGAGATCACAATGCCCTTTCCCACATTATGACATCACAATGCCCTTTCCCCCATTGTGACATCACAATGCAGTTTCCCTCCATTGTGACATCACAATGGCCTTTCCCCCATTGTGACATCACAATGCCCTTTCTCCCATTGTGACATCACAATGCGATTTGCCCCATTGTGACATCACAATGCCCTTTCCCCCATTGTGACATCACAATGCCCTTTCCCCCATTGTGACATCACAGTGCCTTTTTTCCCATTGTGACATCACAATGCCCTTTTCCCCATTGTGACATCACAATGCCGTTTCCCCTATTATGACATCACAATGCCCTTTCCCCCATTGTGACATCACAATGCCATTTCCCCATTGTGACATCACAATGCCCTTTCCCACATTATGACATCACAATGCCCTTTCCCCCATTGTGACATCACAATGCAGTTTTCCCCCATTGTGACATCATAATGGCCTTTCCCCCATTGTGACATTACAATGCCCTTCCCCCCATTATGACATCACAATGCCCTTTCCCCCATTGTGACATCACAATGCGATTTCCCCCATTGTGACATCACAATGCCCTTTCACCCATTGTGATATCACAATGCCGTTTTCCCCATTGTGACATCACAATGCCCTTTTCCCCATTGTGACATCACAATGCCATTTCCCCCATTGTGACATCACAATGCCCTTTCCCCTATTGTGACATCACAATGCCATTTCCCCCATTGTGACATCACAATGCTGTTTTCCCCATTGTGACATCACAATGCCATTTCCCCAATTATGACATCACAATGCCGTTTTCCAATTGTGACATCACAATGCCCTTCCCCCCATTGTGATATCACAATGCCCTTTCCCCCATTGTGACATCACAATGACGTTTCCCCTATTGTGACATCACAATGCCGTTTTCCCCATTGTGACATCACAATGACGTTTCCCCTATTGTGACATCACAATGCCGTTTTCCCCATTGTGACATCACAATGCCCTTTCCCCCATTGTGACATCACAATGCCCTTTCCCCCATTATGACATCACAATGCCCTTCCCCCATTGTGACATCACAATGCCCTTTCCCCCATTGTGACATCACAATGCCCTTTCCCCATTGTGACATCACAATGCCATTTCCCCCATTGTGACATCACAATGCCGTTTCCCCTATTGTGACATCACTATGCCGTTTTCCACATTGTGACATCACAATGCCATTTCCCCATTGTGACATCACAATGCCCTTTCCCACATTGTAAATCACAATGCCCTTTCCGCCATTGTGACATCACAATGCCATTTCCCCTATTGTGACATCACAATGCCGTTTTCCCCATTGTGCCATCACAATGCCCTTTCACCCATTGTGATATCACAATGCCGTTTTCCCCATTTTGACATCACAATGCCCTTTTCCCCATTGTGACATCACAATGCCATTTCCCCCATTGTGACATCACAATGCCCTTTCCCCTATTGTGACATCACAATGCCATTTCCCCCATTGTGACATCACAATGCTGTTTTCCCCATTGTGACGTCACAATGCCCTTTCTCCATTGTGACATCACAATGCCCTTTCCCCCATTGTGACTTCACAATGCCATTTCCCCAATTATGACATCACAATGCCGTTTTCCAATTGTGACATCACAATGCCCTTCCCCCCATTGTGATATCACAATGCCCTTTCCCCCATTGTGACATCACAATGACGTTTCCCCTATTGTGACATCACAATGCCGTTTTCCCCATTGTGACATCACAATGCCCTTTCCCCCATTGTGACATCACAATGCCCTTTCCCCCATTATGACATCACAATGCCCTTCCCCCATTGTGACATCACAATGCCCTTTCCCCCATTGTGACATCACAATGCCCTTTCCCCCATTGTGACATCACAATGCCATTTCCCCCATTGTGACATCACAATGCCGTTTCCCCTATTGTGACATCACTATGCCGTTTTCCACATTGTGACATCACAATGCCATTTCCCCATTGTGACATCACAATGCCCTTTCCCACATTGTGACATCACAATGCCCTTTCCGCCATTGTGACATCACAATGCCATTTCCCCTATTGTGACATCACAATGCCGTTTTCCCCATTGTGCCATCACAATGCCCCTTCCCCCATTGTGACATCACAATGCCGTTTCCCCCATTGTGACATCACACTGCCGTTTTCCCCAGTGTGACATCACAATGCCCTTTCCCCCATTGTGACATCACAATGCTGTTTTCCCCATTGTGACATCACAATGCTGTTTTCCCCATTGTGACATTACAATGCCCTTTCCCCCATTGTGACATCACAAAGCCGTTTCCCCTATTGTGACATCACAATGCCGTTTACCCCATTGTGACATCACAATGCCCTTTCCCCCATTGTGACATCACAATGCCCTTTCCCCCATTGTGACATTACAATGCCGTTTTCCCCATTGTGCCATCACAATGCCCTTTCCCCCATTGTGACATCACAATGCTGTTTCCCCTATTGTGACATCACAGCGCCGTTTTCCCCATTGTGACATCACAATGCCCTTTCCCCCATTGTGAAATCACAATGCCGTTTCCCCCATTTGTGACATCACAATGCCGTTTTCCCCATTGTGACATCACAATGCAGTTTTCCCCATTGTGACATCACAATGCTGTTTTCCCCATTGTGACATCACAATGCCCTTTCCCCCATTGTGACATCACACTGCAATTTCCCCCATTGTGACATCACGATACCGTTTTCCCCATTGTGACATCACAATGCCCTTTCCCCCATTGTGACATCATAATGCCCTTTCCCCCATTGTGACATCACAATGCCGTTTTCCCCATTGTGACATCACAATGCCCTTTTCCCCATTGTTACATCACAATGCCATTTCCCCCATTGTGACATCACAATGCCCTTTCCCCGATTGTGACATCACCATGCCGTTTTCCCCATTGTGACATCACAATGCCCTTTCCCCCATTGTGACATCACAATGCTGTTTCCCCTATTGTGACATCACAATGCCCTTTCCCCAATTGTGATATCATAATGCCCTTTCCCCCATTGTGACATCACAATGCTGTTTTCCCCATTGTGACATCACAATGCCCTTTCCCACATTATGACATCACAATGCCCTTTCCCCAATTGTGATATCACAATGCCATTTCCCCATTGTGACATCACAATGCCCTTTCCCACATTATGACATCACAATGCCCTTTCCCCCATTGTGACATCACAATGCAGTTTCCCCCATTGTGACATCATAATGCCCTTTCCCCCATTGTGACATCACAATGCTGTTTTCCCCATTGTGACATCACAATGCCATTTCCCCCATTGTGACATCACAATGCCATTTCCCCCATTATGACATCACAATGCCGTTTTCCCCATTGTGACATCACAATGCCCTTTCCCACAGTGTGACATCACAATGCCGTTTTCCCCATTGTGACATCACAATGCCCTTCCCCCCATTGTGACATCACAATGCCTTTTCCCCATTGTGACATCACAATGCACTTTTCCCCATTGTGCCATCACAATGCTCCTTCCCCTTTTGTGACATCACAATGCCGTTTCCCCCATTGTGACATCACAGTGCCGTTTTCCCCATTGTGACATCACAATGCCCTTTCCCCCATTGTGACATCACAATGCTGTTTTCCCCATTGTGACATCACAATGCCCTTTCCCCCATTGTGACATCACAAAGCCGTTTCCTCTATTGTGACATCACAATGCCGTTTTCCCCATTGTGACATCACAATGCCCTTTCCCCCATTGTGACATCACAATGCTGTTTTCCCCATTGTGCCATCACAATGCCCTTTCCCCCATTGTGACATCAGAATGCCGTTTCCCCCATTGTTACATCACAGTGCCATTTTCCCCATTGTGACATCACAATGCCCTTTCCCCCATTGTGACATCACAATGCTGTTTCCCCCATTGTGACATCACAGTGCCATTTTCCCCATTGTGACATCACAATGCCCTTTCCCCCATTGTGACATCACAATGCTGTTTCCCCCATTGTGACATCACAATGCCGTTTTCCCCATTGTGACATCACAATGCAGTTTTCCCCATTGTGACATCACAATGCCCTTTCCCCCATTGTGACATCACACTGCCATTTCCCCCATTATGACATCACAATGCCGTTTTCACCATTGTGACATTGCAATGCCATTTCCCCTATTGTGACATCACAATGCCATTTTCCCCATTGTGACGTCACAATGCCCTTTCCCCCATTGTGACATCACAATGCCGTTTCTCCTATTATGACATCACAATGCCCTTTCCCCCATTGTGACATCACAATGCCATTTCCCCATTGTGACATCACAATGCCCTTTCCCACATTGTGATATCACAATGCCGTTTTCCCCTTTGTGACATCACAATGCCCTTGTCCCCATTGTGACATCACAATGCCATTTCCCCCATTGTGACATCACAATGCCCTTTCCCCCATTGTGACATCACAATGCCATTTCCCCCATTGTGACATCACAATGCTGTTTTCCCCATTGTGACATCACAATGCACTTTCTCCATTGTGACATCACAATGCCCTTTCCCCCATTGTGACATCACAATGCCATTTCCCCAATTATGACATCACAATGCCGTTTTCCAATTGTGACATCACAATGCCCTTCCCCCCATTGTGATATCACAATGCCCTTTCCCCCATTGTGACATCACAATGACGTTTCCCCTATTGTGACATCACAATGCCGTTTTCCCCATTGTGAAATCACAATGCCCTTTCCCCCATTGTGACATCACAATGCCCTTTCCCCCATTATGACATCACAATGCCCTTCCCCCATTGTGACATCACAATGCCCTTTCCCCCATTGTGACATCACAATGCCCTTTCCCCCATTGTGACATCACAATGCCATTTCCCCCATTGTGACATCACAATGCCGTTTCCCCTATTGTGACATCACTATGCCGTTTTCCTCATTGTGACATCACAATGCCCTTTCCCATATTGTGACATCACAATGCCCTTACCGCCATTGTGACATCACAATGCCATTTCCCCTATTGTGACATCACAATGCCGTTTTTCCCATTGTGCCATCACAGTGCCCCTTCCCCCATTGTGACATCACAATGCCGTTTCCCCCATTGTGACATCACACTGCCGTTTTCCCCAGTGTGACATCACAATGCCCTTTCCCCCATTGTGACATCACAATGCTGTTTTCCCCATTGTGACATCACAATGCCCTTTCCCCCATTGTGACATCACAAAGCCGTTTCCCCTATTGTGACATCACAATGCTGTTTACCCCATTGTGACATCACAATGCCCTTTCCCCCATTGTGACATCACAATGCCCTTTCCCCCATTGTGACATTACAATGCCGTTTTCCCCATTGTGCCATCACAATGCCCTTTCCCCCATTGTGACATCACAATGCTGTTTCCCCTATTGTGACATCACAGTGCCGTTTTCCCCATTGTGACATCACAATGCCCTTTCCCCCATTGTGACATCACAATGCCGTTTCCCCCATTTGTGACATCACAATGCCGTTTTCCCCATTGTGACATCACAATGCAGTTTTCAACATTGTGACATCACAATGCTGTTTTCCCCATTGTGACATCACAATGCCCTTTCCCCCATTGTGACATCACACTGCCATTTCCCCCATTGTGACATCACAATACCGTTTTCCCCATTGTGACATCACCATGCCCTTTCCCCCATTGTGACATCATAATGCCCTTTCCCCCATTGTGACATCACAATGCTGTTTTCCCCATTGTGACATCACAATGCCCTTTTCCCCATTGTTACATCACAATGCCATTTCCCCCATTGTGACATCACAATGCCCTTTCCCCCATTGTGACATCACCATGCCGTTTTCCCCATTGTGACATCACAATGCCCTTTCCCCCATTGTGACATCACAATGCTGTTTCCCCTATTGTGACATCACAATGCCCTTTCCCCCATTGTGATATCACAATGCCATTTCCCCATTGTGACATCACAATGCCCTTTCCCACATTATGACATCACAATGCCCTTTCCCCCATTGTGACATCACAATGCAGTTTCCCTCCATTGTGACATCACAATGGCCTTTCCCCCATTGTGACATCACAATGCCCTTTCTCCCATTGTGACATCACAATGCGATTTGCCCCATTGTGACATCACAATGCCCTTTCCCCCATTGTGACATCACAATGCCCTTTCCCCCATTGTGACATCACAGTGCCGTTTTCCCCATTGTGACATCACAATGCCCTTTCCCCCATTGTGACATCACAATGCCGTTTCCCCCATTGTGACATCACAGTGCCGTTTTCCCCAGTGTGACATCACAATGCCCTTTCCCCCATTGTGACATCACAATGCTGTTTTCCCCATTGTGACATCACAATGCCCTTTCCCCCATTGTGACATCACAAAGCCGTTTCCCCTATTGTGACATCACAATGCCGTTTTCCCCATTGTGACATCACAATGCCCTTTCCCCCATTGTGACATCACAATGCCCTTTCCCCCATTGTGACATCACAATGCTGTTTCCCCTATTGTGACATCATAGCGCCGTTTTCCCCATTGTGACATCACAATGCCCTTTCCCCCATTGTGACATCACAATGCCGTTTCCCCCATTTGTGACATCACAATGCCGTTTTCCCCATTGTGACATCACAATGCAGTTTTCCCCATTGTGACATCACAATGCTGTTTTCCCCATTGTGACATCACAATGCCCTTTCCCCCATTGTGACATCACACTGCCATTTCCCCCATTGTGACATCACAATACCGTTTTCATTATTGTGACATCACAATGCCCTTTCCCCCATTGTGACATCATAATGCCCTTTCCCCCATTGTGACATCACAATGCTGTTTTCCCCATTGTGACATCACAATGCCCTTTCCCCCATTGTGACATCACAAAGCTGTTTCCCCTATTGTGACATCACAATGCTGTTTTCCCCATTGTGACATCACAATGCCCTTTCCCCCATTGTGACATCACAATGCCCTTTCCACCATTGTGACATCCCAATGCCCTTTCCCCCATTGTGACATCACAATGCCGTTTTCCCCATTGTGACATCACAATGCCCTTTCCCCCATTGTGACATCACACTGCCATTTCCCCCATTATGACATCACAATGCCGTTTTCACCATTGTGACATTACAATGCCATTTCCCCCATTGTGACATCACAATGCCATTTCCCCCATTGTGACATCACAATGCCGTTTCCCCTATTGTGACATCACTATGCCGTTTTCCTCATTGTGACATCACAATGCCATTTCCCCATTGTGACATCACAATGCCCTTTCCCATATTGTGACATCACAATGCCCTTACCGCCATTGTGACATCACAATGCCATTTCCCCTATTGTGACATCACAATGCCGTTTTTCCCATTGTGCCATCACAGTGCCCCTTCCCCCATTGTGACATCACAATGCCGTTTCCCCCATTGTGACATCACACTGCCGTTTTCCCCAGTGTGACATCACAATGCCCTTTCCCCCATTGTGACATCACAATGCTGTTTTCCCCATTGTGACATCACAATGCCCTTTCCCCCATTGTGACATCACAAAGCCGTTTCCCCTATTGTGACATCACAATGCTGTTTACCCCATTGTGACATCACAATGCCCTTTCCCCCATTGTGACATCACAATGCCCTTTCCCCCATTGTGACATTACAATGCCGTTTTCCCCATTGTGCCATCACAATGCCCTTTCCCCCATTGTGACATCACAATGCTGTTTCCCCTATTGTGACATCACAGTGCCGTTTTCCCCATTGTGACATCACAATGCCCTTTCCCCCATTGTGACATCACAATGCCGTTTCCCCCATTTGTGACATCACAATGCCGTTTTCCCCATTGTGACATCACAATGCAGTTTTCAACATTGTGACATCACAATGCTGTTTTCCCCATTGTGACATCACAATGCCCTTTCCCCCATTGTGACATCACACTGCCATTTCCCCCATTGTGACATCACAATAGCGTTTTCCCCATTGTGACATCACCATGCCCTTTCCCCCATTGTGACATCATAATGCCCTTTCCCCCATTGTGACATCACAATGCTGTTTTCCCCATTGTGACATCACAATGCCCTTTTCCCCATTGTTACATCACAATGCCATTTCCCCCATTGTGACATCACAATGCCCTTTCCCCCATTGTGACATCACCATGCCGTTTTCCCCATTGTGACATCACAATGCCCTTTCCCCCATTGTGACATCACAATGCTGTTTCCCCTATTGTGACATCACAATGCCCTTTCCCCCATTGTGATATCACAATGCCATTTCCCCATTGTGACATCACAATGCCCTTTCCCACATTATGACATCACAATGCCCTTTCCCCCATTGTGACATCACAATGCAGTTTCCCTCCATTGTGACATCACAATGGCCTTTCCCCCATTGTGACATCACAATGCCCTTTCTCCCATTGTGACATCACAATGCGATTTGCCCCATTGTGACATCACAATGCCCTTTCCCCCATTGTGACATCACAATGCCCTTTCCCCCATTGTGACATCACAGTGCCGTTTTCCCCATTGTGACATCACAATGCCCTTTCCCCCATTGTGACATCACAATGCCGTTTCCCCCATTGTGACATCACAGTGCCGTTTTCCCCAGTGTGACATCACAATGCCCTTTCCCCCATTGTGACATCACAATGCTGTTTTCCCCATTGTGACATCACAATGCCCTTTCCCCCATTGTGACATCACAAAGCCGTTTCCCCTATTGTGACATCACAATGCCGTTTTCCCCATTGTGACATCACAATGCCCTTTCCCCCATTGTGACATCACAATGCCCTTTCCCCCATTGTGACATCACAATGCTGTTTCCCCTATTGTGACATCATAGCGCCGTTTTCCCCATTGTGACATCACAATGCCCTTTCCCCCATTGTGACATCACAATGCCGTTTCCCCCATTTGTGACATCACAATGCCGTTTTCCCCATTGTGACATCACAATGCAGTTTTCCCCATTGTGACATCACAATGCTGTTTTCCCCATTGTGACATCACAATGCCCTTTCCCCCATTGTGACATCACACTGCCATTTCCCCCATTGTGACATCACAATACCGTTTTCCCCATTGTGACATCACAATGCCCTTTCCCCCATTGTGACATCATAATGCCCTTTCCCCCATTGTGACATCACAATGCTGTTTTCCCCATTGTGACATCACAATGCCCTTTCCCCCATTGTGACATCACAAAGCTGTTCCCCCTATTGTGACATCACAATGCTGTTTTCCCCATTGTGACATCACAATGCCCTTTCCCCCATTGTGACATCACAATGCCCTTTCCACCATTGTGACATCCCAATGCCCTTTCCCCCATTGTGACATCACAATGCCGTTTTCCCCATTGTGACATCACAATGCCCTTTCCCCCATTGTGACATCACACTGCCATTTCCCCCATTATGACATCACAATGCCGTTTTCACCATTGTGACATTGCAATGCCATTTCCCCTATTGTGACATCACAATGCCATTTTCCCCATTGTGACGTCACAATGCCCTTTCCCCCATTGTGACATCACAATGCCGTTTCTCCTATTATGACATCACAATGCCCTTTCCCCCATTGTGACATCACAATGCCATTTCCCCATTGTGACATCACAATGCCCTTTCCCACATTATGACATCACAATGCCCTTTCCCCCATTGTGACATCACAATGCAGTTTTCCCCCATTGTGACATCATAATGGCCTTTCCCCCATTGTGACATTACAATGCCCTTCCCCCCATTATGACATCACAATGCCCTTTCCCCCATTGTGACATCACAATGCGATTTCCCCCATTGTGACATCACAATGCCCTTTCCCCCATTGTGATATCACAATGCCGTTTTCCCCATTGTGACATCACAATGCCGTTTTCCCCATTGTGACATCACAATGCCCTTTTCCCCATTGTGACATCACAATGCCATTTCCCCCATTGTGACATCACAATGCCCTTTCCCCCATTGTGACATCACAATGCCATTTCCCCCATTGTGACATCACAATGCTGTTTTCCCCATTGTGACATCACAATGCACTTTCTCCATTGTGACATCACAATGCCCTTTCCCCCATTGTGACATCACAATGCCATTTCCCCAATTATGACATCACAATGCCGTTTTCCAATTGTGACATCACAATGCCCTTCCCCCCATTGTGATATCACAATGCCCTTTCCCCCATTGTGACATCACAATGACGTTTCCCCTATTGTGACATCACAATGCCGTTTTCCCCATTGTGACATCACAATGCCCTTTCCCCCATTGTGACATCACAATGCCCTTTCCCCCATTATGACATCACAATGCCCTTCCCCCATTGTGACATCACAATGCCCTTTCCCCCATTGTGACATCACAATGCCCTTTCCCCCATTGTGACATCACAATGCCCTTTCCCCCATTATGACATCACAATGCCCTTCCCCCATTGTGACATCACAATGCCCTTTCCCCCATTATGACATCACAATGCCGTTTTCACCATTGTGACATTGCAATGCCATTTCCCCTATTGTGACATCACAATGCCATTTTCCCCATTGTGACGTCACAATGCCCTTTCCCCCATTGTGACATCACAATGCCGTTTCTCCTATTATGACATCACAATGCCCTTTCCCCCATTGTGACATCACAATGCCATTTCCCCATTGTGACATCACAATGCCCTTTCCCACATTATGACATCACAATGCCCTTTCCCCCATTGTGACATCACAATGCAGTTTTCCCCCATTGTGACATCATAATGGCCTTTTCCCCATTGTGACATTACAATGCCCTTCCCCCCATTATGACATCACAATGCCCTTTCCCCCATTGTGACATCACAATGCGATTTCCCCCATTGTGACATCACAATGCCCTTTCCCCCATTGTGATATCACAATGCCGTTTTCCCCATTGTGACATCACAATGCCCTTTTCCCCATTGTGACATCACAATGCCATTTCCCCCATTGTGACATCACAATGCCCTTTCCCCCATTGTGACATCACAATGCCATTTCCCCCATTGTGACATCACAATGCTGTTTTCCCCATTGTGACATCACAATGCACTTTCTCCATTGTGACATCACAATGCCCTTTCCCCCATTGTGACATCACAATGCCATTTCCCCAATTATGACATCACAATGCCGTTTTCCAATTGTGACATCACAATGCCCTTCCCCCCATTGTGATATCACAATGCCCTTTCCCCCATTGTGACATCACAATGACGTTTCCCCTATTGTGACATCACAATGCCGTTTTCCCCATTGTGACATCACAATGCCCTTTCCCCCATTGTGACATCACAATGCCCTTTCCCCCATTATGACATCACAATGCCCTTCCCCCATTGTGACATCACAATGCCCTTTCCCCCATTGTGACATCACAATGCCCTTTCCCCCATTGTGACATCACAATGCCATTTCCCCCATTGTGACATCACAATGCCGTTTCCCCTATTGTGACATCACTATGCCGTTTTCCTCATTGTGACATCACAATGCCATTTCCCCATTGTGACATCACAATGCCCTTTCCCATATTGTGACATCACAATGCCCTTACCGCCATTGTGACATCACAATGCCATTTCCCCTATTGTGACATCACAATGCCGTTTTTCCCATTGTGCCATCACAATGCCCCTTCCCCCATTGTGACATCACAATGCCGTTTCCCCCATTGTGACATCACACTGCCGTTTTCCCCAGTGTGACATCACAATGCCCTTTCCCCCATTGTGACATCACAATGCTGTTTTCCCCATTGTGACATCACAATGCCCTTTCCCCCATTGTGACATCACAAAGCCGTTTCCCCTATTGTGACATCACAATGCCGTTTACCCCATTGTGACATCACAATGCCCTTTCCCCCATTGTGACATCACAATGCCCTTTCCCCCGTGTGACATTACAATGCCGTTTTCCCCATTGTGCCATCACAATGCCCTTTCCCCCATTGTGACATCACAATGCTGTTTCCCCTATTGTGACATCACAGCGCCGTTTTCCCCATTGTGACATCACAATGCCCTTTCCCCCATTGTGACATCACAATGCCGTTTCCCCCATTTGTGACATCACAATGCCGTTTTCCCCATTGTGACATCACAATGCAGTTTTCCCCATTGTGACATCACAATGCTGTTTTCCCCATTGTGACATCACAATGCCCTTTCCCCCATTGTGACATCACACTGCCATTTCCCCCATTGTGACATCACAATACCGTTTTCCCCATTGTGACATCACCATGCCCTTTCCCCCATTGTGACATCATAATGCCCTTTCCCCCATTGTGACATCAAAATGCTGTTTTCCCCATTGTGACATCACAATGCCCTTTTCCCCATTGTTACATCACAATGCCATTTCCCCCATTGTGACATCACAATGCCCTTTCCCCCATTGTGACATCACCATGCCGTTTTCCCCATTGTGACATCACAATGCCCTTTCCCCCATTGTGACATCACAATGCTGTTTCCCCTATTGGGACATCACAATGCCCTTTCCCCCATTGTGATATCACAATGCCATTTCCCCATTGTGACATCACAATGCCCTTTCCCACATTATGACATCACAATGCCCTTTCCCCCATTGTGACATCACAATGCAGTTTCCCTCCATTGTGACATCACAATGGCCTTTCCCCCATTGTGACATCACAATGCCCTTTCTCCCATTGTGACATCACAATGCGATTTCCCCTATTGTGACATCACAATGCCCTTTCCCCCATTGTGACATCACAATGCCCTTTCCCCCATTGTGACATCACAGTGCCTTTTTCCCCATTGTGACATCACAATGCCCTTTTCCCCATTGTGACATCACAATGCCCTTTCCCGTATTGTGACATCACAATGCCGTTTTCCCCATTGTGACATCACAATGCCATTTCCCCATTGTGACATCACAATGCCCTTTCCCACATTGTGACATCACAATGCCCTTTCCCCCATTGTGACATCACAATGCCATTTACCCTATTGTGACATAACAATGCCGTTTACCCCATTGTGACGTCATAATGCCCTTCCCCCATTGTGACATCACAATGCCCTTTCCCCCATTGTGACATAACAATGCCCTTTCCCCCATTGTGACATCACAATGCCATTTCCCCCATTGTGACATCACAATGCAATTTCCCCTATTGTGACATCACAATGCCCTTCCCCCCATTGTGACATCACAATGCCTTTTCCCCATTGTGACATCACAATGCACTTTTCCCCATTGTGACATCACAATGCCCTTTCCCCCATTGTGACATCACAATGCCATTTCCCCCATTGTGACATCACAATGCCGTTTTCCCCATTGTGACATCACAATGCCCTTTCCCCCAGTGTGACATCACAATGCCGTTTTCCCCATTGTGACATCACAATGCCCTTCCCCCCATTGTGACATCACAATGCCTTTTCCCCATTTTGACATCACAATGCACTTTTCCCCATTGTGCCATCACAATGCCCCTTCCCCTATTGTGACATCACAATGCCGTTTCCCCCATTGTGACATCACAGTGCCGTTTTCCCCATTGTGACATCACAATGCCCTTTCCCCCATTGTGACATCACAATGCTGTTTTCCCCATTGTGACATCACAATGCCCTTTCCCCCATTGTGACATCACAAAGCCGTTTCCTCTATTGTGACATCACAATGCCGTTTTCCCCATTGTGACATCACAATGCCCTTTCCCCCAGTGTGACATCACAATGCCGTTTTCCCCATTGTGACATCACAATGCCCTTCCCCCCATTGTGACATCGCAATGCCTTTTCCCCATTGTGACATCACAATGCACTTTTCCCCATTGTGCCATCACAATGCCCCTTCCCCTATTGTGACATAACAATGCCGTTTCCCCCATTGTGACATCACAGTGCCGTTTTCCCCATTGTGACATCACAATGCCCTTTCCCCCATTGTGACATCACAATGCTGTTTTCCCCATTGTGACATCACAATGCCCTTTCCCCATTGTGACATCACAATGCCCTTTCCCCCATTGTGACATCACAATGCTGTTTTCCCCATTGTGCCATCACAATGCCCTTTCCCCCATTGTGATATCAGAATGCCATTTCCCCCATTGTGACATCGCAGTGCCATTTTCCCCATTGTGACATCACAATGCCCTTTCCCCCATTGTGACATCACAATGCTGTTTCCCCCATTGTGATATCACAATGCCGTTTTCCCCATTGTGACATCACAATGCAGTTTTCCCCATTGTGACATCACAATGCCGTTTTCCCCATTGTGACATCACAATGCCCTTTCCCCCATTGTGACATCACACTGCCATTTCCCCCATTATGACATCACAATGCCGTTTTCACCATTGTGACATTGCAATGCCATTTCCCCTATTGTGACATCACAATGCCATTTTCCCCATTGTGACGTCACAATGCCCTTCCCCCATTGTGACATCACAATGCCCTTTCCCCCATTGTGACATCACAATGCCGTTTCCCCTATTATGACATCACAATGCCCTTTCCCCCATTGTGACATCACAATGCCATTTCCCCATTGTGACATCACAATGCCCTTTCCCACATTATGACATCACAATGCCCTTTCCCCCATTGTGACATCACAATGCAGTTTTCCCCCATTGTGACATCATAATGGCCTTTCCCCCATTGTGACATCACAATGCCCTTCCCCCCATTATGACATCACAATGCCCTTTCCCCCATTGTGACATCACAATGCGATTTCCCCCATTGTGACATCACAATGCCCTTTCCCCCATTATGACATCACAGTGCCCTTTCCCCCATTGTGATATCACAATGCCGTTTTCCCCATTGTGACATCACAATGCCCTTTTCCCCATTTTGACATCACAATGCCATTTCCCCCATTGTGACATCACAATGCCCTTTCCCCCATTGTGACATCACAATGCCATTTCCCCCATTGTGACATCACAATGCCCTTTCCCCCATTGTGACATCACAATGCCATTTCCCCAATTATGACATCACAATGCCGTTTTCCCATTGTGACATCACAATGCCATTTCCCCAATTATGACATCACAATGCCGTTTTCCCATTGTGACATCACAATGCCCTTCCCCCCATTGTGATATCACAATGCCCTTTCCCCCATTGTGACATCACAATGACGTTTCCCCTATTGTGACATCACAATGCCGTTTTCCCCATTGTGACATCACAATGCCCTTTCCCCCATTGTGACATCACAATGCCCTTTCCCCCATTATGACATCACAATGCCCTTCCCCCATTGTGACATCACAATGCCCTTTCCCCCATTGTGACATCACAATGCCATTTCCCCCATTGTGACATCACAATGCCGTTTCCCCTATTGTGACATCACTATGCCGTTTTCCTCATAGTGACATCACAATGCCATTTCCCCATTGTGACATCACAATGCCCTTTCCCACATTGTGACATCACAATGCCCTTTCCGCCATTGTGACATCACAATGCCATTTCCCCTATTGTGACATCACAATGCTGTTTTCCCCATTGTGCCATCACAATGCCCCTTCCCCCATTGTGACATCACAATGCCGTTTCCCCCATTGTGACATCACAGTGCCGTTTTCCCCATTGTGACATCACAATGCCCTTTCCCCCATTGTGACATCACAATGCCGTTTCCCCCATTGTGACATCACAGTGCCGTTTTCCCCAGTGTGACATCACAATGCCCTTTCCCCCATTGTGACATCACAATGCTGTTTTCCCCATTGTGACATCACAATGCCCTTTCCCCCATTGTGACATCACAAAGCCGTTTCCCCTATTGTGACATCACAATGCCGTTTTCCCCATTGTGACATCACAATGCCCTTTCCCCCATTGTGACATCACAATGCCCTTTCCCCCATTGTGACATCACAATGCTGTTTCCCCTATTGTGACATCATAGCGCCGTTTTCCCCATTGTGACATCACAATGCCCTTTCCCCCATTGTGACATCACAATGCCGTTTCCCCCATTTGTGACATCACAATGCCGTTTTCCCCATTGTGACATCACAATGCAGTTTTCCCCATTGTGACATCACAATGCTGTTTTCCCCATTGTGACATCACAATGCCCTTTCCCCCATTGTGACATCACACTGCCATTTCCCCCATTGTGACATCACAATACCGTTTTCCCCATTGTGACATCACAATGCCCTTTCCCCCATTGTGACATCATAATGCCCTTTCCCCCATTGTGACATCACAATGCTGTTTTCCCCATTGTGACATCACAATGCCCTTTCCCCCATTGTGACATCACAAAGCTGTTTCCCCTATTGTGACATCACAATGCTGTTTTCCCCATTGTGACATCACAATGCCCTTTCCCCCATTGTGACATCACAATGCCCTTTCCCCCATTGTGACATCCCAATGCCCTTTCCCCCATTGTGACATCACAGTGCCGTTTTCCCCATTGTGACATCACAATGCTCTTTTCCCCATTGTGACATCACAATGCCCTTTCCCGTATTGTGACATCATAATGCCGTTTTCCCCATTGTGACATCACAATGCCATTTCCCCATTGTGACATCAGAATGCCCTTTCCCACATTGTGACATCACAATGCCCTTTCCCCCATTGTGACATCACAATGCCATTTCCCCTATTGTGACATCACAATGCCGTTTTCCCCATTGTGACGTCATAATGCCCTTCCCCCATTGTGACATCACAATGCCCTTTTCCCCCATTGTGACATCACAATGCCCTTTCCCCCATTGTGACATCACAATGCCATTTCCCCCATTGTGACATCACAATGCCATTTCCCCCATTATGACATCACAATGCCATTTTCCCCATTGTGACATCACAATGCCCTTTCCCCCATTGTGACATCACAATGCCATTTTCCCAATTATGACATCACAATGCCGTTTTCCCATTGTGACATCACAATGCCCTTCCCCCCCATTGTGACATCACAATGCCTTTTCCCCATTGTGACATCACAATGCACTTTTCCCCATTGTGACATCACATAGCCCTTTCATCCATTGTGACATTACAATGCCTTTCCCCCATTGTGATATCACAATGCCGTTTTCCCCATTGTGACATCACAATGCCATTTCCTCTATTGTGACATCACAATGCCCTTTCCCCCATTGTGACATCACAATGCCATTTCCCCTATTGTGACATCACAATGCCGTTTTCCCCATTGTGACATCACAATGCCCTTTCCCCCATTGTGACATCACAATGCCATTTCCCCCATTGTGACATCACAATGCCCTTTCCCCCATTGTGACATCACCATGCCGTTTTCCCCATTGTGACATCACAATGCCCTTTCCCCCATTGTGACATCACAATGCTGTTTCCCCTATTGTGACATCACAATGCCCTTTCCCCCATTGTGATATCACAATGCCATTTCCCCATTGTGACATCACAATGCCCTTTCCCACATTATGACATCACAATGCCCTTTCCCCCATTGTGACATCACAATGCCATTTGCCCCATTGTGACATTACAATGCCCTTTCCTCCATTGTGACATCGCAATGCAGTTTTCCCCATTGTGACATCGCAATGCCCTTTCCCCCATTGTGACATCACAATGCCGTTTTCCCCATTGTGCCATCACAATGCCCTTTCCCCCATTGTGACATCACAATGCCGTTTTCCCCATTGTGCCATCACAATGCCCCTTCCCCCATTGTGACATCACAATGCCGTTTCCCCCATTGTGACATCACAGTGCCGTTTTCCCCAGTGTGACATCACAATGCCCTTTCCCCCATTGTGACATCACAATGCTGTTTTCCCCATTGTGACATCACAATGCCCTTTCCCCCATTGTGACATCACAAAGCCGTTTCCCCTATTGTGACATCACAATGCCGTTTCCCCATTGTGACAACACAATGCCCTTTCCCCCATTCTGACATCACAATGCCCTTTCCCCCATTGTGACATCACAATGCCCCTTCCCCTATTGTGACATCACAATGCCGTTTCCCCCATTGTGACATCACAGTGCCGTTTTCCCCATTGTGACATCACAATGCCCTTTCCCCCATTGTGACATCACAATGCTGTTTTCCCCATTGTGACATCACAATGCCCTTTCCCCCATTGTGACATCACAAAGCCGTTTCCTCTATTGTGACATCACAATGCCGTTTTCCCCATTGTGACATCACAATGCCCTTTCCCCCAGTGTGACATCACAATGCCGTTTTCCCCATTGTGACATCACAATGCCCTTCCCCCCATTGTGACATCGCAATGCCTTTTCCCCATTGTGACATCACAATGCACTTTTCCCCATTGTGCCATCACAATGCCCCTTCCCCTATTGTGACATAACAATGCCGTTTCCCCCATTGTGACATCACAGTGCCGTTTTCCCCATTGTGACATCACAATGCCCTTTCCCCCATTGTGACATCACAATGCTGTTTTCCCCATTGTGACATCACAATGCCCTTTCCCCATTGTGACATCACAATGCCCTTTCCCCCATTGTGACATCACAATGCTGTTTTCCCCATTGTGCCATCACAATGCCCTTTCCCCCATTGTGACATCAGAATGCCATTTCCCCCATTGTGACATCGCAGTGCCATTTTCCCCATTGTGACATCACAATGCCCTTTCCCCCATTGTGACATCACAATGCTGTTTCCCCCATTGTGATATCACAATGCCGTTTTCCCCATTGTGACATCACAATGCAGTTTTCCCCATTGTGACATCACAATGCCGTTTTCCCCATTGTGACATCACAATGCCCTTTCCCCCATTGTGACATCACACTGCCATTTCCCCCATTATGACATCACAATGCCGTTTTCACCATTGTGACATTGCAATGCCATTTCCCCTATTGTGACATCACAATGCCATTTTCCCCATTGTGACGTCACAATGCCCTTCCCCCATTGTGACATCACAATGCCCTTTCCCCCATTGTGACATCACAATGCCATTTCCCCTATTATGACATCACAATGCCCTTTCCCCCATTGTGACATCACAATGCCATTTCCCCATTGTGACATCACAATGCCCTTTCCCACATTATGACATCACAATGCCCTTTCCCCCATTGTGACATCACAATGCAGTTTTCCCCCATTGTGACATCATAATGGCCTTTCCCCCATTGTGACATCACAATGCCCTTCCCCCCATTATGACATCACAATGCCCTTTCCCCCATTGTGACATCACAATGCGATTTCCCCCATTGTGACATCACAATGCCCTTTCCCCCATTATGACATCACAGTGCCCTTTCCCCCATTGTGATATCACAATGCCGTTTTCCCCATTGTGACATCACAATGCCCTTTTCCCCATTTTGACATCACAATGCCATTTCCCCCATTGTGACATCACAATGCCCTTTCCCCCATTGTGACATCACAATGCCATTTCCCCCATTGTGACATCACAATGCCCTTTCCCCCATTGTGACATCACAATGCCATTTCCCCAATTATGACATCACAATGCCGTTTTCCCATTGTGACATCACAATGCCATTTCCCCAATTATGACATCACAATGCCGTTTTCCCATTGTGACATCACAATGCCCTTCCCCCCATTGTGATATCACAATGCCCTTTCCCCCATTGTGACATCACAATGACGTTTCCCCTATTGTGACATCACAATGCCGTTTTCCCCATTGTGACATCACAATGCCCTTTCCCCCATTGTGACATCACAATGCCCTTTCCCCCATTATGACATCACAATGCCCTTCCCCCATTGTGACATCACAATGCCCTTTCCCCCATTGTGACATCACAATGCCATTTCCCCCATTGTGACATCACAATGCCCTTTCCCACATTGTGACATCACAATGCCCTTTCCGCCATTGTGACATCACAATGCCATTTCCCCTATTGTGACATCACAATGCTGTTTTCCCCATTGTGCCATCACAATGCCCCTTCCCCCATTGTGACATCACAATGCCGTTTCCCCCATTGTGACATCACAGTGCCGTTTTCCCCATTGTGACATCACAATGCCCTTTCCCCCATTGTGACATCACAATGCCGTTTCCCCCATTGTGACATCACAGTGCCGTTTTCCCCAGTGTGACATCACAATGCCCTTTCCCCCATTGTGACATCACAATGCTGTTTTCCCCATTGTGACATCACAATGCCCTTTCCCCCATTGTGACATCACAAAGCCGTTTCCCCTATTGTGACATCACAATGCCGTTTTCCCCATTGTGACATCACAATGCCCTTTCCCCCATTGTGACATCACAATGCCCTTTCCCCCATTGTGACATCACAATGCTGTTTCCCCTATTGTGACATCATAGCGCCGTTTTCCCCATTGTGACATCACAATGCCCTTTCCCCCATTGTGACATCACAATGCCGTTTCCCCCATTTGTGACATCACAATGCCGTTTTCCCCATTGTGACATCACAATGCAGTTTTCCCCATTGTGACATCACAATGCTGTTTTCCCCATTGTGACATCACAATGCCCTTTCCCCCATTGTGACATCACACTGCCATTTCCCCCATTGTGACATCACAATACCGTTTTCCCCATTGTGACATCACAATGCCCTTTCCTACATTGTGACATCATAATGCCCTTTCCCCCATTGTGACATCACAATGCTGTTTTCCCCATTGTGACATCACAATGCCCTTTCCCCCATTGTGACATCACAAAGCTGTTTCCCCTATTGTGACATCACAATGCTGTTTTCCCCATTGTGACATCACAATGCCCTTTCCCCCATTGTGACATCACAATGCCCTTTCCCCCATTGTGACATCCCAATGCCCTTTCCCCCATTGTGACATCACAGTGCCGTTTTCCCCATTGTGACATCACAATGCTCTTTTCCCCATTGTGACATCACAATGCCCTTTCCCGTATTGTGACATCACAATGCCGTTTTCCCCATTGTGACATCACAATGCCATTTCCCCATTGTGACATCAGAATGCCCTTTCCCACATTGTGACATCACAATGCCCTTTCCCCCATTGTGACATCACAATGCCATTTCCCCTATTGTTACATCACAATGCCGTTTTCCCCATTGTGACGTCATAATGCCCTTCCCCCATTGTGACATCACAATGCCCTTTTCCCCCATTGTGACATCACAATGCCCTTTCCCCCATTGTGACATCACAATGCCATTTCCCCCATTGTGACATCACAATGCCATTTCCCCCATTATGACATCACAATGCCATTTTCCCCATTGTGACATCACAATGCCCTTTCCCCCATTGTGACATCACAATGCCATTTTCCCAATTATGACATCACAATGCCGTTTTCCCATTGTGACATCACAATGCCCTTCCCCCCCATTGTGACATCACAATGCCTTTTCCCCATTGTGACATCACAATGCACTTTTCCCCATTGTGACATCACATAGCCCTTTCATCCATTGTGACATTACAATGCCTTTCCCCCATTGTGATATCACAATGCCGTTTTCCCCATTGTGACATCACAATGCCATTTCCTCTATTGTGACATCACAATGCCCTTTCCCCCATTGTGACATCACAATGCCATTTCCCCTATTGTGACATCACAATGCCGTTTTCCCCATTGTGACATCACAATGCCCTTTCCCCCATTGTGACATCACAATGCCATTTCCCCCATTGTGACATCACAATGCCCTTTCCCCCATTGTGACATCACCATGCCGTTTTCCCCATTGTGACATCACAATGCCCTTTCCCCCATTGTGACATCACAATGCTGTTTCCCCTATTGTGACATCACAATGCCCTTTCCCCCATTGTGATATCACAATGCCATTTCCCCATTGTGACATCACAATGCCCTTTCCCACATTATGACATCACAATGCCCTTTCCCCCATTGTGACATCACAATGCAGTTTCCCTCCATTGTGACATCACAATGGCCTTTCCCCCATTGTGACATCACAATGCCATTTGCCCCATTGTGACATTACAATGCCCTTTCCTCCATTGTGACATCGCAATGCAGTTTTCCCCATTGTGACATCGCAATGCCCTTTCCCCCATTGTGACATCACAATGCCGTTTTCCCCATTGTGCCATCACAATGCCCTTTCCCCCATTGTGACATCACAATGCCGTTTTCCCCATTGTGCCATCACAATGCCCCTTCCCCCATTGTGACATCACAATGCCGTTTCCCCCATTGTGACATCACAGTGCCGTTTTCCCCAGTGTGACATCACAATGCCCTTTCCCCCATTGTGACATCACAATGCTGTTTTCCCCATTGTGACATCACAATGCCCTTTCCCCCATTGTGACATCACAAAGCCGTTTCCCCTATTGTGACATCACAATGCCGTTACCCCATTGTGACAACACAATGCCCTTTCCCCAATCTGACATCACAATGCCCTTTCCCCCATTGTGACATCACAATGCCCTTACCCCCATTGTGACATCACAATGCCGTTTTCCCCATTGTGCCATCACAATGCCCTTTCACCCATTGTGACATCACAATGCTGTTTCCCCTATTGTGACATCACAGCGCCGTTATCCACATTGTGACATCACAATGCCCTTTCCCCCATTGTGACATCACAATGCCGTTTCCCCCATTTGTGACATCACAATGCCGTTTTCCCCTTTGTGACATCACAATGCAGTTTTCCCCATTGTGACATCACAATGACGTTTTCCCCATTGTGATATCACAATGCCCTTTCCCCCATTGTGACATCACACTGCCATTTCCCCATTGTGACATCACAATACCGTTTTCCCCATTGTGACATCACAATGCCCTTTCCCCAATTGTGACATCACAATGCCCTTTCCCCCATTGTGACATCACAATGCCGTTTTCCCCATTGTGCCATCACAATGCCGTTTTCCCCATTGTGCCATCACAATGCCCTTTCCCCCATTGTGACATCACAATGCCGTTTTCCCCATTGTGCCATCACAATGCCGTTTTCCCCATTGTGCCATCACAATGCCCTTTCCCCCATTGTGACATCACAATGCCGTTTTCCCCATTGTGACATCACAATGCCGTTTCCCCCATTGTGCCATCACAATGCCCCTTCCCCCATTGTGACATCACAATGCCGTTCCCCATTGTGACATCACAATGCCCTTTCCCCCATTGTGACATCACAATGCCCTTTCCCCCATTGTGACATCACAATGCCCTTACCCCCATTGTGACATCACAATGCCGTTTTCCCCATTGTGCCATCACAATGCCCTTTCACCCATTGTGACATCACAATGCTGTTTCCCCTATTGTCACATCACAATGCTGTTTTCCCCATTGTGACATCACAATGCCCTTTCCCCCATTGTGACATCACAAAGCTGTTTCCCCTATTGTGACATCACAATGCCGTTTTCCCCATTGTGACATCACAATGCCCTTTCCCCCATTGTGACATCACAATGCCCTTTCCCCCATTGTGACATCACATTGCCGTTTTCCCCATTGTGCCATCAGAATGCCCTTTCCCCCATTGTGAAATCACAATGCCGTTTCCCCCATTGTGACATCACAATGCCCTTTCCCCCATTGTGACATCACAATGCGATTTCCCCCATTGTGACATCACAATGCCCTTCCCCCCATTATGACATCACAATGCCCTTTCCCCCATTGTGACATCACAATGCGATTTCCCCCATTGTGACATCACAATGCCCTTTCCCCCATTATGACATCACAGTGCCCTTTCCCCCATTGTGATATCACAATGCCGTTTTCCCCCATTGTGACATCACAATGCCCTTTCCCCCATTATGACATCACAATGCCCTTTTCCCCATTGTGACATCACAATGCCATTTCCCCCATTGTGACATCACAATGCCCTTTCCCCCATTGTGACATCACAATGCCATTTCCCCAATTATGACATCACAATGCCGTTTTCCCATTGTGACATCACAATGCCCTTTCCCCCATTGTGACATCACAATGCCATTTCCCCCATTGTGACATCACAATGCCGTTTCCCCTATTGTGACATCACTATGCCGTTTTCCTCATTGTGACATCACAATGCCATTTCCCCATTGTGACATCACAATGCCCTTTCCCACATTGTGACATCACAATGCCCTTTCCGCCATTGTGACATCACAATGCCATTTCCCCTATTGTGACATCACAATGCCGTTTTCCCCATTGTGCCATCACAATGCCCCTTCCCCCATTGTGACATCACAATGCCGTTTCCCCCATTGTGACATCACAGTGCCGTTTTCCCCAGTGTGACATCACAATGCCCTTTCCCCCATTGTGACATCACAATGCTGTTTTCCCCATTGTGACATCACAATGCCCTTTCCCCCATTGTGACATCACAAAGCCGTTTCCCCTATTGTGACATCACAATGCCGTTTTCCCCATTGTGACATCACAATGCCCTTTCCCCCATTGTGACATCACAATGCCCTTTCCCCCATTGTGACATTACAATGCCGTTTTCCCCATTGTGCCATCACAATGCCCTTTCCCCCATTGTGACATCACAATGCTGTTTCCCCTATTGTGACATCACAGCGCCGTTTTCCCCATTGTGACATCACAATGCCCTTTCCCCCATTGTGACATCACAATGCCGTTTCCCCCATTTGTGACATAACAATGCCGTTTTCCCCATTGTGACATCACAATGCAGTTTTCCCCATTGTGACATCACAATGCTGTTTTCCCCATTGTGACATCACAATGCCCTTTCCCCCATTGTTACATCACACTGCCATTTCCCCCATTGTGACATCACAATACCGTTTTCCCCATTGTGACATCACAATGCCCTTTCCCCCATTGTGACATCATAATGCCCTTTCCCCCCTTGTGACATCACAATGCTGTTTTCCCCATTGTGACATCACAATGCCCTTTCCCCCATTGTGACATCACAAAGCTGTTTCCCCTATTGTGACATCACAATGCTGTTTTCCCAATTGTGACATCACAATGCCCTTTCCCCCATTGTGACAACACAATTTCGTTTTTCCCGTTGTGCCATCACAATGCCCTTTCCTCCACTGTGACATCACAATGCCCTTTCCCCCATTGTGACATCCCAATGCCCTTAACCCCATTGTGACATCACAGTGCCGTTTTCCCCATTGTGACATCACAATGCTCTTCTCCCCATTGTGACATCACAATGACCTTTCCCGTATTGTGACATCACAATGCCGTTTTCACCATTGTGACATCACAATGCCATTTCCCCATTGTGACATCAGAATGCCCTTTCCCACATTGTGACATCACAATGCCCTTTCCCCCATTGTGACATCACAATGCCATTTTCCCTATTGTGACATCACAATGCCATTTCCCCCATTGTGACATCACAATGCCATTTCCCCCATTATGACATCACAATGCCATTTTCCCCATTGTGACATCACAATGCCCTTTCCCCCATTGTGACATCACAATGCCATTTCCCCAATTATGACATCACAATGCCGTTTTCCCATTGTGACATCACAATGCCCTTCCCCCCATTGTGACATCACAATGCCTTTTCCCCATTGTGATATCACATAGCCCTTTCATCCATTGTGACATCACAATGCCTTTCCCCCATTGTGATATCACAATGCCGTTTTCCCCATTGTGACATCACAATGCCATTTCCTCCATTGTGACATCACAATGCCCTTTCCCCCATTGTGACATCACAATGCCATTTCCCCTATTGTGACATCACAATGCCGTTTTCCCCATTGTGACATCACAATGCCCTTCCCCCATTGTGACATCACAATGCCCTTTCCCCCATTGTGACATCACAATGCCCTTTCCCCCATTGCGACATCACAATGCCATTTCCCCCATTGTGACATCACATTGCCCTTTCCCCCACTGTGACATCACAATGCCCTTTCCTCCATTGTGACATCACAATGCCATTTCCCCCATTGTGACATCACAATGCAATTTCCCCCATTGTGACATCACAATTCTCTTTCCCACATTGTGACATCACAATGCCCTCTCCCCCATTGTGACATCACAAAGCTGTTTCCCCTATTGTGACATCACAATGCCGTTTTCCCCATTGTGACATCACAATGCCCTTTCCCCCATTGTGACATCACAATGCCCTTTCCCCCATTGTGACATCACAATGCCGTTTTCCCCATTGTGCCATCACAATGCCCTTTCCCCCATTGTGACATCACAATGCCCTTTTCCCCATTGTTACATCACAATGCCATTTCCCCCATTGTGACATCACAATGCCCTTTTCCCCATTGTGACATCACCATGCCGTTTTCCCCATTGTGACATCACATTGCCCTTTCCACCATTGTGACATCACAATGCTGTTTCCCCTATTGTGACATCACAATGCCCTTTCCCCCATTGTGATATCACAATGCCATTTCCCCATTGTGACATCACAATGCCCTTTCCCACATTATGACATCACAATGCCCTTTCCCCCATTGTGACATCACAATGCAGTTTCCCTCCATTGTGACATCACAATGGCCTTTCCCCCATTGTGACATCACAATGCCCTTTCTCCCATTGTGACATCACAATGCGATTTGCCCCATTGTGACATCACAATGCCCTTTCCCCCATTGTGACATCACAATGCCCTTTCCCCCATTGTGACATCACAGTGCCTTTTTCCCCATTGTGACATCACAATGCCCTTTTCCCCATTGTGACATCACAATGCCCTTTCCCGTATTGTGACATCACAATGCCGTTTTCCCCATTGTGACATCACAATGCCATTTCCCCATTGTGACATCACAATGCCCTTTCCCACATTGTGACATCACAATGCCCTTTCCCCCATTGTGACATGACAATGCCATTTACCCTATTGTGACATCACAATGCCGTTTACCCCATTGTGATGTCATAATGCCCTTCCCCCATTGTGACATCACAATGCCCTTTCCCCCATTGTGACATAACAATGCCCTTTCCCCCATTGTGACATCACAATGCCATTTCCCCCATTGTGACATCACAATGCCATTTCCCCCATTATGACATCACAATGCCGTTTTCCCCATTGTGACATCACAATGCCCTTCCCCCCATTGTGACATCACAATGCCTTTTCCCCATTGTGACATCACAATGCACTTTTCCCCATTGTGACATCACAATGCCCTTTCCCCCATTGTGACATCACAATGCCATTTCCCCCATTGTGACATCACAATGCCGTTTTCCCCATTGTGACATCACAATGCCCTTTCCCCCAGTGTGACATCACAATGCCGTTTTCCCCATTGTGACATCACAATGCCCTTCCCCCCATTGTGACATCACAATGCTTTTTCCCAATTGTGACATCACAATGCACTTTTCCCCATTGTGCCATCACAATGCCCCTTCCCCTATTGTGACATCACAATGCCGTTTCCCCCATTGTGACATCACAGTGCCGTTTTCCCCATTGTGACATCACAATGCCCTTTCCCCCATTGTGACATCACAATGCTGTTTTCCCCATTGTGCCATCACAATGCCCTTTCCCCCATTGTGACATCAGAATGCCGTTTCCCCCATTGTGACATCACAGTGCCATTTTCCCCTATTGTGACATCGCAATGCCCTTTCCCCCATTGTGACATCACAATGCAGTTTTCCCCATTGTGACATCAAAATGCCGTTTTCCCCATTGTGACATCACAATGCCCTTTCCCCCATTGTGACATCACACTGCCATTTCCCCCATTATGACATCACAATGCCGTTTTCACCATTGTGACATTGCAATGCCATTTCCCCTATTGTGACATCACAATGCCCTTTTCCCCATTGTGACATCACCATGCCGTTTTCCCCATTGTGACATCACATTGCCCTTTCCACCATTGTGACATCACAATGCTGTTTCCCCTATTGTGACATCACAATGCCCTTTCCCCCATTGTGATATCACAATGCCATTTCCCCATTGTGACATCACAATGCCCTTTCCCACATTATGACATCACAATGCCCTTTCCCCCATTGTGACATCACAATGCAGTTTCCCTCCATTGTGACATCACAATGGCCTTTCCCCCATTGTGACATCACAATGCCCTTTCTCCCATTGTGACATCACAATGCGATTTGCCCCATTGTGACATCACAATGCCCTTTCCCCCATTGTGACATCACAATGCCCTTTCCCCCATTGTGACATCACAGTGCCTTTTTCCCCATTGTGACATCACAATGCCCTTTTCCCCATTGTGACATCACAATGCCCTTTCCCGTATTGTGACATCACAATGCCGTTTTCCCCATTGTGACATCACAATGCCATTTCCCCATTGTGACATCACAATGCCCTTTCCCACATTGTGACATCACAATGCCCTTTCCCCCATTGTGACATGACAATACCATTTACCCTATTGTGACATCACAATGCCGTTTACCCCATTGTGATGTCATAATGCCCTTCCCCCATTGTGACATCACAATGCCCTTTCCCCCATTGTGACATAACAATGCCCTTTCCCCCATTGTGACATCACAATGCCATTTCCCCCATTATGACATCACAATGCCGTTTTCCCCATTGTGACATCACAATGCCCTTCCCCCCATTGTGACATCACAATGCCTTTTCCCCATTGTGACATCACAATGCACTTTTCCCCATTGTGACATCACAATGCCCTTTCCCCCATTGTGACATCACAATGCCATTTACCCCATTGTGACATCACAATGCCGTTTTCCCCATTGTGACATCACAATGCCCTTTCCCCCAGTGTGACATCACAATGCCGTTTTCCCCATTGTGACATCACAATGCCCTTCCCCCCATTGTGACATCACAATGCTTTTTCCCCATTGTGACATCACAATGCCCTTTTTCCCATTGTGCCATCACAATGCCCCTTCCCCTATTGTGACATCACAATGCCGTTTCCCCCATTGTGACATCACAGTGCCGTTTTCCCCATTGTGACATCACAATGCCCTTTCCCCCATTGTGACATCACAATGCTGTTTTCCCCATTGTGCCATCACAATGCCCTTTCCCCCATTGTGACATCAGAATGCCGTTTCCCCCATTGTGACATCACAGTGCCATTTTCCCCTATTGTGACATCACAATGCCCTTTCCCCCATTGTGACATCACAATGCTGTTTCCCGCATTGTGACATCACAATGCCGTTTTCCCCATTGTGACATCACAATGCAGTTTTCCCCATTGTGACATCACAATGCCGTTTTCCCCATTGTGACATCACAATGCCCTTTCCCCCATTGTGACATCACACTGCCATTTCCCCCATTATGACATCACAATGCCGTTTTCACCATTGTGACATTGCAATGCCATTTCCCCTATTGTGACATCACAATGCCATTTTCCCCATTGTGACGTCACAATGCCCTTCCCCCATTGTGACATCACAATGTCCTTTCCCCCATTGTGACATCACAATGCCGTTTCCCCTATTATGACATCACAATGCCCTTTCCCCCATTGTGACATCACAATGCCATTTCCCCATTGTGACATCACAATGCCATTTCCCCATTGTGACATCACAATGCCCTTTCCCACATTATGACATCACAATGCCCTTTCCCCCATTGTGACATCACAATGCAGTTTTCCCCCATTGTGACATCATAATGGCCTTTCCCCCATTGTGACATCACAATGCCCTTCCCCCCATTATGACATCACAATGCCCTTTCCCCCATTGTGACATCACAATGCGATTTCCCCCATTGTGACATCACAATGCCCTTTCACCCATTATGACATCACAGTGCCCTTTCCCCCATTGTGATATCACAATGCCGTTTTCCCCATTGTGACATCACAATGCCCTTTTCCCCATTGTGACATCACAATGCCATTTCCCCCATTGTGACATCACAATGCCCTTTCCCACATTGTGACATCATAATGCCCTTTCCCCCATTGTGACATCACAATGCTGTTTTCCCCATTGTGACATCACAATGCCCTTTCCCCCATTGTGACATCACAAAGCTGTTTCCCCTATTGTGACATCACAATGCTGTTTTCCCCATTGTGACATCACAATGCCCTTTCCCCCATTGTGACATCACAATGCCCTTTCCCCTATTGTGACATCCCAATGCCCTTTCCCCAATTGTGACATCACAGTGCCGTTTTCCCCATTGTGACATCACAATGCTCTTTTCCCCATTGTGACATCACAATGCCCTTTCCCGTATTGTGACATCACAATGCCGTTTTCCCCATTGTGACATCACAATGCCATTTCCCCATTGTGACATCAGAATGCCCTTTCCCACATTGTGACATCACAATGCCCTTTCCCCCATTGTGACATCACAATGCCATTTCCCCTATTGTGACATCACCATGCCGTTTTCCCCATTGTGACGTCATAATGCCCTTCCCCCATTGTGACATCACAATGCCCTTTTCCCCCATTGTGACATCACAATGCCCTTTCCCCCATTGTGACATCACAATGCCATTTCCCCCATTGTGACATCACAATGCCATTTCCCCCATTATGACATCACATTGCCATTTTCCCCATTGTGACATCACAATGCCCTTTCCCCCATTGTGACATCACAATGCCATTTTCCCAATTATGACATCACAATGCCGTTTTCCCATTGTGACATCACAATGCCCTTCCCCCCCATTGTGACATCACAATGCATTTTCCCCATTGTGACATCACAATGCACTTTTCCCCATTGTGACATCACAATGCCCTTTCCCCCATTGCGACATCACATTGCCCTTTCCCCCACTGTGACATCACAATGCCCTTTCCTCCATTGTGACATCACAATGCCATTTCCCCCATTGTGACATCACAATGCCATTTCCCCCATTGTGACATCACAATTCTCTTTCCCACATTGTGACATCACAATGCCCTGTCCCCCATTGTGACATCACAAAGCTGTTTCCCCTATTGTGACATCACAATACCGTTTTCCCCATTGTGACATCACAATGCCCTTTCCCCCATTGTGACATCACAATGCCCTTTCCCCCATTGTGACATCACAATGCCGTTTTCCCCATTATGCCATCACAATGCCCTTTCCCCCATTGTGACATCACAATGCCCCTTTCCCCATTGTTACATCACAATGCCATTTCCCCCATTGTGACATCACAATGCCCTTTCCCCCATTGTTACATCACCATGCCGTTTCCCCCATTGTGACATCACAATGCCCTTTCCCCCATTGTGACATCACAATGCCATTTCCCCCATTGTGACATCACAATGCCCTTTCCCCCATTGTGACATCACACTGCCATTTCCCCCATTATGACATCACAATGCCGTTTTCACCATTGTGACATTGCAATGCCATTTCCCCTATTGTGACATCACAATGCCCTTTTCCCCATTGTGACATCACATTGCCCTTTCCACCATTGTGACATCACAATGCTGTTTCCCCTATTGTGACATCACAATGCCCTTTCCCCCATTGTGATATCACAATGCCATTTCCCCATTGTGACATCACAATGCCCTTTCCCACATTATGACATCACAATGCCCTTTCCCCCATTGTGACATCACAATGCAGTTTCCCTCCATTGTGACATCACAATGGCCTTTCCCCCATTGTGACATCACAATGCCCTTTCTCCCATTGTGACATCACAATGCGATTTGCCCCATTGTGACATCACAATGCCCTTTCCCCCATTGTGACATCACAATGCCCTTTCCCCCATTGTGACATCACAGTGCCTTTTTCCCCATTGTGACATCACAATGCCCTTTTCCCCATTGTGACATCACAATGCCCTTTCCCGTATTGTGACATCACAATGCCGTTTTCCCCATTGTGACATCACAATGCCATTTCCCCATTGTGACATCACAATGCCCTTTCCCACATTGTGACATCACAATGCCCTTTCCCCCATTGTGACATGACAATGCCATTTACCCTATTGTGACATCACAATGCCGTTTACCCCATTGTGATGTCATAATGCCCTTCCCCCATTGTGACATCACAATGCCCTTTCCCCCATTGTGACATAACAATGCCCTTTCCCCCATTGTGACATCACAATGCCATTTCCCCCATTGTGACATCACAATGCCATTTCCCCCATTATGACATCACAATGCCGTTTTCCCCATTGTGACATCACAATGTCCTTCCCCCCATTGTGACATCACAATGCCTTTTCCCCATTGTGACATCACAATGCACTTTTCCCCATTGTGACATCACAATGCCATTTCCCCATTGTGACATCACAATGCCCTTTCCCACATTGTGACATCACAATGCCCTTTCCCCCATTGTGACATGACAATGCCATTTACCCTATTGTGACATCACAATGCCGTTTACCCCATTGTGATGTCATAATGCCCTTCCCCCATTGTGACATCACAATGCCCTTTCCCCCATTGTGACATAACAATGCCCTTTCCCCCATTGTGACATCACAATGCCATTTCCCCCATTGTGACATCACAATGCCATTTCCCCCATTATGACATCACAATGCCGTTTTCCCCATTGTGACATCACAATGCCCTTCCCCCCATTGTGACATCACAATGCCTTTTCCCCATTGTGACATCACAATGCACTTTTCCCCTTTGTGACATCACAATGCCCTTTCCCCCATTGTGACATCGCAATGCCGTTTTCCCCATTGTGACATCACAATGCCCTTCCCCCCATTGTGACATCACAATGCTTTTTCCCCATTGTGACATCACAATGCCCTTTTTCCCATTGTGCCATCACAATGCCCCTTCCCCTATTGTGACATCACAATGCCGTTTCCCCCATTGTGACATCACAGTGCCGTTTTCCCCATTGTGACATCACAATGCCCTTTCCCCCATTGTGACATCACAATGCTGTTTTCCCCATTGTGCCATCACAATGCCCTTTCCCCCATTGTGACATCAGAATGCCGTTTCCCCCATTGTGACATCACAGTGCCATTTTCCCCTATTGTGACATCACAATGCCCTTTCCCCCATTGTGACATCACAATGCTGTTTCCCGCATTGTGACATCACAATGCCGTTTTCCCCATTGTGACATCACAATGCAGTTTTCCCCATTGTGACATCACAATGCCGTTTTCCCCATTGTGACATCACAATGCCCTTTCCCCCATTGTGACATCACACTGCCATTTCCCCCATTATGACATCACAATGCCGTTTTCACCATTGTGACATTGCAATGCCATTTCCCCTATTGTGACATCACAATGCCATTTTCCCCATTGTGACGTCACAATGCCCTTCCCCCATTGTGACATCACAATGTCCTTTCCCCCATTGTGACATCACAATGCCGTTTCCCCTATTATGACATCACAATGCCCTTTCCCCCATTGTGACATCACAATGCCATTTCCCCATTGTGACATCACAATGCCCTTTCCCACATTATGACATCACAATGCCCTTTCCCCCATTGTGACATCACAATGCAGTTTTCCCCCATTGTGACATCATAATGGCCTTTCCCCCATTGTGACATCACAATGCCCTTCCCCCCATTATGACATCACAATGCCCTTTCCCCCATTGTGACATCACAATGCGATTTCCCCCATTGTGACATCACAATGCCCTTTCACCCATTATGACATCACAGTGCCCTTTCCCCCATTGTGATATCACAATGCCGTTTTCCCCATTGTGACATCACAATGCCCTTTTCCCCATTGTGACATCACAATGCCATTTCCCCCATTGTGACATCACAATGCCCTTTCCCCCATTGTGACATCATAATGCCCTTTCCCCCATTGTGACATCACAATGCTGTTTTCCCCATTGTGACATCACAATGCCCTTTCCCCCATTGTGACATCACAAAGCTGTTTCCCCTATTGTGACATCACAATGCTGTTTTCCCCATTGTGACATCACAATGCCCTTTCCCCCATTGTGACATCACAATGCCCTTTCCCCCATTGTGACATCACAATGCCCTTTCCCCCATTGTGACATCACAGTGCCGTTTTCCCCATTGTGACATCACAATGCTCTTTTCCCCATTGTGACATCACAATGCCCTTTCCCGTATTGTGACATCACAATGCCGTTTTCCCCATTGTGACATCACAATGCCATTTCCCCATTGTGACATCACAATGCCCTTTCCCACATTGTGACATCACAATGCCCTTTCCCCCATTGTGACATCACAATGCCATTTCCCCTATTGTGACATCACCATGCCGTTTTCCCCATTGTGACGTCATAATGCCCTTCCCCCATTGTGACATCACAATGCCCTTTTCCCCCATTGTGACATCACAATGCCCTTTCCCCCATTGTGACATCACAATGCCATTTCCCCCATTGTGACATCACAATGCCATTTCCCCCATTATGACATCACAATGCCATTTTCCCCATTGTGACATCACAATGCCCTTTCCCCCATTGTGACATCACAATGCCATTTTCCCAATTATGACATCACAATGCCGTTTTCCCATTGTGACATCACAATGCCCTTCCCCCCCATTGTGACATCACAATGCCTTTTCCCCATTGTGACATCACAATGCACTTTTCCCCATTGTGACATCACAATGCCCTTTCCCCCATTGCGACATCACATTGCCCTTTCCCCCACTGTGACATCACAATGCCCTTTCCTCCATTGTGACATCACAATGCCATTTCCCCCATTGTGACATCACAATGCCATTTCTCCCATTGTGACATCACAATTCTCTTTCCCACATTGTGACATCACAATGCCCTTTCCCCCATTGTTACATCACCATGCCGTTTCCCCCATTGTGACATCACAATGCCCTTTCCCCCATTGTGACATCACAATGCCATTTCCCCCATTGTGACATCACAATGCCCTTTCCCCCATTGTGACATCACCATGCCGTTTTCCCCATTGTGACATCACAATGCCCTTTCCCCCATTGTGACATCACAATGCTGTTTCCCCTATTGTGACATCACAATGCCCTTTCCCCCATTGTGATATCACAATGCCATTTCCCCATTGTGACATCACAATGCCCTTTCCCACATTATGACATCACAATGCCCTTTCCCCCATTGTGACATCACAATGCCCTTTCCCCCATTGTGACATCACAATG
This sequence comes from Eleutherodactylus coqui, assembly GCF_035609145.1. NCBI lineage: Eukaryota > Metazoa > Chordata > Amphibia > Anura > Eleutherodactylidae > Eleutherodactylus > Eleutherodactylus coqui. The sequence continues at coordinate 257,937 of NW_027102218.1, read as the reverse complement.
CTGTTTTCCCCATTGTGCCATCACAATGCCCTTTCCCCCATTGTGACATCACAATGCCCCTTTCCCCATTGTTACATCACAATGCCATTTCCCCCATTGTGACATCACAATGCCCTTTCCCCCATTGTTACATCACCATGCCGTTTCCCCCATTGTGACATCACAATGCCCTTTCCCCCATTGTGACATCACAATGCCATTTCCCCCATTGTGACATCACAATGCCCTTTCCCCCATTGTGACATCACCATGCCGTTTTCCCCATTGTGACATCACAATGCCCTTTCCCCCATTGTGACATCACAATGCTGTTTCCCCTATTGTGACATCACAATGCCCTTTCCCCCATTGTGATATCACAATGCCATTTCCCCATTGTGACATCACAATGCCCTTTCCCACATTATGACATCACAATGCCCTTTCCCCCATTGTGACATCACAATGCAGTTTCCCTCCATTGTGACATCACAATGGCCTTTCCCCCATTGTGACATCACAATGCCATTTGCCCCATTGTGACATTACAATGCCCTTTCCTCCATTGTGACATCCCAATGCAGTTTTCCCCATTGTGACATCGCAATGCCCTTTCCCCCATTGTGACATCACAATGCCGTTTTCCCCATTGTGCCATCACAATGCCCTTTCCCCCATTGTGACATCACAATGCCGTTTTCCCCATTGTGCCATCACAATGCCCCTTCCCCCATTGTGACATCACAATGCCGTTTCCCCCATTGTGACATCACAGTGCCGTTTTCCCCAGTGTGACATCACAATGCCCTTTCCCCCATTGTGACATCACAATGCTGTTTTCCCCATTGTGACATCACAATGCCCTTTCCCCCATTGTGACATCACAAAGCCGTTTCCCCTATTGTGACATCACAATGCCGTTACCCCATTGTGACAACACAATGCCCTTTCCCCAATCTGACATCACAATGCCCTTTCCCCCATTGTGACATCACAATGCCCTTACCCCCATTGTGACATCACAATGCCGTTTTCCCCATTGTGCCATCACAATGCCCTTTCACCCATTGTGACATCACAATGCTGTTTCCCCTATTGTGACATCACAGCGCCGTTATCCACATTGTGACATCACAATGCCCTTTCCCCCATTGTGACATCACAATGCCGTTTCCCCCATTTGTGACATCACAATGCCGTTTTCCCCTTTGTGACATCACAATGCAGTTTTCCCCATTGTGACATCACAATGCCGTTTTCCCCATTGTGATATCACAATGCCCTTTCCCCCATTGTGACATCACACTGCCATTTCCCCATTGTGACATCACAATACCGTTTTCCCCATTGTGACATCACAATGCCCTTTCCCCAATTGTGACATCACAATGCCCTTTCCCCCATTGTGACATCACAATGCCGTTTTCCCCATTGTGCCATCACAATGCCGTTTTCCCCATTGTGCCATCACAATGCCCTTTCCCCCATTGTGACATCACAATGCCGTTTTCCCCATTGTGCCATCACAATGCCGTTTTCCCCATTGTGCCATCACAATGCCCTTTCCCCCATTGTGACATCACAATGCCGTTTTCCCCATTGTGACATCACAATGCCGTTTCCCCCATTGTGCCATCACAATGCCCCTTCCCCCATTGTGACATCACAATGCCGTTCCCCATTGTGACATCACAATGCCCTTTCCCCCATTGTGACATCACAATGCCCTTTCCCCCATTGTGACATCACAATGCCCTTACCCCCATTGTGACATCACAATGCCGTTTTCCCCATTGTGCCATCACAATGCCCTTTCACCCATTGTGACATCACAATGCTGTTTCCCCTATTGTCACATCACAATGCTGTTTTCCCCATTGTGACATCACAATGCCCTTTCCCCCATTGTGACATCACAAAGCTGTTTCCCCTATTGTGACATCACAATGCCGTTTTCCCCATTGTGACATCACAATGCCCTTTCCCCCATTGTGACATCACAATGCCCTTTCCCCCATTGTGACATCACATTGCCGTTTTCCCCATTGTGCCATCAGAATGCCCTTTCCCCCATTGTGAAATCACAATGCCGTTTCCCCCATTGTGACATCACAATGCCCTTTCCCCCATTGTGACATCACAATGCGATTTCCCCCATTGTGACATCACAATGCCCTTCCCCCCATTATGACATCACAATGCCCTTTCCCCCATTGTGACATCACAATGCGATTTCCCCCATTGTGACATCACAATGCCCTTTCCCCCATTATGACATCACAGTGCCCTTTCCCCCATTGTGATATCACAATGCCGTTTTCCCCCATTGTGACATCACAATGCCCTTTCCCCCATTATGACATCACAATGCCCTTTTCCCCATTGTGACATCACAATGCCATTTCCCCCATTGTGACATCACAATGCCCTTTCCCCCATTGTGACATCACAATGCCATTTCCCCAATTATGACATCACAATGCCGTTTTCCCATTGTGACATCACAATGCCCTTTCCCCCATTGTGACATCACAATGCCATTTCCCCCATTGTGACATCACAATGCCGTTTCCCCTATTGTGACATCACTATGCCGTTTTCCTCATTGTGACATCACAATGCCATTTCCCCATTGTGACATCACAATGCCCTTTCCCACATTGTGACATCACAATGCCCTTTCCGCCATTGTGACATCACAATGCCATTTCCCCTATTGTGACATCACAATGCCGTTTTCCCCATTGTGCCATCACAATGCCCCTTCCCCCATTGTGACATCACAATGCCGTTTCCCCCATTGTGACATCACAGTGCCGTTTTCCCCAGTGTGACATCACAATGCCCTTTCCCCCATTGTGACATCACAATGCTGTTTTCCCCATTGTGACATCACAATGCCCTTTCCCCCATTGTGACATCACAAAGCCGTTTCCCCTATTGTGACATCACAATGCCGTTTTCCCCATTGTGACATCACAATGCCCTTTCCCCCATTGTGACATCACAATGCCCTTTCCCCCATTGTGACATTACAATGCCGTTTTCCCCATTGTGCCATCACAATGCCCTTTCCCCCATTGTGACACCACAATGCTGTTTCCCCTATTGTGACATCACAGCGCCGTTTTCCCCATTGTGACATCACAATGCCCTTTCCCCCATTGTGACATCACAATGCCGTTTCCCCCATTTGTGACATCACAATGCCGTTTTCCCCATTGTGACATCACAATGCAGTTTTCCCCATTGTGACATCACAATGCTGTTTTCCCCATTGTGACATCACAATGCCCTTTCCCCCATTGTTACATCACACTGCCATTTCCCCCATTGTGACATCACAATACCGTTTTCCCCATTGTGACATCACAATGCCCTTTCCCCCATTGTGACATCATAATGCCCTTTCCCCCCTTGTGACATCACAATGCTGTTTTCCCCATTGTGACATCACAATGCCCTTTCCCCCATTGTGACATCACAAAGCTGTTTCCCCTATTGTGACATCACAATGCTGTTTTCCCAATTGTGACATCACAATGCCCTTTCCCCCATTGTGACAACACAATTTCGTTTTTCCCGTTGTGCCATCACAATGCCCTTTCCTCCACTGTGACATCACAATGCCCTTTCCCCCATTGTGACATCCCAATGCCCTTAACCCCATTGTGACATCACAGTGCCGTTTTCCCCATTGTGACATCACAATGCTCTTCTCCCCATTGTGACATCACAATGACCTTTCCCGTATTGTGACATCACAATGCCGTTTTCACCATTGTGACATCACAATGCCATTTCCCCATTGTGACATCAGAATGCCCTTTCCCACATTGTGACATCACAATGCCCTTTCCCCCATTGTGACATCACAATGCCATTTTCCCTATTGTGACATCACAATGCCATTTCCCCCATTGTGACATCACAATGCCATTTCCCCCATTATGACATCACAATGCCATTTTCCCCATTGTGACATCACAATGCCCTTTCCCCCATTGTGACATCACAATGCCATTTCCCCAATTATGACATCACAATGCCGTTTTCCCATTGTGACATCACAATGCCCTTCCCCCCATTGTGACATCACAATGCCTTTTCCCCATTGTGATATCACATAGCCCTTTCATCCATTGTGACATCACAATGCCTTTCCCCCATTGTGATATCACAATGCCGTTTTCCCCATTGTGACATCACAATGCCATTTCCTCCATTGTGACATCACAATGCCCTTTCCCCCATTGTGACATCACAATGCCATTTCCCCTATTGTGACATCACAATGCCGTTTTCCCCATTGTGACATCACAATGCCCTTCCCCCATTGTGACATCACAATGCCCTTTCCCCCATTGTGACATCACAATGCCCTTTCCCCCATTGCGACATCACAATGCCATTTCCCCCATTGTGACATCACATTGCCCTTTCCCCCACTGTGACATCACAATGCCCTTTCCTCCATTGTGACATCACAATGCCATTTCCCCCATTGTGACATCACAATGCCATTTCCCCCATTGTGACATCACAATTCTCTTTCCCACATTGTGACATCACAATGCCCTCTCCCCCATTGTGACATCACAAAGCTGTTTCCCCTATTGTGACATCACAATGCCGTTTTCCCCATTGTGACATCACAATGCCCTTTCCCCCATTGTGACATCACAATGCCCTTTCCCCCATTGTGACATCACAATGCCGTTTTCCCCATTGTGCCATCACAATGCCCTTTCCCCCATTGTGACATCACAATGCCCTTTTCCCCATTGTTACATCACAATGCCATTTCCCCCATTGTGACATCACAATGCCCTTTTCCCCATTGTGACATCACCATGCCGTTTTCCCCATTGTGACATCACATTGCCCTTTCCACCATTGTGACATCACAATGCTGTTTCCCCTATTGTGACATCACAATGCCCTTTCCCCCATTGTGATATCACAATGCCATTTCCCCATTGTGACATCACAATGCCCTTTCCCACATTATGACATCACAATGCCCTTTCCCCCATTGTGACATCACAATGCAGTTTCCCTCCATTGTGACATCACAATGGCCTTTCCCCCATTGTGACATCACAATGCCCTTTCTCCCATTGTGACATCACAATGCGATTTGCCCCATTGTGACATCACAATGCCCTTTCCCCCATTGTGACATCACAATGCCCTTTCCCCCATTGTGACATCACAGTGCCTTTTTCCCCATTGTGACATCACAATGCCCTTTTCCCCATTGTGACATCACAATGCCCTTTCCCGTATTGTGACATCACAATGCCGTTTTCCCCATTGTGACATCACAATGCCATTTCCCCATTGTGACATCACAATGCCCTTTCCCACATTGTGACATCACAATGCCCTTTCCCCCATTGTGACATGACAATGCCATTTACCCTATTGTGACATCACAATGCCGTTTACCCCATTGTGATGTCATAATGCCCTTCCCCCATTGTGACATCACAATGCCCTTTCCCCCATTGTGACATAACAATGCCCTTTCCCCCATTGTGACATCACAATGCCATTTCCCCCATTGTGACATCACAATGCCATTTCCCCCATTATGACATCACAATGCCGTTTTCCCCATTGTGACATCACAATGCCCTTCCCCCCATTGTGACATCACAATGCCTTTTCCCCATTGTGACATCACAATGCACTTTTCCCCATTGTGACATCACAATGCCCTTTCCCCCATTGTGACATCACAATGCCATTTCCCCCATTGTGACATCACAATGCCGTTTTCCCCATTGTGACATCACAATGCCCTTTCCCCCAGTGTGACATCACAATGCTGTTTTCCCCATTGTGACATCACAATGCCCTTCCCCCCATTGTGACATCACAATGCTTTTTCCCAATTGTGACATCACAATGCACTTTTCCCCATTGTGCCATCACAATGCCCCTTCCCCTATTGTGACATCACAATGCCGTTTCCCCCATTGTGACATCACAGTGCCGTTTTCCCCATTGTGACATCACAATGCCCTTTCCCCCATTGTGACATCACAATGCTGTTTTCCCCATTGTGCCATCACAATGCCCTTTCCCCCATTGTGACATCAGAATGCCGTTTCCCCCATTGTGACATCACAGTGCCATTTTCCCCTATTGTGACATCACAATGCCCTTTCCCACATTGTGACATCACAATGCCCTTTCCCCCATTGTGACATGACAATGCCATTTACCCTATTGTGACATCACAATGCCGTTTACCCCATTGTGATGTCATAATGCCCTTCCCCCATTGTGACATCACAATGCCCTTTCCCCCATTGTGACATAACAATGCCCTTTCCCCCATTGTGACATCACAATGCCATTTCCCCCATTATGACATCACAATGCCGTTTTCCCCATTGTGACATCACAATGCCCTTCCCCCCATTGTGACATCACCATGCCGTTTTCCCCATTGTGACATCACATTGCCCTTTCCACCATTGTGACATCACAATGCTGTTTCCCCTATTGTGACATCACAATGCCCTTTCCCCCATTGTGATATCACAATGCCATTTCCCCATTGTGACATCACAATGCCCTTTCCCACATTATGACATCACAATGCCCTTTCCCCCATTGTGACATCACAATGCAGTTTCCCTCCATTGTGACATCACAATGGCCTTTCCCCCATTGTGACATCACAATGCCCTTTCTCCCATTGTGACATCACAATGCGATTTGCCCCATTGTGACATCACAATGCCCTTTCCCCCATTGTGACATCACAATGCCCTTTCCCCCATTGTGACATCACAGTGCCTTTTTCCCCATTGTGACATCACAATGCCCTTTTCCCCATTGTGACATCACAATGCCCTTTCCCGTATTGTGACATCACAATGCCGTTTTCCCCATTGTGACATCACAATGCCATTTCCCCATTGTGACATCACAATGCCCTTTCCCACATTGTGACATCACAATGCCCTTTCCCCCATTGTGACATGACAATGCCATTTACCCTATTGTGACATCACAATGCCGTTTACCCCATTGTGATGTCATAATGCCCTTCCCCCATTGTGACATCACAATGCCCTTTCCCCCATTGTGACATAACAATGCCCTTTCCCCCATTGTGACATCACAATGCCATTTCCCCCATTGTGACATCACAATGCCATTTCCCCCATTATGACATCACAATGCCGTTTTCCCCATTGTGACATCACAATGCCCTTCCCCCCATTGTGACATCACAATGCCTTTTCCCCATTGTGACATCACAATGCACTTTTCCCCATTGTGACATCACAATGCCCTTTCCCCCATTGTGACATCACAATGCCATTTCCCCCATTGTGACATCACAATGCCGTTTTCCCCATTGTGACATCACAATGCCCTTTCCCCCAGTGTGACATCACAATGCCGTTTTCCCCATTGTGACATCACAATGCCCTTCCCCCCATTGTGACATCACAATGCTTTTTCCCAATTGTGACATCACAATGCACTTTTCCCCATTGTGCCATCACAATGCCCCTTCCCCTATTGTGACATCACAATGCCGTTTCCCCCATTGTGACATCACAGTGCCGTTTTCCCCATTGTGACATCACAATGCCCTTTCCCCCATTGTGACATCACAATGCTGTTTTCCCCATTGTGCCATCACAATGCCCTTTCCCCCATTGTGACATCAGAATGCCGTTTCCCCCATTGTGACATCACAGTGCCATTTTCCCCTATTGTGACATCGCAATGCCCTTTCCCCCATTGTGACATCACAATGCAGTTTTCCCCATTGTGACATCAAAATGCCGTTTTCCCCATTGTGACATCACAATGCCCTTTCCCCCATTGTGACATCACACTGCCATTTCCCCCATTATGACATCACAATGCCGTTTTCACCATTGTGACATTGCAATGCCATTTCCCCTATTGTGACATCACAATGCCCTTTTCCCCATTGTGACATCACCATGCCGTTTTCCCCATTGTGACATCACATTGCCCTTTCCACCATTGTGACATCACAATGCTGTTTCCCCTATTGTGACATCACAATGCCCTTTCCCCCATTGTGATATCACAATGCCATTTCCCCATTGTGACATCACAATGCCCTTTCCCACATTATGACATCACAATGCCCTTTCCCCCATTGTGACATCACAATGCAGTTTCCCTCCATTGTGACATCACAATGGCCTTTCCCCCATTGTGACATCACAATGCCCTTTCTCCCATTGTGACATCACAATGCGATTTGCCCCATTGTGACATCACAATGCCCTTTCCCCCATTGTGACATCACAATGCCCTTTCCCCCATTGTGACATCACAGTGCCTTTTTCCCCATTGTGACATCACAATGCCCTTTTCCCCATTGTGACATCACAATGCCCTTTCCCGTATTGTGACATCACAATGCCGTTTTCCCCATTGTGACATCACAATGCCATTTCCCCATTGTGACATCACAATGCCCTTTCCCACATTGTGACATCACAATGCCCTTTCCCCCATTGTGACATGACAATACCATTTACCCTATTGTGACATCACAATGCCGTTTACCCCATTGTGATGTCATAATGCCCTTCCCCCATTGTGACATCACAATGCCCTTTCCCCCATTGTGACATAACAATGCCCTTTCCCCCATTGTGACATCACAATGCCATTTCCCCCATTATGACATCACAATGCCGTTTTCCCCATTGTGACATCACAATGCCCTTCCCCCCATTGTGACATCACAATGCCTTTTCCCCATTGTGACATCACAATGCACTTTTCCCCATTGTGACATCACAATGCCCTTTCCCCCATTGTGACATCACAATGCCATTTACCCCATTGTGACATCACAATGCCGTTTTCCCCATTGTGACATCACAATGCCCTTTCCCCCAGTGTGACATCACAATGCCGTTTTCCCCATTGTGACATCACAATGCCCTTCCCCCCATTGTGACATCACAATGCTTTTTCCCCATTGTGACATCACAATGCCCTTTTTCCCATTGTGCCATCACAATGCCCCTTCCCCTATTGTGACATCACAATGCCGTTTCCCCCATTGTGACATCACAGTGCCGTTTTCCCCATTGTGACATCACAATGCCCTTTCCCCCATTGTGACATCACAATGCTGTTTTCCCCATTGTGCCATCACAATGCCCTTTCCCCCATTGTGACATCAGAATGCCGTTTCCCCCATTGTGACATCACAGTGCCATTTTCCCCTATTGTGACATCACAATGCCCTTTCCCCCATTGTGACATCACAATGCTGTTTCCCGCATTGTGACATCACAATGCCGTTTTCCCCATTGTGACATCACAATGCAGTTTTCCCCATTGTGACATCACAATGCCGTTTTCCCCATTGTGACATCACAATGCCCTTTCCCCCATTGTGACATCACACTGCCATTTCCCCCATTATGACATCACAATGCCGTTTTCACCATTGTGACATTGCAATGCCATTTCCCCTATTGTGACATCACAATGCCATTTTCCCCATTGTGACGTCACAATGCCCTTCCCCCATTGTGACATCACAATGTCCTTTCCCCCATTGTGACATCACAATGCCGTTTCCCCTATTATGACATCACAATGCCCTTTCCCCCATTGTGACATCACAATGCCATTTCCCCATTGTGACATCACAATGCCATTTCCCCATTGTGACATCACAATGCCCTTTCCCACATTATGACATCACAATGCCCTTTCCCCCATTGTGACATCACAATGCAGTTTTCCCCCATTGTGACATCATAATGGCCTTTCCCCCATTGTGACATCACAATGCCCTTCCCCCCATTATGACATCACAATGCCCTTTCCCCCATTGTGACATCACAATGCGATTTCCCCCATTGTGACATCACAATGCCCTTTCACCCATTATGACATCACAGTGCCCTTTCCCCCATTGTGATATCACAATGCCGTTTTCCCCATTGTGACATCACAATGCCCTTTTCCCCATTGTGACATCACAATGCCATTTCCCCCATTGTGACATCACAATGCCCTTTCCCACATTGTGACATCATAATGCCCTTTCCCCCATTGTGACATCACAATGCTGTTTTCCCCATTGTGACATCACAATGCCCTTTCCCCCATTGTGACATCACAAAGCTGTTTCCCCTATTGTGACATCACAATGCTGTTTTCCCCATTGTGACATCACAATGCCCTTTCCCCCATTGTGACATCACAATGCCCTTTCCCCTATTGTGACATCCCAATGCCCTTTCCCCAATTGTGACATCACAGTGCCGTTTTCCCCATTGTGACATCACAATGCTCTTTTCCCCATTGTGACATCACAATGCCCTTTCCCGTATTGTGACATCACAATGCCGTTTTCCCCATTGTGACATCACAATGCCATTTCCCCATTGTGACATCAGAATGCCCTTTCCCACATTGTGACATCACAATGCCCTTTCCCCCATTGTGACATCACAATGCCATTTCCCCTATTGTGACATCACCATGCCGTTTTCCCCATTGTGACGTCATAATGCCCTTCCCCCATTGTGACATCACAATGCCCTTTTCCCCCATTGTGACATCACAATGCCCTTTCCCCCATTGTGACATCACAATGCCATTTCCCCCATTGTGACATCACAATGCCATTTCCCCCATTATGACATCACATTGCCATTTTCCCCATTGTGACATCACAATGCCCTTTCCCCCATTGTGACATCACAATGCCATTTTCCCAATTATGACATCACAATGCCGTTTTCCCATTGTGACATCACAATGCCCTTCCCCCCCATTGTGACATCACAATGCATTTTCCCCATTGTGACATCACAATGCACTTTTCCCCATTGTGACATCACAATGCCCTTTCCCCCATTGCGACATCACATTGCCCTTTCCCCCACTGTGACATCACAATGCCCTTTCCTCCATTGTGACATCACAATGCCATTTCCCCCATTGTGACATCACAATGCCATTTCCCCCATTGTGACATCACAATTCTCTTTCCCACATTGTGACATCACAATGCCCTGTCCCCCATTGTGACATCACAAAGCTGTTTCCCCTATTGTGACATCACAATACCGTTTTCCCCATTGTGACATCACAATGCCCTTTCCCCCATTGTGACATCACAATGCCCTTTCCCCCATTGTGACATCACAATGCCGTTTTCCCCATTATGCCATCACAATGCCCTTTCCCCCATTGTGACATCACAATGCCCCTTTCCCCATTGTTACATCACAATGCCATTTCCCCCATTGTGACATCACAATGCCCTTTCCCCCATTGTTACATCACCATGCCGTTTCCCCCATTGTGACATCACAATGCCCTTTCCCCCATTGTGACATCACAATGCCATTTCCCCCATTGTGACATCACAATGCCCTTTCCCCCATTGTGACATCACACTGCCATTTCCCCCATTATGACATCACAATGCCGTTTTCACCATTGTGACATTGCAATGCCATTTCCCCTATTGTGACATCACAATGCCCTTTTCCCCATTGTGACATCACATTGCCCTTTCCACCATTGTGACATCACAATGCTGTTTCCCCTATTGTGACATCACAATGCCCTTTCCCCCATTGTGATATCACAATGCCATTTCCCCATTGTGACATCACAATGCCCTTTCCCACATTATGACATCACAATGCCCTTTCCCCCATTGTGACATCACAATGCAGTTTCCCTCCATTGTGACATCACAATGGCCTTTCCCCCATTGTGACATCACAATGCCCTTTCTCCCATTGTGACATCACAATGCGATTTGCCCCATTGTGACATCACAATGCCCTTTCCCCCATTGTGACATCACAATGCCCTTTCCCCCATTGTGACATCACAGTGCCTTTTTCCCCATTGTGACATCACAATGCCCTTTTCCCCATTGTGACATCACAATGCCCTTTCCCGTATTGTGACATCACAATGCCGTTTTCCCCATTGTGACATCACAATGCCATTTCCCCATTGTGACATCACAATGCCCTTTCCCACATTGTGACATCACAATGCCCTTTCCCCCATTGTGACATGACAATGCCATTTACCCTATTGTGACATCACAATGCCGTTTACCCCATTGTGATGTCATAATGCCCTTCCCCCATTGTGACATCACAATGCCCTTTCCCCCATTGTGACATAACAATGCCCTTTCCCCCATTGTGACATCACAATGCCATTTCCCCCATTGTGACATCACAATGCCATTTCCCCCATTATGACATCACAATGCCGTTTTCCCCATTGTGACATCACAATGTCCTTCCCCCCATTGTGACATCACAATGCCTTTTCCCCATTGTGACATCACAATGCACTTTTCCCCATTGTGACATCACAATGCCATTTCCCCATTGTGACATCACAATGCCCTTTCCCACATTGTGACATCACAATGCCCTTTCCCCCATTGTGACATGACAATGCCATTTACCCTATTGTGACATCACAATGCCGTTTACCCCATTGTGATGTCATAATGCCCTTCCCCCATTGTGACATCACAATGCCCTTTCCCCCATTGTGACATAACAATGCCCTTTCCCCCATTGTGACATCACAATGCCATTTCCCCCATTGTGACATCACAATGCCATTTCCCCCATTATGACATCACAATGCCGTTTTCCCCATTGTGACATCACAATGCCCTTCCCCCCATTGTGACATCACAATGCCTTTTCCCCATTGTGACATCACAATGCACTTTTCCCCTTTGTGACATCACAATGCCCTTTCCCCCATTGTGACATCGCAATGCCGTTTTCCCCATTGTGACATCACAATGCCCTTCCCCCCATTGTGACATCACAATGCTTTTTCCCCATTGTGACATCACAATGCCCTTTTTCCCATTGTGCCATCACAATGCCCCTTCCCCTATTGTGACATCACAATGCCGTTTCCCCCATTGTGACATCACAGTGCCGTTTTCCCCATTGTGACATCACAATGCCCTTTCCCCCATTGTGACATCACAATGCTGTTTTCCCCATTGTGCCATCACAATGCCCTTTCCCCCATTGTGACATCAGAATGCCGTTTCCCCCATTGTGACATCACAGTGCCATTTTCCCCTATTGTGACATCACAATGCCCTTTCCCCCATTGTGACATCACAATGCTGTTTCCCGCATTGTGACATCACAATGCCGTTTTCCCCATTGTGACATCACAATGCAGTTTTCCCCATTGTGACATCACAATGCCGTTTTCCCCATTGTGACATCACAATGCCCTTTCCCCCATTGTGACATCACACTGCCATTTCCCCCATTATGACATCACAATGCCGTTTTCACCATTGTGACATTGCAATGCCATTTCCCCTATTGTGACATCACAATGCCATTTTCCCCATTGTGACGTCACAATGCCCTTCCCCCATTGTGACATCACAATGTCCTTTCCCCCATTGTGACATCACAATGCCGTTTCCCCTATTATGACATCACAATGCCCTTTCCCCCATTGTGACATCACAATGCCATTTCCCCATTGTGACATCACAATGCCCTTTCCCACATTATGACATCACAATGCCCTTTCCCCCATTGTGACATCACAATGCAGTTTTCCCCCATTGTGACATCATAATGGCCTTTCCCCCATTGTGACATCACAATGCCCTTCCCCCCATTATGACATCACAATGCCCTTTCCCCCATTGTGACATCACAATGCGATTTCCCCCATTGTGACATCACAATGCCCTTTCACCCATTATGACATCACAGTGCCCTTTCCCCCATTGTGATATCACAATGCCGTTTTCCCCATTGTGACATCACAATGCCCTTTTCCCCATTGTGACATCACAATGCCATTTCCCCCATTGTGACATCACAATGCCCTTTCCCCCATTGTGACATCATAATGCCCTTTCCCCCATTGTGACATCACAATGCTGTTTTCCCCATTGTGACATCACAATGCCCTTTCCCCCATTGTGACATCACAAAGCTGTTTCCCCTATTGTGACATCACAATGCTGTTTTCCCCATTGTGACATCACAATGCCCTTTCCCCCATTGTGACATCACAATGCCCTTTCCCCCATTGTGACATCACAATGCCCTTTCCCCCATTGTGACATCACAGTGCCGTTTTCCCCATTGTGACATCACAATGCTCTTTTCCCCATTGTGACATCACAATGCCCTTTCCCGTATTGTGACATCACAATGCCGTTTTCCCCATTGTGACATCACAATGCCATTTCCCCATTGTGACATCACAATGCCCTTTCCCACATTGTGACATCACAATGCCCTTTCCCCCATTGTGACATCACAATGCCATTTCCCCTATTGTGACATCACCATGCCGTTTTCCCCATTGTGACGTCATAATGCCCTTCCCCCATTGTGACATCACAATGCCCTTTTCCCCCATTGTGACATCACAATGCCCTTTCCCCCATTGTGACATCACAATGCCATTTCCCCCATTGTGACATCACAATGCCATTTCCCCCATTATGACATCACAATGCCATTTTCCCCATTGTGACATCACAATGCCCTTTCCCCCATTGTGACATCACAATGCCATTTTCCCAATTATGACATCACAATGCCGTTTTCCCATTGTGACATCACAATGCCCTTCCCCCCCATTGTGACATCACAATGCCTTTTCCCCATTGTGACATCACAATGCACTTTTCCCCATTGTGACATCACAATGCCCTTTCCCCCATTGCGACATCACATTGCCCTTTCCCCCACTGTGACATCACAATGCCCTTTCCTCCATTGTGACATCACAATGCCATTTCCCCCATTGTGACATCACAATGCCATTTCTCCCATTGTGACATCACAATTCTCTTTCCCACATTGTGACATCACAATGCCCTTTCCCCCATTGTTACATCACCATGCCGTTTCCCCCATTGTGACATCACAATGCCCTTTCCCCCATTGTGACATCACAATGCCATTTCCCCCATTGTGACATCACAATGCCCTTTCCCCCATTGTGACATCACCATGCCGTTTTCCCCATTGTGACATCACAATGCCCTTTCCCCCATTGTGACATCACAATGCTGTTTCCCCTATTGTGACATCACAATGCCCTTTCCCCCATTGTGATATCACAATGCCATTTCCCCATTGTGACATCACAATGCCCTTTCCCACATTATGACATCACAATGCCCTTTCCCCCATTGTGACATCACAATGCCCTTTCCCCCATTGTGACATCACAATGCTGTTTTCCCCATTGTGCCATCACAATGCCCTTTCCCCCATTGTGACATCACAATGCCCCTTTCCCCATTGTTACATCACAATGCCATTTCCCCCATTGTGACATCACAATGCCCTTTCCCCCATTGTTACATCACCATGCCGTTTCCCCCATTGTGACATCACAATGCCCTTTCCCCCATTGTGACATCACAATGCCATTTCCCCCATTGTGACATCACAATGCCCTTTCCCCCATTGTGACATCACCATGCCGTTTTCCCCATTGTGACATCACAATGCCCTTTCCCCCATTGTGACATCACAATGCTGTTTCCCCTATTGTGACATCACAATGCCCTTTCCCCCATTGTGATATCACAATGCCATTTCCCCATTGTGACATCACAATGCCCTTTCCCACATTATGACATCACAATGCCCTTTCCCCCATTGTGACATCACAATGCAGTTTCCCTCCATTGTGACATCACAATGGCCTTTCCCCCATTGTGACATCACAATGCCATTTGCCCCATTGTGACATTACAATGCCCTTTCCTCCATTGTGACATCCCAATGCAGTTTTCCCCATTGTGACATCGCAATGCCCTTTCCCCCATTGTGACATCACAATGCCGTTTTCCCCATTGTGCCATCACAATGCCCTTTCCCCCATTGTGACATCACAATGCCGTTTTCCCCATTGTGCCATCACAATGCCCCTTCCCCCATTGTGACATCACAATGCCGTTTCCCCCATTGTGACATCACAGTGCCGTTTTCCCCAGTGTGACATCACAATGCCCTTTCCCCCATTGTGACATCACAATGCTGTTTTCCCCATTGTGACATCACAATGCCCTTTCCCCCATTGTGACATCACAAAGCCGTTTCCCCTATTGTGACATCACAATGCCGTTTCCCCATTGTGACATCACAATGCCCTTTCCCCCATTGTGACATCACAATGCCCTTACCCCCATTGTGACATCACAATGCCGTTTTCCCCATTGTGCCATCACAATGCCCTTTCACCCATTGTGACATCACAATGCTGTTTCCCCTATTGTGACATCACAGCGCCGTTATCCACATTGTGACATCACAATGCCCTTTCCCCCATTGTGACATCACAATGCCGTTTCCCCCACTTGTGACATCACAATGCCGTTTTCCCCATTGTGACATCACAATGCAGTTTTCCCCATTGTGACATCACAATGCCGTTTTCCCCATTGTGATATCACAATGCCCTTTCCCCCATTGTGACATCACACTGCCATTTCCCCCATTGTGACATCACAATACCGTTTTCCCCATTGTGACATCACAATGCGCTTTCCCCAATTGTGACATCACAATGCCCTTTCCCCCATTGTGACATCACAATGCCGTTTTCCCCATTGTGCCATCACAATGCCCTTTCCCCCATTGTGACATCACAATGCCGTTTTCCCCATTGTGCCATCACAATGCCCCTTCCCCCATTGTGACATCACAATGCCGTTTCCCCCATTGTGCCATCACAATGCCCCTTCCCCCATTGTGACATCACAATGCCGTTCCCCATTGTGACATCACAATGCCCTTTCCCCCATTGTGACATCACAATGCCCTTTCCCCCATTGTGACATCACAATGCCGTTTTCCCCATTGTGCCATCACAATGCCCTTTCACCCATTGTGAGATCACAATGCTGTTTCCCCTATTGTCACATCACAATGCTGTTTTCCCCATTGTGACATCACAATGCCCTTTCCCCCATTGTGACATCACAAAGCTGTTTCCCCTATTGTGACATCACAATGCCGTTTTCCCCATTGCGACATCACAATGCCCTTTCCCCCATTGTGACATCACAATGCCCTTTCCCCCATTGTGACATCACAATGCCGTTTTTCCCATTGTGCCATCAGAATGCCCTTTCCCCCATTGTGAAATCACAATGCCGTTTCCCCCATTGTGACATCACAATGCCCTTTCCCCCATTGTGACATCACAATGCGATTTCCCCCATTGTGACATCACAATGCCCTTCCCCCCATTATGACATCACAATGCCCTTTCCCCCATTGTGACATCACAATGCGATTTCCCCCATTGTGACATCACAATGCCCTTTCCCCCATTATGACATCACAGTGCCCTTTCCCCATTGTGATATCCCAATGCCGTTTTCCCCTATTGTGACATCACAATGCCCTTTCCCCCATTATGACATCACAATGCCCTTTTCCCCATTGTGACATCACAATGCCATTTCCCCCATTGTGACATCACAATGCCCTTTCCCCCATTGTGACATCACAATGCCATTTCCCCCATTGTGACATCACATTGCCGTTTTCCCCATTGTGACATCACAATGCCCTTTCTCCATTGTGACATCACAATGCCCTTTCCCCCATTGTGACATCACAATGCCATTTCCCCAATTATGACATCACAATGCCGTTTTCCCATTGTGACATCACAATGCCCTTCCCCCCATTGTGATATCACAATGCCCTTTCCCCCATTGTGACATCACAATGACGTTTCCCCTATTCTGACATCACAATGCCGTTTTCCCCATTGTGACATCACAATGCCCTTTCCCCCATTGTGACATCACAATGACCTTTCCCCCATTATGACATCACAATGCCCTTCCCCCATTGTGACATCACAATGCCCTTTCCCCCATTGTGACATCACAATGCCCTTTCCCCCATTGTGACATCACAATGCCATTTCCCCCATTGTGACATCACAATGCCGTTTCCCCTATTGTGACATCACTATGCCGTTTTCCTCATTGTGACATCACAATGCCATTTCCCCATTGTGACATCACAATGCCCTTTCCCACATTGTGACATCACAATGCCCTTTCCGCCATTGTGACATCACAATGCCATTTCCACTATTGTGACATCACAATGCCGTTTTCCCCATTGTGCCATCACAATGCCCCTTCCCCCATTGTGACATCACAATGCCGTTTCCCCCATTGTGACATCACAGTGCCGTTTTCCCCAGTGTGACATCACAATGCCCTTTCCCCCATTGTGACATCACAATGCTGTTTTCCCCATTGTGACATCACAATGCCCTTTCCCCCATTGTGACATCACAAAGCCGTTTCCCCTATTGTGACATCACAATGCCGTTTTCCCCATTGTGACATCACAATGCCCTTTCCCCCATTGTGACATCACAATGCCCTTACCCCCATTGTGACATCACAATGCCGTTTTCCCCATTGTGCCATCACAATGCCCTTTCACCCATTGTGACATCACAATGCTGTTTCCCCTATTGTCACATGACAATGCTGTTTTCCCCATTGTGACATCACAATGCCCTTTCCCCCATTGTGACATCACAAAGCTGTTTCCCCTATTGTGACATCACAATGCCGTTTTCCCCATTGTGACATCACAATGCCCTTTCCCCCATTGTGACATCACAATGCCCTTTCCCCCATTGTGACATCACATTGCCGTTTTCCCCATTGTGCCATCAGAATGCCCTTTCCCCCATTGTGAAATCACAATGCCGTTTCCCCCATTGTGACATCACAATGCCCTTTCCCCCATTGTGACATCACAATGCGATTTCCCCCATTGTGACATCACAATGCCCTTCCCCCCATTATGACATCACAATGCCCTTTCCCCCATTGTGACATCACAATGCGATTTCCCCCATTGTGACATCACAATGCCCTTTCCCCCATTATGACATCACAGTGCCCTTTCCCCCATTGTGATATCACAATGCCGTTTTCCCCCATTGTGACATCACAATGCCCTTTCCCCCATTATGACATCACAATGCCCTTTTCCCGATTGTGACATCACAATGCCATTTCCCCCATTGTGACATCACAATGCCCTTTCCCCCATTGTGACATCACAATGCCATTTCCCCAATTATGACATCACAATGCCGTTTTCCCATTGTGACATCACAATGCCCTTCCCCCCATTGTGATATCACAATGCCCTTTCCCCCATTGTGACATCACAATGACGTTTCCCCTATTGTGACATCACAATGCCGTTTTCCCCATTGTGACATCACAATGCCCTTTCCCCCATTGTGACATCACAATGACCTTTCCCCCATTATGACATCACAATGCCCTTCCCCCATTGTGACATCACAATGCCCTTTCCCCCATTGTGACATCACAATGCCCTTTCCCCCATTGTGACATCACAATGCCATTTCCCCCATTGTGACATCACAATGCCGTTTCCCCTATTGTGACATCACTATGCCGTTTTCCTCATTGTGACATCACAATGCCATTTCCCCATTGTGACATCACAATGCCCTTTCCCACATTGTGACATCACAATGCCCTTTCCGCCATTGTGACATCACAATGCCATTTCCCCTATTGTGACATCACAATGCCGTTTTCCCCATTGTGCCATCACAATGCCCCTTCCCCCATTGTGACATCACAATGCCGTTTCCCCCATTGTGACATCACAGTGCCGTTTTCCCCAGTGTGACATCACAATGCCCTTTCCCCCATTGTGACATCACAATGCTGTTTTCCCCATTGTGACATCACAATGCCCTTTCCCCCATTGTGACATCACAAAGCCGTTTCCCCTATTGTGACATCACAATGCCGTTTTCCCCATTGTGACATCACAATGCCCTTTCCCCCATTGTGACATCACAATGCCCTTTCCCCCATTGTGACATTACAATGCCGTTTTCCCCATTGTGCCATCACAATGCCCTTTCCCCCATTGTGACATCACAATGCTGTTTCCCCTATTGTGACATCACAGCGCCGTTTTCCCCATTGTGACATCACAATGCCCTTTCCCCCATTGTGACATCACAATGCCGTTTCCCCCATTTGTGACATCACAATGCCGTTTTCCCCATTGTGACATCACAATGCAGTTTTCCCCATTGTGACATCACAATGCTGTTTTCCCCATTGTGACATCACAATGCCCTTTCCCCCATTGTGACATCACACTGCCATTTCCCCCATTGTGACATCACAATACCGTTTTCCCCATTGTGACATCACAATGCCCTTTCCCCCATTGTGACATCATAATGCCCTTTCCCCCCTTGTGACATCACAATGCTGTTTTCCCCATTGTGACATCACAATGCCCTTTCCCCCATTGTGACATCACAAAGCTGTTTCCCCTATTGTGACATCACAATGCTGTTTTCCCAATTGTGACATCACAATGCCCTTTCCCCCATTGTGACAACACAATTTCGTTTTCCCCGTTGTGCCATCACAATGCCCTTTCCTCCATTGTGACATCACAATGCCCTTTCCCCCATTGTGACATCCCAATGCCCTTTCCCCCATTGTGACATCACAGTGCCGTTTTCCCCATTGTGACATCACAATGCTCTTCTCCCCATTGTGACATCACAATGCCCTTTCCCGTATTGTGACATCACAATGCCGTTTTCACCATTGTGACATCACAATGCCATTTCCCCATTGTGACATCAGAATGCCCTTTCCCACATTGTGACATCACAATGCCCTTTCCCCCATTGTGACATCACAATGCCATTTTCCCTATTGTGACATCACAATGCCATTTCCCCCATTGTGACATCACAATGCCATTTCCCCCATTATGACATCACAATGCCATTTTCCCAATTATGACATCACAATGCCGTTTTCCCATTGTGACATCACAATGCCCTTCCCCCCATTGTGACATCACAATGCCTTTTCCCCATTGTGATATCACATAGCCCTTTCATCCATTGTGACATCACAATGCCTTTCCCCCATTGTGATATCACAATGCCGTTTTCCCCATTGTGACATCACAATGCCATTTCCTCCATTGTGACATCACAATGCCCTTTCCCCCATTGTGACATCACAATGCCATTTCCCCTATTGTGACATCACAATGCCGTTTTCCCCATTGTGACATCACAATGCCCTTCCTCCATTGTGACATCACAATGCCCTTTCCCCCATTGTGACATCACAATGCCCTTTCCCCCATTGCGACATCACAATGCCATTTCCCCCATTGTGACATCACATTGCCCTTTCCCCCACTGTGACATCACAATGCCCTTTCCTCCATTGTGACATCACAATGCCATTTCCCCCATTGTGACATCACAATGCCATTTCCCCCATTGTGACATCACAATTCTCTTTCCCACATTGTGACATCACAATGCCCTCTCCCCCATTGTGACATCACAAAGCTGTTTCCCCTATTGTGACATCACAATGCCGTTTTCCCCATTGTGACATCACAATGCCCTTTCCCCCATTGTGACATCACAATGCCCTTTCCCCCATTGTGACATCACAATGCCATTTTCCCCATTGTGCCATCACAATGCCCTTTCCCCCATTGTGACATCACAATGCCCTTTTCCCCATTGTTACATCACAATGCCATTTCCCCCATTGTGACATCACAATACCCTTTTCCCCATTGTGACATCACCATGCCGTTTTCCCCATTGTGACATCACATTGCCCTTTCCACCATTGTGACATCACAATGCTGTTTCCCCTATTGTGACATCACAATGCCCTTTCCCCCATTGTGATATCACAATGCCATTTCCCCATTGTGACATCACAATGCCCTTTCCCACATTATGACATCACAATGCCCTTTCCCCCATTGTGACATCACAATGCAGTTTCCCTCCATTGTGACATCACAATGGCCTTTCCCCCATTGTGACATCACAATGCCCTTTCTCCCATTGTGACATCACAATGCCCTTTCCCCCATTGTGACATCACAATGCCCTTTCCCCCATTGTGACATCACAATGCCCTTTCCCCCATTGTGACATCACAGTGCCTTGTTCCCCATTGTGACATCACAATGCCCTTTTCCCCATTGTGACATCACAATGCCCTTTCCCGTATTGTGACATCACAATGCCGTTTTCCCCATTGTGACATCACAATGCCATTTCCCCATTGTGACATCACAATGCCCTTTCCCACATTGTGACATCACAATGCCCTTTCCCCCATTGTGACATGACAATGCCATTTACCCTATTGTGACATCACAATGCCGTTTTCCCCATTGTGACATCACAATGCCCTTTCCCCCAGTGTGACATCACAATGCCGTTTTCCCCATTGTGACATCACAATGCCCTTCCCCCCATTGTGACATCACAATGCTTTTTCCCCCTTGTGACATCACAATGCACTTTTCCCCATTGTGCCATCACAATGCCCCTTCCCCTATTGTGACATCACAATGCCGTTTCCCAAATTGTGACATCACAGTGCCGTTTTCCCCATTGTGACATCACAATGCCCTTTCCCCCATTGTGACATCACAATGCTGTTTTCCCCATTGTGCCATCACAATGCCCTTTCCCCCATTGTGACATCAGAATGCCGTTTCCCCCATTGTGACATCACAGTGCCATTTTCCCCATTGTGACATCACAATGCCCTTTCCCCCATTGTGACATCACAATGCTGTTTCCCGCATTGTGACATCACAATGCCGTTTTCCCCATTGTGACATCACAATGCAGTTTTCCCCATTGTGACATCACAATGCCGTTTTCCCCATTGTGACATCACAATGCCCTTTCCCCCATTGTGACATCACGCTGCCATTTCCCCCATTATGACATCACAATGCCGTTTTCACCATTGTGACATTGCAATGCCATTTCCCCTATTGTGACATCACAATGCCCTTTTCCCCATTGTGACATCACCATGCCGTTTTCCCCATTGTGACATCACATTGCCCTTTCCACCATTGTGACATCACAATGCTGTTTCCCCTATTGTGACATCACAATGCCCTTTCCCCCATTGTGATATCACAATGCCATTTCCCCATTGTGACATCACAATGCCCTTTCCCACATTATGACATCACAATGCCCTTTCCCCCATTGTGACATCACAATGCAGTTTCCCTCCATTGTGACATCACAATGGCCTTTCCCCCATTGTGACATCACAATGCCCTTTCTCCCATTGTGACATCACAATGCGATTTGCCCCATTGTGACATCACAATGCCCTTTCCCCCATTGTGACATCACAATGCCCTTTCCCCCATTGTGACATCACAGTGCCTTTTTCCCCATTGTGACATCACAATGCCCTTTTCCCCATTGTGACATTACAATGCCCTTTCCCGTATTGTGACATCACAATGCCGTTTTCCCCATTGTGACATCACAATGCCATTTCCCCATTGTGACATCACAATGCCCTTTCCCACATTGTGACATCACAATGCCCTTTCCCCCATTGTGACATGACAATGCCATTTACCCTATTGTGACATCACAATGCCGTTTACCCCATTGCGATGTCATAATGCCCTTCCCCCATTGTGACATCACAATGCCCTTTCCCCCATTGTGACATAACAATGCCCTTTCCCCCATTGTGACATCACAATGCCATTTCCCCCATTGTGACATCACAATGCCATTTCCCCCATTATGACATCACAATGCCGTTTTCCCCATTGTGACATCACAATGCCCTTCCCCCCATTGTGACATCACAATGCCTTTTCCCCATTGTGACATCACAATGCACTTTTCCCCATTGTGACATCACAATGCCCTTTCCCCCATTGTGACATCACAATGCCATTTACCCCATTGTGACATCACAATGCCGTTTTCCCCATTGTGACATCACAATGCCCTTTCCCCCAGTGTGACATCACAATGCCGTTTTCCCCATTGTGACATCACAATGCCCTTCCCCCCATTGTGACATCACAATGCTTTTTCCCCATTGTGACATCACAATGCACTTTTCTCCATTGTGCCATCACAATGCCCCTTCCCCTATTGTGACATCACAATGCCGTTTCCCCCATTGTGACATCACAGTGCCGTTTTCCCCATTGTGACATCACAATGCCCTTTCCCCCATTGTGATATCACAATGCTGTTTTCCCCATTGTGCCATCACAATGCCCTTTCCCCCATTGTGACATCAGAATGCCGTTTCCCCCATTGTGACATCACAGTGCCATTTTCCCCTATTGTGACATCACAATGCCCTTTCCCCCATTGTGACATCACAATGCTGTTTCCCGCATTGTGACATCACAATGCCGTTTTCCCCATTGTGACATCACAATGCAGTTTTCCCCATTGTGACATCACAATGCCGTTTTCCCCATTGTGACATCACAATGCCCTTTCCCCCATTGTGACATCACACTGCCATTTCCCCCATTATGACATCACAATGCCGTTTTCACCATTGTGACATTGCAATGCCATTTCCCCTATTGTGACATCACAATGCCATTTTCCCCATTGTGACGTCACAATGCCCTTCCCCCATTGTGACATCACAATGTCCTTTCCCCCATTGTGACATCACAATGCCGTTTCCCCTATTATGACATCACAATGCCCTTTCCCCCATTGTGACATCACAATGCCATTTCCCCATTGTGACATCACAATGCCCTTTCCCACATTATGACATCACAATGCCCTTTCCCCCATTGTGACATCACAATGCAGTTTTCCCCTATTGTGACATCATAATGGCCTTTCCCCCATTGTGACATCACAATGCCCTTCCCCCCATTATGACATCACAATGCCCTTTCCCCCATTGTGACATCACAATGCGATTTCCCCCATTGTGACATCACAATGCCCTTTCACCTATTATGACATCACAGTGCCCTTTCCCCCATTGTGATATCACAATGCCGTTTTCCCCATTGTGACATCACAATGCCCTTTTCCCCATTGTGACATCACAATGCCATTTCCCCCATTGTGACATCACAAGGCCCTTTCCCCCATTGTGACATCATAATGCCCTTTCCCCCATTGTGACATCACAATGCTGTTTTCCCCATTGTGACATCACAATGCCCTTTCCCCCATTGTGACATCACAAAGCTGTTTCCCCTATTGTGACATCACAATGCTGTTTTCCCCATTGTGACATCACAATGCCCTTTCCCCCATTGTGACATCACAATGCCCTTTCCCCCATTGTGACATCCCAATGCCCTTTCCCCCATTGTGACATCACAGTGCCGTTTTCCCCATTGTGACATCACAATGCTCTTTTCCCCATTGTGACATCACAATGCCCTTTCCCGTATTGTGACATCACAATGCCGTTTTCCCCATTGTGACATCACAATGCCATTTCCCCATTGTGACATCAGAATGCCCTTTCCCACATTGTGACATCACAATGCCCTTTCCCCCATTGTGACATCACAATGCCATTTCCCCTATTGTGACATCACCATGCCGTTTTCCCCATTGTGACGTCATAATGACCTTCCCCCATTGTGACATCACAATGCCCTTTTCCCCCATTGTGACATCACAATGCCCTTTCCCCCATTGTGACATCACAATGCCATTTCCCCCATTGTGACATCACAATGCATTTTCCCCCATGATGACATCACAATGCCATTTTTCCCATTGTGACATCACAATGCCCTTTCCCCCATTGTGACATCACAATGCCATTTTCCCAATTATGACATCACAATGCTGTTTTCCCATTGTGACATCACAATGCCCTTCCCCCCCATTGTGACATCACAATGCCTTTTCACCATTGTGACATCACAATGCACTTTTCCCCATTGTGACATCACAATGCCCTTTCCCCCATTGTGACATCACAATGCTGTTTTCCCCATTGTGCCATCACAATGCCCTTTCCCCCATTGTGACATCAGAATGCCGTTTCCCCCATTGTGACATCACAGTGCCATTTTCCCCATTGTGACATCACAATGCCCTTTCCCCCATTGTGACATCACAATGCTGTTTCCCGCATTGTGACATCACAATGCCGTTTTCCCCATTGTGACATCACAATGCCGTTTTCCCCATTGTGACATCACAATGCCCTTTCCCCCATTGTGACATCACACTGCCATTTCCCCCATTATGACATCACAATGCCGTTTTCACCATTGTGACATTGCAATGCCATTTCCCCTATTGTGACATCACAATGCCCTTTTCCCCATTGTGACATCACCATGCCGTTTTCCCCATTGTGACATCACATTGCCCTTTCCACCATTGTGACATCACAATGCTGTTTCCCCTATTGTGACATCACAATGCCCTTTCCCCCATTGTGATATCACAATGCCATTTCCCCATTGTGACATCACAATGCCCTTTCCCACATTATGACATCACAATGCCCTTTCCCCCATTGTGACATCACAATGCAGTTTCCCTCCATTGTGACATCACAATGGCCTTTCCCCCATTGTGACATCACAATGCCCTTTCTCCCATTGTGACATCACAATGCGATTTGCCCCATTGTGACATCACAATGCCCTTTCCCCCATTGTGACATCACAATGCCCTTTCCCCCATTGTGACATCACAGTGCCTTTTTCCCCATTGTGACATCACAATGCCCTTTTCCCCATTGTGACATTACAATGCCCTTTCCCGTATTGTGACATCACAATGCCGTTTTCCCCATTGTGACATCACAATGCCATTTCCCCATTGTGACATCACAATGCCCTTTCCCACATTGTGACATCACAATGCCCTTTCCCCCATTGTGACATGACAATGCCATTTACCCTATTGTGACATCACAATGCCGTTTACCCCATTGCGATGTCATAATGCCCTTCCCCCATTGTGACATCACAATGCCCTTTCCCCCATTGTGACATAACAATGCCCTTTCCCCCATTGTGACATCACAATGCCATTTCCCCCATTGTGACATCACAATGCCATTTCCCCCATTATGACATCACAATGCCGTTTTCCCCATTGTGACATCACAATGCCCTTCCCCCCATTGTGACATCACAATGCCTTTTCCCCATTGTGACATCACAATGCACTTTTCCCCATTGTGACATCACAATGCCCTTTCCCCCATTGTGACATCACAATGCCATTTACCCCATTGTGACATCACAATGCCGTTTTCCCCATTGTGACATCACAATGCCCTTTCCCCCAGTGTGACATCACAATGCCGTTTTCCCCATTGTGACATCACAATGCCCTTCCCCCCATTGTGACATCACAATGCTTTTTCCCCATTGTGACATCACAATGCACTTTTCTCCATTGTGCCATCACAATGCCCCTTCCCCTATTGTGACATCACAATGCCGTTTCCCCCATTGTGACATCACAGTGCCGTTTTCCCCATTGTGACATCACAATGCCCTTTCCCCCATTGTGATATCACAATGCTGTTTTCCCCATTGTGCCATCACAATGCCCTTTCCCCCATTGTGACATCAGAATGCCGTTTCCCCCATTGTGACATCACAGTGCCATTTTCCCCTATTGTGACATCACAATGCCCTTTCCCCCATTGTGACATCACAATGCTGTTTCCCGCATTGTGACATCACAATGCCGTTTTCCCCATTGTGACATCACAATGCAGTTTTCCCCATTGTGACATCACAATGCCGTTTTCCCCATTGTGACATCACAATGCCCTTTCCCCCATTGTGACATCACACTGCCATTTCCCCCATTATGACATCACAATGCCGTTTTCACCATTGTGACATTGCAATGCCATTTCCCCTATTGTGACATCACAATGCCATTTTCCCCATTGTGACGTCACAATGCCCTTCCCCCATTGTGACATCACAATGTCCTTTCCCCCATTGTGACATCACAATGCCGTTTCCCCTATTATGACATCACAATGCCCTTTCCCCCATTGTGACATCACAATGCCATTTCCCCATTGTGACATCACAATGCCCTTTCCCACATTATGACATCACAATGCCCTTTCCCCCATTGTGACATCACAATGCAGTTTTCCCCTATTGTGACATCATAATGGCCTTTCCCCCATTGTGACATCACAATGCCCTTCCCCCCATTATGACATCACAATGCCCTTTCCCCCATTGTGACATCACAATGCGATTTCCCCCATTGTGACATCACAATGCCCTTTCACCTATTATGACATCACAGTGCCCTTTCCCCCATTGTGATATCACAATGCCGTTTTCCCCATTGTGACATCACAATGCCCTTTTCCCCATTGTGACATCACAATGCCATTTCCCCCATTGTGACATCACAAGGCCCTTTCCCCCATTGTGACATCATAATGCCCTTTCCCCCATTGTGACATCACAATGCTGTTTTCCCCATTGTGACATCACAATGCCCTTTCCCCCATTGTGACATCACAAAGCTGTTTCCCCTATTGTGACATCACAATGCTGTTTTCCCCATTGTGACATCACAATGCCCTTTCCCCCATTGTGACATCACAATGCCCTTTCCCCCATTGTGACATCCCAATGCCCTTTCCCCCATTGTGACATCACAGTGCCGTTTTCCCCATTGTGACATCACAATGCTCTTTTCCCCATTGTGACATCACAATGCCCTTTCCCGTATTGTGACATCACAATGCCGTTTTCCCCATTGTGACATCACAATGCCATTTCCCCATTGTGACATCAGAATGCCCTTTCCCACATTGTGACATCACAATGCCCTTTCCCCCATTGTGACATCACAATGCCATTTCCCCTATTGTGACATCACCATGCCGTTTTCCCCATTGTGACGTCATAATGACCTTCCCCCATTGTGACATCACAATGCCCTTTTCCCCCATTGTGACATCACAATGCCCTTTCCCCCATTGTGACATCACAATGCCATTTCCCCCATTGTGACATCACAATGCATTTTCCCCCATGATGACATCACAATGCCATTTTTCCCATTGTGACATCACAATGCCCTTTCCCCCATTGTGACATCACAATGCCATTTTCCCAATTATGACATCACAATGCCGTTTTCCCATTGTGACATCACAATGCCCTTCCCCCCATTGTGACATCACAATGCCTTTTCACCATTGTGACATCACAATGCACTTTTCCCCATTGTGACATCACAATGCCCTTTCCCCCATTGCGACATCACAATGCCATTTCCCCCATTGTGACATCACATTGCCCTTTCCCCCACTGTGACATCACAATGCCCTTTCCTCCACTGTGACATCACAATGCCCTTTCCTCCATTGTGACATCACAATGCCATTTCCCCCATTGTGACATCACAATGCCATTTCCCCCATTGTGACATCACAATTCTCTTTCCCACATTGTGACATCACAATGCCCTCTCCCCCATTGTGACATCACAAAGCTGTTTCCCCTATTGTGACATCACAATACCGTTTTCCCCATTGTGACATCACAATGCCCTTTCCCCCATTGTGACATCACAATGCCCTTTCCCCCATTGTGACATCACAATGCCGTTTTCCCCATTGTGCCATCACAATGCCCTTTCCCCCATTGTGACATCACAATGCCCCTTTCCCCATTGTTACATCACAATGCCATTTCCCCCATTGTGACATCACAATGCCCTTTCCCCCATTGTTACATCACCATGCCGTTTTCCCCATTGTGACATCACAATGCCCTTTCCCCCATTGTGACATCACAATGCAATTTCCCCCATTGTGACATCACAATGCCCTTTCCCCCATTGTGACATCACCATGCCGTTTTCCCCATTGTGACATCACAATGCCCTTTCCCCCATTGTGACATCACAATGCTGTTTCCCCTATTGTGACATCACAATGCCCTTTCCCCCATTGTGATATCACAATGCCATTTCCCCATTGTGACATCACAATGCCCTTTCCCACATTATGACATCACAATGCCCTTTCCCCCATTGTGACATCACAATGCAGTTTCCCTCCATTGTGACATCACAATGGCCTTTCCCCCATTGTGACATCACAATGCCATTTCCCCAATTGTGACATTACAATGCCCTTTCCTCCATTGTGACATCGCAATGCAGTTTTCACCATTGTGACATCGCAATGCCCTTTCCCCCATTGTGACATCACAATGCCGTTTTCCCCATTGTGCCATCACAATGCCCTTTCCCCCATTGTGACATCACAATGCCGTTTTCCCCATTGTGCCATCACAATGCCCCTTCCCCCATTGTGACATCACAATGCCGTTTCCCCCATTGTGACATCACAGTGCCGTTTTCCCCAGTGTGACATCACAATGCCCTTTCCCCCATTGTGACATCACAATGCTGTTTTCCCCATTGTGACATCACAATGCCCTTTCCCCCATTGTGACATCACAAAGCCGTTTCCCCTATTGTGTCATCACAATGCCGTTTCCCCATTGTGACAACACAATGCCCTTTCCCCCATTGTGACATCACAATGCCCTTTCCCCCATTGTGACATCACAATGCCCTTACCCCCATTGTGACATCACAATGCCGTTTTCCCCATTGTGCCATCACAATGCCCTTTCACCCATTGTGACATCACAATGCTGTTTCCCCTATTGTGACATCACAGCGCCGTTATCCACATTGTGACATCACAATGCCCTTTCCCCCATTGTGACATCACAATGCCGTTTCCCCCATTTGTGACATCACAATGCCGTTTTCCCCATTGTGACATCACAATGCAGTATTCCCCATTGTGACATCACAATGCCGTTTTCCCCATTGTGATATCACAATGCCCTTTCCCCCATTGTGACATCACACTGCCATTTCCCCCATTGTGACATCACAATACCGTTTTCCCCATTGTGACATCACAATGCCCTTTCCCCCATTGTGACAACACAATTTCGTTTTCCCCGTTGTGCCATCACAATGCCCTTTCCTCCATTGTGACATCACAATGCCCTTTCCCCCATTGTGACATCCCAATGCCCTTTCCCCCATTGTGACATCACAGTGCCGTTTTCCCCATTGTGACATCACAATGCTCTTCTCCCCATTGTGACATCACAATGCCCTTTCCCGTATTGTGACATCACAATGCCGTTTTCACCATTGTGACATCACAATGCCATTTCCCCATTGTGACATCAGAATGCCCTTTCCCACATTGTGACATCACAATGCCCTTTCCCCCATTGTGACATCACAATGCCATTTTCCCTATTGTGACATCACAATGTCATTTCCCCCATTGTGACATCACAATGCCATTTCCCCCATTATGACATCACAATGCCATTTTCCCCATTGTGACATCACAATGCCCTTTCCCCCATTGTGACATCACAATGCCATTTCCCCAATTATGACATCACAATGCCGTTTTCCCATTGTGACATCACAAGCCCTTCCCCCCATTGTGACATCACAATGCCTTTTCCCCATTGTGATATCACATAGCCCTTTCATCCATTGTGACATCACAATGCCTTTCCCCCATTGTGATATCACAATGCCGTTTTCCCCATTGTGACATCACAATGCCATTTCCTCCATTGTGACATCACAATGCTCTTTCCCCCATTGTGACATCACAATGCCATTTCCCCTATTGTGACATCACAATGCTGTTTTCCCCATTGTGACATCACAATGCCCTTTCCCCCATTGTGACATCACAATGCCCTTTCCCCCATTGTGACATCCCAATGCCCTTTCCCCCATTGTGACATCACAGTGCCGTTTTCCCCATTGTGACATCACAATGCTCTTTTCCCCATTGTGACATCACAATGCCCTTTCCCGTATTGTGACATCACAATGCCGTTTTCCCCATTGTGACATCACAATGCCATTTCCCCATTGTGACATCAGAATGCCCTTTCCCACATTGTGACATCACAATGCCCTTTCCCCCATTGTGACATCACAATGCCATTTCCCCTATTGTGACATCACCATGCCGTTTTCCCCATTGTGACGTCATAATGACCTTCCCCCATTGTGACATCACAATGCCCTTTTCCCCCATTGTGACATCACAATGCCCTTTCCCCCATTGTGACATCACAATGCCATTTCCCCCATTGTGACATCACAATGCATTTTCCCCCATGATGACATCACAATGCCATTTTTCCCATTGTGACATCACAATGCCCTTTCCCCCATTGTGACATCACAATGCCATTTTCCCAATTATGACATCACAATGCCGTTTTCCCATTGTGACATCACAATCCCCTTCCCCCCCATTGTGACATCACAATGCCTTTTCACCATTGTGACATCACAATGCACTTTTCCCCATTGTGACATCACAATGCCCTTTCCCCCATTGCGACATCACAATGCCATTTCCCCCATTGTGACATCACATTGCCCTTTCCCCCACTGTGACATCACAATGCCCTTTCCTCCACTGTGACATCACAATGCCCTTTCCTCCATTGTGACATCACAATGCCATTTCCCCCATTGTGACATCACAATGCCATTTCCCCCATTGTGACATCACAATTCTCTTTCCCACATTGTGACATCACAATGCCCTCTCCCCCATTGTGACATCACAAAGCTGTTTCCCCTATTGTGACATCACAATACCGTTTTCCCCATTGTGACATCACAATGCCCTTTCCCCCATTGTGACATCACAATGCCCTTTCCCCCATTGTGACATCACAATGCCGTTTTCCCCATTGTGCCATCACAATGCCCTTTCCCCCATTGTGACATCACAATGCCCCTTTCCCCATTGTTACATCACAATGCCATTTCCCCCATTGTGACATCACAATGCCCTTTCCCCCATTGTTACATCACCATGCCGTTTTCCCCATTGTGACATCACAATGCCCTTTCCCCCATTGTGACATCACAATGCAATTTCCCCCATTGTGACATCACAATGCCCTTTCCCCCATTGTGACATCACCATGCCGTTTTCCCCATTGTGACATCACAATGCCCTTTCCCCCATTGTGACATCACAATGCTGTTTCCCCTATTGTGACATCACAATGCCCTTTCCCCCATTGTGATATCACAATGCCATTTCCCCATTGTGACATCACAATGCCCTTTCCCACATTATGACATCACAATGCCCTTTCCCCCATTGTGACATCACAATGCAGTTTCCCTCCATTGTGACATCACAATGGCCTTTCCCCCATTGTGACATCACAATGCCATTTCCCCAATTGTGACATTACAATGCCCTTTCCTCCATTGTGACATCGCAATGCAGTTTTCACCATTGTGACATCGCAATGCCCTTTCCCCCATTGTGACATCACAATGCCGTTTTCCCCATTGTGCCATCACAATGCCCTTTCCCCCATTGTGACATCACAATGCCGTTTTCCCCATTGTGCCATCACAATGCCCCTTCCCCCATTGTGACATCACAATGCCGTTTCCCCCATTGTGACATCACAGTGCCGTTTTCCCCAGTGTGACATCACAATGCCCTTTCCCCCATTGTGACATCACAATGCTGTTTTCCCCATTGTGACATCACAATGCCCTTTCCCCCATTGTGACATCACAAAGCCGTTTCCCCTATTGTGTCATCACAATGCCGTTTCCCCATTGTGACAACACAATGCCCTTTCCCCCATTGTGACATCACAATGCCCTTTCCCCCATTGTGACATCACAATGCCCTTACCCCCATTGTGACATCACAATGCCGTTTTCCCCATTGTGCCATCACAATGCCCTTTCACCCATTGTGACATCACAATGCTGTTTCCCCTATTGTGACATCACAGCGCCGTTATCCACATTGTGACATCACAATGCCCTTTCCCCCATTGTGACATCCCAATGCCCTTTCCCCCATTGTGACATCACAGTGCCGTTTTCCCCATTGTGACATCACAATGCCATTTTCCCTATTGTGACATCACAATGCCATTTCCCCATTGTGACATCACATTGCCCTTTCCACCATTGTGACATCACAATGCTGTTTCCCCCATTGTGACATCACAATGCACTTTCCCGTATTGTGACATCACAATGCCGTTTTCACCATTGTGACATCACAATGCCATTTCCCCATTGTGACATCAGAATGCCCTTTCCCACATTGTGACATCACAATGCCCTTTCCCCCATTGTGACATCACAATGCCATTTTCCCTATTGTGACATCACAATGTCATTTCCCCCATTGTGACATCACAATGCCATTTCCCCCATTATGACATCACAATGCCATTTTCCCCATTGTGACATCACAATGCCCTTTCCCCCATTGTGACATCACAATGCCATTTCCCCAATTATGACATCACAATGCCGTTTTCCCATTGTGACATCACAATGCCCTTCCCCCCATTGTGACATCACAATGCCTTTTCCCCATTGTGATATCACATAGCCCTTTCATCCATTGTGACATCACAATGCCTTTCCCCCATTGTGATATCACAATGCCGTTTTCCCCATTGTGACATCACAATGCCATTTCCTCCATTGTGACATCACAATGCCCTTTCCCCCATTGTGACATCACAATGCCATTTCCCCTATTGTGACATCACAATGCCGTTTTCCCCATTGTGACATCACAATGCCCTTCCCCCATTGTGACATCACAATGCCCTTTCCCCCATTGTGACATCACAATGCCCTTTCCCCCATTGCGACATCACAATGCCATTTCCCCCATTGTGACATCACATTGCCCTTTCCCCCACTGTGACATCACAATGCCCTTTCCTCCATTGTGACATCACAATGCCATTTCCCCCATTGTGACATCACAATGCCATTTCCCCCATTGTGACATCACAATTCTCTTTCCCACATTGTGACATCACAATGCCCTCTCCCCCATTGTGACATCACAAAGCTGTTTCCCCTATTGTGACATCACAATGCCGTTTTCCCCATTGTGACATCACAATGCCCTTTCCCCCATTGTGACATCACAATGCCCTTTCCCCCATTGTGACATCACAATGCCGTTTTCCCCATTGTGCCATCACAATGCCCTTTCCCCCATTGTGACATCACAATGCCCTTTTCCCCATTGTTACATCACAATGCCATTTCCCCCATTGTGACATCACAATGCCCTTTTCCCCATTGTGACATCACCATGCCGTTTTCCCCATTGTGACATCACATTGCCCTTTCCACCATTGTGACATCACAATGCTGTTTCCCCCATTGTGACATCACAATGCACTTTTCCCCATTGTGCCATCACAATGCCCCTTCCCCTATTGTGACATCACAATGCCGTTTCCCCCATTGTGACATTACAGTGCCGTTTTCCCCATTGTGACATCACAATGCCCTTTCCCCCATTGTGACATCACAATGCTGTTTTCCCCATTGTGCCATCACAATGCCCTTTCCCCCATTGTGACATCAGAATGCCGTTTCCCCCATTGTGACATCACAGTGCCATTTTCCCCTATTGTGACATCACAATGCCCTTTCCCCCATTGTGACATCACAATGCTGTTTCCCGCATTGTGACATCACAATGCCGTTTTCCCCATTGTGACATCACAATGCATTTTTCCCCATTGTGACATCACAATGCCGTTTTCCCCATTGTGACATCACAATGCCCTTTCCCCCATTGTGACATCACACTGCCATTTCCCCCATTATGACATCACAATGCCGTTTTCACCATTGTGACATTGCAATGCCATTTCCCCTATTGTGACATCACAATGCCCTTTTCCCCATTGTGACATCACCATGCCGTTTTCCCCATTGTGACATCACATTGCCCTTTCCACCATTGTGACATCACAATGCTGTTTCCCCTATTGTGACATCAGAATGCCCTTTCCCCACTTGTGATATCACAATGCCATTTCCCCATTGTGACATCACAATGCCCTTTCCCACATTATGACATCACAATGCCCTTTCCCCCATTGTGACATCACAATGCAGTTTCCCTCCATTGTGACATCACAATGGCCTTTCCCCCATTGTGACATCACAATGCCCTTTCTCCCATTGTGACATCACAATGCGATTTGCCCCATTGTGACATCACAATGCCCTTTCCCTCATTGTGACATCACAATGCCCTTTCCCCCATTGTGACATCACAGTGCCTTTTTCCCCATTGTGACATCACAATGCCCTTTTCCCCATTGTGACATCACAATGCCCTTTCCCGTATTGTGACATCACAATGCCGTTTTCCCCATTGTGACATCACAATGCCATTTCCCCATTGTGACATCACAATGCCCTTTCCCACATTGTGACATCACAATGCCCTTTCCCCCATTGTGACATGACAATGCCATTTACCCTATTGTGAAATCACAATGCCGTTTACCCCATTGTGATGTCATAATGCCCTTCCCCCATTGTGACATCACAATGCCCTTTCCCCCATTGTGACATAACAATGCCCTTTCCCCAATTGTGACATCACAATGCCATTTCCCCCATTGTGACATCACAATGCCATTTCCCCCATTATGACATCACAATGCCGTTTTCCCCATTGTGACATCACAATGCCCTTCCCCCCATTGTGACATCACAATGCCTTTTCCCCATTGTGACATCACAATGCACTTTTCCCCATTGTGACATCACAATGCCCTTTCCCCCATTGTGACATCACAATGCCATTTACCCCATTGTGACATCACAATGCCGTTTTCCCCATTGTGACATCACAATGCCCTTTCCCCCAGTGTGACATCACAATGCCGTTTTCCCCATTGTGACATCACAATGCCCTTCCCCCCATTGTGACATCACAATGCTTTTTCCCCATTGTGACATCACAATGCACTTTTCCCCATTGTGCCATCACAATGCCCCTTCCCCTATTGTGACATCACAATGCCGTTTCCCCCATTGTGACATCACAGTGCCGTTTTCCCCATTGTGACATCACAATGCCCTTTCCCCCATTGTGATATCACAATGCTGTTTTCCCCATTGTGCCATCACAATGCCCTTTCCCCCATTGTGACATCAGAATGCCGTTTCCCCCATTGTGACATCACAGTGCCATTTTCCCCTATTGTGACATCACAATGCCCTTTCCCCCATTGTGACATCACAATGCTGTTTCCCGCATTGTGACATCACAATGCCGTTTTCCCCATTGTGACATCACAATGCAGTTTTCCCCATTGTGACATCACGATGCCGTTTTCCCCATTGTTACATCACAATGCCCTTTCCCCCATTGTGACATCACACTGCCATTTCCCCCATTATGACATCACAATGCCGTTTTCACCATTGTGACATTGCAATGCCATTTCCCCTATTGTGACATCACAATGCCATTTTCCCCATTGTGACGTCACAATGCCCTTCCCCCATTGTGACATCACAATGTCCTTTCCCCCATTGTGACATCACAATGCCGTTTCCCCTATTATGACATCACAATGCCCTTTCCCCCATTGTGACATCACAATGCCATTTCCCCATTGTGACATCACAATGCCCTTTCCCACATTATGACATCACAATGCCCTTTCCCCCATTGTGACATCACAATGCAGTTTTCCCCTATTGTGACATCATAATGGCCTTTCCCCCATTGTGACATCACAATGCCCTTCCCCCCATTATGACATCACAATGCCCTTTCCCCCATTGTGACATCACAATGCGATTTCCCCCATTGTGACATCACAATGCCCTTTCACCTATTATGACATCACAGTGCCCTTTCCCCCATTGTGATATCACAATGCCGTTTTCCCCATTGTGACATCACAATGCCCTTTTCCCCATTGTGACATCACAATGCCATTTCCCCCATTGTGACATCACAAGGCCCTTTCCCCCATTGTGACATCATAATGCCCTTTCCCCCATTGTGACATCACCATACTGTTTTCCCCATTGTGACATCACAATGCCCTTTCCCCCATTGTGACATCACAAAGCTGTTTCCCCTATTGTGACATCACAATGCTGTTTTCCCCATTGTGACATCACAATGCCCTTTCCCCCATTGTGACATCACAATGCCCTTTCCCCCGTTGTGACATCCCAATGCCCTTTCCCCCATTGTGACATCACAGTGCCGTTTTCCCCATTGTGACATCACAATGCTCTTTTCCCCATTGTGACATCACAATGCCCTTTCCCGTATTGTGACATCACAATGCCGTTTTCCCCATTGTGACATCACAATGCCATTTCCCCATTGTGACATCAGAATGCCCTTTCCCACATTGTGACATCACAATGCCCTTTCCCCCATTGTGACATCACAATGCAGTTTTCCCCTATTGTGACATCATAATGGCCTTTCCCCCATTGTGACATCACAATGCCCTTCCCCCCATTATGACATCACAATGCCCTTTCCCCCATTGTGACATCACAATGCGATTTCCCCCATTGTGACATCACAATGCCCTTTCACCTATTATGACATCACAGTGCCCTTTCCCCCATTGTGATATCACAATGCCGTTTTCCCCATTGTGACATCACAATGCCCTTTTCCCCATTGTGACATCACAATGCCATTTCCCCCATTGTGACATCACAAGGCCCTTTCCCCCATTGTGACATCATAATGCCCTTTCCCCCATTGTGACATCACCATACTGTTTTCCCCATTGTGACATCACAATGCCCTTTCCCCCATTGTGACATCACAAAGCTGTTTCCCCTATTGTGACATCACAATGCTGTTTTCCCCATTGTGACATCACAATGCCCTTTCCCCCATTGTGACATCACAATGCCCTTTCCCCCATTGTGACATCCCAATGCCCTTTCCCCCATTGTGACATCACAGTGCCGTTTTCCCCATTGTGACATCACAATGCTCTTTTCCCCATTGTGACATCACAATGCCCTTTCCCGTATTGTGACATCACAATGCCGTTTTCCCCATTGTGACATCACAATGCCATTTCCCCATTGTGACATCAGAATGCCCTTTCCCGCATTGTGACATCACAATGCCCTTTCCCCCATTGTGACATCACAATGCCATTTCCCCTATTGTGACATCACCATGCCGTTTTCCCCATTGTGACGTCATAATGCCCTTCCCCCATTGTGACATCACAATGCCCTTTTCCCCCATTGTGACATCACAATGCCCTTTCCCCCATTGTGACATCACAATGCCATTTCCCCCATTGTGACATCACAATGCCATTTCCCCCATTATGACATCACAATGCCATTTTCCCCATTGTGACATCACAATGCCCTTTCCCCCATTGTGACATCACAATGCCATTTTCCCAATTATGACATCACAATGCCGTTTTCCCATTGTGACATCACAATGCCCTTCCCCCCATTGTGACATCACAATGCCTTTTCCCCATTGTGACATCACAATGCACTTTTCCTCATTGTGACATCACAATGCCCTTTCCCCCATTGCGACATCACAATGCCATTTCCCCCATTGTGACATCACATTGCCCTTTCCCCCACTGTGACATCACAATGCCCTTTCCTCCATTGTGACATCACAATGCCATTTCCCCCATTGTGACATCACAATGCCATTTCCCCCATTGTGACATCACAATTCTCTTTCCCACATTGTGACATCACAATGCCCTCTCCCCCATTGTGACATCACAAAGCTATTTCCCCTATTGTGACATCACAATACCGTTTTCCCCATTGTGACATCACAATGCCCTTTCCCCCATTGTGACATCACAATGCCCTTTCCCCCATTGTGACATCACAATGCCGTTTTCCCCATTGTGCCATCACAATGCCCTTTCCCCCATTGTGACATCACAATGCCCCTTTCCCCATTGTTACATCACAATGCCATTTCCCCCATTGTGACATCACAATGCCCTTTCCCCCATTGTTACATCACCATGCCGTTTTCCCCATTGTGACATCACAATGCCCTTTCCCCCATTGTGACATCACAATGCAATTTCCCCCATTGTGACATCACAATGCCCTTTCCCCCATTGTGACATCACCATGCCGTTTTCCGCATTGTGACATCACAATGCCCTTTCCCCCATTGTGACATCACAATGCTGTTTCCCCTATTGTGACATCACAATGCCCTTTCCCCCATTGTGATATCACAATGCCATTTCCCCATTGTGACATCACAATGCCCTTTCCCACATTATGACATCACAATGCCCTTTCCCCCATTGTGACATCACAATGCAGTTTCCCTCCATTGTGACATCACAATGGCCTTTCCCCCATTGTGACATCACAATGCCATTTGCCCCATTGTGACATTACAATGCCCTTTCCTCCATTGTGACATCGCAATGCAGTTTTCACCATTGTGACATCGCAATGCCCTTTCCCCCATTGTGACATCACAATGCCGTTTTCCCCATTGTGCCATCACAATGCCCTTTCCCCCATTGTGACATCACAATGCCGTTTTCCCCATTGTGCCATCACAATGCCCCTTCCCCCATTGTTACATCACAATGCCGTTTCCCCCATTGTGACATCACAGTGCCGTTTTCCCCAGTGTGACATCACAATGCCCTTTCCCCCATTGTGACATCACAATGCTGTTTTCCCCATTGTGACATCACAATGCCCTTTCCCCCATTGTGACATCACAAAGCCGTTTCCCCTATTGTGACATCACAATGCCGTTTCCCCATCGTGACAACACAATGCCCTTTCCCCCATTGTGACATCACAATGCCCTTTCCCCCATTGTGACATCACAATGCCCTTACCCCCATTGTGACATCACAATGCCGTTTTCCCCATTGTGCCATCACAATGCCCTTTCACCCATTGTGACATCACAATGCTGTTTCCCCTATTGTGACATCACAGCGCCGTTATCCACATTGTGACATCACAATGCCCTTTCCCCCATTGTGACATCACAATGCCGTTTCCCCCATTTGTGACATCACAATGCCGTTTTCCCCATTGTGACATCACAGTGCCATTTTCCCCTATTGTGACATCACAATGCCCTTTCCCCCATTGTGACATCACAATGCTGTTTCCCGCATTGTGACATCACAATGCCGTTTTCCCCATTGTGACATCACAATGCATTTTTCCCCATTGTGACATCACAATGCCGTTTTCACCATTGTGACATCACAATGCCCTTTCCCCCATTGTGACATCACACTGCCATTTCCCCCATTATGACATCACAATGCCGTTTTCACCATTGTGACATTGCAATGCCATTTCCCCTATTGTGACATCACAATGCCCTTTTCCCCATTGTGACATCACCATGCCGTTTTCCCCATTGTGACATCACATTGCCCTTTCCACCATTGTGACATCACAATGCTGTTTCCCCTATTGTGACATCACAATGCCCTTTCCCCACTTGTGATATCACAATGCCATTTCCCCATTGTGACATCACAATGCCCTTTCCCACATTATGACATCACAATGCCCTTTCCCCCATTGTGACATCACAATGCAGTTTCCCTCCATTGTGACATCACAATGGCCTTTCCCCCATTGTGACATCACAATGCCCTTTCTCCCATTGTGACATCACAATGCGATTTGCCCCATTGTGACATCACAATGCCCTTTCCCCCATTGTGACATCACAATGCCCTTTCCCCCATTGTGACATCACAGTGCCTTTTTCCCCATTGTGACATCACAATGCCCTTTTCCCCATTGTGACATCACAATGCCCTTTCCCGTATTGTGACATCACAATGCCGTTTTCCCCATTGTGACATCACAATGCCATTTCCCCATTGTGACATCACAATGCCCTTTCCCACATTGTGACATCACAATGCCCTTTCCCCCATTGTGACATGACAATGCCATTTACCCTATTGTGACATCACAATGCCGTTTACCCCATTGTGATGTCATAATGCCCTTCCCCCATTGTGACATCACAATGCCCTTTCCCCCATTGTGACATAACAATGCCCTTTCCCCAATTGTGACATCACAATGCCATTTCCCCCATT
This sequence comes from Eleutherodactylus coqui, assembly GCF_035609145.1. Lineage (NCBI taxonomy): Eukaryota > Metazoa > Chordata > Amphibia > Anura > Eleutherodactylidae > Eleutherodactylus > Eleutherodactylus coqui. The sequence goes on along the minus strand of NW_027102218.1, from coordinate 216,004 downwards.
GTGACATCACAATGCCATTTCCCCCATTATGACATCACAATGCCGTTTTCCCCATTGTGACATCACAATGCCCTTCCCCCCATTGTGACATCACAATGCCTTTTCCCCATTGTGACATCACAATGCACTTTTCCCCATTGTGACATCACAATGCCCTTTCCCCCATTGTGACATCACAATGCCATTTACCCCATTGTGACATCACAATGCCGTTTTCCCCATTGTGACATCACAATGCCCTTTCCCCCAGTGTGACATCACAATGCCGTTTTCCCCATTGTGACATCACAATGCCCTTCCCCCCATTGTGACATCACAATGCTTTTTCCCCATTGTGACATCACAATGCACTTTTCCCCATTGTGCCATCACAATGCCCCTTCCCCTATTGTGACATCACAATGCCGTTTCCCCCATTGTGACATCACAGTGCCGTTTTCCCCATTGTGACATCACAATGCCCTTTCCCCCATTGTGATATCACAATGCTGTTTTCCCCATTGTGCCATCACAATGCCCTTTCCCCCATTGTGACATCAGAATGCCGTTTCCCCCATTGTGACATCACAGTGCCATTTTCCCCTATTGTGACATCACAATGCCCTTTCCCCCATTGTGACATCACAATGCTGTTTCCCGCATTGTGACATCACAATGCCGTTTTCCCCATTGTGACATCACAATGCAGTTTTCCCCATTGTGACATCACAATGCCGTTTTCCCCATTGTGACATCACAATGCCCTTTCCCCCATTGTGACATCACACTGCCATTTCCCCCATTATGACATCACAATGCCGTTTTCACCATTGTGACATTGCAATGCCATTTCCCCTATTGTGACATCACAATGCCATTTTCCCCATTGTGACGTCACAATGCCCTTCCCCCATTGTGACATCACAATGTCCTTTCCCCCATTGTGACATCACAATGCCGTTTCCCCTATTATGACATCACAATGCCCTTTCCCCCATTGTGACATCACAATGCCATTTCCCCATTGTGACATCACAATGCCCTTTCCCACATTATGACATCACAATGCCCTTTCCCCCATTGTGACATCACAATGCAGTTTTCCCCTATTGTGACATCATAATGGCCTTTCCCCTCATTGTGACATCACAATGCCCTTCCCCCCATTATGACATCACAATGCCCTTTCCCCCATTGTGACATCACAATGCGATTTCCCCCATTGTGACATCACAATGCCCTTTCACCTATTATGACATCACAGTGCCCTTTCCCCCATTGTGATATCACAATGCCGTTTTCCCCATTGTGACATCACAATGCCCTTTTCCCCATTGTGACATCACAATGCCATTTCCCCCATTGTGACATCACAAGGCCCTTTCCCCCATTGTGACATCATAATGCCCTTTCCCCCATTGTGACATCACCATACTGTTTTCCCCATTGTGACATCACAATGCCCTTTCCCCCATTGTGACATCACAAAGCTGTTTCCCCTATTGTGACATCACAATGCTGTTTTCCCCATTGTGACATCACAATGCCCTTTCCCCCATTGTGACATCACAATGCCCTTTCCCCCATTGTGACATCCCAATGCCCTTTCCCCCATTGTGACATCACAGTGCCGTTTTCCCCATTGTGACATCACAATGCTCTTTTCCCCATTGTGACATCACAATGCCCTTTCCCGTATTGTGACATCACAATGCCGTTTTCCCCATTGTGACATCACAATGCCATTTCCCCATTGTGACATCAGAATGCCCTTTCCCACATTGTGACATCACAATGCCCTTTCCCCCATTGTGACATCACAATGCCATTTCCCCTATTGTGACATCACCATGCCGTTTTTCCCATTGTGACGTCATAATGCCCTTCCCCCATTGTGACATCACAATGCCCTTTTCCCCCATTGTGACATCACAATGCCCTTTCCCCCATTGTGACATCACAATGCCATTTCCCCCATTGTGACATCACAATGCCATTTCCCCCATTATGACATCACAATGCCATTTTCCCCATTGTGACATCACAATGCCCTTTCCCCCATTGTGACATCACAATGCCATTTTCCCAATTATGACATCACAATGCCGTTTTCCCATTGTGACATCACAATGCCCTTCCCCCCATTGTGACATCACAATGCCTTTTCCCCCATTGTGACATCACAATGCACTTTTCCTCATTGTGACATCACAATGCCCTTTCCCCCATTGCGACATCACAATGCCATTTCCCCCATTGTGACATCACATTGCCCTTTCCCCCACTGTGACATCACAATGCCCTTTCCTCCATTGTGACATCACAATGCCATTTCCCCCATTGTGACATCACAATGCCATTTCCCCCATTGTGACATCACAATTCTCTTTCCCACATTGTGACATCACAATGCCCTCTCCCCCATTGTGACATCACAAAGCTATTTCCCCTATTGTGACATCACAATACCGTTTTCCCCATTGTGACATCACAATGCCCTTTCCCCCATTGTGACATCACAATGCCCTTTCCCCCATTGTGACATCACAATGCCGTTTTCCCCATTGTGCCATCACAATGCCCTTTCCCCCATTGTGACATCACAATGCCCCTTTCCCCATTGTTACATCACAATGCCATTTCCCCCATTGTGACATCACAATGCCCTTTCCCCCATTGTTGCATCACCATGCCGTTTTCCCCATTGTGACATCACAATGCCCTTTCCCCCATTGTGACATCACAATGCAATTTCCCCCATTGTGACATCACAATGCCCTTTCCCCCATTGTGACATCACCATGCCGTTTTCCCCATTGTGACATCACAATGCCCTTTCCCCCATTGTGACATCACAATGCTGTTTCCCCTATTGTGACATCACAATGCCCTTTCCCCCATTGTGATATCACAATGCCATTTTCCCATTGTGACATCACAATGCCCTTTCCCACATTATGACATCACAATGCCCTTTCCCCCATTGTGACATCACAATGCAGTTTCCCTCCATTGTGACATCACAATGGCCTTTCCCCCATTGTGACATCACAATGCCATTTGCCCCATTGTGACATTACAATGCCCTTTCCTCCATTGTGACATCGCAATGCAGTTTTCACCATTGTGACATCGCAATGCCCTTTCCCCCATTGTGACATCACAATGCCGTTTTCCCCATTGTGCCATCACAATGCCCTTTCCCCCATTGTGACATCACAGTGCCGTTTTCCCCAGAGTGACATCACAATGCCCTTTCCCCCATTGTGACATCACAATGCTGTTTTCCCCATTGTGACATCACAATGCCCTTTCCCCCATTGTGACATCACAAAGCCGTTTCCCCTATTGTGACATCACAATGCCGTTTCCCCATTGTGACAACACAATGCCCTTTCCCCCATTGTGACATCACAATGCCCTTTCCCCCATTGTGACATCACAATGCCCTTACCTCCATTGTGACATCACAATTCCGTTTTCCCCATTGTGCCATCACAATGCCCTTTCACCCATTGTGACATCACAATGCTGTTTCCCCTATTGTGACATCACAGCGCCGTTATCCACATTGTGACATCACAATGCCCTTTCCCCCATTGTGACATCACAATGCCGTTTCCCCCATTTTTGACATCACAATGCCGTTTTCCCCATTGTGACATCACAATGCAGTTTTCCCCATTGTGACATCACAATGCCGTTTTCCCCATTGTGATATCACAATGCCCTTTCCCCCATTGTGACATCACACTGCCATTTCCCCCATTGTGACATCACAATACCGTTTTCCCCATTGTGACATCACAATGCGCATTCCCCAATTGTGACATCACAATGCCCTTTCCCCCATTGTGACATCACAATGCCGTTTTCCCCATTGTGCCATCACAATGCCCTTTCCCCCATTGTGACATCACAATGCCGTTTTCCCCATTGTGCCATCACAATGCCCCTTCCCCCATTGTGACATCACAATGCCGTTTCCCCCATTGTGCCATCACAATGCCCCTTCCCCCATTGTGACATCACAATGCCGTTCCCCATTGTGACATCACAATGCCTTTCCCCCATTGTGACATCACAATGCCCTTTCCCCCATTGTGACATCACAATGCCGTTTTCCCCATTGTGCCATCACAATGCCCTTTCACTCATTGTGACATCACAATGCTGTTTCCCCTATTGTCACATCACAATGCTGTTTTCCCCATTGTGACATCACAATGCCCTTTCCCCCATTGTGACATCACAAAGCTGTTTCCCCTATTGTGACATCACAATGCCGTTTTCCCCATTGTGACATCACAATGCCCTTTCCCCCATTGTGACATCACAATGCCCTTTCCCCCATTGTGACATCACAATGCCGTTTTCCCCATTGTGCCATCAGAATGCCCTTTCCCCCATTGTGAAATCACAATGCCGTTTCCCCTATTGTGACATCACAATGCCCTTTCCCCCATTGTGACATCACAATGCGATTTCCCCCATTGTGACATCACAATGCCCTTCCCCCCATTATGACATCACAATGCCCTTTCCCCCATTGTGACATCACAATGCGATTTCCCCCATTGTGACATCACAATGCCCTTTCCCCCATTATGACATCACAGTGCCCTTTCCCCCATTGTGATATCACAATGCCGTTTTCCCCTATTGTGACATCACAATGCCCTTTCCCCCATTATGACATCACAATGCCCTTTTCCCCATTGTGACATCACAATGCCATTTCCCCCATTGTGACATCACAATGCCCTTTCTCCATTGTGACATCACAATGCCCTTTCCCCCATTGTGACATCACAATGCCATTTCCCCAATTATGACATCACAATGCGGTTTTCCCATTGTGACATTACTATGCCCTTCCCCCCATTGTGATATCACAATGCCCTTTCCCCCATTGTGACATCACAATGACGTTTCCCCTATTCTGACATCACAATGCCGTTTTCCCCATTGTGACATCACAATGCCCTTTCCCCCATTGTGACATCACAATGACCTTTCCCCCATTATGACATCACAATGCCCTTCCCCCATTGTGACATCACAATGCCCTTTCCCCCATTGTGACATCACAATGCCCTTTCCCCCATTGTGACATCACAATGCCATTTCCCCCATTGTGACATCACAATGCCGTTTCCCCTATTGTGACATCACTATGCCGTTTTCCTCATTGTGACATCACTATGCCGTTTTCCTCATTGTGACATCACAATGCCATTTCCCCATTGTGACATCACAATGCCTTTTCCCACATTGTGACATCACAATGCCCTTTCCGCCATTATGACATCACAATGCCATTTCCCCTATTGTGACATCACAATGCCGTTTTCCCCATTGTGCCATCACAATGCCCTTTCCCCCATTGTGACATCACAAAGCCGTTTCCCCTATTGTGACATCACAATGCCGTTTTCCCCATTGTGACATCACAATGCCCTTTCCCCCATTGTGACATCACAATGCCCTTTCCCCCGTTGTGACATTACAATGCCGTTTTCCCCATTGTGCCATCACAATGCCCTTTCCCCCATTGTGACATCACAATGCTGTTTCCCCTATTGTGACATCACAGCGCCGTTTTCCCCATTGTGACATCACAATGCCCTTTCCCCCATTGTGACATCACAATGCCGTTTCCCCCATTTGTGACATCACAATGCCGTTTTCCCCATTGTCACATCACAATGCAGTTTTCCCCATTGTGACATCACAATGCTGTTTTCCCCATTGTGACATCACAATGCCCTTTCCCCCATTGTGACATCACACTGCCATTTCCCCCATTGTGACATCACAATACCGTTTTCCCCATTGTGACATCACAATGCCCTTTCCCCCATTGTGACATCATAATGCCCTTTCCCCCATTGTGACATCACAATGCTGTTTTCCCCATTGTGACATCACAATGCCCTTTCCCCCATTGTGACATCACAAAGCTGTTTCCCCTATTGTGACATCACAATGCTGTTTTCCCAATTGTGACATCACAATGCCCTTTCCCCCATTGTGACAACACAATGCCGTTTTCCCCATTGTGCCATCACAATGCCCTTTCCTCCATTGTGACATCACAATGCCCTTTCCCCCATTGTGACATCCCAATGCCCTTTCCCCCATTGTGACATCACAGTGCCGTTTTCCCCATTGTGACATCACAATGCTCTTTTCCCCATTGTGACATCACAATGCCCTTTCCCGTATTGTGACATCACAATGCCGTTTTCCCCATTGTGACATCACAATGCCATTTCCCCATTGTGACATCAGAATGCCCTTTCCCACATTGTGACATCACAATGCCCTTTCCCCCATTGTGACATCACAATGCCATTTCCCCTATTGTGACATCACAATGCCGTTTTCCCCATTGTGACGTCATAATGCCCTTCCCCCATTGTGACATCACAATGCCCTTTCCCCCCATTGTGACATCACAATGCCCTTTCCCCCATTGTGACATCACAATGCCATTTCCCCCATTGTGACATCACAATGCCATTTCCCCCATTATGACATCACAATGCCATTTTCCCCATTGTGACATCACAATGCCCTTTCCCCCATTGTGACATCACAATGCCATTTCCCCAATTATGACATCACAATGCCGTTTTCCCATTGTGACATCACAATGCCCTTCCCCCCATTGTGACATCACAATGCCTTTTCCCCATTGTGATATCACATAGCCCTTTCATCCATTGTGACATCACCATGCCTTTCCCCCATTGTGATATCACAATGCCGTTTTCCCCATTGTGACATCACAATGCCCTTTCCCCCATTGTGACATCACAATGCCATTTCCCCTATTGTGACATCACAATGCCGTTTTCCCCATTGTGACATCACAATGCCCTTCCCCCATTGTGACATCACAATGCCCTTTCCCCCATTGTGACATCACAATGCCCTTTCCCCCATTGCGACATCACAATGCCATTTCCCCCATTGTGACATCACATTGCCCTTTCCCCCACTGTGACATCACAATGCCCTTTCCTCCATTGTGACATCACAATGCCATTTCCCCCATTGTGACATCACAATGCCATTTCCCCCATTGTGACATCACAATTCTCTTTCCCACATTGTGACATCACAATGCCCTCTCCCCCATTGTGACATCACAAAGCTGTTTCCCCTATTGTGACATCACAATACCGTTTTCCCCATTGTGACATCACAATGCCCTTTCCCCCATTGTGACATCACAATGCCCTTTCCCCCATTGTGACATCACAATGCCGTTTTCCCCATTGTGCCATCACAATGCCCTTTCCCCCATTGTGACATCACAATGCCCCTTTCCCCATTGTTACATCACAATGCCATTTCCCCCATTGTGACATCACAATGCCCTTTCCCCCATTGTTACATCACCATGCCGTTTTCCCCATTGTGACATCACAATGCCCTTTCCCCCATTGTGACATCACAATGCAATTTCCCCCATTGTGACATCACAATGCCCTTTCCCCCATTGTGACATCACCATGCCGTTTTCCCCATTGTGACACCACAATGCCCTTTCCCCCATTGTGACATCACAATGCTGTTTCCCCTATTGTGACATCACAATGCCCTTTCCCCCATTGTGATATCACAATGCCATTTCCCCATTGTGACATCACAATGCCCTTTCCCACATTATGACATCGCAATGCCCTTTCCCCCATTGTGACATCACAATGCAGTTTCCCTCCATTGTGACATCACAATGGCCTTTCCCCCATTGTGACATCGCAATGCAGTTTTCACCATTGTGACATCGCAATGCCCTTTCCCCCATTGTGACATCACAATGCCGTTTTCCCCATTGTGCCATCACAATGCCCTTTCCCCCATTGTGACATCACAATGCCGTTTTCCCCATTGTGCCATCACAATGCCCCTTCCCCCATTGTGACATCACAATGCCGTTTCCCCCATTGTGACATCACAGTGCCGTTTTCCCCAGTGTGACATCACAATGCCCTTTCCCCCATTGTGACATCACAATGCTGTTTTCCCCATTGTGACATCACAATGCCCTTTCCCCCATTGTGACATCACAAAGCCGTTTCCCCTATTGTGACATCACAATGCCGTTTCCCCATTGTGACAACACAATGCCCTTTCCCCCATTGTGACATCACAATGCCCTTTCCCCCATTGTGACATCACAATGCCCTTACCCCCATTGTGACATCACAATGCCGTTTTCCCCATTGTGCCATCACAATGCCCTTTCACCCATTGTGACATCACAATGCTGTTTCCCCTATTGTGACATCACAGCGCCGTTATCCACATTGTGACATCACAATGCCCTTTCCCCCATTGTGACATCACAATGCCGTTTCCCCCATTTGTGACATCACAATGCCGTTTTCCCCATTGTGACATCACAATGCAGTTTTCCCCATTGTGACATCACAATGCCGTTTTCCCCATTGTGATATCACAATGCCCTTTCCCCCATTGTGACATCACACTGCCATTTCCCCCATTGTGACATCACAATACCGTTTTCCCCATTGTGACATCACAATGCGCTTTCCCCAATTGTGACATCACAATGCCCTTTCCCCCATTGTGACATCACAATGCCGTTTTCCCCATTGTGCCATCACAATGCCCTTTCCCCCATTGTGACATCACAATGCCGTTTTCCCCATTGTGCCATCACAATGCCCCTTCCCCCATTGTGACATCACAATGCCGTTTCCCCCATTGTGCCATCACAATGCCCCTTCCCCCATTGTGACATCACAATGCCCCTTCCCCCATTGTGACATCACAATGCCGTTCCTCATTGTGACATCACAATGCCTTTCCCCCATTGTGACATCACAATGCCCTTTCCCCCATTGTGACATCACAATGCCGTTTTCCCCATTGTGCCATCACAATGCCCTTTCACTCATTGTGACATCACAATGCTGTTTCCCCTATTGTCACATCACAATGCTGTTTTCCCCATTGTGACATCACAATGCCCTTTCCCCCATTGTGACATCACAAAGCTGTTTCCCCTATTGTGACATCACAATGCCGTTTTCCCCATTGTGACATCACAATGCCCTTTCCCCCATTGTGACATCACAATGCCCTTTCCCCCATTGTGACATCACAATGCCGTTTTCCCCATTGTGCCATCAGAATGCCCTTTCCCCCATTGTGAAATCACAATGCCGTTTCCCCTATTGTGACATCACAATGCCCTTTCCCCCATTGTGACATCACAATGCGATTTCCCCCATTGTGACATCACAATGCCCTTCCCCCCATTATGACATCACAATGCCCTTTCCCCCATTGTGACATCACAATGCGATTTCCCCCATTGTGACATCACAATGCCCTTTCCCCCATTATGACATCACAGTGCCCTTTCCCCCATTGTGATATCACAATGCCGTTTTCCCCTATTGTGACATCACAATGCCCTTTCCCCCATTATGACATCACAATGCCCTTTTCCCCATTGTGACATCACAATGCCATTTCCCCCATTGTGACATCACAATGCCCTTTCCCCCATTGTGACATCACAATGCCATTTCCCCCATTGTGACATCACATTGCCGTTTTCCCCATTGTGACATCACAATGCCCTTTCTCCATTGTGACATCACAATGCCGTTTCCCCCATTGTGACATCACAATGCCATTTCCCCAATTATGACATCACAATGCCGTTTTCCCATTGTGACATCACTATGCCCTTCCCCCCATTGTGATATCACAATGCCCTTTCCCCCATTGTGACATCACAATGACGTTTCCCCTATTCTGACATCACAATGCCGTTTTCCCCATTGTGACATCACAATGCCCTTTCCCCCATTGTGACATCACAATGACCTTTCCCCCATTATGACATCACAATGCCCTTCCCCCATTGTGACATCACAATGCCCTTTCCCCCATTATGACATCACAATGCCCTTTCCCCCATTGTGACATCACAATGCCATTTCCCCCATTGTGACATCACAATGCCGTTTCCCCTATTGTGACATCACTATGCCGTTTTCCTCATTGTGACATCACAATGCCATTTCCCCATTGTGACATCACAATGCCCTTTCCCACATTGTGACATCACAATGCCCTTTCCGCCATTGTGACATCACAATGCCATTTCCCCTATTGTGACATCACAATGCTGTTTTCCCCATTGTGCCATCACAATGCCCCTTCCCCCATTGTGACATCACAATGCCGTTTCCCCCATTGTGACATCACAGTGCCGTTTTCCCCAGTGTGACATCACAATGCCCTTTCCCCCATTGTGACATCACAATGCTGTTTTCCCCATTGTGACATCACAATGCCCTTTCCCCCATTGTGACATCACAAAGCCGTTTCCCCTATTGTGACATCACAATGCCGTTTTCCCCATTGTGACATCACAATGCCCTTTCCCCCATTGTGACATCACAATGCCCTTTCCCCCGTTGTGACATTACAATGCCGTTTTCCCCATTATGCCATCACAATGCCCTTTCCCCCATTGTGACATCACAATGCTGTTTCCCCTATTGTGACATCACAGCGCCGTTTTCCCCATTGTGACATCACAATGCCCTTTCCCCCATTGTGACATCACAATGCCGTTTCCCCCATTTGTGACATCACAATGCCGTTTTCCCCATTGTCACATCACAATGCAGTTTTCCCCATTGTGACATCACAATGCTGTTTTCCCCATTGTGACATCACAATGCCCTTTCCCCCATTGTGACATCACACTGCCATTTCCCCCATTGTGACATCACAATACCGTTTTCCCCATTGTGACATCACAATGCCCTTTCCCCCATAGTGACATCATAATGCCCTTTCCCCCATTGTGACATCACAATGCTGTTTTCCCCATTGTGACATCACAATGCCCTTTCCCCCATTGTGACATCACAAAGCTGTTTCCCCTATTGTGACATCACAATGCTGTTTTCCCAATTGTGACATCACAATGCCCTTTCCCCCATTGTGACAATACAATGCCGTTTTCCCCATTGTGCCATCACAATGCCCTTTCCTCCATTGTGACATCACAATGCCCTTTCCCCCATTGTGACATCCCAATGCCCTTTCCCCCATTGTGACATCACAGTGCCGTTTTCCCCATTGTGACATCACAATGCCCTTTCCCGTAATGTGACATCACAATGCCGTTTTCCCCATTGTGACATCACAATGCCATTTCCCCATTGTGACATCAGAATGCCCTTTCCCACATTGTGACATCACAATGCCCTTTCCCCCATTGTGACATCACAATGCCATTTCCCCTATTGTGACATCACAATGCCGTTTTCCCCATTGTGACGTCATAATGCCCTTCCCCCATTGTGACATCACAATGCCCTTTCCCCCCATTGTGACATCACAATGCCCTTTCCCCCATTGTGACATCACAATGCCATTTCCCCCATTGTGACATCACAATGCCATTTCCCCCATTATGACATCACAATGCCATTTTCCCCATTGTGACATCACAATGCCCTTTCCCCCATTGTGACATCACAATGCCATTTCCCCAATTATGACATCACAATGCCGTTTTCCCATTGTGACATCACAATGCCCTTCCCCCCATTGTGACATCACAATGCCTTTTCCCCATTGTGATATCACATAGCCCTTTCATCCATTGTGACATCACCATGCCTTTCCCCCATTGTGACATCACAATGCCCTTCCCCCATTGTGACATCACAATGCCCTTTCCCCCATTGTGACATCACAATGCCCTTTCCCCCATTGCGACATCACAATGCCATTTCCCCCATTGTGACATCACATTGCCCTTTCCCCCACTGTGACATCACAATGCCCTTTCCTCCATTGTGACATCACAATGCCATTTCCCCCATTGTGACATCACAATGCCATTTCCCCCATTGTGACATCACAATTCTCTTTCCCACATTGTGACATCACAATGCCCTCTCCCCCATTGTGACATCACAAAGCTGTTTCCCCTATTGTAACATCACAATGCCGTTTTCCCCATTGTGACATCACAATGCCCTTTCCCCCATTGTGACATCACAATGCCCTTTCCCCCATTGTGACATCACAATGCCGTTTTCCCCATTGTGCCATCACAATGCCCTTTCCCCCATTGTAACATCACAATGCCCTTTTCCCCATTGTTACATCACAATGCCATTTCCCCCATTGTGACATCACAATGCCCTTTCCCCCATTGTGACATCACATTGCCCTTTCCACCATTGTGACATCACAATGCTGTTTCCCCTATTGTGACATCACAATGCCCTTTCCCCCATTGTGATATCACAATGCCATTTCCCCATTGTGACATCACAATGCCCTTTCCCACATTATGACATCACAATGCCCTTTCCCCCATTGTGACATCACAATGCAGTTTCCCTCCATTGTGACATCACAATGGCCTTTCCCCCATTGTGACATCACAATGCCCTTTCTCCCATTGTGACATCACAATGCGATTTGCCCTATTGTGACATCACAATGCCCTTTCCCCCATTGTGACATCACAATGCCCTTTCCCCCATTGTGACATCACAGTGCCTTTTTCCCCATTGTGACATCACAATGCCCTTTTCCCCATTGTGACATCACAATGCCCTTTCCCGTATTGTGACATCACAATGCCGTTTTCCCCATTGTGACATCACAATGCCATTTCCCCATTGTGACATCACAATGCCCTTTCCCACATTGTGACATCACAATGCCCTTTCCCCCATTGTGACATCACAATGCCATTTACCCAATTGTGACATCACAATGCCGTTTACCCCATTGTGATGTCATAATGCCCTTCCCCCATTGTGACATCACAATGCCCTTTCCACCATTGTGACATAACAATGCCCTTTCCCCCATTGTGACATCACAATGCCATTTCCCCCATTGTGACATCACAATGCCATTTCCCCCATTATGACATCACTATGCCGTTTTCCCCATTGTGACATCACAATGCCCTTCCCCCCATTGTGACATCACAATGCCTTTTCCCCATTGTGACATCACAATGCACTTTTCCCCATTGTGACATCACAATGCCCTTTCCCCCATTGTGACATCACAATGCCATTTCCCCCATTGTGACATCACAATGCCGTTTTCCCCATTGTGACATCACAATGCCCTTTCCCCCAGTGTGACATCACAATGCCGTTTTCCCCATTGTGACATCACAATGCCCTTCCCCCCATTGTGACATCACAATGCCTTTTCCCCATTGTGACATCACAATGCACTTTTCCCCATTGTGCCATCACAATGCCCCTTCCCCTATTGTGACATCACAATGCCGTTACCCCCATTGTGACATCACAGTGCTGTTTTCCCCATTGTGACATCACAATGCCCTTTCCCCCATTGTGACATCACAATGCTGTTTTCCCCATTGTGACATCACAATGCCCTTTCCCCCATTGTGACATCACAAAGCCGTTTCCTCTATTGTGACATCACAATGCCGTTTTCCCCATTGTGACATCACAATGCCCTTTCCCCCATTGTGACATCACAATGCTGTTTTCCCCATTGTGCCATCACAATGCCCTTTCCCCCATTGTGACATCAGAATGCCGTTTCCCCCATTGTGACATCACAGTGCCATTTTCCCCTATTGTGACATCACAATGCCCTTTCCCCCATTCTGACATCACAATGCTGTTTCCCGCATTGTGACATCACAATGCCGTTTTCCCCATTGTGACATCACAATGCAGTTTTCAGCATTTTTACATCACAATGCCGTTTTCCCCATTGTGACATCACAATGCCCTTTCCCCCATTGTGAGATCACACTACCATTTCCCCCATTATGACATCACAATGCCGTTTTCACCATTGTGACATTGCAATGCCATTCCCCCTATTGTGACATCACAATGCCATTTTCCCCATTGTGACGTCACAATGCCCTTCCCCCATTGTGACATCACAATGCCGTTTCCCCTATTATGACATCACAATGCCCTTTCCCCAATTGTGACATCACAATGCCATTTCCCCATTGTGACATCACAATGCCCTTTCCCACATTATGACATCACAATGCCCTTTCCCTTATTGTGACATCACAATGCAGTTTTCCCCCATTGTGACATCATAATGGCCTTTCCCCCATTGTGACATCACAATGCCCTTCCCCCCATTATGACATCACAATGCCCTTTCCACCATTGTGACATCACAATGCGATTTCCCCCATTGTGACATCACAATGCCCTTTCACCCATTATGACATCACAGTGCCCTTTCCCCCATTGTGATATCACAAAGCTGTTTCCCCTATTGTGACATCACAATGCCGTTTTCCCCATTGTGACATCACAATGCCCTTTCCCCCATTGTGACATCACAATGCCCTTTCCCCCATTGTGACATCACAATGCCGTTTTCCCCATTGTGCCATCACAATGCCCTTTCCCCCATTGTGACATCACAATGCCCTTTTCCCCATTGTTACATCACAATGCCGTTTCCCCCATTTGTGACATCACAATGCCGTTTTCCCCATTGTGACATCACAATGCAGTTTTCCCCATTGTGACATCACAATGCTGTTTTCCCCATTGTGACATCACAATGCCCTTTCCCCCATTGTGACATGACACTGCCATTTCCCCCATTGTGACATCACAATACCGTTTTCCCCATTGTGACATCACAATGCCCTTTCCCCCATTGTGACATCATAATGCCCTTTCCCCCATTGTGACATCACAATGCTGTTTTCCCCATTGTGACATCACAATGCCCTTTCCCCTATGGTGACATCACAATGCTGTTTACCCAATTGTGACATCACAATGCCCTTTCCCCCATTGTGACATCACAATGCCATTTCCCCATTGTGACATCAGAATGCCCTTTCCCACATTGTGACATCACAATGCCCTTTCCCCCATTGTGACATCACAATGCCATTTCCCCTATTGTGACATCACAATGCCGTTTTCCCCATTGTGACGTCATAATGCCCTTCCCCCATTGTGACATCACAATGCCGTTTTCCCCATTGTGACGTCATAATGCCCTTCCCCCATTGTGACATCACAATGCCCTTTCCCCCCATTGTGACATCACAATGCCCTTTCCCCCATTGTGACATCACAATGCCATTTCCCCCATTGTGACATCACAATGCCATTTCCCCCATTATGACATCACAATGCCATTTTCCCCATTGTGACATCACAATGCCCTTTCCCCCATTGTGACATCACAATGCCATTTCCCCAATTATGACATCACAATGCCGTTTTCCCATTGTGACATCACAATGCCCTTCCCCCCATTGTGACATCACAATGCCTTTTCCCCATTGTGATATCACATAGCCCTTTCATCCATTGTGACATCACAATGCCTTTCCCCCATTGTGATATCACAATGCCGTTTTCCCCATTGTGACATCACAATGCCATTTCCTCCATTGTGACATCACAATGCCCTTTCCCCCATTGTGACATCACAATGCCATTTCCCCTATTGTGACATCACAATGCCGTTTTCCCCATTGTGACATCACAATGCCCTTCCCCCATTGTGACATCACAATGCCCTTTCCCCCATTGTGACATCACAATGCCCTTTCCCCCATTGCGACATCACAATGCCATTTCCCCCATTGTGACATCACATTGCCCTTTCCCCCACTGTGACATCACAATGCCCTTTCCTCCATTGTGACATCACAATGCCATTTCCCCCATTGTGACATCACAATGCCATTTCCCCCATTGTGACATCACAATTCTCTTTCCCACATTGTGACATCACAATGCCCTCTCCCCCATTGTGACATCACAAAGCTGTTTCCCCTATTGTGACATCACAATGCCGTTTTCCCCATTGTGACATCACAATGCCCTTTCCCCCATTGTGACATCACAATGCCCTTTCCCCCATTGTGACATCACAATGCCGTTTTCCCCATTGTGCCATCACAATGCCCTTTCCCCCATTGTGACATCACAATGCCCTTTTCCCCATTGTTACATCACAATGCCATTTCCCCCATTGTGACATCACAATGCCCTTTCCCCCATTGTGACATCACATTGCCCTTTCCACCATTGTGACATCACAATGCTGTTTCCCCTATTGTGACATCACAATGCCCTTTCCCCCATTGTGATATCACAATGCCATTTCCCCATTGTGACATCACAATGCCCTTTCCCACATTATGACATCACAATGCCCTTTCCCCCATTGTGACATCACAATGCAGTTTCCCTCCATTGTGACATCACAATGGCCTTTCCCCCATTGTGACATCACAATGCCCTTTCTCCCATTGTGACATCACAATGCGATTTGCCCTATTGTGACATCACAATGCCCTTTCCCCCATTGTGACATCACAATGCCCTTTCCCCCATTGTGACATCACAGTGCCTTTTTCCCCATTGTGACATCACAATGCCCTTTTCCCCATTGTGACATCACAATGCCCTTTCCCGTATTGTGACATCACAATGCCGTTTTCCCCATTGTGACATCACAATGCCATTTCCCCATTGTGACATCACAATGCCCTTTCCCACATTGTGACATCACAATGCCCTTTCCCCCATTGTGACATCACAATGCCATTTACCCAATTGTGACATCACAATGCCGTTTACCCCATTGTGATGTCATAATGCCATTTCCCCCATTGTGACATCACAATGCCATTTCCCCCATTGTGACATCACAGTGCCTTTTTCCCCATTGTGACATCACAATGCCCTTTCCACCATTGTGACATAACAATGCCCTTTCCCCCATTGTGACATCACAATGCCATTTCCCCCATTGTGACATCACAATGCCATTTCCCCCATTATGACATCACTATGCCGTTTTCCCCATTGTGACATCACAATGCCCTTCCCCCCATTGTGACATCACAATGCCTTTTCCCCATTGTGACATCACAATGCACTTTTCCCCATTGTGACATCACAATGCCCTTTCCCCCATTGTGACATCACAATGCCATTTCCCCCATTGTGACATCACAATGCCGTTTTCCCCATTGTGACATCACAATGCCCTTTCCCCCAGTGTGACATCACAATGCCGTTTTCCCCATTGTGACATCACAATGCCCTTCCCCCCATTGTGACATCACAATGCCTTTTCCCCATTGTGACATCACAATGCACTTTTCCCCATTGTGCCATCACAATGCCCCTTCCCCTATTGTGACATCACAATGCCGTTACCCCCATTGTGACATCACAGTGCTGTTTTCCCCATTGTGACATCACAATGCCCTTTCCCCCATTGTGACATCACAAAGCCGTTTCCTCTATTGTGACATCACAATGCCGTTTTCCCCATTGTGACATCACAATGCCCTTTCCCCCATTGTGACATCACAATGCTGTTTTCCCCATTGTGCCATCACAATGCCCTTTCCCCCATTGTGACATCAGAATGCCGTTTCCCCCATTGTGACATCACAGTGCCATTTTCCCCTATTGTGACATCACAATGCCCTTTCCCCCATTCTGACATCACAATGCTGTTTCCCGCATTGTGACATCACAATGCCGTTTTCCCCATTGTGACATCACAATGCAGTTTTCAGCATTTTTACATCACAATGCCGTTTTCCCCATTGTGACATCACAATGCCCTTTCCCCCATTGTGAGATCACACTACCATTTCCCCCATTATGACATCACAATGCCGTTTTCACCATTGTGACATTGCAATGCCATTCCCCCTATTGTGACATCACAATGCCATTTTCCCCATTGTGACGTCACAATGCCCTTCCCCCATTGTGACATCACAATGCCGTTTCCCCTATTATGACATCACAATGCCCTTTCCCCAATTGTGACATCACAATGCCATTTCCCCATTGTGACATCACAATGCCCTTTCCCACATTATGACATCACAATGCCCTTTCCCTTATTGTGACATCACAATGCAGTTTTCCCCCATTGTGACATCATAATGGCCTTTCCCCCATTGTGACATCACAATGCCCTTCCTCCCATTATGACATCACAATGCCCTTTCCACCATTGTGACATCACAATGCGATTTCCCCCATTGTGACATCACAATGCCCTTTCACCCATTATGACATCACAGTGCCCTTTCCCCCATTGTGATATCACAAAGCTGTTTCCCCTATTGTGACATCACAATGCCGTTTTCCCCATTGTGACATCACAATGCCCTTTCCCCCATTGTGACATCACAATGCCCTTTCCCCCATTGTGACATCACAATGCCCTTTTCCCCATTGTTACATCACAATGCCGTTTCCCCCATTTGTGACATCACAATGCCGTTTTCCCCATTGTGACATCACAATGCAGTTTTCCCCATTGTGACATCACAATGCTGTTTTCCCCATTGTGACATCACAATGCCCTTTCCCCCATTGTGACATCACACTGCCATTTCCCCCATTGTGACATCACAATACCGTTTTCCCCATTGTGACATCACAATGCCCTTTCCCCCATTGTGACATCATAATGCCCTTTCCCCCATTGTGACATCACAATGCTGTTTTCCCCATTGTGACATCACAATGCCCTTTCCCCTATGGTGACATCACAATGCTGTTTACCCAATTGTGACATCACAATGCCCTTTCCCCCATTGTGACATCACAATGCCATTTCCCCATTGTGACATCAGAATGCCCTTTCCCACATTGTGACATCACAATGCCCTTTCCCCCATTGTGACATCACAATGCCATTTCCCCTATTGTGACATCACAATGCCGTTTTCCCCATTGTGACGTCATAATGCCCTTCCCCCATTGTGACATCACAATGCCGTTTTCCCCATTGTGACGTCATAATGCCCTTCCCCCATTGTGACATCACAATGCCCTTTCCCCCCATTGTGACATCACAATGCCCTTTCCCCCATTGTGACATCACAATGCCATTTCCCCCATTGTGACATCACAATGCCATTTCCCCCATTATGACATCACAATGCCATTTTCCCCATTGTGACATCACAATGCCCTTTCCCCCATTGTGACATCACAATGCCATTTCCCCAATTATGACATCACAATGCCGTTTTCCCATTGTGACATCACAATGCCCTTCCCCCCATTGTGACATCACAATGCCTTTTCCCCATTGTGATATCACATAGCCCTTTCATCCATTGTGACATCACAATGCCTTTCCCCCATTGTGATATCACAATGCCGTTTTCCCCATTGTGACATCACAATGCCATTTCCTCCATTGTGACATCACAATGCCCTTTCCCCCATTGTGACATCACAATGCCATTTCCCCTATTGTGACATCACAATGCCGTTTTCCCCATTGTGACATCACAATGCCCTTCCCCCATTGTGACATCACAATGCCCTTTCCCCCATTGTGACATCACAATGCCCTTTCCCCCATTGCGACATCACAATGCCATTTCCCCCATTGTGACATCACATTGCCCTTTCCCCCACTGTGACATCACAATGCCCTTTCCTCCATTGTGACATCACAATGCCATTTCCCCCATTGTGACATCACAATGCCATTTCCCCCATTGTGACATCACAATTCTCTTTCCCACATTGTGACATCACAATGCCCTCTCCCCCATTGTGACATCACAAAGCTGTTTCCCCTATTGTGACATCACAATGCCGTTTTCCCCATTGTGACATCACAATGCCCTTTCCCCCATTGTGACATCACAATGCCCTTTCCCCCATTGTGACATCACAATGCCGTTTTCCCCATTGTGCCATCACAATGCCCTTTCCCCCATTGTGACATCACAATGCCCTTTTCCCCATTGTTACATCACAATGCCATTTCCCCCATTGTGACATCACAATGCCCTTTCCCCCATTGTGACATCACATTGCCCTTTCCACCATTGTGACATCACAATGCTGTTTCCCCTATTGTGACATCACAATGCCCTTTCCCCCATTGTGATATCACAATGCCATTTCCCCATTGTGACAT
Source organism: Eleutherodactylus coqui (assembly GCF_035609145.1). Classification (NCBI taxonomy): domain Eukaryota; kingdom Metazoa; phylum Chordata; class Amphibia; order Anura; family Eleutherodactylidae; genus Eleutherodactylus; species Eleutherodactylus coqui. The sequence goes on along the minus strand of NW_027102218.1, from coordinate 196,018 downwards.
CACAATGCCCTTTCCCACATTATGACATCACAATGCCCTTTCCCCCATTGTGACATCACAATGCAGTTTCCCTCCATTGTGACATCACAATGGCCTTTCCCCCATTGTGACATCACAATGCCCTTTCTCCCATTATGACATCACAATGCGATTTGCCCTATTGTGACATCACAATGCCCTTTCCCCCATTGTGACATCACAATGCCCTTTCCCCCATTGTGACATCACAGTGCCTTTTTCCCCATTGTGACATCACAATGCCCTTTTCCCCATTGTGACATCACAATGCCCTTTCCCGTATTGTGACATCACAATGCCGTTTTCCCCATTGTGACATCACAATGCCATTTCCCCATTGTGACATCACAATGCCCTTTCCCACATTGTGACATCACAATGCCCTTTCCCCCATTGTGACATCACAATGCCATTTACCCTATTGTGACATCACAATGCCGTTTACCCCATTGTGATGTCATAATGCCCTTCCCCCATTGTGACATCACAATGCCCTTTCCACCATTGTGACATAACAATGCCCTTTCCCCCATTGTGACATCACAATGCCATTTCCCCCATTGTGACATCACAATGCCATTTCCCCCATTATGACATCACAATGCCGTTTTCCCCATTGTGACATCACAATGCCCTTCCCCCCATTGTGACATCACAATGCCTTTTCCCCATTGTGACATAACAATGCCCTTTCCCCCATTGTGACATCACAATGCCCTTTCCCCCATTGTGACATCACAATGTCATTTCCCCCATTGTGACATCACAATGCCGTTTTCCCCATTGTGACATCACAATGCCCTTTCCCCCAGTGTGACATCACAATGCCGTTTTCCCCATTGTGACATCACAATGCCCTTCCCCCCATTGTGACATCACAATGCCTTTTCCCCATTGTGACATCACAATGCACTTTTCCCCATTGTGCCATCACAATGCCCCTTCCCCTATTGTGACATCACAATGCCGTTTCCCCCATTGTGACATCACAGTGCCGTTTTCCCCATTGTGACATCACAATGCCCTTTCCCCCATTGTGACATCACAATGCTGTTTTCCCCATTGTGACATCACAATGCCCTTTCCCCCATTGTGACATCACAAAGCCGTCTCCTCTATTGTGACATCACAATGCCGTTTTCCCCATTGTGACATCACAATGCCATTTCCCCATTGTGACATCACAATGCCCTTTCCCACATTGTGACATCACAATGCCCTTTCCCCCATTGTGACATCACAATGCCATTTACCCTATTGTGACATCACAATGCCGTTTACCCCATTGTGATGTCATAATGCCCTTCCCCCATTGTGACATCACAATGCCCTTTCCACCATTGTGACATAACAATGCCCTTTCCCCCATTGTGACATCACAATGCCATTTCCCCCATTGTGACATCACAATGCCATTTCCCCCATTATGACATCACTATGCCGTTTTCCCCATTGTGACATCACAATGCCCTTCCCCCCATTGTGACATCACAATGCCTTTTCCCCATTGTGACATCACAATGCACTTTTCCCCATTGTGACATCACAATGCCCTTTCCCCTATTGTGACATCACAATGCCATTTCCCCCATTGTGACATCACAATGCCGTTTTCCCCATTGTGACATCACAATGCCCTTTCCCCCAGTGTGACATCACAATGCCCTTTTCCCCATTGTTACATCACAATGCCGTTTTCCCCATTGTGCCATCACAATGCCCTTTCCCCCATTGTGACATCACAATGCCCTTTTCCCCATTGTTACATCACAATGCCATTTCCCCCATTGTGACATCACAATGCCCTTTCCCCCATTGTGACATCACATTGCCCTTTCCACCATTGTGACATCACAATGCTGTTTCCCCTATTGTGACATCACAATGCCCTTTCCCCCATTGTGATATCACAATGCCATTTCCCCATTGTGACATCACAATGCCCTTTCCCACATTATGACATCACAATGCCCTTTCCCCCATTGTGACATCACAATGCAGTTTCCCTCCATTGTGACATCACAATGGCCTTTCCCCCATTGTGACATCACAATGCCCTTTCTCCCATTGTGACATCACAATGCGATTTGCCCTATTGTGACATCACAATGCCCTTTCCCCCATTGTGACATCACAATGCCCTTTCCCCCATTGTGACATCACAGTGCCTTTTTCCCCATTGTGACATCACAATGCCCTTTTCCCCATTGTGACATCACAATGCCCTTTCCCGTATTGTGACATCACAATGCCGTTTTCCCCATTGTGACATCACAATGCCATTTCCCCATTGTGACATCACAATGCCCTTTCCCACATTGTGACATCACAATGCCCTTTCCCCCATTGTGACATCACAATGCCATTTACCCTATTGTGACATCACAATGCCGTTTACCCCATTGTGATGTCATAATGCCCTTCCCCCATTGTGACATCACAATGCCCTTTCCACCATTGTGACATAACAATGCCCTTTCCCCCATTGTGACATCACAATGCCATTTCCCCCATTGTGACATCACAATGCCATTTCCCCCATTATGACATCACTATGCCGTTTTCCCCATTGTGACATCACAATGCCCTTCCCCCCATTGTGACATCACAATGCCTTTTCCCCATTGTGACATCACAATGCACTTTTCCCCATTGTGACATCACAATGCCCTTTCCCCCATTGTGACATCACAATGCCATTTCCCCCATTGTGACATCACAATGCCGTTTTCCCCATTGTGACATCACAATGCCCTTTCCCCCAGTGTGACATCACAATGCCGTTTTCCCCATTGTGACATCACAATGCCCTTCCCACCATTGTGACATCACAATGCCTTTTCCCCATTGTGACATCACAATGCACTTTTCCCCATTGTGCCATCACAATGCCCCTTCCCCTATTGTGACATCACAATGCCGTTTCCCCCATTGTGACATCACAGTGCCGTTTTCCCCATTGTGACATCACAATGCCCTTTCCCCCATTGTGACATCACAATGCTGTTTTCCCCATTGTGACATCACAATGCCCTTTCCCCCATTGTGACATCACAAAGCCGTTTCCTCTATTGTGACATCACAATGCCGTTTTCCCCATTGTGACATCACAATGCCCTTTCCCCCATTGTGACATCACAATGCTGTTTTCCCCATTGTGCCATCACAATGCCCTTTCCCCCATTGTGACATCAGAATGCCGTTTCCCCCATTGTGACATCACAGTGCCATTTTCCCCTATTGTGACATCACAATGCCCTTTCCCCCATTCTGACATCACAATGCTGTTTCCCGCATTGTGACATCACAATGCCGTTTTCCCCATTGTGACATCACAATGCAGTTTTCAGCATTTTTACATCACAATGCCGTTTTCCCCATTGTGACATCACAATGCCATTTCCCCCATTGTGAGATCACACTACCATTTCCCCCATTATGACATCACAAAGCCGTTTTCACCATTGTGACATTGCAATGCCATTCCCCCTATTGTGACATCACAATGCCATTTTCCCCATTGTGACGTCTCAATGCGCTTCCCCCATTGTGACATCACAATGCCGTTTCCCCTATTATGACATCACAATGCCCTTTCCCCAATTGTGACATCACAATGCCATTTCCCCATTGTGACATCACAATGCCCTTTCCCACATTATGACATCACAATGCCCTTTCCCTTATTGTGACATCACAATGCAGTTTTCCCCCATTGTGACATCATAATGGCCTTTCCCCCATTGTGACATCACAATGCCCTTCCCCCCATTATGACATCACAATGCCCTTTCCACCATTGTTACATCACAATGCGATTTCCCCCATTGTGACATCACAATGCCCTTTCACCCATTATGACATCACAGTGCCCTTTCCCCCATTGTGATATTACAAAGCTGTTTCCCCTATTGTGACATCACAATGCCGTTTTCCCCATTGTGACATCACAATGCCCTTTCCCCCATTGTGACATCACAATGCCCTTTCCCCCATTGTGACATCACAATGCCGTTTTCCCCATTGTGCCATCACAATGCCCTTTCCCCCATTGTGACATCACAATGCCCTTTTCCCCATTGTTACATCACAATGCCGTTTCCCCCATTTGTGACATCACAATGCCGTTTTCCCCATTGTGACATCACAATGCAGTTTTCCCCATTGTGACATCACAATGCCGTTTTCCCCATTGTGCCATCACAATGCCCTTTCCTCCATTGTGACATCACAATGCCCTTTCCCCCATTGTGACATCCCAATGCCCTTTCCCCCATTGTGACATCACAGTGCCGTTTTCCCCATTGTGACATCACAGTGCCGTTTTCCCCATTGTGACATCACAATGCTCTTTTCCCCATTGTGACATCACAATGCCCTTTCCCGTATTGTGACATCACAATGCCGTTTTCCCCATTGTGACGTCATAATGCCCTTCCCCCATTGTGACATCACAATGCCCTTTCCCCCCATTGTGACATCACAATGCCCTTTCCCCCATTGTGACATCACAATGCCATTTCCCCCATTGTGACATCACAATGCCATTTCCCCCATTATGACATCACAATGCCATTTTCCCCATTGTGACATCACAATGCCCTTTCCCCCATTGTGACATCACAATGCCATTTCCCCAATTATGACATCACAATGCCGTTTTCCCATTGTGACATCACAATGCCCTTCCCCCCATTGTGACATCACAATGCCTTTTCCCCATTGTGATATCACATAGCCCTTTCATCCATTGTGACATCACAATGCCTTTCCCCCATTGTGATATCACAATGCCGTTTTCCCCATTGTGACATCACAATGCCATTTCCTCCATTGTGACATCACAATGCCCTTTCCCCCATTGTGACATCACAATGCCATTTCCCCTATTGTGACATCACAATGCCGTTTTCCCCATTGTGACATCACAATGCCCTTCCCCCATTGTGACATCACAATGCCCTTTCCCCCATTGTGACATCACAATGCCCTTTCCCCCATTGCGACATCACAATGCCATTTCCCCCATTGTGACATCACATTGCCCTTTCCCCCACTGTGACATCACAATGCCCTTTCCTCCATTGTGACATCACAATGCCATTTCCCCCATTGTGACATCACAATGCCATTTCCCCCATTGTGACATCACAATTCTCTTTCCCACATTGTGACATCACAATGCCCTCTCCCCCATTGTGACATCACAAAGCTATTTCCCCTATTGTGACATCACAATGCCGTTTTCCCCATTGTGACATCACAATGCCCTTTCCCCCATTGTGACATCACAATGCCCTTTCCCCCATTGTGACATCACAATGCCGTTTTCCCCATTGTGCCATCACAATGCCCTTTCCCCCATTGTGACATCACAATGCCCTTTTCCCCATTGTTACATCACAATGCCATTTCCCCCATTGTGACATCACAATGCCCTTTCCCCCATTGTGACATCACATTGCCCTTTCCACCATTGTGACATCACAATGCTGTTTCCCCTATTGTGACATCACAATGCCCTTTCCCCCATTGTGATATCACAATGCCATTTCCCCATTGTGACATCACAATGCCCTTTCCCACATTATGACATCACAATGCCCTTTCCCCCATTGTGACATCACAATGCAGTTTCCCTCCATTGTGACATCACAATGCCCTTTCTCCCATTGTGACATCACAATGCGATTTGCCCTATTGTGACATCACAATGCCCTTTCCCACATTGTGACATCACAGTGCCTTTTTCCCCATTGTGACATCACAATGCCCTTTTCCCCATTGTGACATCACAATGCCCTTTCCCGTATTGTGACATCACAATGCCGTTTTCCCCATTGTGACATCACAATGCCATTTCCCCATTGTGACATCACAATGCCCTTTCCCACATTGTGACATCACAATGCCCTTTCCCCCATTGTGACATCACAATGCTATTTACACAATTGTGACATCACAATGCCGTTTACCCCATTGTGATGTCATAATGCCCTTCCCCCATTGTGACATCACAATGCCCTTTCCACCATTGTGACATAACAATGCCCTTTCCCCCATTGTGACATCACAATGCCATTTCCCCCATTATGACATCACAATGCCGTTTTCCCCATTGTGACATCACAATGCCCTTCCCCCCATTGTGACATCACAATGCCTTTTCCCCATTGTGACATAACAATGCCCTTTCCCCCATTGTGACATCACAATGCCCTTTCCCCCATTGTGACATCACAATGCCATTTCCCCCATTGTGACATCACAATGCCGTTTTCCCCATTGTGACATCACAATGCCCTTTCCCCCAGTGTGACATCACAATGCCGTTTTCCCCATTGTGACATCACAATGCCCTTCCCCCCATTGTGACATCACAATGCCTTTTCCCCATTGTGACATCACAATGCACTTTTCCCCATTGTGCCATCGCAATGCCCCTTCCCCTATTGTGACATCACAATGCCGTTTCCCCCATTGTGACATCACAGTGCCGTTTTCCCCATTGTGACATCACAATGCCCTTTCCACCATTGTGACATCACAATGCTGTTTTCCCCATTGTGACATCACAATGCCCTTTCCCCCATTGTGACATCACAAAGCCGTTTCCTCTATTGTGACATCACAATGCCGTTTTCCCCATCGTGACATCACAATGCCCTTTCCCCCATTGTGACATCACAATGCTGTTTTCCCCATTGTGCCATCACAATGCCCTTTCCCCCATTGTGACATCAGAATGCCGTTTCCCCCATTGTGACATCACAGTGCCATTTTCCCCTATTGTGACATCACAATGCCCTTTCCCCCATTCTGACATCACAGTGCTGTTTCCCGCATTGTGACATCACAATGCCGTTTTCCCCATTGTGACATCACAATGCAGTTTTCAGCATTTTTACATCACAATGCCGTTTTCCCCATTGTGACATCACAATGCCCTTTCCCCCATTGTGAGATCACACTGCCATTTCCCCCATTATGACATCACAATGCCGTTTTCACCATTGTGACATTGCAATGCCATTCCCCCTATTGTGACATCACAATGCCATTTTCCCCATTGTGACATCACAATGCCCTTCCCCCATTGTGACATCACAATGCCGCTTCCCCTATTATGACATCACAATGCCCTTTCCCCAATTGTGACATCACAATGCCATTTCCCCATTGTGACATCACAATGCCCTTTCCCACATTATGACATCACAATGCCCTTTCCCTTATTGTGACATCACAATGCAGTTCTCCCCCATTGTGACATCATAATGGCCTTTCCCCCATTGTGACATCACAATGCCCTTCCCCCCATTATGACATCACAATGCCCTTTCCACCATTGTGACATCACAATGCGATTTCCCCCATTGTGACATCACAATGCCCTTTCACCCATTATGACATCACAGTGCCCTTTCCCCCATTGTGATATCACAAAGCTGTTTCCCCTATTGTGACATCACAATGCCGTTTTCCCCATTGTGACATCACAATGCCCTTTCCCCCATTGTGACATCACAATGCCCTTTCCCCCATTGTGACATCACAATGCCGTTTTCCCCATTGTGCCATCACAATGCCCTTTCCCCCATTGTGACATCACAATGCCCTTTTCCCCATTGTTACATCACAATGCCATTTCCCCCATTGTGACATCACAATGCCCTTTCCCCCATTGTGACATCACCATGCCGTTTTCCCCATTGTGACATCACATTGCCCTTTCCACCATTGTGACATCACAATGCTGTTTCCCCTATTGTGACATCACAATGCCCTTTCCCCCATTGTGATATCACAATGCCATTTCCCCATTGTGACATCACAATGCCCTTTCCCACATTATGACATCACAATGCCCTTTCCCCCATTGTGACATCACAATGCAGTTTCCCTCCATTGTGACATCACAATGGCCTTTCCCCCATTGTGACATCACAATGCCCTTTCTCCCATTGTGACATCACAATGCGATTTGCCCCATTGTGACATCACAATGCCCTTTCCCCCATTGTGACATCACAATGCCCTTTCCCCCATTGTGACATCACAGTGCCTTTTTCCCCATTGTGACATCACAATGCCCTTTTCCCCATTGTGACATCACAATGCCCTTTCCCGTATTGTGACATCACAATGCCGTTTTCCCCATTGTGACATCACAATGCCATTTCCCCATTGTGACATCACAATGCCCTTTCCCACATTGTGACATCACAATGCCCTTTCCCCCATTGTGACATCACAATGCCATTTACCCTATTGTGACATCACAATGCCGTTTACCCCATTGTGATGTCATAATGCCCTTCCCCCATTGTGACATCACAATGCCCTTTCCCCCATTGTGACATCACAATGCCCTTTCCCCCATTGTGACATCACAATGCCATTTCCCCAATTATGACATCACAATGCCGTTTTCCCATTGTGACATCACAATGCCCTTCCCCCCATTGTGACATCACAATGCCTTTTCCCCATTGTGATATCACATAGCCCTTTCATCCATTGTGACATCACAATGCCTTTCCCCCATTGTGATATCACAATGCCGTTTTCCCCATTGTGACATCACAATGCCATTTCCTCCATTGTGACATCACAATGCCCTTTCCCCCATTGTGACATCACAATGCCATTTCCCCTATTGTGACATCACAATGCCGTTTTCCCCATTGTGACATCACAATGCCCTTCCCCCATTGTGACATCACAATGCCCTTTCCCCCATTGTGACATCACAATGCCCTTTCCCCCATTGCGACATCACAATGCCATTTCCCCCATTGTGACATCACATTGCCCTTTCCCCCACTGTGACATCACAATGCCCTTTCCTCCATTGTGACATCACAATGCCATTTCCCCCATTGTGACATCACAATGCCATTTCCCCCATTGTGACATCACAATTCTCTTTCCCACATTGTGACATCACAATGCCCTCTCCCCCATTGTGACATCACAAAGCTGTTTCCCCTATTGTGACATCACAATGCCGTTTTCCCCATTGTGACATCACAATGCCCTTTCCCCCATTGTGACATCACAATGCCCTTTCCCCCATTGTGACATTACAATGCCCTTTTCCCCATTGTTACATCACAATGCCATTTCCCCCATTGTGACATCACAATGCCCTTTCCCCCATTGTGACATCACCATGCCGTTTTCCCCATTGTGACATCACATTGCCCTTTCCACCATTGTGACATCACAATGCTGTTTCCCCTATTGTGACATCACAATGCCCTTTCCCCCATTGTGATATCACAATGCCATTTCCCCATTGTGACATCACAATGCCCTTTCCCACATTATGACATCACAATGCCCTTTCCCCCATTGTGACATCACAATGCAGTTTCCCTCCATTGTGACATCACAATGGCCTTTCCCCCATTGTGACATCACAATGCCCTTTCTCCCATTGTGACATCACAATGCGATTTGCCCCATTGTGACATCACAATGCCCTTTCCCCCATTGTGACATCACAATGCCCTTTCCCCCATTGTGACATCACAGTGCCTTTTTCCCCATTGTGACATCACAATGCCCTTTTCCCCATTGTGACATCACAATGCCCTTTCCCGTATTGTGACATCACAATGCCGTTTTCCCCATTGTGACATCACAATGCCATTTCCCCATTGTGACATCACAATGCCCTTTCCCACATTGTGACATCACAATGCCCTTTCCCCCATTGTGACATCACAATGCCATTCCCCCATTGTGACATCACAATGCCGTTTACCCCATTGTGATGTCATAATGCCCTTCCCCCATTGTGACATCACAATGTCCTTTCCCCCATTGTGACATAACAATGCCCTTTCCCCCATTGTGACATCACAATGCCATTTCCCCCATTGTGACATCACAATGCCATTTCCCCCATTATGACATCACAATGCCGTTTTCCCCATTGTGACATCACAATGCCCTTCCCCCCATTGTGACATCACAATGCCGTTTTCCCCATTGTGACATCACAATGCACTTTTCCCCATTGTGACATCACAATGCCCTTTCCCCCATTGTGACATCACAATGCCATTTCCCCCATTGTGACATCACAATGCCGTTTTGCCCATTGTGACATCACAATGCCCTTTCCCCCAGTGTGACATCACAATGCCGTTTTCCCCATTGTGACATCACAATGCCCTTCCCCCCATTGTGACATCACAATGCCTTTTCCCCATTGTGACATCACAATGCACTTTTCCCCATTGTGCCATCACAATGCCCCTTCCCCTATTGTGACATCACAATGCCGTTTCCCCCATTGTGACATCACAATGCCCTTTCCCCCATTGTGACATCACAATGCCTTTTCCCCATTGTGACATCACAATGCCCTTTCCCCCATTGTGACATCACAAAGCCGTTTCCTCTATTGTGACATCACAATGCCGTTTTCCCCATTGTGACATCACAATGCCCTTTCCCCCATTGTGACATCACAATGCTGTTTTCCCCATTGTGCCATCACAATGCCATTTCCCCCATTGTGACATCAGAATGCCGTTTCCCCCATTGTGACATCACAGTGCCATTTTCCCCTATTGTGACATCACAATGCCCTTTCCCCCATTCTGACATCACAATGCTGTTTCCCGCATTGTGACATCACAATGCCGTTTTCCCCATTGTGACATCACAATGCAGTTTTCCCCATTGTGACATCACAATGCCGTTTTCCCCATTGTGACATCACAATGCCCTTTCCCCCATTGTGACATCACACTGCCATTTCCCCCATTATGACATCACAATGCCGTTTTCACCATTGTGACATTGCAATGCCATTTCCCCTATTGTGACATCACAATGCCATTTTCCCCATTGTGACGTCACAATGCCCTTCCCCCATTGTGACATCACAATGCCCTTTCCCCCATTGTGACATCACAATGCCGTTTCCCCTATTATGACATCACAATGCCCTTTCCCCCATTGTGACATCACAATGCCATTTCCTCATTGTGACATCACAATGCCCTTTCCCACATTATGACATCACAATGCCCTTTCCCTTATTGAGACATCACAATGCAGTTTTCCCCCATTGTGACATCATAATGGCCTTTCCCCCATTGTGACATCACAATGCCCTTCCCCCCATTATGACATCACAATGCCCTTTCACCATTGTGACATCACAATGCGATTTCCCCCATTGTGACATCACAATGCCCTTTCCCCCATTGTGACATCACAATGCCCTTTCCCCCATTGCGACATCACAATGCCATTTCCCCCATTGTGACATCACATTGCCCTTTCCCCCACTGTGACATCACAATGCCCTTTCCTCCATTGTGACATCACAATGCCATTTCCCCCATTGTGACATCACAATGCCATTTCCCCCATTGTGACATCACAATTCTCTTTCCCACATTGTGACATCACAATGCCCTCTCCCCCATTGTGACATCACAAAGCTGTTTCCCCTATTGTGACATCACAATGCCGTTTTCCCCATTGTGACATCACAATGCCCTTTCCCCCATTGTGACATCACAATGCCCTTTCCCCCATTGTGACATCACAATGCCGTTTTCCCCATTGTGCCATCACAATGCCCTTTCCCCCATTGTGACATTACAATGCCCTTTTCCCCATTGTTACATCACAATGCCATTTCCCCCATTGTGACATCACAATGCCCTTTCCCCCATTGTGACATCACCATGCCGTTTTCCCCATTGTGACATCACATTGCCCTTTCCACCATTGTGACATCACAATGCTGTTTCCCCTATTGTGACATCACAATGCCCTTTCCCCCATTGTGATATCACAATGCCATTTCCCCATTGTGACATCACAATGCCCTTTCCCACATTATGACATCACAATGCCCTTTCCCCCATTGTGACATCACAATGCGATTTGCCCCATTGTGACATCACAATGCCCTTTCCCCCATTGTGACATCACAATGCCCTTTCCCCCATTGTGACATCACAGTGCCTTTTTCCCCATTGTGACATCACAATGCCCTTTTCCCCATTGTGACATCACAATGCCCTTTCCCGTATTGCGACATCACAATGCCGTTTTCCCCATTGTGACATCACAATGCCATTTCCCCATTGTGACATCACAAAGCTGTTTCCCACATTGTGACATCACAATGCCCTTTCCCCCATTGTGACATCACAATGCCATTTCCCCCATTGTGACATCACAATGCCGTTTACCCCATTGTGATGTCATAATGCCCTTCCCCCATTGTGACATCACAATGCCCTTTCCCCCATTGTGACATAACAATGCCCTTTCCCCCATTGTGACATCACAATGCCATTTCCCCCATTGTGACATCACAATGCCATTTCCCCCATTATGACATCACAATGCCGTTTTCCCCATTGTGACATCACAATGCCCTTCCCCCCATTGTGACATCACAATGTCTTTTCCCCATTGTGACATCACAATGCACTTTTCCCCATTGTGACATCACAATGCCCTTTCCCCCATTGTGACATCACAATGCCATTTCCCCCATTGTGACATCACAATGCCGTTTTCCCCATTGTGACATCACAATGCCCTTTCCCCCAGTGTGACATCACAATGCCGTTTTCCCCATTGTGACATCACAATGCCCTTCCCCCCATTGTGACATCACAATGCCTTTTCCCCATTGTGACATCACAATGCACTTTTCCCCATTGTGCCATCACAATGCCCCTTCCCCTATTGTGACATCACAATGCCGTTTCCCCCATTGTGACATCACAATGCCCTTTCCCCCATTGTGACATCACAATGCTGTTTTCCCCATTGTGACATCACAATGCCCTTTCCCCCATTGTGACATCACAAAGCCGTTTCCTCTATTGTGACATCACAATGCCGTTTCCCCATTGTGACATCACAATGCCCTTTCCCCCATTGTGACATCACAATGCTGTTTTCCCCATTGTGCCATCACAATGCCATTTCCCCCATTGTGACATCAGAATGCCGTTTCCCCCATTGTGACATCACAGTGCCATTTTCCCCTATTGTGACATCACAATGCCCTTTCCCCCATTCTGACATCACAATGCTGTTTCCCGCATTGTGACATCACAATGCCGTTTTCCCCATTGTGACATCACAATGCAGTTTTCCCCATTGTGACATCACAATGCCGTTTTCCCCATTGTGACATCACAATGCCCTTTCCCCCATTGTGACATCACAAAGCCGTCTCCTCTATTGTGACATCACAATGCCGTTTTCCCCATTGTGACATCACAATGCCATTTCCCCATTGTGACATCACAATGCCCTTTCCCACATTGTGACATCACAATGCCCTTTCCCCCATTGTGACATCACAATGCCATTTACCCTATTGTGACATCACAATGCCGTTTACCCCATTGTGATGTCATAATGCCCTTCCCCCATTGTGACATCACAATGCCCTTTCCACCATTGTGACATAACAATGCCCTTTCCCCCATTGTGACATCACAATGCCATTTCCCCCATTGTGACATCACAATGCCATTTCCCCCATTATGACATCACTATGCCGTTTTCCCCATTGTGACATCACAATGCCCTTCCCCCCATTGTGACATCACAATGCCTTTTCCCCATTGTGACATCACAATGCACTTTTCCCCATTGTGACATCACAATGCCCTTTCCCCTATTGTGACATCACAATGCCATTTCCCCCATTGTGACATCACAATGCCGTTTTCCCCATTGTGACATCACAATGCCCTTTCCCCCAGTGTGACATCACAATGCCCTTTTCCCCATTGTTACATCACAATGCCGTTTTCCCCATTGTGCCATCACAATGCCCTTTCCCCCATTGTGACATCACAATGCCCTTTTCCCCATTGTTACATCACAATGCCATTTCCCCCATTGTGACATCACAATGCCCTTTCCCCCATTGTGACATCACATTGCCCTTTCCACCATTGTGACATCACAATGCTGTTTCCCCTATTGTGACATCACAATGCCCTTTCCCCCATTGTGATATCACAATGCCATTTCCCCATTGTGACATCACAATGCCCTTTCCCACATTATGACATCACAATGCCCTTTCCCCCATTGTGACATCACAATGCAGTTTCCCTCCATTGTGACATCACAATGGCCTTTCCCCCATTGTGACATCACAATGCCCTTTCTCCCATTGTGACATCACAATGCGATTTGCCCTATTGTGACATCACAATGCCCTTTCCCCCATTGTGACATCACAATGCCCTTTCCCCCATTGTGACATCACAGTGCCTTTTTCCCCATTGTGACATCACAATGCCCTTTTCCCCATTGTGACATCACAATGCCCTTTCCCGTATTGTGACATCACAATGCCGTTTTCCCCATTGTGACATCACAATGCCATTTCCCCATTGTGACATCACAATGCCCTTTCCCACATTGTGACATCACAATGCCCTTTCCCCCATTGTGACATCACAATGCCATTTACCCTATTGTGACATCACAATGCCGTTTACCCCATTGTGATGTCATAATGCCCTTCCCCCATTGTGACATCACAATGCCCTTTCCACCATTGTGACATAACAATGCCCTTTCCCCCATTGTGACATCACAATGCCATTTCCCCCATTGTGACATCACAATGCCATTTCCCCCATTATGACATCACTATGCCGTTTTCCCCATTGTGACATCACAATGCCCTTCCCCCCATTGTGACATCACAATGCCTTTTCCCCATTGTGACATCACAATGCACTTTTCCCCATTGTGACATCACAATGCCCTTTCCCCCATTGTGACATCACAATGCCATTTCCCCCATTGTGACATCACAATGCCGTTTTCCCCATTGTGACATCACAATGCCCTTTCCCCCAGTGTGACATCACAATGCCGTTTTCCCCATTGTGACATCACAATGCCCTTCCCACCATTGTGACATCACAATGCCTTTTCCCCATTGTGACATCACAATGCACTTTTCCCCATTGTGCCATCACAATGCCCCTTCCCCTATTGTGACATCACAATGCCGTTTCCCCCATTGTGACATCACAGTGCCGTTTTCCCCATTGTGACATCACAATGCCCTTTCCCCCATTGTGACATCACAATGCTGTTTTCCCCATTGTGACATCACAATGCCCTTTCCCCCATTGTGACATCACAAAGCCGTTTCCTCTATTGTGACATCACAATGCCGTTTTCCCCATTGTGACATCACAATGCCCTTTCCCCCATTGTGACATCACAATGCTGTTTTCCCCATTGTGCCATCACAATGCCCTTTCCCCCATTGTGACATCAGAATGCCGTTTCCCCCATTGTGACATCACAGTGCCATTTTCCCCTATTGTGACATCACAATGCCCTTTCCCCCATTCTGACATCACAAT
The DNA here is from genome assembly GCF_035609145.1 of Eleutherodactylus coqui. Lineage (NCBI taxonomy): Eukaryota > Metazoa > Chordata > Amphibia > Anura > Eleutherodactylidae > Eleutherodactylus > Eleutherodactylus coqui. The sequence goes on along the minus strand of NW_027102218.1, from coordinate 180,596 downwards.
GCTGTTTCCCGCATTGTGACATCACAATGCCGTTTTCCCCATTGTGACATCACAATGCAGTTTTCAGCATTTTTACATCACAATGCCGTTTTCCCCATTGTGACATCACAATGCCATTTCCCCCATTGTGAGATCACACTACCATTTCCCCCATTATGACATCACAAAGCCGTTTTCACCATTGTGACATTGCAATGCCATTCCCCCTATTGTGACATCACAATGCCATTTTCCCCATTGTGACGTCTCAATGCGCTTCCCCCATTGTGACATCACAATGCCGTTTCCCCTATTATGACATCACAATGCCCTTTCCCCAATTGTGACATCACAATGCCATTTCCCCATTGTGACATCACAATGCCCTTTCCCACATTATGACATCACAATGCCCTTTCCCTTATTGTGACATCACAATGCAGTTTTCCCCCATTGTGACATCATAATGGCCTTTCCCCCATTGTGACATCACAATGCCCTTCCCCCCATTATGACATCACAATGCCCTTTCCACCATTGTTACATCACAATGCGATTTCCCCCATTGTGACATCACAATGCCCTTTCACCCATTATGACATCACAGTGCCCTTTCCCCCATTGTGATATTACAAAGCTGTTTCCCCTATTGTGACATCACAATGCCGTTTTCCCCATTGTGACATCACAATGCCCTTTCCCCCATTGTGACATCACAATGCCCTTTCCCCCATTGTGACATCACAATGCCGTTTTCCCCATTGTGCCATCACAATGCCCTTTCCCCCATTGTGACATCACAATGCCCTTTTCCCCATTGTTACATCACAATGCCGTTTCCCCCATTTGTGACATCACAATGCCGTTTTCCCCATTGTGACATCACAATGCAGTTTTCCCCATTGTGACATCACAATGCCGTTTTCCCCATTGTGCCATCACAATGCCCTTTCCTCCATTGTGACATCACAATGCCCTTTCCCCCATTGTGACATCCCAATGCCCTTTCCCCCATTGTGACATCACAGTGCCGTTTTCCCCATTGTGACATCACAGTGCCGTTTTCCCCATTGTGACATCACAATGCTCTTTTCCCCATTGTGACATCACAATGCCCTTTCCCGTATTGTGACATCACAATGCCGTTTTCCCCATTGTGACGTCATAATGCCCTTCCCCCATTGTGACATCACAATGCCCTTTCCCCCCATTGTGACATCACAATGCCCTTTCCCCCATTGTGACATCACAATGCCATTTCCCCCATTGTGACATCACAATGCCATTTCCCCCATTATGACATCACAATGCCATTTTCCCCATTGTGACATCACAATGCCCTTTCCCCCATTGTGACATCACAATGCCATTTCCCCAATTATGACATCACAATGCCGTTTTCCCATTGTGACATCACAATGCCCTTCCCCCCATTGTGACATCACAATGCCTTTTCCCCATTGTGATATCACATAGCCCTTTCATCCATTGTGACATCACAATGCCTTTCCCCCATTGTGATATCACAATGCCGTTTTCCCCATTGTGACATCACAATGCCATTTCCTCCATTGTGACATCACAATGCCCTTTCCCCCATTGTGACATCACAATGCCATTTCCCCTATTGTGACATCACAATGCCGTTTTCCCCATTGTGACATCACAATGCCCTTCCCCCATTGTGACATCACAATGCCCTTTCCCCCATTGTGACATCACAATGCCCTTTCCCCCATTGCGACATCACAATGCCATTTCCCCCATTGTGACATCACATTGCCCTTTCCCCCACTGTGACATCACAATGCCCTTTCCTCCATTGTGACATCACAATGCCATTTCCCCCATTGTGACATCACAATGCCATTTCCCCCATTGTGACATCACAATTCTCTTTCCCACATTGTGACATCACAATGCCCTCTCCCCCATTGTGACATCACAAAGCTATTTCCCCTATTGTGACATCACAATGCCGTTTTCCCCATTGTGACATCACAATGCCCTTTCCCCCATTGTGACATCACAATGCCCTTTCCCCCATTGTGACATCACAATGCCGTTTTCCCCATTGTGCCATCACAATGCCCTTTCCCCCATTGTGACATCACAATGCCCTTTTCCCCATTGTTACATCACAATGCCATTTCCCCCATTGTGACATCACAATGCCCTTTCCCCCATTGTGACATCACATTGCCCTTTCCACCATTGTGACATCACAATGCTGTTTCCCCTATTGTGACATCACAATGCCCTTTCCCCCATTGTGATATCACAATGCCATTTCCCCATTGTGACATCACAATGCCCTTTCCCACATTATGACATCACAATGCCCTTTCCCCCATTGTGACATCACAATGCAGTTTCCCTCCATTGTGACATCACAATGGCCTTTCCCCCATTGTGACATCACAATGCCCTTTCTCCCATTGTGACATCACAATGCGATTTGCCCTATTGTGACATCACAATGCCCTTTCCCACATTGTGACATCACAGTGCCTTTTTCCCCATTGTGACATCACAATGCCCTTTTCCCCATTGTGACATCACAATGCCCTTTCCCGTATTGTGACATCACAATGCCGTTTTCCCCATTGTGACATCACAATGCCATTTCCCCATTGTGACATCACAATGCCCTTTCCCACATTGTGACATCACAATGCCCTTTCCCCCATTGTGACATCACAATGCTATTTACACAATTGTGACATCACAATGCTATTTACACAATTGTGACATCACAATGCCGTTTACCCCATTGTGATGTCATAATGCCCTTCCCCCATTGTGACATCACAATGCCCTTTCCACCATTGTGACATAACAATGCCCTTTCCCCCATTGTGACATCACAATGCCATTTCCCCCATTATGACATCACAATGCCGTTTTCCCCATTGTGACATCACAATGCCCTTCCCCCCATTGTGACATCACAATGCCTTTTCCCCATTGTGACATAACAATGCCCTTTCCCCCATTGTGACATCACAATGCCCTTTCCCCCATTGTGACATCACAATGCCATTTCCCCCATTGTGACATCACAATGCCGTTTTCCCCATTGTGACATCACAATGCCCTTTCCCCCAGTGTGACATCACAATGCCGTTTTCCCCATTGTGACATCACAATGCCCTTCCCCCCATTGTGACATCACAATGCCTTTTCCCCATTGTGACATCACAATGCACTTTTCCCCATTGTGCCATCGCAATGCCCCTTCCCCTATTGTGACATCACAATGCCGTTTCCCCCATTGTGACATCACAGTGCCGTTTTCCCCATTGTGACATCACAATGCCCTTTCCACCATTGTGACATCACAATGCTGTTTTCCCCATTGTGACATCACAATGCCCTTTCCCCCATTGTGACATCACAAAGCCGTTTCCTCTATTGTGACATCACAATGCCGTTTTCCCCATCGTGACATCACAATGCCCTTTCCCCCATTGTGACATCACAATGCTGTTTTCCCCATTGTGCCATCACAATGCCCTTTCCCCCATTGTGACATCAGAATGCCGTTTCCCCCATTGTGACATCACAGTGCCATTTTCCCCTATTGTGACATCACAATGCCCTTTCCCCCATTCTGACATCACAGTGCTGTTTCCCGCATTGTGACATCACAATGCCGTTTTCCCCATTGTGACATCACAATGCAGTTTTCAGCATTTTTACATCACAATGCCGTTTTCCCCATTGTGACATCACAATGCCCTTTCCCCCATTGTGAGATCACACTGCCATTTCCCCCATTATGACATCACAATGCCGTTTTCACCATTGTGACATTGCAATGCCATTCCCCCTATTGTGACATCACAATGCCATTTTCCCCATTGTGACATCACAATGCCCTTCCCCCATTGTGACATCACAATGCCGCTTCCCCTATTATGACATCACAATGCCCTTTCCCCAATTGTGACATCACAATGCCATTTCCCCATTGTGACATCACAATGCCCTTTCCCACATTATGACATCACAATGCCCTTTCCCTTATTGTGACATCACAATGCAGTTCTCCCCCATTGTGACATCATAATGGCCTTTCCCCCATTGTGACATCACAATGCCCTTCCCCCCATTATGACATCACAATGCCCTTTCCACCATTGTGACATCACAATGCGATTTCCCCCATTGTGACATCACAATGCCCTTTCACCCATTATGACATCACAGTGCCCTTTCCCCCATTGTGATATCACAAAGCTGTTTCCCCTATTGTGACATCACAATGCCGTTTTCCCCATTGTGACATCACAATGCCCTTTCCCCCATTGTGACATCACAATGCCCTTTCCCCCATTGTGACATCACAATGCCGTTTTCCCCATTGTGCCATCACAATGCCCTTTCCCCCATTGTGACATCACAATGCCCTTTTCCCCATTGTTACATCACAATGCCATTTCCCCCATTGTGACATCACAATGCCCTTTCCCCCATTGTGACATCACCATGCCGTTTTCCCCATTGTGACATCACATTGCCCTTTCCACCATTGTGACATCACAATGCTGTTTCCCCTATTGTGACATCACAATGCCCTTTCCCCCATTGTGATATCACAATGCCATTTCCCCATTGTGACATCACAATGCCCTTTCCCACATTATGACATCACAATGCCCTTTCCCCCATTGTGACATCACAATGCAGTTTCCCTCCATTGTGACATCACAATGGCCTTTCCCCCATTGTGACATCACAATGCCCTTTCTCCCATTGTGACATCACAATGCGATTTGCCCCATTGTGACATCACAATGCCCTTTCCCCCATTGTGACATCACAATGCCCTTTCCCCCATTGTGACATCACAGTGCCTTTTTCCCCATTGTGACATCACAATGCCCTTTTCCCCATTGTGACATCACAATGCCCTTTCCCGTATTGTGACATCACAATGCCGTTTTCCCCATTGTGACATCACAATGCCATTTCCCCATTGTGACATCACAATGCCCTTTCCCACATTGTGACATCACAATGCCCTTTCCCCCATTGTGACATCACAATGCCATTTACCCTATTGTGACATCACAATGCCGTTTACCCCATTGTGATGTCATAATGCCCTTCCCCCATTGTGACATCACAATGCCCTTTCCCCCATTGTGACATCACAATGCCCTTTCCCCCATTGTGACATCACAATGCCATTTCCCCAATTATGACATCACAATGCCGTTTTCCCATTGTGACATCACAATGCCCTTCCCCCCATTGTGACATCACAATGCCTTTTCCCCATTGTGATATCACATAGCCCTTTCATCCATTGTGACATCACAATGCCTTTCCCCCATTGTGATATCACAATGCCGTTTTCCCCATTGTGACATCACAATGCCATTTCCTCCATTGTGACATCACAATGCCCTTTCCCCCATTGTGACATCACAATGCCATTTCCCCTATTGTGACATCACAATGCCGTTTTCCCCATTGTGACATCACAATGCCCTTCCCCCATTGTGACATCACAATGCCCTTTCCCCCATTGTGACATCACAATGCCCTTTCCCCCATTGCGACATCACAATGCCATTTCCCCCATTGTGACATCACATTGCCCTTTCCCCCACTGTGACATCACAATGCCCTTTCCTCCATTGTGACATCACAATGCCATTTCCCCCATTGTGACATCACAATGCCATTTCCCCCATTGTGACATCACAATTCTCTTTCCCACATTGTGACATCACAATGCCCTCTCCCCCATTGTGACATCACAAAGCTGTTTCCCCTATTGTGACATCACAATGCCGTTTTCCCCATTGTGACATCACAATGCCCTTTCCCCCATTGTGACATCACAATGCCCTTTCCCCCATTGTGACATTACAATGCCCTTTTCCCCATTGTTACATCACAATGCCATTTCCCCCATTGTGACATCACAATGCCCTTTCCCCCATTGTGACATCACCATGCCGTTTTCCCCATTGTGACATCACATTGCCCTTTCCACCATTGTGACATCACAATGCTGTTTCCCCTATTGTGACATCACAATGCCCTTTCCCCCATTGTGATATCACAATGCCATTTCCCCATTGTGACATCACAATGCCCTTTCCCACATTATGACATCACAATGCCCTTTCCCCCATTGTGACATCACAATGCAGTTTCCCTCCATTGTGACATCACAATGGCCTTTCCCCCATTGTGACATCACAATGCCCTTTCTCCCATTGTGACATCACAATGCGATTTGCCCCATTGTGACATCACAATGCCCTTTCCCCCATTGTGACATCACAATGCCCTTTCCCCCATTGTGACATCACAGTGCCTTTTTCCCCATTGTGACATCACAATGCCCTTTTCCCCATTGTGACATCACAATGCCCTTTCCCGTATTGTGACATCACAATGCCGTTTTCCCCATTGTGACATCACAATGCCATTTCCCCATTGTGACATCACAATGCCCTTTCCCACATTGTGACATCACAATGCCCTTTCCCCCATTGTGACATCACAATGCCATTCCCCCATTGTGACATCACAATGCCGTTTACCCCATTGTGATGTCATAATGCCCTTCCCCCATTGTGACATCACAATGTCCTTTCCCCCATTGTGACATAACAATGCCCTTTCCCCCATTGTGACATCACAATGCCATTTCCCCCATTGTGACATCACAATGCCATTTCCCCCATTATGACATCACAATGCCGTTTTCCCCATTGTGACATCACAATGCCCTTCCCCCCATTGTGACATCACAATGCCGTTTTCCCCATTGTGACATCACAATGCACTTTTCCCCATTGTGACATCACAATGCCCTTTCCCCCATTGTGACATCACAATGCCATTTCCCCCATTGTGACATCACAATGCCGTTTTGCCCATTGTGACATCACAATGCCCTTTCCCCCAGTGTGACATCACAATGCCGTTTTCCCCATTGTGACATCACAATGCCCTTCCCCCCATTGTGACATCACAATGCCTTTTCCCCATTGTGACATCACAATGCACTTTTCCCCATTGTGCCATCACAATGCCCCTTCCCCTATTGTGACATCACAATGCCGTTTCCCCCATTGTGACATCACAATGCCCTTTCCCCCATTGTGACATCACAATGCCTTTTCCCCATTGTGACATCACAATGCCCTTTCCCCCATTGTGACATCACAAAGCCGTTTCCTCTATTGTGACATCACAATGCCGTTTTCCCCATTGTGACATCACAATGCCCTTTCCCCCATTGTGACATCACAATGCTGTTTTCCCCATTGTGCCATCACAATGCCATTTCCCCCATTGTGACATCAGAATGCCGTTTCCCCCATTGTGACATCACAGTGCCATTTTCCCCTATTGTGACATCACAATGCCCTTTCCCCCATTCTGACATCACAATGCTGTTTCCCGCATTGTGACATCACAATGCCGTTTTCCCCATTGTGACATCACAATGCAGTTTTCCCCATTGTGACATCACAATGCCGTTTTCCCCATTGTGACATCACAATGCCCTTTCCCCCATTGTGACATCACACTGCCATTTCCCCCATTATGACATCACAATGCCGTTTTCACCATTGTGACATTGCAATGCCATTTCCCCTATTGTGACATCACAATGCCATTTTCCCCATTGTGACGTCACAATGCCCTTCCCCCATTGTGACATCACAATGCCCTTTCCCCCATTGTGACATCACAATGCCGTTTCCCCTATTATGACATCACAATGCCCTTTCCCCCATTGTGACATCACAATGCCATTTCCTCATTGTGACATCACAATGCCCTTTCCCACATTATGACATCACAATGCCCTTTCCCTTATTGAGACATCACAATGCAGTTTTCCCCCATTGTGACATCATAATGGCCTTTCCCCCATTGTGACATCACAATGCCCTTCCCCCCATTATGACATCACAATGCCCTTTCACCATTGTGACATCACAATGCGATTTCCCCCATTGTGACATCACAATGCCCTTTCCCCCATTGTGACATCACAATGCCCTTTCCCCCATTGCGACATCACAATGCCATTTCCCCCATTGTGACATCACATTGCCCTTTCCCCCACTGTGACATCACAATGCCCTTTCCTCCATTGTGACATCACAATGCCATTTCCCCCATTGTGACATCACAATGCCATTTCCCCCATTGTGACATCACAATTCTCTTTCCCACATTGTGACATCACAATGCCCTCTCCCCCATTGTGACATCACAAAGCTGTTTCCCCTATTGTGACATCACAATGCCGTTTTCCCCATTGTGACATCACAATGCCCTTTCCCCCATTGTGACATCACAATGCCCTTTCCCCCATTGTGACATCACAATGCCGTTTTCCCCATTGTGCCATCACAATGCCCTTTCCCCCATTGTGACATTACAATGCCCTTTTCCCCATTGTTACATCACAATGCCATTTCCCCCATTGTGACATCACAATGCCCTTTCCCCCATTGTGACATCACCATGCCGTTTTCCCCATTGTGACATCACATTGCCCTTTCCACCATTGTGACATCACAATGCTGTTTCCCCTATTGTGACATCACAATGCCCTTTCCCCCATTGTGATATCACAATGCCATTTCCCCATTGTGACATCACAATGCCCTTTCCCACATTATGACATCACAATGCCCTTTCCCCCATTGTGACATCACAATGCGATTTGCCCCATTGTGACATCACAATGCCCTTTCCCCCATTGTGACATCACAATGCCCTTTCCCCCATTGTGACATCACAGTGCCTTTTTCCCCATTGTGACATCACAATGCCCTTTTCCCCATTGTGACATCACAATGCCCTTTCCCGTATTGCGACATCACAATGCCGTTTTCCCCATTGTGACATCACAATGCCATTTCCCCATTGTGACATCACAAAGCTGTTTCCCACATTGTGACATCACAATGCCCTTTCCCCCATTGTGACATCACAATGCCATTTCCCCCATTGTGACATCACAATGCCGTTTACCCCATTGTGATGTCATAATGCCCTTCCCCCATTGTGACATCACAATGCCCTTTCCCCCATTGTGACATAACAATGCCCTTTCCCCCATTGTGACATCACAATGCCATTTCCCCCATTGTGACATCACAATGCCATTTCCCCCATTATGACATCACAATGCCGTTTTCCCCATTGTGACATCACAATGCCCTTCCCCCCATTGTGACATCACAATGTCTTTTCCCCATTGTGACATCACAATGCACTTTTCCCCATTGTGACATCACAATGCCCTTTCCCCCATTGTGACATCACAATGCCATTTCCCCCATTGTGACATCACAATGCCGTTTTCCCCATTGTGACATCACAATGCCCTTTCCCCCAGTGTGACATCACAATGCCGTTTTCCCCATTGTGACATCACAATGCCCTTCCCCCCATTGTGACATCACAATGCCTTTTCCCCATTGTGACATCACAATGCACTTTTCCCCATTGTGCCATCACAATGCCCCTTCCCCTATTGTGACATCACAATGCCGTTTCCCCCATTGTGACATCACAATGCCCTTTCCCCCATTGTGACATCACAATGCTGTTTTCCCCATTGTGACATCACAATGCCCTTTCCCCCATTGTGACATCACAAAGCCGTTTCCTCTATTGTGACATCACAATGCCGTTTTCCCCATTGTGACATCACAATGCCCTTTCCCCCATTGTGACATCACAATGCTGTTTTCCCCATTGTGCCATCACAATGCCATTTCCCCCATTGTGACATCAGAATGCCGTTTCCCCCATTGTGACATCACAGTGCCATTTTCCCCTATTGTGACATCACAATGCCCTTTCCCCCATTCTGACATCACAATGCTGTTTCCCGCATTGTGACATCACAATGCCGTTTTCCCCATTGTGACATCACAATGCAGTTTTCCCCATTGTGACATCACAATGCCGTTTTCCCCATTGTGACATCACAATGCCCTTTCCCCCATTGTGACATCACACTGCCATTTCCCCCATTATGACATCACAATGCCGTTTTCACCATTGTGACATTGCAATGCCATTTCCCCTATTGTGACATCACAATGCCATTTTCCCCATTGTGACGTCACAATGCCCTTCCCCCATTGTGACATCACAATGCCCTATCCCCCATTGTGACATCACAATGCCGTTTCCCCTATTATGACATCACAATGCCCTTTCCCCCATTGTGACATCACAATGCCATTTCCCCATTGTGACATCACAATGCCCTTTCCCACATTATGACATCACAATGCCCTTTCCCTTATTGTGACATCACAATGCAGTTTTCCCCCATTGTGACATCATAATGGCCTTTCCCCCATTGTGTCATCACAATGCCCTTCCCCCCATTATGACATCACAATGCCCTTTCCACCATTGTGACATCACAATGCGATTTCCCCCATTGTGACATCACAATGCCCTTTCACCCATTATGACATCACAGTGCCCTTTCCCCCATTGTGATATTACAAAGCTGTTTCCCCTATTGTGACATCACAATGCCGTTTTCCCCATTGTGACATCACAATGCCCTTTCCCCCATTGTGACATCACAATGCCCTTTCCCCCATTGTGACATCACAATGCCGTTTTCCCCATTGTGCCATCACAATGCCCTTTCCCCCATTGTGACATCACAATGCCCTTTTCCCCATTGTTACATCACAATGCCATTTCCCCCATTGTGACATCACAATGCCCTTTCCCCCATTGTGACATCACCATGCCGTTTTCCCCATTGTGACATCACATTGCCCTTTCCACCATTGTGACATCACAATGCTGTTTCCCCTATTGTGACATCACAATGCCCTTTCCCCCATTGTGATATCACAATGCCATTTCCCCATTGTGACATCACAATGCCCTTTCCCACATTATGACATCACAATGCCCTTTCCCCCATTGTGACATCACAATGCAGTTTCCCTCCATTGTGACATCACAATGGCCTTTCCCCCATTGTGACATCACAATGCCCTTTCTCCCATTGTGACATCACAATGCGATTTGCCCCATTGTGACATCACAATGCCCTTTCCCCCATTGTGACATCACAATGCCCTTTCCCCCATTGTGACATCACAGTGCCTTTTTCCCCATTGTGACATCACAATGCCCTTTTCCCCATTGTGACATCACAATGCCCTTTCCCGTATTGTGACATCACAATGCCGTTTTCCCCATTGTGACATCACAATGCCATTTCCCACATTGTGACATCACAATGCCCTTTCCCACATTGTGACATCACAATGCCCTTTCCCCCATTGTGACATCACAATGCCATTTACCCTATTGTGACATCACAGTGCCGTTTACCCCATTGTGATGTCATAATGCCCTTCCCCCATTGTGACATCACAATGCCCTTTCCCCCATTGTGACATAACAATGCCCTTTCCCCCATTGTGACATCACAATGCCATTTCCCCCATTGTGACATCACAATGCCATTTCCCCCATTATGACATCACAATGCCGTTTTCCCCATTGTGACATCACAATGCCCTTCCCCCCATTGTGACATCACAATGCCTTTTCCCCATTGTGACATCACAATGCACTTTTCCCCATTGTGACATCACAATGCCCTTTCCCCCATTGTGACATCACAATGCCATTTCCCCCATTGTGACATCACAATGCCGTTTTCCCCATTGTGACATCACAATGCCCTTTCCCCCAGTGTGACATCACAATGCCGTTTTCCCCATTGTGACATCACAATGCCCTTCCCCCACATTATGACATCACAATGCCCTTTCCCCCATTGTGACATCACAATGCAGTTTCCCTCCATTGTGACATCACAATGGCCTTTCCCCCATTGTGACATCACAATGCCCTTTCTCCCATTGTGACATCACAATGCGATTTGCCCCATTGTGACATCACAATGCCCTTTCCCCCATTGTGACATCACAATGCCCTTTCCCCCATTGTGACATCACAGTGCCTTTTTCCCCATTGTGACATCACAATGCCCTTTTCCCCATTGTGACATCACAATGCCCTTTCCCGTATTGTGACATCACAATGCCGTTTTCCCCATTGTGACATCACAATGCCATTTCCCACATTGTGACATCACAATGCCCTTTCCCACATTGTGACATCACAATGCCCTTTCGCCCATTGTGACATCACAATGCCATTTACCCTATTGTGACATCACAATGCCGTTTACCCCATTGTGATGTCATAATGACCTTCCCCCATTGTGACATCACAATGCCCTTTCCCCCATTGTGACATAACAATGCCCTTTCCCCCATTGTGACATCACAATGCCATTTCCCCCATTGTGACATCACAATGCCATTTCCCCCATTATGACATCACAATGCCGTTTTCCCCATTGTGACATCACAATGCCCTTCCCCCCATTGTGACATCACAATGCCTTTTCCCCATTGTGACATCATAATGCACTTTTCCCCATTGTGACATCACAATGCCCTTTCCCCCATTGTGACATCACAATGCCATTTCCCCCATTGTGACATCACAATGCCGTTTTCCCCATTGTGACATCACAATGCCCTTTCCCCCAGTGTGACATCACAATGCCGTTTTCCCCATTGTGACATCACAATGCCCTTCCCCCCATTGTGACATCACAATGCCTTTTCCCCATTGTGACATCACAATGCACTTTTCCCCATTGTGCCATCACAATGCCCCTTCCCCTATTGTGACATCACAATGCCGTTTCCCCCATTGTGACATCACAGTGCCGTTTTCCCCATTGTGACATCACAATGCCCTTTCCCCCATTGTGACATCACAATGCTGTTTTCCCCATTGTGACATCACAATGCCCTTTCCCCCATTGTGACATCACAAAGCCGTTTCCTCTATTGTGACATCACAATGCCGTTTTCCCCATTGTGACATCACAATGCCCTTTCCCCCATTGTGACATCACAATGCTGTTTTCCCCATTGTGACATCACAATGCCCTTTCCCCCATTGTGACATCACAATGCCGTTTCCCCAATTGTGACATCACAGTGCCATTTTCCCCTATTGTGACATCACAATGCCCTTTCCCCCATTCTGACATCACAATGCTGTTTCCCGCATTGTGACATCACAATGCCGTTTTCCCCATTGTGACATCACAATGCAGTTTTCAGCATTTTTACATCACAATGCCGTTTTCCCCATTGTGACATCACAATGCCCTTTCCCCCATTGTGAGATCACACTGCCATTTCCCCCATTATGACATCACAATGCCGTTTTCACCATTGTGACATTGCAATGCCATTTCCCCTATTGTGACATCACAATGCCATTTTCCCCATTGTGACGTCACAATGCCCTTCCCCCATTGTGACATCACAATGCCCTTTCCCCCATTGTGACATCACAATGCCGTTTCCCCTATTATGACATCACAATGCCCTTTCCCCAATTGTGACATCACAATGCCATTTCCCCATTGTGACATCACAATGCCCTTTCCCACATTATGACATCACAATGCCCTTTCCCTTATTGTGACATCACAATGCAGTTTTCCCCCATTGTGACATCATAATGGCCTTTCCCCCATTGTGACATCACAATGCCCTTCCCCCCATTATGACATCACAATGCCCTTTCCACCATTGTGACATCACAATGCGATTTCCCCCATTGTGACATCACAATGCCCTTTCACCCATTATGACATCACAGTGCCCTTTCCCCCATTGTGATATCACAAAGCTGTTTCCCCTATTGTGACATCACAATGCCGTTTTCCCCATTGTGACATCACAATGCCCTTTCCCCCATTGTGACATCACAATGCCCTTTCCCCCATTGTGACATCACAATGCCGTTTTCCCCATTGTGACATCACAATGCCCTTTTCCCCATTGTTACATCACAATGCCATTTCCCCCATTGTGACATCACAATGCCCTTTCCCCCATTGTGACATCACCATGCCGTTTTCCCCATTGTGACATCACATTGCCCTTTCCACCATTGTGACATCACAATGCTGTTTCCCCTATTGTGACATCACAATGCCCTTTCCCCCATTGTGATATCACAATGCCATTTCCCCATTGTGACATCACAATGCCCTTTCCCCCATTGTGACATCACAATGCCCTTTCCCCCATTGTGACATCACCATGCCGTTTTCCCCATTGTGACATCACATTGCCCTTTCCACCATTGTGACATCACAATGCTGTTTCCCCATTGTGACATCACAATGCACTTTTCCCCATTGTGACATCACAATGCCCTTTCCCCCATTGTGACATCACAATGCCATTTCCCCCATTGTGACATCACAATGCCGTTTTCCCCATTGTGACATCACAATGCCCTTTCCCCCAGTGTGACATCACAATGCCGTTTTCCCCATTGTGACATCACAATGCCCTTCCCCCCATTGTGACATCACAATGCCTTTTCCCCATTGTGACATCACAATGCACTTTTCCCCATTGTGCCATCACAATGCCCCTTCCCCTATTGTGACATCACAATGCCGTTTCCCCCATTGTGACATCACAGTGCCGTTTTCCCCATTGTGACATCACAATGCCCTTTCCCCCATTGTGACATCACAATGCTGTTTTCCCCATTGTGACATCACAATGCCCTTTCCCCCATTGTGACATCACAAAGCCGTTTCCTCTATTGTGACATCACAATGCCGTTTTCCCCATTGTGACATCACAATGCCCTTTCCCCCATTGTGACATCACAATGCTGTTTTCCCCATTGTGACATCACAATGCCCTTTCCCCCATTGTGACATCAGAATGCCGTTTCCCCAATTGTGACATCACAGTGCCATTTTCCCCTATTGTGACATCACAATGCCCTTTCCCCCATTCTGACATCACAATGCTGTTTCCCGCATTGTGACATCACAATGCCGTTTTCCCCATTGTGACATCACAATGCAGTTTTCAGCATTTTTACATCACAATGCCGTTTTCCCCATTGTGACATCACAATGCCCTTTCCCCCATTGTGAGATCACACTGCCATTTCCCCCATTATGACATCACAATGCCGTTTTCACCATTGTGACATTGCAATGCCATTTCCCCTATTGTGACATCACAATGCCATTTTCCCCATTGTGACGTCACAATGCCCTTCCCCCATTGTGACATCACAATGCCCTTTCCCCCATTGTGACATCACAATGCCGTTTCCCCTATTATGACATCACAATGCCCTTTCCCCAATTGTGACATCACAATGCCATTTCCCCATTGTGACATCACAATGCCCTTTCCCACATTATGACATCACAATGCCCTTTCCCTTATTGTGACATCACAATGCAGTTTTCCCCCATTGTGACATCATAATGGCCTTTCCCCCATTGTGACATCACAATGCCCTTCCCCCCATTATGACATCACAATGCCCTTTCCACCATTGTGACATCACAATGCGATTTCCCCCATTGTGACATCACAATGCCCTTTCACCCATTATGACATCACAGTGCCCTTTCCCCCATTGTGATATCACAAAGCTGTTTCCCCTATTGTGACATCACAATGCCGTTTTCCCCATTGTGACATCACAATGCCCTTTCCCCCATTGTGACATCACAATGCCCTTTCCCCCATTGTGACATCACAATGCCGTTTTCCCCATTGTGACATCACAATGCCCTTTTCCCCATTGTTACATCACAATGCCATTTCCCCCATTGTGACATCACAATGCCCTTTCCCCCATTGTGACATCACCATGCCGTTTTCCCCATTGTGACATCACATTGCCCTTTCCACCATTGTGACATCACAATGCTGTTTCCCCTATTGTGACATCACAATGCCCTTTCCCCCATTGTGATATCACAATGCCATTTCCCCATTGTGACATCACAATGCCCTTTCCCCCATTGTGACATCACAATGCCCTTTCCCCCATTGTGACATCACCATGCCGTTTTCCCCATTGTGACATCACATTGCCCTTTCCACCATTGTGACATCACAATGCTGTTTCCCCATTGTGACATCACAATGCACTTTTCCCCATTGTGACATCACAATGCCCTTTCCCCCATTGTGACATCACAATGCCATTTCCCCCATTGTGACATCACAATGCCGTTTTCCCCATTGTGACATCACAATGCCCTTTCCCCCAGTGTGACATCACAATGCCGTTTTCCCCATTGTGACATCACAATGCCCTTCCCCCCATTGTGACATCACAATGCCTTTTCCCCATTGTGACATCACAATGCACTTTTCCCCATTGTGCCATCACAATGCCCCTTCCCCTATTGTGACATCACAATGCCGTTTCCCCCATTGTGACATCACAGTGCCGTTTTCCCCATTGTGACATCACAATGCCCTTTCCCCCATTGTGACATCACAATGCTGTTTTCCCCATTGTGACATCACAATGCCCTTTCCCCCATTGTGACATCACAAAGCCGTTTCCTCTATTGTGACATCACAATGCCGTTTTCCCCATTGTGACATCACAATGCCCTTTCCCCCATTGTGACATCACAATGCTGTTTTCCCCATTGTGACATCACAATGCCCTTTCCCCCATTGTGACATCAGAATGCCGTTTCCCCAATTGTGACATCACAGTGCCATTTTCCCCTATTGTGACATCACAATGCCCTTTCCCCCATTCTGACATCACAATGCTGTTTCCCGCATTGTGACATCACAATGCCGTTTTCCCCATTGTGACATCACAATGCAGTTTTCAGCATTTTTACATCACAATGCCGTTTTCCCCATTGTGACATCACAATGCCCTTTCCCCCATTGTGAGATCACACTGCCATTTCCCCCATTATGACATCACAATGCCGTTTTCACCATTGTGACATTGCAATGCCATTTCCCCTATTGTGACATCACAATGCCATTTTCCCCATTGTGACGTCACAATGCCCTTCCCCCATTGTGACATCACAATGCCCTTTCCCCCATTGTGACATCACAATGCCGTTTCCCCTATTATGACATCACAATGCCCTTTCCCCAATTGTGACATCACAATGCCATTTCCCCATTGTGACATCACAATGCCCTTTCCCACATTATGACATCACAATGCCCTTTCCCTTATTGTGACATCACAATGCAGTTTTCCCCCATTGTGACATCATAATGGCCTTTCCCCCATTGTGACATCACAATGCCCTTCCCCCCATTATGACATCACAATGCCCTTTCCACCATTGTGACATCACAATGCGATTTCCCCCATTGTGACATCACAATGCCCTTTCACCCATTATGACATCACAGTGCCCTTTCCCCTATTGTGATATCACAAAGCTGTTTCCCCTATTGTGACATCACAATGCCGTTTTCCCCATTGTGACATCACAATGCCCTTTCCCCCATTGTGACATCACAATGCCCTTTCCCCCATTGTGACATCACAATGCCGTTTTCCCCATTGTGACATCACAATGCCCTTTTCCCCATTGTTACATCACAATGCCATTTCCCCCATTGTGACATCACAATGCCCTTTCCCCCATTGTGACATCACCATGCCGTTTTCCCCATTGTGACATCACATTGCCCTTTCCACCATTGTGACATCACAATGCTGTTTCCCCTATTGTGACATCACAATGCCCTTTCCCCCATTGTGATATCACAATGCCATTTCCCCATTGTGACATCACAATGCCCTTTCCCACATTATGACATCACAATGCCCTTTCCCCCATTGTGACATCACAATGCAGTTTCCCTCCATTGTGACATCACAATGGCCTTTCCCCCATTGTGACATCACAATGCCCTTTCTCCCATTGTGACATCACAATGCGATTTGCCCCATTGTGACATCACAATGCCCTTTCCCCCATTGTGACATCACAATGCCCTTTCCCCCATTGTGACATCACAGTGCCTTTTTCCCCATTGTGACATCACAATGCCCTTTTCCCCATTGTGACATCACAATGCCCTTTCCCGTATTGTGACATCACAATGCCGTTTTCCCCATTGTGACATCACAATGCCATTTCCCCATTGTGACATCACAATGCCCTTTCCCACATTGTGACATCACAATGCCCTTTCCCCCATTGTGACATCACAATGCCATTTACCCTATTGTGACATCACAATGCCGTTTACCCCATTGTGATGTCATAATGCCCTTCCCCCATTGTGACATCACAATGCCCTTTCCCCCATTGTGACATCACAATGCCCTTTCCCCCATTGTGACATCACAATGCCATTTCCCCAATTATGACATCACAATGCCCTTTCCCACATTATGACATCACAATGCCCTTTCCCCCATTGTGACATCACAATGCCATTTCCCCATTGTGACATCACAATGCCCTTTCCCACATTATGACATCACAATGCCCTTTCCCTTATTGTGACATCACAATGCAGTTTTCCCCCATTGTGACATCATAATGGCCTTTCCCCCATTGTGACATCACAATGCCCTTCCCCCCATTATGACATCACAATGCCCTTTCCACCATTGTGACATCACAATGCGATTTCCCCCATTGTGACATCACAATGCCCTTTCACCCATTATGACATCACAGTGCCCTTTCCGCAATTGTGATATCACAAAGCTGTTTCCCCTATTGTGACATCACAATGCCGTTTTCCCCATTGTGATGTCACAATGCCCTTTCCCCCATTGTGACATCACAATGCCCTTTCCCCCATTGTGACATCACAATGCCGTTTTCCCCATTGTGACATCACAATGCCCTTTTCCCCATTGTTACATCACAATGCCATTTCCCCCATTGTGACATCACAATGCCCTTTCCCCCATTGTGACATCACCATGCCGTTTTCCCCATTGTGACATCACATTGCCCTTTCCACCATTGTGACATCACAATGCTGTTTCCCCTATTGTGACATCACAATGCCCTTTCCCCCATTGTGATATCACAATGCCATTTCCCCATTGTGACATCACAATGCCCTTTCCCACATTATGACATCACAATGCCCTTTCCCCCATTGTGACATCACAATGCAGTTTCCCTCCATTGTGACATCACAATGGCCTTTCCCCCATTGTGACATCACAATGCCCTTTCTCCCATTGTGACATCACAATGCGATTTGCCCCATTGTGACATCACAATGCGATTTGCCCCATTGTGACATCACAATGCCCTTTCCCCCATTGTGACATCACAATGCCCTTTCCCCCATTGTGACATCACAGTGCCTTTTTCCCCATTGTGACATCACAATGCCCTTTTCCCCATTGTGACATCACAATGCCCTTTCCCGTATTGTGACATCACAATGCCGTTTTCCCCATTGTGACATCACAATGCCATTTCCCCATTGTGACATCACAATGCCCTTTCCCACATTGTGACATCACAATGCCCTTTCCCCCATTGTGACATCACAATGCCATTTACCCTATTGTGACATCACAATGCCGTTTACCCCATTGTGATGTCATAATGCCCTTCCCCCATTGTGACATCACAATGCCCTTTCCCCCATTGTGACATCACAATGCCCTTTCCCCCATTGTGACATCACAATGCCATTTCCCCAATTATGACATCACAATGCCGTTTTCCCATTGTGACATCACAATGCCCTTCCCCCCATTGTGACATCACAATGCCATTTACCCTATTGTGACTTCACAGTGCCGTTTACCCCATTGTGATGTCATAATGCCCTTCCCCCATTGTGACATCACAATGCCCTTTCCCCCATTGTGACATAACAATGCCCTTTCCCCCATTGTGACATCACAATGCCATTTCCCCCATTGTGACATCACAATGCCATTTCCCCCATTATGACATCACAATGCCGTTTTCCCCATTGTGACATCACAATGCCCTTCCCCCCATTGTGACATCACAATGCCTTTTCCCCATTGTGACATCTCAATGCACTTTTCCCCATTGTGACATCACAATGCCCTTTCCCCCATTGTGACATCACAATGCCATTTCCCCCATTGTGACATCACAATGCCGTTTTCCCCATTGTGACATCACAATGCCCTTTCCCCCAGTGTGACATCACAATGCCGTTTTCCCCATTGTGACATCACAATGCCCTTCCCCCACATTATGACATCACAATGCCCTTTCCCCCATTGTGACATCACAATGCAGTTTCCCTCCATTGTGACATCACAATGGCCTTTCCCCCATTGTGACATCACAATGCCCTTTCTCCCATTGTGACATCACAATGCGATTTGCCCCATTGTGACATCACAATGCCCTTTCCCCCATTGTGACATCACAATGCCCTTTCCCCCATTGTGACATCACAGTGCCTTTTTCCCCATTGTGACATCACAATGCCCTTTTCCCCATTGTGACATCACAATGCCCTTTCCCGTATTGTGACATCACAATGCCGTTTTCCCCATTGTGACATCACAATGCCATTTCCCACATTGTGACATCACAATGCCCTTTCCCACATTGTGACATCACAATGCCATTTACCCTATTGTGACATCACAGTGCCGTTTACCCCATTGTGATGTCATAATGCCCTTCCCCCATTGTGACATCACAATGCCCTTTCCCCCATTGTGACATAACAATGCCCTTTCCCCCATTGTGACATCACAATGCCATTTCCCCCATTGTGACATCACAATGCCATTTCCCCCATTATGACATCACAATGCCGTTTTCCCCATTGTGACATCACAATGCCCTTCCCCCCATTGTGACATCACAATGCCTTTTCCCCATTGTGACATCACAATGCACTTTTCCCCATTGTGACATCACAATGCCCTTTCCCCCATTGTGACATCACAATGCCATTTCCCCCATTGTGACATCACAATGCCGTTTTCCCCATTGTGACATCACAATGCCCTTTCCCCCAGTGTGACATCACAATGCCGTTTTCCCCATTGTGACATCACAATGCCCTTCCCCCACATTATGACATCACAATGCCCTTTCCCCCATTGTGACATCACAATGCAGTTTCCCTCCATTGTGACATCACAATGGCCTTTCCCCCATTGTGACATCACAATGCCCTTTCTCCCATTGTGACATCACAATGCGATTTGCCCCATTGTGACATCACAATGCCCTTTCCCCCATTGTGACATCACAATGCCCTTTCCCCCATTGTGACATCACAGTGCCTTTTTCCCCATTGTGACATCACAATGCCCTTTTCCCCATTGTGACATCACAATGCCCTTTCCCGTATTGTGACATCACAATGCCGTTTTCCCCATTGTGACATCACAATGCCATTTCCCACATTGTGACATCACAATGCCCTTTCCCACATTGTGACATCACAATGCCCTTTCGCCCATTGTGACATCACAATGCCATTTACCCTATTGTGACATCACAATGCCGTTTACCCCATTGTGATGTCATAATGACCTTCCCCCATTGTGACATCACAATGCCCTTTCCCCCATTGTGACATAACAATGCCCTTTCCCCCATTGTGACATCACAATGCCATTTCCCCCATTGTGACATCACAATGCCATTTCCCCCATTATGACATCACAATGCCGTTTTCCCCATTGTGACATCACAATGCCCTTCCCCCCATTGTGACATCACAATGCCTTTTCCCCATTGTGACATCACAATGCACTTTTCCCCATTGTGACATCACAATGCCCTTTCCCCCATTGTGACATCACAATGCCATTTCCCCCATTGTGACATCACAATGCCGTTTTCCCCATTGTGACATCACAATGCCCTTTCCCCCAGTGTGACATCACAATGCCGTTTTCCCCATTGTGACATCACAATGCCCTTCCCCCCATTGTGACATCACAATGCCTTTTCCCCATTGTGACATCACAATGCACTTTTCCCCATTGTGCCATCACAATGCCCCTTCCCCTATTGTGACATCACAATGCCGTTTCCCCCATTGTGACATCACAGTGCCGTTCTCCCCATTGTGACATCACAATGCCCTTTCCCCCATTGTGACATCACAATGCTGTTTTCCCCATTGTGACATCACAATGCCCTTTCCCCCATTGTGACATCACAAAGCCGTTTCCTCTATTGTGACATCACAATGCCGTTTTCCCCATTGTGACATCACAATGCCCTTTCCCCCATTGTGACATCACAATGCTGTTTTCCCCATTGTGACATCACAATGCCCTTTCCCCCATTGTGACATCAGAATGCCGTTTCCCCAATTGTGACATCACAGTGCCATTTTCCCCTATTGTGACATCACAATGCCCTTTCCCCCATTCTGACATCACAATGCTGTTTCCCGCATTGTGACATCACAATGCCGTTTTCCCCATTGTGACATCACAATGCAGTTTTCAGCATTTTTACATCACAATGCCGTTTTCCCCATTGTGACATCACAATGCCCTTTCCCCCATTGTGAGATCACACTGCCATTTCCCCCATTATGACATCACAATGCCGTTTTCACCATTGTGACATTGCAATGCCATTTCCCCTATTGTGACATCACAATGCCATTTTCCCCATTGTGACGTCACAATGCCCTTCCCCCATTGTGACATCACAATGCCCTTTCCCCCATTGTGACATCACAATGCCGTTTCCCCTATTATGACATCACAATGCCCTTTCCCCAATTGTGACATCACAATGCCATTTCCCCATTGTGACATCACAATGCCCTTTCCCACATTATGACATCACAATGCCCTTTCCCTTATTGTGACATCACAATGCAGTTTTCCCCCATTGTGACATCATAATGGCCTTTCCCCCATTGTGACATCACAATGCCCTTCCCCCCATTATGACATCACAATGCCCTTTCCACCATTGTGACATCACAATGCGATTTCCCCCATTGTGACATCACAATGCCCTTTCACCCATTATGACATCACAGTGCCCTTTCCCCCATTGTGATATCACAAAGCTGTTTCCCCTATTGTGACATCACAATGCCGTTTTCCCCATTGTGACATCACAATGCCCTTTCCCCCATTGTGACATCACAATGCCCTTTCCCCCATTGTGACATCACAATGCCGTTTTCCCCATTGTGACATCACAATGCCCTTTTCCCCATTGTTACATCACAATGCCATTTCCCCCATTGTGACATCACAATGCCCTTTCCCCCATTGTGACATCACCATGCCGTTTTCCCCATTGTGACATCACATTGCCCTTTCCACCATTGTGACATCACAATGCTGTTTCCCCTATTGTGACATCACAATGCCCTTTCCCCCATTGTGATATCACAATGCCATTTCCCCATTGTGACATCACAATGCCCTTTCCCACATTATGACATCACAATGCCCTTTCCCCCATTGTGACATCACAATGCAGTTTCCCTCCATTGTGACATCACAATGGCCTTTCCCCCATTGTGACATCACAATGCCCTTTCTCCCATTGTGACATCACAATGCGATTTGCCCCATTGTGACATCACAATGCCCTTTCCCCCATTGTGACATCACAATGCCCTTTCCCCCATTGTGACATCACAGTGCCTTTTTCCCCATTGTGACATCACAATGCCCTTTTCCCCATTGTGACATCACAATGCCCTTTCCCGTATTGTGACATCACAATGCCGTTTTCCCCATTGTGACATCACAATGCCATTTCCCCATTGTGACATCACAATGCCCTTTCCCACATTGTGACATCACAATGCCCTTTCCCCCATTGTGACATCACAATGCCATTTACCCTATTGTGACATCACAATGCCGTTTACCCCATTGTGATGTCATAATGCCCTTCCCCCATTGTGACATCACAATGCCCTTTCCCCCATTGTGACATCACAATGCCCTTTCCCCCATTGTGACATCACAATGCCATTTCCCCAATTATGACATCACAATGCCCTTTCCCACATTATGACATCACAATGCCCTTTCCCCCATTGTGACATCACAATGCCATTTCCCCATTGTGACATCACAATGCCCTTTCCCACATGATGACATCACAATGCCCTTTCCCTTATTGTGACATCACAATGCAGTTTTCCCCCATTGTGACATCATAATGGCCTTTCCCCCATTGTGACATCACAATGCCCTTCCCCCCATTATGACATCACAATGCCCTTTCCACCATTGTGACATCACAATGCGATTTCCCCCATTGTGACATCACAATGCCCTTTCACCCATTATGACATCACAGTGCCCTTTCCCCCATTGTGATATCACAAAGCTGTTTCCCCTATTGTGACATCACAATGCCGTTTTCCCCATTGTGACATCACAATGCCCTTTCCCCCATTGTGACATCACAATGCCCTTTCCCCCATTGTGACATCACAATGCCGTTTTCCCCATTGTGACATCACAATGCCCTTTTCCCCATTGTTACATCACAATGCCATTTCCCCCATTGTGACATCACAATGCCCTTTCCCCCATTGTGACATCACCATGCCGTTTTCCGCATTGTGACATCACATTGCCCTTTCCACCATTGTGACATCACAATGCTGTTTCCCCTATTGTGACATCACAATGCCCTTTCCCCCATTGTGATATCACAATGCCATTTCCCCATTGTGACATCACAATGCCCTTTCCCACATTATGACATCACAATGCCCTTTCCCCCATTGTGACATCACAATGCAGTTTCCCTCCATTGTGACATCACAATGGCCTTTCCCCCATTGTGACATCACAATGCCCTTTCTCCCATTGTGACATCACAATGCGATTTGCCCCATTGTGACATCACAATGCGATTTGCCCCATTGTGACATCACAATGCCCTTTCCCCCATTGTGACATCACAATGCCCTTTCCCCCATTGTGACATCACAGTGCCTTTTTCCCCATTGTGACATCACAATGCCCTTTTCCCCATTGTGACATCACAATGCCCTTTCCCGTATTGTGACATCACAATGCCGTTTTCCCCATTGTGACATCACAATGCCATTTCCCCATTGTGACATCACAATGCCCTTTCCCACATTGTGACATCACAATGCCCTTTCCCCCATTGTGACATCACAATGCCATTTACCCTATTGTGACATCACAATGCCGTTTACCCCATTGTGATGTCATAATGCCCTTCCCCCATTGTGACATCACAATGCCCTTTCCCCCATTGTGACATCACAATGCCCTTTCCCCCATTGTGACATCACAATGCCATTTCCCCAATTATGACATCACAATGCCGTTTTCCCATTGTGACATCACAATGCCCTTCCCCCCATTGTGACATCACAATGCCATTTACCCTATTGTGACTTCACAGTGCCGTTTACCCCATTGTGATGTCATAATGCCCTTCCCCCATTGTGACATCACAATGCCCTTTCCCCCATTGTGACATAACAATGCCCTTTCCCCCATTGTGACATCACAATGCCATTTCCCCCATTGTGACATCACAATGCCATTTCCCCCATTATGACATCACAATGCCGTTTTCCCCATTGTGACATCACAATGCCCTTCCCCCCATTGTGACATCACAATGCCTTTTCCCCATTGTGACATCACAATGCACTTTTCCCCATTGTGACATCACAATGCCCTTTCCCCCATTGTGACATCACAATGCCATTTCCCCCATTGTGACATCACAATGCCGTTTTCCCCATTGTGACATCACAATGCCCTTTCCCCCAGTGTGACATCACAATGCCGTTTTCCCCATTGTGACATCACAATGCCCTTCCCCCACATTATGACATCACAATGCCCTTTCCCCCATTGTGACATCACAATGCAGTTTCCCTCCATTGTGACATCACAATGGCCTTTCCCCCATTGTGACATCACAATGCCCTTTCCCCCATTGTGACATCACAATGCCCTTTCCCCCATTGTGACATCACAGTGCCTTTTTCCCCATTGTGACATCACAATGCCCTTTTCCCCATTGTGACATCACAATGCCCTTTCCCGTATTGTGACATCACAATGCCGTTTTCCCCATTGTGACATCACAATGCCATTTCCCACATTGTGACATCACAATGCCCTTTCCCACATTGTGACATCACAATGCCCTTTCGCCCATTGTGACATCACAATGCCATTTACCCTATTGTGACATCACAATGCCGTTTACCCCATTGTGATGTCATAATGACCTTCCCCCATTGTGACATCACAATGCCCTTTCCCCCATTGTGACATAACAATGCCCTTTCCCCCATTGTGACATCACAATGCCATTTCCCCCATTGTGACATCACAATGCCATTTCCCCCATTATGACATCACAATGCCGTTTTCCCCATTGTGACATCACAATGCCCTTCCCCCCATTGTGACATCACAATGCCTTTTCCCCATTGTGACATCACAATGCACTTTTCCCCATTGTGACATCACAATGCCCTTTCCCCCATTGTGACATCACAATGCCATTTCCCCCATTGTGACATCACAATGCCGTTTTCCCCATTGTGACATCACAATGCCCTTTCCCCCAGTGTGACATCACAATGCCGTTTTCCCCATTGTGACATCACAATGCCCTTCCCCCCATTGTGACATCACAATGCCTTTTCCCCATTGTGACATCACAATGCACTTTTCCCCATTGTGCCATCACAATGCCCCTTCCCCTATTGTGACATCACAATGCCGTTTCCCCCATTGTGACATCACAGTGCCGTTTTCCCCATTGTGACATCACAATGCCCTTTCCCCCATTGTGACATCACAATGCTGTTTTCCCCATTGTGACATCACAATGCCCTTTCCCCCATTGTGACATCACAAAGCCGTTTCCTCTATTGTGACATCACAATGCCGTTTTCCCCATTGTGACATCACAATGCCCTTTCCCCCATTGTGACATCACAATGCTGTTTTCCCCATTGTGACATCACAATGCCCTTTCCCCCATTGTGACATCAGAATGCCGTTTCCCCCATTGTGACATCACAGTGCCATTTTCCCCTATTGTGACATCACAATGCCCTTTCCCCCATTCTGACATCACAATGCTGTTTCCCGCATTGTGACATCACAATGCCGTTTTCCCCATTGTGACATCACAATGCAGTTTTCAGCATTTTTACATCACAATGCCATTTTCCCCATTGTGACATCACAATGCCCTTTCCCCCATTGTGAGATCACACTGCCATTTCCCCCATTATGACATCACAATGCCGTTTTCACCATTGTGACATTGCAATGCCATTTCCCCTATTGTGACATCACAATGCCATTTTCCCCATTGTGACGTCACAATGCCCTTCCCCCATTGTGACATCACAATGCCCTTTCCCCCATTGTGACATCACAATGCCGTTTCCCCTATTATGACATCACAATGCCCTTTCCCCAATTGTGACATCACAATGCCATTTCCCCATTGTGACATCACAATGCCCTTTCCCACATTATGACATCACAATGCCCTTTCACTTATTGTGACATCACAATGCAGTTTTCCCCCATTGTGACATTATAATGGCCTTTCCCCCATTGTGACATCACAATGCCCTTCCCCCCATTATGACATCACAATGCCCTTTCCACCATTGTGACATCACAATGCGATTTCCCCCATTGTGACATCACAATGCCCTTTCCCCCATTGTGATATCACAAAGCTGTTTCCCCTATTGTGACATCACAATGCCATTTTCCCCATTGTGACGTCACAATGCCCTTCCCCCATTGTGACATCACAATGCCCTTTCCCCCATTGTGACATCACAATGCCGTTTCCCCTATTATGACATCACAATGCCCTTTCCCCAATTGTGACATCACAATGCCATTTCCCCATTGTGACATCACAATGCCCTTTCCCACATTATGACATCACAATGCCCTTTCACTTATTGTGACATCACAATGCAGTTTTCCCCCATTGTGACATTATAATGGCCTTTCCCCCATTGTGACATCACAATGCCCTTCCCCCCATTATGACATCACAATGCCCTTTCCACCATTGTGACATCACAATGCGATTTCCCCCATTATGACATCACAGTGCCCTTTCCCCCATTGTGACATCACCATGCCGTTTTCCCCATTGTGACATCACATTGCCCTTTCCACCATTGTGACATCACAATGCTGTTTCCCCTATTGTGACATCACAATGCCCTTTCCCCCATTGTGATATCACAATGCCATTTCCCCATTGTGACATCACAATGCCCTTTCCCACATTATGACATCACAATGCCCTTTCCCCCATTGTGACATCACAATGCAGTTTCCCTCCATTGTGACATCACAATGGCCTTTCCCCCATTGTGACATCACAATGCCCTTTCTCCCATTGTGACATCACAATGCGATTTGCCCCATTGTGACATCACAATGCCCTTTCCCCCATTGTGACATCACAATGCCCTTTCCCCCATTGTGACATCACAGTGCCTTTTTCCCCATTGTGACATCACAATGCCCTTTTCCCCATTGTGACATCACAATGCCCTTTCCCGTATTGTGACATCACAATGCCGTTTTCCCCATTGTGACATCACAATGCCATTTCCCCATTGTGACATCACAATGCCCTTTCCCACATTGTGACATCACAATGCCCTTTCCCCCATTGTGACATCACAATGCCATTTCCCCCATTGTGACATCACAATGCCGTTTACCCCATTGTGATGTCATAATGCCCTTCCCCCATTGTGACATCACAATGCCCTTTCCCCCATTGTGACATAACAATGCCCTTTCCCCCATTGTGACATCACAATGCCATTTCCCCCATTGTGACATCACAATGCCATTTCCCCCATTATGACATCACAATGCCGTTTTCCCCATTGTGACATCACAATGCCCTTCCCCCCATTGTGACATCACAATGCCTTTTCCCCATTGCGACATCACAATGCACTTTTCCCCATTGTGACATCACAATGCCCTTTCCCCCATTGTGACATCACAATGCCATTTCCCCCATTGTGACATCACAATGCCGTTTTCCCCATTGTGACATAACAATGCCCTTTCCCCCAGTGTGACATCACAATGCCGTTTTCCCCATTGTGACATCACAATGCCCTTCCCCCCATTGTGACATCACAATGCCTTTTCCCCATTGTGACATCACAATGCACTTTTCCCCATTGTGCCATCACAATGCCCCTTCCCCTATTGTGACATAACAATGCCGTTTCCCCCATTGTGACATCACAGTGCCGTTTTCCCCATTGTGACATCACAATGCCCTTTCCCCCATTGTGACATCACAATGCTGTTTTCCCTATTGTGACATCACAATGCCCTTTCCCCCATTGTGACATCACAAAGCCGTTTCCTCTATTGTGACATCACAATGCCGTTTTCCCCATTGTGACATCACAATGCCCTTTCCCCCATTGTGACATCACAATGCTGTTTTCCCCATTGTGCCATCACAATGCCATTTCCCCCATTGTGACATCAGAATGCCGTTTCCCCCATTGTGACATCACAGTGCCATTTTCCCCTATTGTGACATCACAATGCCCTTTCCCCCATTCTGACATCACAATGCTGTTTCCCGCATTGTGACATCACAATGCCGTTTTCCCCATTGTGACATCACAATGCAGTTTTCCCCATTGTGACATCACAATGCCGTTTTCCCCATTGTGACATCACAATGCCCTTTCCCCCATTGTGACATCACACTGCCATTTCCCCCATTATGACATCACAATGCCGTTTTCACCATTGTGACATCACAATGCCCTTTCCCCCATTGTGACATCACAATGCCGTTTCCCCTATTATGACATCACAATGCCCTTTCCCCCATTGTGACATCACAATGCCATTTCCCTATTGTGACATCACAATGCCCTTTCCCACATTATGACATCACAATGCCCTTTCCCTTATTGTGACATCACAATGCAGTTTTCCCCCATTGTGACATCATAATGGCCTTTCCCCCATTGTGACATCACAATGCCCTTCCCCCCATTATGACATCACAATGCCCTTTCCACCATTGTGACATCACAATGCGATTTCCCCCATTGTGACATCACAATGCCCTTTTCCCCATTGTGACATCACAATGCCCTTTCCCGTATTGTGACATCACAATGCCGTTTTCCCCATTGTGACATCACAATGCCATTTCCCCATTGTGACATCACAATGCCCTTTCCCACATTGTGACATCACAATGCCCTTTCCCCCATTGTGACATCACAATGCCATTTACCCTATTGTGACATCACAATGCCGTTTACCCCATTGTGATGTCATAATGCCCTTCCCCCATTGTGACATCACAATGCCCTTTCCCCCATTGTGACATCACAATGCCCTTTCCCCCATTGTGACATCACAATGCCATTTCCCCAATTATGACATCACAATGCCGTTTTCCCATTGTGACATCACAATGCCCTTCCCCCCATTGGTACATCACAATGCCTTTTCCCCATTGTGATATCACATAGCCCTTTCATCCATTGTGACATCACAATGCCTTTCCCCCATTGTGATATCACAATGCCGTTTTCCCCATTGTGACATCACAATGCCATTTCCTCCATTGTGACATCACAATGCCCTTTCCCCCATTGTGACATCACAATGCCATTTCCCCTATTGTGACATCACAATGCCGTTTTCCCCATTGTGACATCACAATGCCCTTCCCCCATTGTGACATCACAATGCCCTTTCCCCCATTGTGACATCACAATGCCCTTTCCCCCATTGCGACATCACAATGCCATTTCCCCCATTGTGACATCACATTGCCCTTTCCCCCACTGTGACATCACAATGCCCTTTCCTCCATTGTGACATCACAATGCCATTTCCCCCATTGTGACATCACAATGCCATTTCCCCCATTGTGACATCACAATTCTCTTTCCCACATTGTGACATCACAATGCCCTCTCCCCCATTGTGACATCACAAAGCTGTTTCCCCTATTGTGACATCACAATGCCGTTTTCCCCATTGTGACATCACAATGCCCTTTCCCCCATTGTGACATCACAATGCCCTTTCCCCCATTGTGACATCACAATGCTGTTTTCCCCATTGTGCCATCACAATGCCCTTTCCCCCATTGTGACATCACAATGCCCTTTTCCCCATTGTTACATCACAATGCCATTTCCCCCATTGTGACATCACAATGCCCTTTCCCCCATTGTGACATCACCATGCCGTTTTCCCCATTGTGACATCACATTGCCCTTTCCACCATTGTGACATCACAATGCTGTTTCCCCTATTGTGACATCACAATGCCCTTTCCCCCATTGTGATATCACAATGCCATTTCCCCATTGTGACATCACAATGCCCTTTCCCACATTATGACATCACAATGCCCTTTCCCCCATTGTGACATCACAATGCAGTTTCCCTCCATTGTGACATCACAATGGCCTTTCCCCCATTGTGACATCACAATGCCCTTTCTCCCATTGTGACATCACAATGCGATTTGCCCCATTGTGACATCACAATGCCCTTTCCCCCATTGTGACATCACAATGCCCTTTCCCCCATTGTGACATCACAGTGCCTTTTTCCCCATTGTGACATCACAATGCCCTTTTCCCCATTGTGACATCACAATGCCCTTTCCCGTATTGTGACATCACAATGCCGTTTTCCCCATTGTGACATCACAATGCCATTTCCCCATTGTGACATCACAATGCCCTTTCCCACATTGTGACATCACAATGCCCTTTCCCCCATTGTGACATCACAATGCCATTTCCCCCATTGTGACATCACAATGCCGTTTACCCCATTGTGATGTCATAATGCCCTTCCCCCATTGTGACATCACAATGCCCTTTCCCCCATTGTGACATAACAATGCCCTTTCCCCCATTGTGACATCACAATGCCATTTCCCCCATTGTGACATCACAATGCCATTTCCCCCATTATGACATCACAATGCCGTTTTCCCCATTGTGACATCACAATGCCCTTCCCCCCATTGTGACATCACAATGCCTTTTCCCCATTGCGACATCACAATGCACTTTTCCCCATTGTGACATCACAATGCCCTTTCCCCCATTGTGACATCACAATGCCATTTCCCCCATTGTGACATCACAATGCCGTTTTCCCCATTGTGACATAACAATGCCCTTTCCCCCAGTGTGACATCACAATGCCGTTTTCCCCATTGTGACATCACAATGCCCTTCCCCCCATTGTGACATCACAATGCCTTTTCCCCATTGTGACATCACAATGCACTTTTCCCCATTGTGCCATCACAATGCCCCTTCCCCTATTGTGACATAACAATGCCGTTTCCCCCATTGTGACATCACAGTGCCGTTTTCCCCATTGTGACATCACAATGCCCTTTCCCCCATTGTGACATCACAATGCTGTTTTCCCTATTGTGACATCACAATGCCCTTTCCCCCATTGTGACATCACAAAGCCGTTTCCTCTATTGTGACATCACAATGCCGTTTTCCCCATTGTGACATCACAATGCCCTTTCCCCCATTGTGACATCACAATGCTGTTTTCCCCATTGTGCCATCACAATGCCATTTCCCCCATTGTGACATCAGAATGCCGTTTCCCCCATTGTGACATCACAGTGCCATTTTCCCCTATTGTGACATCACAATGCCCTTTCCCCCATTCTGACATCACAATGCTGTTTCCCGCATTGTGACATCACAATGCCGTTTTCCCCATTGTGACATCACAATGCAGTTTTCCCCATTGTGACATCACAATGCCGTTTTCCCCATTGTGACATCACAATGCCCTTTCCCCCATTGTGACATCACACTGCCATTTCCCCCATTATGACATCACAATGCCGTTTTCACCATTGTGACATCACAATGCCCTTTCCCCCATTGTGACATCACAATGCCGTTTCCCCTATTATGACATCACAATGCCCTTTCCCCCATTGTGACATCACAATGCCATTTCCCTATTGTGACATCACAATGCCCTTTCCCACATTATGACATCACAATGCCCTTTCCCTTATTGTGACATCACAATGCAGTTTTCCCCCATTGTGACATCATAATGGCCTTTCCCCCATTGTGACATCACAATGCCCTTCCCCCCATTATGACATCACAATGCCCTTTCCACCATTGTGACATCACAATGCGATTTCCCCCATTGTGACATCACAATGCCCTTTCACCCATTATGACATCACAGTGCCCTTTCCCCCATTGTGATATCACAAAGCTGTTTCCCCTATTGTGACATCACAATGCCGTTTTCCCCATTGTGACATCACAATGCCCTTTCCCCCATTGTGACATCACAATGCCCTTTCCCCCATTGTGACATCACAATGCCGTTTTCCCCATTGTGCCATCACAATGCCCTTTCCCCCATTGTGACATCACAATGCCCTTTTCCCCATTGTTACATCACAATGCCATTTCCCCCATTGTGACATCACAATGCCCTTTCCCCCATTGTGACATCACCATGCCGTTTTCCCCATTGTGACATCACATTGCCCTTTCCACCATTGTGACATCACAATGCTGTTTCCCCTATTGTGACATCACAATGCCCTTTCCCCCATTGTGATATCACAATGCCATTTCCCCATTGTGACATCACAATGCCCTTTCCCACATTATGACATCACAATGCCCTTTCCCCCATTGTGACATCACAATGCAGTTTCCCTCCATTGTGACATCACAATGGCCTTTCCCCCATTGTGACATCACAATGCCCTTTCTCCCATTGTGACATCACAATGCGATTTGCCCCATTGTGACATCACAATGCCCTTTCCCCCATTGTGACATCACAATGCCCTTTCCCCCATTGTGACATCACAGTGCCTTTTTCCCCATTGTGACATCACAATGCCCTTTTCCCCATTGTGACATCACAATGCCCTTTCCCGTATTGTGACATCACAATGCCGTTTTCCCCATTGTGACATCACAATGCCATTTCCCACATTGTGACATCACAATGCCCTTTCCCACATTGTGACATCACAATGCCCTTTCCCCCATTGTGACATCACAATGCCATTTACCCTATTGTGACATCACAATGCCGTTTACCCCATTGTGATGTCATAATGCCCTTCCCCCATTGTGACATCACAATGCCCTTTCCCCCATTGTGACATAACAATGCCCTTTCCCCCATTGTGACATCACAATGCCATTTCCCCCATTGTGACATCACAATGCCATTTCCCCCATTATGACATCACAATGCCGTTTTCCCCATTGTGACATCACAATGCCCTTCCCCCCATTGTAACATCACAATGCCTTTTCCCCATTGTGACATCACAATGCACTTTTCCCCATTGTGACATCACAATGCCCTTTCCCCCATTGTGACATCACAATGCCATTTCCCCCATTGTGACATCACAATGCCGTTTTCCCCATTGTGACATCACAATGCCCTTTCCCCCAGTGTGACATCACAATGCCGTTTTCCCCATTGTGACATCACAATGCCCTTCCCCCCATTGTGACATCACAATGCCTTTTCCCCATTGTGACATCACAATG
Organism: Eleutherodactylus coqui; assembly: GCF_035609145.1. Taxonomy (NCBI): domain Eukaryota; kingdom Metazoa; phylum Chordata; class Amphibia; order Anura; family Eleutherodactylidae; genus Eleutherodactylus; species Eleutherodactylus coqui. Next base: position 146,109 of record NW_027102218.1, on the reverse strand, counting down.
CACTTTTCCCCATTGTGCCATCACAATGCCCCTTCCCCTATTGTGACATCACAATGCCGTTTCCCCCATTGTGACATCACAGTGCCGTTTTCCCCATTGTGACATCACAATGCCCTTTCCCCCATTGTGACATCACAATGCTGTTTTCCCCATTGTGACATCACAATGCCCTTTCCCCCATTGTGACATCACAAAGCCGTTTCCTCTATTGTGACATCACAATGCCGTTTTCCCCATTGTGACATCACAATGCCCTTTCCCCCATTGTGACATCACAATGCTGTTTTCCCCATTGTGACATCACAATGCCCTTTCCCCCATTGTGACATCAGAATGCCGTTTCCCCCATTGTGACATCACAGTGCCATTTTCCCCTATTGTGACATCACAATGCCCTTTCCCCCATTCTGACATCACAATGCTGTTTCCCGCATTGTGACATCACAATGCCGTTTTCCCCATTGTGACATCACAATGCAGTTTTCAGCATTTTTACATCACAATGCCGTTTTCCCCATTGTGACATCACAATGCCCTTTCCCCCATTGTGAGATCACACTGCCATTTCCCCCATTATGACATCACAATGCCGTTTTCACCATTGTGACATTGCAATGCCATTTCCCCTATTGTGACATCACAATGCCATTTTCCCCATTGTGACGTCACAATGCCCTTCCCCCATTGTGACATCACAATGCCCTTTCCCCCATTGTGACATCACAATGCCGTTTCCCCTATTATGACATCACAATGCCCTTTCCCCAATTGTGACATCACAATGCCATTTCCCCATTGTGACATCACAATGCCCTTTCCCACATTATGACATCACAATGCCCTTTCCCTTATTGTGACATCACAATGCAGTTTTCCCCCATTGTGACATCATAATGGCCTTTCCTCCATTGTGACATCACAATGCCCTTCCCCCCATTATGACATCACAATGCCCTTTCCACCATTGTGACATCACAATGCGATTTCCCCCATTGTGAAATCACAATGCCCTTTCACCCATTATGACATCACAGTGCCCTTTCCCCCATTGTGATATCACAAAGCTGTTTCCCCTATTGTGACATCACAATGCCGTTTTCCCCATTGTGACATCACAATGCCCTTTCCCCCATTGTGACATCACAATGCCCTTTCCCCCATTGTGACATCACAATGCCGTTTTCCCCATTGTGCCATCACAATGCCCTTTCCCCCATTGTGACATCACAATGCCCTTTTCCCCATTGTTACATCACAATGCCATTTCCCCCATTGTGACATCACAATGCGCTTTCCCCCATTGTGACATCACCATGCCGTTTTCCCCATTGTGACATCACATTGCCCTTTCCACCATTGTGACATCACAATGCTGTTTCCCCTATTGTGACATCACAATGCCCTTTCCCCCATTGTGATATCACAATGCCATTTCCCCATTGTGACATCACAATGCCCTTTCCCACATTATGACATCACAATGCCCTTTCCCCCATTGTGACATCACAATGCAGTTTCCCTCCATTGTGACATCACAATGGCCTTTCCCCCATTGTGACATCACAATGCCCTTTCTCCCATTGTGACATCACAATGCGATTTGCCCCATTGTGACATCACAATGCCCTTTCCCCCATTGTGACATCACAATGCCCTTTCCCCCATTGTGACATCACAGTGCCTTTTTCCCCATTGTGACATCACAATGCCCTTTTCCCCATTGTGACATCACAATGCCCTTTCCCGTATTGTGACATCACAATGCCGTTTTCCCCATTGTGACATCACAATGCCATTTCCCCATTGTGACATCACAATGCCCTTTCCCACATTGTGACATCACAATGCCCTTTCCCCCATTGTGACATCACAATGCCATTTACCCTATTGTGACATCACAATGCCGTTTACCCCATTGTGATGTCATAATGCCCTTCCCCCATTGTGACATCACAATGCCCTTTCCCCCATTGTGACATCACAATGCCCTTTCCCCTATTGTGACATCACAATGCCATTTCCCCAATTATGACATCACAATGCCGTTTTCCCATTGTGACATCACAATGCCCTTCCCCCCATTGTGACATCACAATGCCCTTCCCCCCATTGTGACATCACAATGCCTTTTCCCCATTGTGATATCACATAGCCCTTTCATCCATTGTGACATCACAATGCCTTTCCCCCATTGTGATATCACAATGCCGTTTTCCCCATTGTGACATCACAATGCCATTTCCTCCATTGTGACATCACAATGCCCTTTCCCCCATTGTGACATCACAATGCCATTTCCCCTATTGTGACATCACAATGCCGTTTTCCCCATTGTGACATCACAATGCCCTTCCCCCATTGTGACATCACAATGCCCTTTCCCCCATTGTGACATCACAATGCCCTTTCCCCCATTGCGACATCACAATGCCATTTCCCCCATTGTGACATCACATTGCCCTTTCCCCCACTGTGACATCACAATGCCCTTTCCTCCATTGTGACATCACAATGCCATTTCCCCCATTGTGACATCACAATGCCATTTCCCCCATTGTGACATCACAATTCTCTTTCCCACATTGTGACATCACAATGCCCTCTCCCCCATTGTGACATCACAAAGCTGTTTCCCCTATTGTGACATCACAATGCCGTTTTCCCCATTGTGACATCACAATGCCCTTTCCCCCATTGTGACATCACAATGCCCTTTCCCCCATTGTGACATCACAATGCCGTTTTCCCCATTGTGCCATCACAATGCCCTTTCCCCCATTGTGACATCACAATGCCCTTTTCCCCATTGTTACATCACAATGCCATTTCCCCCATTGTGACATCACAATGGCCTTTCCCCCATTGTGACATCACAATGCCCTTTCTCCCATTGTGACATCACAATGCGATTTGCCCCATTGTGACATCACAATGCCCTTTCCCCCATTGTGACATCACAATGCCCTTTCCCCCATTGTGACATCACAGTGCCTTTTTCCCCATTGTGACATCACAATGCCCTTTTCCCCATTGTGACATCACAATGCCCTTTCCCGTATTGTGACATCACAATGCCGTTTCCCCATTGTGACATCACAATGCCATTTCCCCATTGTGACATCACAATGCCCTTTCCCACATTGTGACATCACAATGCCCTTTCCCCCATTGTGACATCACAATGCCATTTCCCCCATTGTGACATCACAATGCCGTTTACCCCATTGTGATGTCATAATGCCCTTCCCCCATTGTGACATCACAATGCCCTTTCCCCCATTGTGACATAACAATGCCCTTTCCCCCATTGTGACATCACAATGCCATTTCCCCCATTGTGACATCACAATGCCATTTCCCCCATTATGACATCACAATGCCGTTTTCCCCATTGTGACATCACAATGCCCTTCCCCCCATTGTGACATCACAATGCCTTTTCCCCATTGCGACATCACAATGCACTTTTCCCCATTGTGACATCACAATGCCCTTTCCCCCATTGTGACATCACAATGCCATTTCCCCCATTGTGACATCACAATGCCGTTTTCCCCATTGTGACATAACAATGCCCTTTCCCCCAGTGTGACATCACAATGCCGTTTTCCCCATTGTGACATCACAATGCCCTTCCCCCCATTGTGACATCACAATGCCTTTTCCCCATTGTGACATCACAATGCACTTTTCCCCATTGTGCCATCACAATGCCCCTTCCCCTATTGTGACATAACAATGCCGTTTCCCCCATTGTGACATCACAGTGCCGTTTTCCCCATTGTGACATCACAATGCCCTTTCCCCCATTGTGACATCACAATGCTGTTTTCCCTATTGTGACATCACAATGCCCTTTCCCCCATTGTGACATCACAAAGCCGTTTCCTCTATTGTGACATCACAATGCCGTTTTCCCCATTGTGACATCACAATGCCCTTTCCCCCATTGTGCCATCACAATGCTGTTTTCCCCATTGTGCCATCACAATGCCATTTCCCCCATTGTGACATCAGAATGCCGTTTCCCCCATTGTGACATCACAGTGCCATTTTCCCCTATTGTGACATCACAATGCCCTTTCCCCCATTCTGACATCACAATGCTGTTTCCCGCATTGTGACATCACAATGCCGTTTTCCCCATTGTGACATCACAATGCAGTTTTCCCCATTGTGACATCACAATGCCGTTTTCCCCATTGTGACATCACAATGCCCTTTCCCCCATTGTGACATCACACTGCCATTTCCCCCATTATGACATCACAATGCCGTTTTCACCATTGTGACATCACAATGCCCTTTCCCCCATTGTGACATCACAATGCCGTTTCCCCTATTATGACATCACAATGCCCTTTCCCCCATTGTGACATCACAATGCCATTTCCCTATTGTGACATCACAATGCCCTTTCCCACATTATGACATCACAATGCCCTTTCCCTTATTGTGACATCACAATGCAGTTTTCCCCCATTGTGACATCATAATGGCCTTTCCCCCATTGTGACATCACAATGCCCTTCCCCCCATTATGACATCACAATGCCCATTCCACCATTGTGACATCACAATGCGATTTCCCCCATTGTGACATCACAATGCCTTTTCACCCATTATGACATCACAGTGCCCTTTCCCCCATTGTGATATCACAAAGCTGTTTCCCCTATTGTGACATCACAATGCCGTTTTCCCCATTGTGACATCACAATGCCCTTTCCCCCATTGTGACATCACAATGCCCTTTCCCCCATTGTGACATCACAATGCCGTTTTCCCCATTGTGCCATCACAATGCCCTTTCCCCCATTGTGACATCACAATGCCCTTTTCCCCATTGTTACATCACAATGCCATTTCCCCCATTGTGACATCACAATGCCCTTTCCCCCATTGTGACATCACCATGCCGTTTTCCCCATTGTGACATCACATTGCCCTTTCCACCATTGTGACATCACAATGCTGTTTCCCCTATTGTGACATCACAATGCCCTTTCCCCCATTGTGATATCACAATGCCATTTCCCCATTGTGACATCACAATGCCCTTTCCCACATTATGACATCACAATGCCCTTTCCCCCATTGTGACATCACAATGCAGTTTCCCTCCATTGTGACATCACAATGGCCTTTCCCCCATTGTGACATCACAATGCCCTTTCTCCCATTGTGACATCACAATGCGATTTGCCCCATTGTGACATCACAATGCCCTTTCCCCCATTGTGACATCACAATGCCCTTTCCCCCATTGTGACATCACAGTGCCTTTTTCCCCATTGTGACATCACAATGCCCTTTTCCCCATTGTGACATCACAATGCCCTTTCCCGTATTGTGACATCACAATGCCGTTTTCCCCATTGTGACATCACAATGCCATTTCCCACATTGTGACATCACAATGCCCTTTCCCACATTGTGACATCACAATGCCCTTTCCCCCATTGTGACATCACAATGCCATTTACCCTATTGTGACATCACAATGCCGTTTACCCCATTGTGATGTCATAATGCCCTTCCCCCATTGTGACATCACAATGCCCTTTCCCCCATTGTGACATAACAATGCCCTTTCCCCCATTGTGACATCACAATGCCATTTCCCCCATTGTGACATCACAATGCCATTTCCCCCATTATGACATCACAATGCCGTTTTCCCCATTGTGACATCACAATGCCCTTCCCCCCATTGTAACATCACAATGCCTTTTCCCCATTGTGACATCACAATGCACTTTTCCCCATTGTGACATCACAATGCCCTTTCCCCCATTGTGACATCACAATGCCATTTCCCCCATTGTGACATCACAATGCCGTTTTCCCCATTGTGACATCACAATGCCCTTTCCCCCAGTGTGACATCACAATGCCGTTTTCCCCATTGTGACATCACAATGCCCTTCCCCCCATTGTGACATCACAATGCCTTTTCCCCATTGTGACATCACAATGCACTTTTCCCCATTGTGCCATCACAATGCCCCTTCCCCTATTGTGACATCACAATGCCGTTTCCCCCATTGTGACATCACAGTGCCGTTTTCCCCATTGTGACATCACAATGCCCTTTCCCCCATTGTGACATCACAATGCTGTTTTCCCCATTGTGACATCACAATGCCCTTTCCCCCATTGTGACATCACAAAGCCGTTTCCTCTATTGTGACATCACAATGCCGTTTTCCCCATTGTGACATCACAATGCCCTTTCCCCCATTGTGACATCACAATGCTGTTTTCCCCATTGTGACATCACAATGCCCTTTCCCCCATTGTGACATCAGAATGCCGTTTCCCCCATTGTGACATCACAGTGCCATTTTCCCCTATTGTGACATCACAATGCCCTTTCCCCCATTCTGACATCACAATGCTGTTTCCCGCATTGTGACATCACAATGCCGTTTTCCCCATTGTGACATCACAATGCAGTTTTCAGCATTTTTACATCACAATGCCGTTTTCCCCATTGTGACATCACAATGCCCTTTCCCCCATTGTGAGATCACACTGCCATTTCCCCCATTATGACATCACAATGCCGTTTTCACCATTGTGACATTGCAATGCCATTTCCCCTATTGTGACATCACAATGCCATTTTCCCCATTGTGACGTTACAATGCCCTTCCCCCATTGTGACATCACAATGCCCTTTCCCCCATTGTGACATCACAATGCCGTTTCCCCCATTATGACATCACAATGCCCTTTCCCCAATTGTGACATCACAATGCCATTTCCCCATTGTGACATCACAATGCCCTTTCCCACATTATGACATCACAATGCCCTTTCCCTTATTGTGACATCACAATGCAGTTTTCCCCCATTGTGACATCATAATGGCCTTTCCTCCATTGTGACATCACAATGCCCTTCCCCCCATTATGACATCACAATGCCCTTTCCACCATTGTGACATCACAATGCGATTTCCCCCATTGTGAAATCACAATGCCCTTTCACCCATTATGACATCACAGTGCCCTTTCCCCCATTGTGATATCACAAAGCTGTTTCCCCTATTGTGACATCACAATGCCGTTTTCCCCATTGTGACATCACAATGCCCTTTCCCCCATTGTGACATCACAATGCCCTTTCCCCCATTGTGACATCACAATGCCGTTTTCCCCATTGTGCCATCACAATGCCCTTTCCCCCATTGTGACATCACAATGCCCTTTTCCCCATTGTTACATCACAATGCCATTTCCCCCATTGTGACATCACAATGCGCTTTCCCCCATTGTGACATCACCATGCCGTTTTCCCCATTGTGACATCACATTGCCCTTTCCACCATTGTGACATCACAATGCTGTTTCCCCTATTGTGACATCACAATGCCCTTTCCCCCATTGTGATATCACAATGCCATTTCCCCATTGTGACATCACAATGCCCTTTCCCACATTATGACATCACAATGCCCTTTCCCCCATTGTGACATCACAATGCAGTTTCCCTCCATTGTGACATCACAATGGCCTTTCCCCCATTGTGACATCACAATGCCCTTTCCCCCATTGTGACATCACAATGCTGTTTTCCCCATTGTGACATCACAATGCCCTTTCCCCCATTGTGACATCAGAATGCCGTTTCCCCCATTGTGACATCACAGTGCCATTTTCCCCTATTGTGACATCACAATGCCCTTTCCCCCATTCTGACATCACAATGCTGTTTCCCGCATTGTGACATCACAATGCCGTTTTCCCCATTGTGACATCACAATGCAGTTTTCAGCATTTTTACATCACAATGCCGTTTTCCCCATTGTGACATCACAATGCCCTTTCCCCCATTGTGAGATCACACTGCCATTTCCCCCATTATGACATCACAATGCCGTTTTCACCATTGTGACATTGCAATGCCATTTCCCCTATTGTGACATCACAATGCCATTTTCCCCATTGTGACGTTACAATGCCCTTCCCCCATTGTGACATCACAATGCCCTTTCCCCCATTGTGACATCACAATGCCGTTTCCCCTATTATGACATCACAATGCCCTTTCCCCAATTGTGACATCACAATGCTATTTCCCCATTGTGACATCACAATGCCCTTTCCCACATTATGACATCACAATGCCCTTTCCCTTATTGTGACATCACAATGCAGTTTTCCCCCATTGTGACATCATAATGGCCTTTCCTCCATTGTGACATCACAATGCCCTTCCCCCCATTATGACATCACAATGCCCTTTCCACCATTGTGACATCACAATGCGATTTCCCCCATTGTGAAATCACAATGCCCTTTCACCCATTATGACATCACAGTGCCCTTTCCCCCATTGTGATATCACAAAGCTGTTTCCCCTATTGTGACATCACAATGCCGTTTTCCCCATTGTGACATCACAATGCCCTTTCCCCCATTGTGACATCACAATGCCCTTTCCCCCATTGTGACATCACAATGCCGTTTTCCCCATTGTGCCATCACAATGCCCTTTCCCCCATTGTGACATCACAATGCCCTTTTCCCCATTGTTACATCACAATGCCATTTCCCCCATTGTGACATCACAATGCGCTTTCCCCCATTGTGACATCACCATGCCGTTTTCCCCATTGTGACATCACATTGCCCTTTCCACCATTGTGACATCACAATGCTGTTTCCCCTATTGTGACAACACAATGCCCTTTCCCCCATTGTGATATCACAATGCCATTTCCCCATTGTGACATCACAATGCCCTTTCCCACATTATGACATCACAATGCCCTTTCCCCCATTGTGACATCACAATGCAGTTTCCCTCCATTGTGACATCACAATGGCCTTTCCCCCATTGTGACATCACAATGCCCTTTCTCCCATTGTGACATCACAATGCGATTTGCCCCATTGTGACATCACAATGCCCTTTCCCCCATTGTGACATCACAATGCCCTTTCCCCCATTGTGACATCACAGTGCCTTTTTCCCCATTGTGACATCACAATGCCCTTTTCCCCATTGTGACATCACAATGCCCTTTCCCGTATTGTGACATCACAATGCCGTTTTCCCCATTGTGATATCACAATGCCATTTCCCCATTGTGACATCACAATGCCCTTTCCCACATTGTGACATCACAATGCCCTTTCCCCCATTGTGACATCACAATGCCATTTACCCTATTGTGACATCACAATGCCGTTTACCCCATTGTGATGTCATAATGCCCTTCCCCCATTGTGACATCACAATGCCCTTTCCCCCATTGTGACATCACAATGCCCTTTCCCCTATTGTGACATCACAATGCCATTTCCCCAATTATGACATCACAATGCCGTTTTCCCATTGTGACATCACAATGCCCTTCCCCCCATTGTGACATCACAATGCCTTTTCCCCATTGTGATATCACATAGCCCTTTCATCCATTGTGACATCACAATGCCTTTCCCCCATTGTGATATCACAATGCCGTTTTCCCCATTGTGACATCACAATGCCATTTCCTCCATTGTGACATCACAATGCCCTTTCCCCCATTGTGACATCACAATGCCATTTCCCCTATTGTGACATCACAATGCCGTTTTCCCCATTGTGACATCACAATGCCCTTCCCCCATTGTGACATCACAATGCCCTTTCCCCCATTGTGACATCACAATGCCCTTTCCCCCATTGCGACATCACAATGCCATTTCCCCCATTGTGACATCACATTGCCCTTTCCCCCACTGTGACATCACAATGCCCTTTCCTCCATTGTGACATCACAATGCCATTTCCCCCATTGTGACATCACAATTCTCTTTCCCACATTGTGACATCACAATGCCCTCTCCCCCATTGTGACATCACAAAGCTGTTTCCCCTATTGTGACATCACAATGCCGTTTTCCCCATTGTGACATCACAATGCCCTTTCCCCCATCCCCCATTGTGACATCACAATGCCCTTTCCCCCATTGTGACATCACAATGCCCTTTTCCCCATTGTTACATCACAATGCCATTTCCCCCATTGTGACATCACAATGCCCTTTCCCCCATTGTGACATCACCATGCCATTTTCCCCATTGTGACATCACATTGCCCTTTCCACCATTGTGACATCACAATGCTGTTTCCCCTATTGTGACATCACAATGCCCTTTCCCCCATTGTGATATCACAATGCCATTTCCCCATTGTGACATCACAATGCCCTTTCCCACATTATGACATCACAATGCCCTTTCCCCCATTGTGACATCACAATGCAGTTTCCCTCCATTGTGACATCACAATGGCCTTTCCCCCATTGTGACATCACAATGCCCTTTCTCCCATTGTGACATCACAATGCGATTTGCCCCATTGTGACATCACAATGCCCTTTCCCCCATTGTGACATCACAATGCCCTTTCCCCCATTGTGACATCACAGTGCCTTTTTCCCCATTGTGACATCACAATGCCCTTTTCCCCATTGTGACATCACAATGCCCTTTCCCGTATTGTGACATCACAATGCCGTTTTCCCCATTGTGACATCACAATGCCATTTCCCCATTGTGACATCACAATGCCCTTTCCCACATTGTGACATCACAATGCCCTTTCCCCCATTGTGACATCACAATGCCATTTCCCCCATTGTGACATCACAATGCCGTTTACCCCATTGTGATGTCATAATGCCCTTCCCCCATTGTGACATCACAATGCCCTTTCCCCATTGTGACATCACAATGCACTTTTCCCCATTGTGACATCACAATGCCCTTTCCCCCATTGTGACATCACAATGCCATTTCCCCCATTGTGACATCACAATGCCGTTTTCCCCATTGTGACATCACAATGCCCTTTCCCCCATTGTGACATCACAATGCCATTTCCCCCATTGTGACATCACAATGCCGTTTTCCCCATTGTGACATCACAATGCCCTTCCCCCCATTGTGACATCACAATGCCTTTTCCCCATTGTGACATCACAATGCACTTTTCCCCATTGTGCCATCACAATGCCCCTTCCCCTATTGTGACATCACAATGCCGTTTCCCCCATTGTGACATCACAGTGCCGTTTTCCCCATTGTGACATCACAATGCCCTTTCCCCCATTGTGACATCACAATGCTGGTTTCCCCATTGTGACATCACAATGCCCTTTCCCCCATTGTGACATCACAAAGCCGTTTCCTCTATTGTGACATCACAATGCCGTTTTCCCCATTGTGACATCACAATGCCCTTTCCCCCATTGTGACATCACAATGCTGTTTTCCCCATTGTGCCATCACAATGCCATTTCCCCCATTGTGACATCAGAATGCCGTTTCCCCCATTGTGACATCACAGTGCCGTTTTCCCCATTGTGACATCACAATGCCGTTTTCCCCATTGTGACATCACAATGCCGTTTTCCCCATTGTGACATCACAATGCCCTTTCCCCCATTGTGACATCACACTGCCATTTCCCCCATTATGACATCACAATGCCGTTTTCACCATTGTGACATTGCAATGCCATTTCCCCTATTGTGACATCACAATGCCATTTTCCCCATTGTGACGTCACAATGCCCTTCCCCCATTGTGACATCACAATGCCCTTTCCCCCATTGTGACATCACAATGCCGTTTCCCCTATTATGACATCACAATGCCCTTTCCCCCATTGTGACATCACAATGCCATTTCCCCATTGTGACATCACAATGCCCTTTCCCACATTATGACATCACAATGCCCTTTCCCTTATTGTGACATCACAATGCAGTTTTCCCCCATTGTGACATCATAATGGCCTTTCCCCCATTGTGACATCACAATGCCCTTCCCCCCATTATGACATCACAATGCCCTTTCCACCATTGTGACATCACAATGCGATTTCCCCCATTGTGACATCACAATGCCCTTTCACCCATTATGACATCACAGTGCCCTTTCCCCCATTGTGATATCACAAAGCTGTTTCCCCTATTGTGACATCACAATGCCGTTTTCCCCATTGTGACATCACAATGCCCTTTCCCCCATTGTGACATCACAATGCCCTTTCCCCCATTGTGACATCACAATGCCGTTTTCCCCATTGTGCCATCACAATGCCCTTTCCCCCATTGTGACATCACAATGCCGTTTTCCCCATTGTTACATCACAATGCCATTTCCCCCATTGTGACATCACAATGCGCTTTCCCCCATTGTGACATCACCATGCCGTTTTCCCCATTGTGACATCACATTGCCCTTTCCACCATTGTGACATCACAATGCTGTTTCCACTATTGTGACATCACAATGCCCTTTCCCCCATTGTGATATCACAATGCCATTTCCCCATTGTGACATCACAATGCCCTTTCCCACATTATGACATCACAATGCCCTTTCCCCCATTGTGACATCACAATGCAGTTTCCCTCCATTGTGACATCACAATGGCCTTTCCCCCATTGTGACATCACAATGCCCTTTCTCCCATTGTGACATCACAATGCGATTTGCCCCATTGTGACATCACAATGCCCTTTCCCCCATTGTGACATCACAATGCCCTTTCCCCCATTGTGACATCACAGTGCCTTTTTCCCCATTGTGACATCACAATGCCCTTTTCCCCATTGTGACATCACAATGCCCTTTCCCGTATTGTGACATCACAATGCCGTTTTCCCCATTGTGACATCACAATGCCATTTCCCCATTGTGACATCACAATGCCCTTTCCCACATTGTGACATCACAATGCCCTTTCCCCCATTGTGACATCACAATGCCATTTACCCTATTGTGACATCACAATGCCGTTTACCCCATTGTGATGTCATAATGCCCTTCCCCCATTGTGACATCACAATGCCCTTTCCCCCATTGTGACATCACAATGCCCTTTCCCCCATTGTGACATCACAATGCCATTTCCCCCATTGTGACATCACAATGCCATTTCCCCCATTATGACATCACAATGCCGTTTTCCCCATTGTGACATCACAATGCCCTTCCCCCCATTGTGACATCACAATGCCTTTTCCCCATTGTGACATCACAATGCACTTTTCCCCATTGTGACATCACAATGCCCTTTCCCCCATTGTGACATCACAATGCCATTTCCCCCATTGTGACATCACAATGCCGTTTTCCCCATTGTGACATCACAATGCCCTTTCCCCCAGTGTGACATCACAATGCCGTTTTCCCCATTGTGACATCACAATGCCCTTCCCCCCATTGTGACATCACAATGCCTTTTCCCCATTGTGACATCACAATGCACTTTTCCCCATTGTGCCATCACAATGCCCCTTCCCCTATTGTGACATCACAATGCCGTTTCCCCCATTGTGACATCACAGTGCCGTTTTCCCCATTGTGACATCACAATGCCCTTTCCCCCATTGTGACATCACAATGCTGTTTTCCCCATTGTGACATCACAATGCCCTTTCCCCCATTGTGACATCACAAAGCCGTTTCCTCTATTGTGACATCACAATGCCGTTTTCCCCATTGTGACATCACAATGCCCTTTCCCCCATTGTGACATCACAATGCCCTTTCCCCCATTGTGACATCACAAAGCCGTTTCCTCTATTGTGACATCACAATGCCGTTTTCCCCATTGTGCCATCACAATGCCATTTCCCCCATTGTGACATCAGAATGCCGTTTCCCCCATTGTGACATCACAGTGCCGTTTTCCCCATTGTGACATCACAATGCAGTTTTCCCCATTGTGACATCACAATGCCGTTTTCCCCATTGTGACATCACAATGCCCTTTCCCCCATTGTGACATCACACTGCCATTTCCCCCATTATGACATCACAATGCCGTTTTCACCATTGTGACATTGCAATGCCATTTCCCCTATTGTGACATCACAATGCCCTTTCCCACATTGTGACATCACAATGCCCTTTCCCCCATTGTGACATCACAATGCCATTTACCCTATTGTGACATCACAATGCCGTTTACCCCATTGTGATGTCATAATGCCCTTCCCCCATTGTGACATCACAATGCCCTTTCCCCCATTGTGACATAACAATGCCCTTTCCCCCATTGTGACATCACAATGCCATTTCCCCCATTGTGACATCACAATGCCATTTCCCCCATTATGACATCACAATGCCGTTTTCCCCATTGTGACATCACAATGCCCTTCCCCCCATTGTGACATCACAATGCCTTTTCCCCATTGTGACATCACAATGCACTTTTCCCCATTGTGACATCACAATGCCCTTTCCCCCATTGTGACATCACAATGCCATTTCCCCCATTGTGACATCACAATGCCGTTTTCCCCATTGTGACATCACAATGTCCTTTCCCCCAGTGTGACATCACAATGCCGTTTTCCCCATTGTGACATCACAATGCCCTTCCCCCCATTGTGACATCACAATGCCTTTTCCCCATTGTGACATCACAATGCCCTTTCCCCCATTGTGACATCACAATGCTGTTTTCCCCATTGTTACATCACAATGCCCTTTCCCCAATTGTGACATCACAAAGCCGTTTCCTCTATTGTGACATCACAATGCCGTTTTCCCCATTGTGACGTCACAATGCCCTTCCCCCATTGTGACATCACAATGCCCTTTCCCCCATTGTGACATCACAATGCCGTTTCCCCTATTATGACATCACAATGCCCTTTCCCCCATTGTGACATCACAATGCCATTTCCCCATTGTGACATCACAATGCCCTTTCCCACATTATGACATCACAATGCCCTTCCCCTATTGTGACATCACAATGCCGTTTCCCCCATTGTGACATCACAGTGCCGTTTTCCCCATTGTGACATCACAATGCCCTTTCCCCCATTGTGACATCACAATGCTGTTTTCCCCATTGTGACATCACAATGCCCTTTCCCCCATTGTGACATCACAAAGCCGTTTCCTCTATTGTGACATCACAATGCCCTTCCCCCATTGTGACATCACAATGCCCTTTCCCCCATTGTGACATCACAATGCCGTTTCCCCTATTATGACATCACAATGCCCTTTCCCCCATTGTGACATCACAATGCCCTTTCCCACATTATGACATCACAATGCCCTTTCCCCCATTGTGACATCACAATGCAGTTTTCCCCCATTGTGACATCATAATGGCCTTTCCCCCATTGTGACATCACAATGCCCTTTCCCCCATTGTGACATCACAATGCGATTTCCCCCATTGTGACATCACAATGCCCTTTCACCCATTATGACATCACAGTGCCCTTTCCCCCATTGTGATATCACAATGCCGTTTTCCCCATTGTGACATCACAATGCCCTTTTCCCTATTGTGACATCACAATGCCATTTCCCCCATTGTGACATCACAATGCCCTTTCCCCCATTGTGACATCACAATGCCATTTCCCCCATTGTGACATCACAATGCTGTTTTCCCCATTGTGACATCACAATGCCCTTTCTCCATTGTGACATCACAATGCCCTTTCCCCCATTGTGACATCACAATGCCATTTCCCCAATTATGACATCACAATGCCGTTTTCCCATTGTGACATCACAATGCCCTTCCCCCCATTGTGATATCACAATGCCCTTTCCCCCATTGTGACATCACAATGACGTTTCCCCTATTGTGACATCACAATGCCGTTTTCCCCATTGTGACATCACAATGCCCTTTCCCCCATTGTGACATCACAATGCCCTTTCCCCCATTATGACATCACAATGCCCATCCCCCATTGTGACATCACAATGCCCTTTCCCCCATTGTGACATCACAATGCCCTTTCCCCCATTGTGACATCACAATGCCATTTCCCCCATTGTGACATCACAATGCCGTTTCCCCTATTGTGACATCACTATTCCGTTTTCCTCATTGTGACATCACAATGCCATTTCCCACATTGTGACATCACAATGCCGTTTTCCGCCATTGTGACATCACAATGCCGTTTCCCATATTGTGACAACACAATGCCGTTTTCCCCATTGTGCCATCACAATGCCCCTTCCCCCATTGTGACATCACAATGCCGTTTCCCCCATTGTGACATCACAGTGCCGTTTTCCCCAGTGTGACATCACAATGCCCTTTCCCCCATTGTGACATCACAATGCTGTTTTCCCCATTGTGACATCCCAATGCCCTTTCCCCCATTGTGACATCACAAAGCCGTTTCCCCTATTGTGACATCACAATGCCGTTTTCCCCATTGTGACATCACAATGCCCTTTCCCCCATTGTGACATCACAATGCCGTTTCCCCCATTTGTGACATCACAATGCCGTTTTCCCCATTGTGACATCACAATGCAGTTTTCCCCATTGTGACATCGCAATGCCCTTTCCCCCATAGTGACATCACACTGCCATTTCCCCCATTGTGACATCACAATACCGTTTTCCCCATTGTGACATCACAATGCTATTTCCCCCATTGTGACATCATAATGCCCTTTCCCCCATTGTGACATCACAATGCTGTTTTCCCCATTGTGACATCACAATGCCCTTTCCCCTATTGTGACATCACAAAGCTGTTTCCCCTATTGTGACATCACAATGCTGTTTTCCCCATTGTGACATCACAATGCCCTTTCCCCCATTGTGACAACACAATGCCGTTTTCCCCATTGTGCCATCACAATGCCCTTTCCTCCATTGCGACATCACAATGCCCTTTCCCCATTGTGACATCCCAATGCCCTTTCCCCCATTGTGACATCACAATGCCTTTTCCCCATTGTGACATCACAATGCACTTTTCCCCATTGTGCCATCACAATGCCCCTTCCCCTATTGTGACATCACAATGCCGTTTCCCCCATTGTGACATCACAGTGCCATTTTCCCCATTGTGACATCACAATGCCCTTTCCCCCATTGTGACATCACAATGCTGTTTTCCCCATTGTGACATCACAATGCCCTTTCCCCCATTGTGACATCACAAAGCCGTTTCCTCTATTGTGACATCACAATGCCGTTTTCCCCATTGTGACGTCACAATGCCCTTCCCCCATTGTGACATCACAATGCCCTTTCCCCCATTGTGACATCACAATGCCGTTTCCCCTATTATGACATCACAATGCCCTTTCCCCCATTGTGACATCACAATGCCATTTCCCCATTGTGACATCACAATGCCCTTTCCCACATTATGACATCACAATGCCCTTTCCCCCATTGTGACATCACAATACAGTTTTCCCCCATTATGACATCATAATGGCCTTTCCCCCATTGTGACATCACAATGCCCTTCCCCCCATTATGACATCACAATGCCCTTTCCCCCATTGTGACATCACAATGCGATTTCCCCCATTGTGACATCACAATGCCCTTTCACCCATTATGACATCACAGTGCCCTTTCCCCCATTGTGATATCACAATGCCGTTTTCCCCATTGTGACATCACAATGCCCTTTTCCCCATTGTGACATCACAATGCCATTTCCCCCATTGTGACATCACAATGCCCTTTCCCCCATTGTGACATCACAATGCCATTTCCCCCATTGTGACATCACAATGCTGTTTTCCCCATTGTGACATCACAATGCCCTTTCTCCATTGTGACATCACAATGCCCTTTCCCCCATTGTGACATCACAATGCCATTTCCCCAATTATGACATCACAATGCCGTTTTCCCATTGTGACATCACAATGCCCTTCCCCCCATTGTGATATCACAATGCCCTTTCCCCCATTGTGACATCACAATGACGTTTCCCCTATTGTGACATCACAATGCCGTTTTCCCCATTGTGACATCACAATGCCCTTTCCCCCATTGTGACATCACAATGCCCTTTCCCCCATTATGACATCACAATGCCCTTCCCCCATTGTGACATCACAATGCCCTTTCCCCCATTGTGACATCACAATGCCATTTCCCCCATTGTGACATCACAATGCCGTTTTCCCCATTGTGACATCACAATGCCCTTTCCCCCAGTGTGACATCACAATGCCGTTTTCCCCATTGTGACATCACAATGCCCTTCCCCCCATTGTGACATCACAATGCCTTTTCCCCATTGTGACATCACAATGCACTTTTCCCCATTGTGCCATCACAATGCCCCTTCCCCTATTGTGACATCACAATGCCGTTTCCCCCATTGTGACATCACAGTGCCGTTTTCCCCATTGTGACATCACAATGCCCTTTCCCCCATTGTGACATCACAATGCCATTTCCCCAATTATGACATCACAATGCCGTTTTCCCATTGTGACATCACAATGCCCTTCCCCCCATTGTGATATCACAATGCCCTTTCCCCCATTGTGACATCACAATGACGTTTCCCCTATTGTGACATCACAATGCCGTTTTCCCCATTGTGACATCACAATGCCCTTTCCCCCATTGTGACATCACAATGCCCTTTCCCCCATTATGACATCACAATGCCCATCCCCCATTGTGACATCACAATGCCCTTTCCCCCATTGTGACATCACAATGCCATTTCCCCCATTGTGACATCACAATGCCGTTTCCCCTATTGTGACATCACTATGCCGTTTTCCTCATTGTGACATCACAATGCCATTTCCCCATTGTGACATCACAATGCCCTTTCCCACATTGTGACATCACAATGCCCTTTCCGCCATTGTGACATCACAATGCCGTTTCCCATATTGTGACAACACAATGCCGTTTTCCCCATTGTGCCATCACAATGCCCCTTCCCCCATTGTGACATCACAATGCCGTTTCCCCCATTGTGACATCACAGTGCCGTTTTCCCCAGTGTGACATCACAATGCCCTTTCCCCCATTGTGACATCACAATGCTGTTTTCCCCATTGTGACATCCCAATGCCCTTTCCCCCATTGTGACATCACAAAGCCGTTTCCCCTATTGTGACATCACAATGCCGTTTTCCCCATTGTGACATCACAATGCCCTTTCCCCCATTGTGACATCACAATGCCGTTTCCCCCATTTGTGACATCACAATGCCGTTTTCCCCATTGTGACATCACAATGCAGTTTTCCCCATTGTGACATCGCAATGCCCTTTCCCCCATAGTGACATCACACTGCCATTTCCCCCATTGTGACATCACAATACCGTTTTCCCCATTGTGACATCACAATGCTATTTCCCCCATTGTGACATCATAATGCCCTTTCCCCCATTGTGACATCACAATGCTGTTTTCCCCATTGTGACATCACAATGCCCTTTCCCCTATTGTGACATCACAAAGCTGTTTCCCCTATTGTGACATCACAATGCTGTTTTCCCCATTGTGACATCACAATGCCCTTTCCCCCATTGTGACAACACAATGCCGTTTTCCCCATTGTGCCATCACAATGCCCTTTCCTCCATTGCGACATCACAATGCCCTTTCCCCATTGTGACATCCCAATGCCCTTTCCCCCATTGTGACATCACAATGCCTTTTCCCCATTGTGACATCACAATGCACTTTTCCCCATTGTGCCATCACAATGCCCCTTCCCCTATTGTGACATCACAATGCCGTTTCCCCCATTGTGACATCACAGTGCCGTTTTCCCCATTGTGACATCACAATGCCCTTTCCCCCATTGTGACATCACAATGCTGTTTTCCCCATTGTGACATCACAATGCCCTTTCCCCCATTGTGACATCACAAAGCCGTTTCCTCTATTGTGACATCACAATGCCGTTTTCCCCATTGTGACGTCACAATGCCCTTCCCCCATTGTGACATCACAATGCCCTTTCCCTCATTGTGACATCACAATGCCGTTTCCCCTATTATGACATCACAATGCCCTTTCCCCCATTGTGACATCACAATGCCATTTCCCCATTGTGACATCACAATGCCCTTTCCCACATTATGACATCACAATGCCCTTTCCCCCATTGTGACATCACAATGCAGTTTTCCCCCATTGTGACATCATAATGGCCTTTCCCCCATTGTGACATCACAATGCCCTTCCCCCCATTATGACATCACAATGCCCTTTCCCCCATTGTGACATCACAATGCGATTTCCCCCATTGTGACATCACAATGCCCTTTCACCCATTATGACATCACAGTGCCCTTTCCCCCATTGTGATATCACAATGCCGTTTTCCCCATTGTGACATCACAATGCCCTTTTCCCCAATTATGACATCACAATGCCGTTTTCCCATTGTGACATCACAATGCCCTTCCCCCCATTGTGATATCACAATGCCCTTTCCCCCATTGTGACATCACAATGACGTTTCCCCTATTGTGACATCACAATGCCGTTTTCCCCATTGTGACATCACAATGCCCTTTCCCCCATTGTGACATCACAATGCCCTTTCCCCCATTATGACATCACAATGCCCATCCCCCATTGTGACATCACAATGCCCTTTCCCCCATTGTGACATCACAATGCCATTTCCCCCATTGTGACATCACAATGCCGTTTCCCCTATTGTGACATCACTATGCCGTTTTCCTCATTGTGACATCACAATGCCATTTCCCCATTGTGACATCACAATGCCCTTTCCCACATTGTGACATCACAATGCCCTTTCCGCCATTGTGACATCACAATGCCGTTTCCCATATTGTGACAACACAATGCCGTTTTCCCCATTGTGCCATCACAATGCCCCTTCCCCCATTGTGACATCACAATGCCGTTTCCCCCATTGTGACATCACAGTGCCGTTTTCCCCAGTGTGACATCACAATGCCCTTTCCCCCATTGTGACATCACAATGCTGTTTTCCCCATTGTGACATCCCAATGCCCTTTCCCCCATTGTGACATCACAAAGCCGTTTCCCCTATTGTGACATCACAATGCCGTTTTCCCCATTGTGACATCACAATGCCCTTTCCCCCATTGTGACATCACAATGCCGTTTCCCCCATTTGTGACATCACAATGCCGTTTTCCCCATTGTGACATCACAATGCAGTTTTCCCCATTGTGACATCGCAATGCCCTTTCCCCCATAGTGACATCACACTGCCATTTCCCCCATTGTGACATCACAATACCGTTTTCCCCATTGTGACATCACAATGCTATTTCCCCCATTGTGACATCATAATGCCCTTTCCCCCATTGTGACATCACAATGCTGTTTTCCCCATTGTGACATCACAATGCCCTTTCCCCTATTGTGACATCACAAAGCTGTTTCCCCTATTGTGACATCACAATGCTGTTTTCCCCATTGTGACATCACAATGCCCTTTCCCCCATTGTGACAACACAATGCCGTTTTCCCCATTGTGCCATCACAATGCCCTTTCCTCCATTGCGACATCACAATGCCCTTTCCCCATTGTGACATCCCAATGCCCTTTCCCCCATTGTGACATCACAATGCCTTTTCCCCATTGTGACATCACAATGCACTTTTCCCCATTGTGCCATCACAATGCCCCTTCCCCTATTGTGACATCACAATGCCGTTTCCCCCATTGTGACATCACAGTGCCGTTTTCCCCATTGTGACATCACAATGCCCTTTCCCCCATTGTGACATCACAATGCTGTTTTCCCCATTGTGACATCACAATGCCCTTTCCCCCATTGTGACATCACAAAGCCGTTTCCTCTATTGTGACATCACAATGCCGTTTTCCCCATTGTGACGTCACAATGCCCTTCCCCCATTGTGACATCACAATGCCCTTTCCCTCATTGTGACATCACAATGCCGTTTCCCCTATTATGACATCACAATGCCCTTTCCCCCATTGTGACATCACAATGCCATTTCCCCATTGTGACATCACAATGCCCTTTCCCACATTATGACATCACAATGCCCTTTCCCCCATTGTGACATCACAATGCAGTTTTCCCCCATTGTGACATCATAATGGCCTTTCCCCCATTGTGACATCACAATGCCCTTCCCCCCATTATGACATCACAATGCCCTTTCCCCCATTGTGACATCACAATGCGATTTCCCCCATTGTGACATCACAATGCCCTTTCACCCATTATGACATCACAGTGCCCTTTCCCCCATTGTGATATCACAATGCCGTTTTCCCCATTGTGACATCACAATGCCCTTTTCCCCATTGTGACATCACAATGCCATTTCCCCCATTGTGACATCACAATGCCCTTTCCCCCATTGTGACATCACAATGCCATTTCCCCCATTGTGACATCACAATGCTGTTTTCCCCATTGTGACATCACAATGCCCTTTCTCCATTGTGACATCACAATGCCCTTTCCCCCATTGTGACATCACAATGCCATTTCCCCAATTATGACATCACAATGCCGTTTTCCCATTGTGACATCACAATGCCCTTCCCCCCATTGTGATATTACAATGCCCTTTCCCCCATTGTGACATCACAATGACGTTTCCCCTATTGTGACATCACAATGCCGTTTTCCCCATTGTGACATCACAATGCCCTTTCCCCCATTGTGACATCACAATGCCCTTTCCCCCATTATGACATCACAATGCCCTTCCCCCATTGTGACATCACAATGCCCTTTCCCCCATTGTGACATCACAATGCCATTTCCCCCATTGTGACATCACAATGCCGTTTTCCCCATTGTGACATCACAATGCCCTTTCCCCCAGTGTGACATCACAATGCCGTTTTCCCCATTGTGACATCACAATGCCCTTCCCCCCATTGTGACGTCACAATGCCTTTTCCCCATTGTGACATCACAATGCACTTTTCCCCATTGTGCCATCACAATGCCCCTTCCCCTATTGTGACATCACAATGTCGTTTCCCCCATTGTGACATCACAGTGCCGTTTTCCCCATTGTGACATCACAATGCCCTTTCCCCCATTGTGACATCACAATGCTGTTTTCCCCATTGTGACATCACAATGCCCTTTCCCCCATTGTGACATCACAAAGCCGTTTCCTCTATTGTGACATCACAATGCCCTTCCCCCATTGTGACATCACAATGCTGTTTTCCCCATTGTGACATCACAATGCCCTTTCTCCATTGTGACATCACAATGCCCTTTCCCCCATTGTGACATCACAATGCCATTTCCCCAATTATGACATCACAATGCCGTTTTCCCATTGTGACATCACAATGCCCTTCCCCCCATTGTGATATTACAATGCCCTTTCCCCCATTGTGACATCACAATGACGTTTCCCCTATTGTGACATCACAATGCCGTTTTCCCCATTGTGACATCACAATGCCATTTCCCCCATTGTGACATCACAATGCCCTTTCCCCCATTGTGACATCACAATGCCATTTCCCCCATTGTGACATCACAATGCCGTTTTCCCCATTGTGACATCACAATGCCCTTTCCCCCAGTGTGACATCACAATGCCGTTTTCCCCATTGTGACATCACAATGCCCTTCCCCCCATTGTGACGTCACAATGCCTTTTCCCCATTGTGACATCACAATGCACTTTTCCCCATTGTGCCATCACAATGCCCCTTCCCCGATTGTGACATCACAATGCCGTTTCCCCCATTGTGACATCACAGTGCCGTTTTCCCCATTGTGACATCACAATGCCCTTTCCCCCATTGTGACATCACAATGCTGTTTTCCCCATTGTGACATCACAATGCCCTTTCCCCCATTGTGACATCACAAAGCCGTTTCCTCTATTGTGACATCACAATGCCGTTTTCCCCATTGTGACGTCACAATGCCCTTCCCCCATTGTGACATCACAATGCCCTTTCCCTCATTGTGACATCACAATGCCGTTTCCCCTATTATGACATCACAATGCCCTTTCCCCCATTGTGACATCACAATGCCATTTCCCCATTGTGACATCACAATGCCCTTTCCCACATTATGACATCACAATGCCCTTTCCCCCATTGTGACATCACAATGCAGTTTTCCCCCATTGTGACATCATAATGGCCTTTCCCCCATTGTGACATCACAATGCCCTTCCCCCCATTATGACATCACAATGCCCTTTCCCCCATTGTGACATCACAATGCGATTTCCCCCATTGTGACATCACAATGCCCTTTCACCCATTATGACATCACAGTGCCCTTTCCCCCATTGTGATATCACAATGCCGTTTTCCCCATTGTGACATCACAATGCCCTTTTCCCCATTGTGACATCACAATGCCATTTCCCCCATTGTGACATCACAATGCCCTTTCCCCCATTGTGACATCACAATGCCATTTCCCCCATTGTGACATCACAATGCTGTTTTCCCCATTGTGACATCACAATGCCCTTTCTCCATTGTGACATCACAATGCCCTTTCCCCCATTGTGACATCACAATGCCATTTCCCCAATTATGACATCACAATGCCGTTTTCCCATTGTGACATCACAATGCCCTTCCCCCCATTGTGATATTACAATGCCCTTTCCCCCATTGTGACATCACAATGACGTTTCCCCTATTGTGACATCACAATGCCGTTTTCCCCATTGTGACATCACAATGCCCTTTCCCCCATTGTGACATCACAATGCCCTTTCCCCCATTATGACATCACAATGCCCTTCCCCCATTGTGACATCACAATGCCCTTTCCCCCATTGTGACATCACAATGCCATTTCCCCCATTGTGACATCACAATGCCGTTTTCCCCATTGTGACATCACAATGCCCTTTCCCCCAGTGTGACATCACAATGCCGTTTTCCCCATTGTGACATCACAATGCCCTTCCCCCCATTGTGACGTCACAATGCCTTTTCCCCATTGTGACATCACAATGCACTTTTCCCCATTGTGCCATCACAATGCCCCTTCCCCTATTGTGACATCACAATGTCGTTTCCCCCATTGTGACATCACAGTGCCGTTTTCCCCATTGTGACATCACAATGCCCTTTCCCCCATTGTGACATCACAATGCTGTTTTCCCCATTGTGACATCACAATGCCCTTTCCCCCATTGTGACATCACAAAGCCGTTTCCTCTATTGTGACATCACAATGCCCTTCCCCCATTGTGACATCACAATGCCCTTTCCCCCATTGTGACATCACAATGCCGTTTCCCCTATTATGACATCACAATGCCCTTTCCCCCATTGTGACATCACAATGCCCTTTCCCACATTATGACATCACAATGCCCTTTCCCCCATTGTGACATCACAATGCAGTTTTCCCCCATTGTGACATCATAATGGCCTTTCCCCCATTGTGACATCACAATGCCCTTTCCCCCATTGTGACATCACAATGCGATTTCCCCCATTGTGACATCACAATGCCCTTTCACCCATTATGACATCACAGTGCCCTTTCCCCCATTGTGATATCACAATGCCGTTTTCCCCATTGTGACATCACAATGCCCTTTTCCCCATTGTGACATCACAATGCCATTTCCCCCATTGTGACATCACAATGCCCTTTCCCCCATTGTGACATCACAATGCCATTTCCCCCATTGTGACATCACAATGCTGTTTTCCCCATTGTGACATCACAATGCCCTTTCTCCATTGTGACATCACAATGCCCTTTCCCCCATTGTGACATCACAATGCCATTTCCCCAATTATGACATCACAATGCCGTTTTCCCATTGTGACATCACAATGCCCTTCCCCCCATTGTGATATCACAATGCCCTTTCCCCCATTGTGACATCACAATGACGTTTCCCCTATTGTGACATCACAATGCCGTTTTCCCCATTGTGACATCACAATGCCCTTTCCCCCATTGTGACATCACAATGCCCTTTCCCCCATTATGACATCACAATGCCCATCCCCCATTGTGACATCACAATGCCCTTTCCCCCATTGTGACATCACAATGCCATTTCCCCCATTGTGACATCACAATGCCGTTTCCCCTATTGTGACATCACTATGCCGTTTTCCTCATTGTGACATCACAATGCCATTTCCCCATTGTGACATCACAATGCCCTTTCCCACATTGTGACATCACAATGCCCTTTCCGCCATTGTGACATCACAATGCCGTTTCCCATATTGTGACAACACAATGCCGTTTTCCCCATTGTGCCATCACAATGCCCCTTCCCCCATTGTGACATCACAATGCCGTTTCCCCCATTGTGACATCACAGTGCCGTTTTCCCCAGTGTGACATCACAATGCCCTTTCCCCCATTGTGACATCACAATGCTGTTTTCCCCATTGTGACATCCCAATGCCCTTTCCCCAATTGTGACATCACAAAGCCGTTTCCCCTATTGTGACATCACAATGCCGTTTTCCCCATTGTGACATCACAATGCCCTTTCCCCCATTGTGACATCACAATGCCGTTTCCCCCATTTGTGACATCACAATGCCGTTTTCCCCATTGTGACATCACAATGCAGTTTTCCCCATTGTGACATCGCAATGCCCTTTCCCCCATAGTGACATCACACTGCCATTTCCCCCATTGTGACATCACAATACCGTTTTCCCCATTGTGACATCACAATGCTATTTCCCCCATTGTGACATCATAATGCCCTTTCCCCCATTGTGACATCACAATGCTGTTTCCCCATTGTGACATCACAATGCCCTTTCCCCTATTGTGACATCACAAAGCTGTTTCCCCTATTGTGACATCACAATGCTGTTTTCCCCATTGTGACATCACAATGCCCTTTCCCCCATTGTGACAACACAATGCCGTTTTCCCCATTGTGCCATCACAATGCCCTTTCCTCCATTGCGACATCACAATGCCCTTTCCCCATTGTGACATCCCAATGCCCTTTCCCCCATTGTGACATCACAATGCCTTTTCCCCATTGTGACATCACAATGCACTTTTCCCCATTGTGCCATCACAATGCCCCTTCCCCTATTGTGACATCACAATGCCGTTTCCCCCATTGTGACATCACAGTGCCGTTTTCCCCATTGTGACATCACAATGCCCTTTCCCCCATTGTGACATCACAATGCTGTTTTCCCCATTGTGACATCACAATGCCCTTTCCCCCATTGTGACATCACAAAGCCGTTTCCTCTATTGTGACATCACAATGCCGTTTTCCCCATTGTGACGTCACAATGCCCTTCCCCCATTGTG
Organism: Eleutherodactylus coqui; assembly: GCF_035609145.1. Lineage (NCBI taxonomy): Eukaryota > Metazoa > Chordata > Amphibia > Anura > Eleutherodactylidae > Eleutherodactylus > Eleutherodactylus coqui. The sequence goes on along the minus strand of NW_027102218.1, from coordinate 119,052 downwards.
ACATCACAATGCCCTTTCCCTCATTGTGACATCACAATGCCGTTTCCCCTATTATGACATCACAATGCCCTTTCCCCCATTGTGACATCACAATGCCATTTCCCCATTGTGACATCACAATGCCCTTTCCCACATTATGACATCACAATGCCCTTTCCCCCATTGTGACATCACAATGCAGTTTTCCCCCATTGTGACATCATAATGGCCTTTCCCCCATTGTGACATCACAATGCCCTTCCCCCCATTATGACATCACAATGCCCTTTCCCCCATTGTGACATCACAATGCGATTTCCCCCATTGTGACATCACAATGCCCTTTCACCCATTATGACATCACAGTGCCCTTTCCCCCATTGTGATATCACAATGCCGTTTTCCCCATTGTGACATCACAATGCCCTTTTCCCCATTGTGACATCACAATGCCATTTCCCCCATTGTGACATCACAATGCCCTTTCCCCCATTGTGACATCACAATGCCATTTCCCCCATTGTGACATCACAATGCTGTTTTCCCCATTGTGACATCACAATGCCCTTTCTCCATTGTGACATCACAATGCCCTTTCCCCCATTGTGACATCACAATGCCATTTCCCCAATTATGACATCACAATGCCGTTTTCCCATTGTGACATCACAATGCCCTTCCCCCCATTGTGATATTACAATGCCCTTTCCCCCATTGTGACATCACAATGACGTTTCCCCTATTGTGACATCACAATGCCGTTTTCCCCATTGTGACATCACAATGCCCTTTCCCCCATTGTGACATCACAATGCCCTTTCCCCCATTATGACATCACAATGCCCTTCCCCCATTGTGACATCACAATGCCATTTCCCCCATTGTGACATCACAATGCCGTTTTCCCCATTGTGACATCACAATGCCCTTTCCCCCAGTGTGACATCACAATGCCGTTTTCCCCATTGTGACATCACAATGCCCTTCCCCCCATTGTGACGTCACAATGCCTTTTCCCCATTGTGACATCACAATGCACTTTTCCCCATTGTGCCATCACAATGCCCCTTCCCCTATTGTGACATCACAATGTCGTTTCCCCCATTGTGACATCACAGTGCCGTTTTCCCCATTGTGACATCACAATGCCCTTTCCCCCATTGTGACATCACAATGCTGTTTTCCCCATTGTGACATCACAATGCCCTTTCCCCCATTGTGACATCACAAAGCCGTTTCCTCTATTGTGACATCACAATGCCCTTCCCCCATTGTGACATCACAATGCCCTTTCCCCCATTGTGACATCACAATGCCGTTTCCCCTATTATGACATCACAATGCCCTTTCCCCCATTGTGACATCACAATGCCCTTTCCCACATTATGACATCACAATGCCCTTTCCCCCATTGTGACATCACAATGCAGTTTTCCCCCATTGTGACATCATAATGGCCTTTCCTCCATTGTGACATCACAATGCCCTTTCCCCCATTGTGACATCACAATGCGATTTCCCCCATTGTGACATCACAATGCCCTTTCACCCATTATGACATTACAGTGCCCTTTCCCCCATTGTGATATCACAATGCCGTTTTCCCCATTGTGACATCACAATGCCCTTTTCCCCATTGTGACATCACAATGCCATTTCCCCCATTGTGACATCACAATGCCCTTTCCCCCATTGTGACATCACAATGCCATTTCCCCCATTGTGACATCACAATGCTGTTTTCCCCATTGTGACATCACAATGCCCTTTCTCCATTGTGACATCACAATGCCCTTTCCCCCATTGTGACATCACAATGCCATTTCCCCAATTATGACATCACAATGCCGTTTTCCCATTGTGACATCACAATGCCCTTCCCCCCATTGTGATATCACAATGCCCTTTCCCCCATTGTGACATCACAATGACGTTTCCCCTATTGTGACATCACAATGCCGTTTTCCCCATTGTGACATCACAATGCCCTTTCCCCCATTGTGACATCACAATGCCCTTTCCCCCATTATGACATCACAATGCCCATCCCCCATTGTGACATCACAATGCCCTTTCCCCCATTGTGACATCACAATGCCATTTCCCCCATTGTGACATCACAATGCCGTTTCCCCTATTGTGACATCACTATGCCGTTTTCCTCATTGTGACATCACAATGCCATTTCCCCATTGTGACATCACAATGCCCTTTCCCACATTGTGACATCACAATGCCCTTTCCGCCATTGTGACATCACAATGCCGTTTCCCATATTGTGACAACACAATGCCGTTTTCCCCATTGTGCCATCACAATGCCCCTTCCCCCATTGTGACATCACAATGCCGTTTCCCCCATTGTGACATCACAGTGCCGTTTTCCCCAGTGTGACATCACAATGCCCTTTCCCCCATTGTGACATCACAATGCTGTTTTCCCCATTGTGACATCCCAATGCCCTTTCCCCAATTGTGACATCACAAAGCCGTTTCCCCTATTGTGACATCACAATGCCGTTTTCCCCATTGTGACATCACAATGCCCTTTCCCCCATTGTGACATCACAATGCCGTTTCCCCCATTTGTGACATCACAATGCCGTTTTCCCCATTGTGACATCACAATGCAGTTTTCCCCATTGTGACATCGCAATGCCCTTTCCCCCATAGTGACATCACACTGCCATTTCCCCCATTGTGACGTCACAATACCGTTTTCCCCATTGTGACATCACAATGCTATTTCCCCCATTGTGACATCATAATGCCCTTTCCCCCATTGTGACATCACAATGCTGTTTTCCCCATTGTGACATCACAATGCCCTTTCCCCTATTGTGACATCACAAAGCTGTTTCCCCTATTGTGACATCACAATGCTGTTTTCCCCATTGTGACATCACAATGCCCTTTCCCCCATTGTGACAACACAATGCCGTTTTCCCCATTGTGCCATCACAATGCCCTTTCCTCCATTGCGACATCACAATGCCCTTTCCCCATTGTGACATCCCAATGCCCTTTCCCCCATTGTGACATCACAGTGCCGTTTTCCCCATTGTGACATCACAATGCTCTTTTCCCCATTGTGACATCACAATGCCCTTTCCCATATTGTGACATCACAATGCCGTTTTCCCCATTGTGACATCACAATGCCATTTCCCCATTGTGACATCAGAATGCCCTTTCCCACATTGTGACATCACAATGCCCTTTCCCCCATTGTGACATCACAATGCCATTTCCCCTATTGTGACATCACAATGCCGCTTTCCCCATTGTGACGTCATAATGCCCTTCCCCCATTGTGACATCACAATGCCCTTTTCCCCCATTGTGACATCACAATGCCCTTTCCCCCATTGTGACATCACAATGCCATTTCCCCCATTGTGACATCACAATGCCATTTTCCCCATTGTGACATCACAATGCCCTTTCCCCCATTGTGACATCACAATGCCATTTTCCCAATTATGACATCACAATGCCGTTTTCCCATTGTGACATCACAATGCCCTTCCCCCCCATTGTGACATCACAATGCACTTTTCCCCATTGTGACATCACAATGCCCTTTCCCCCATTGTGACATCACAATGCCCTTTCTCCCATTGTGACATCACAATGCGATTTGCCCCATTGTGACATCACAATGCCCTTTCCCCCATTGTGACATCACAATGCCCTTTCCCCATTGTGACATCACAGTGCCTTTTTCCCCATTGTGACATCACAATGCCCTTTTCCCCATTGTGACATCACAATGCCCTTTCCCGTATTGTGACATCACAATGCCGTTTTCCCCATTGTGACATCACAATGCCATTTCCCCATTGTGACATCACAATGCCCTTTGCCACATTGTGACATCACAATGCCCTTTCCCCCATTGTGACATCACAATGCCATTTACCCTATTGTGACATCACAATGCCGTTTACCCCATTGTGATGTCATAATGCCCTTCCCCCATTGTGACATCACAATGCCCTTTCCCCCATTGTGACATCACAATGCCCTTTCTCCCATTGTGACATCACAATGCGATTTGCCCCATTGTGACATCACAATGCCCTTTCCCCCATTGTGACATCACAATGCCCTTTCCCCATTGTGACATCACAATGCCATTTTCCCCATTGTGACATCACAATGCCCTTTCCCCCATTGTGACATCACAATGCCATTTTCCCAATTATGACATCACAATGCCGTTTTCCCATTGTGACATCACAATGCCCTTCCCCCCCATTGTGACATCACAATGCACTTTTCCCCATTGTGACATCACAATGCCCTTTCCCCCATTGTGACATCACAATGCCCTTTCTCCCATTGTGACATCACAATGCGATTTGCCCCATTGTGACATCACAATGCCCTTTCCCCCATTGTGACATCACAATGCCCTTTCCCCATTGTGACATCACAGTGCCTTTTTCCCCATTGTGACATCACAATGCCCTTTCCCGTATTGTGACATCACAATGCCGTTTTCCCCATTGTGACATCACAATGCCATTTCCCCATTGTGACATCACAATGCCCTTTGCCACATTGTGACATCACAATGCCCTTTCCCCCATTGTGACATCACAATGCCATTTACCCTATTGTGACATCACAATGCCGTTTACCCCATTGTGATGTCATAATGCCCTTCCCCCATTGTGACATCACAATGCCCTTTCCCCCATTGTGACATCACAATGCCCTTTCTCCCATTGTGACATCACAATGCGATTTGCCCCATTGTGACATCACAATGCCCTTTCCCCCATTGTGACATCACAATGCCCTTTCCCCATTGTGACATCACAGTGCCTTTTTCCCCATTGTGACATCACAATGCCCTTTTCCCCATTGTGACATCACAATGCCCTTTCCCGTATTGTGACATCACAATGCCGTTTTCCCCATTGTGACATCACAATGCCATTTCCCCATTGTGACATCACAATGCCCTTTGCCACATTGTGACATCACAATGCCCTTTCCCCCATTGTGACATCACAATGCCATTTACCCTATTGTGACATCACAATGCCGTTTACCCCATTGTGATGTCATAATGCCCTTCCCCCATTGTGACATCACAATGCCCTTTCCCCCATTGTGACATAACAATGCCCTTTCCCCCATTGTGACATCACAATGCCATTTCCCCCATTGTGACATCACAATGCCATTTCCCCCATTATGACATCACAATGCCGTTTTCCCCATTGTGACATCACAATGCCCTTCCCCCCATTGTGACATCACAATGCCTTTTCCCCATTGTGACATCACAATGCACTTTTCCCCATTGTGACATCACAATGCCCTTTCCCCCATTGTGACATCACAATGCCATTTCCCCCATTGTGACATCACAATGCCGTTTTCCCCATTGTGACATCACAATGCCCTTTCCCCCAGTGTGACATCACAATGCCGTTTTCCCCATTGTGACATCACAATGCCCTTCCCCCCATTGTGACATCACAATGCCTTTTCCCCATTGTGACATCACAATGCACTTTTCCCCATTGTGCCATCACAATGCCCCTTCCCCATTGTGACATCACAATGCCGTTTCCCCCACTGTGACATCACAGTGCCGTTTTCCCCATTGTGACATCACAATGCCCTTTCCCCCATTGTGACATCACAATGCTGTTTTCCCCATTGTGACATCACAATGCCGTTTCCCCTATTGTGACATCACTATGCCGTTTTCCTCATTGTGACATCACAATGCCATTTCCCCATTGTGACATCACAATGCCCTTTCCCACATTGTGACATCACAATGCCCTTTCCGCCATTGTGACATCACAATGCCGTTTCCCATATTGTGACAACACAATGCCGTTTTCCCCATTGTGCCATCACAATGCCCTTTCCCCCATTGTGACATCACAATGCTGTTTCCCCTATTGTGACATCATAGCGCCGTTTTCCCCATTGTGACATCACAATGCCCTTTCCCCCATTGTGACATCACAATGCCGTTTCCCCCATTTGTGACATCACAATGCCGTTTTCCCCATTGTGACATCACAATGCAGTTTTCCCCATTGTGACATCGCAATGCCCTTTCCCCCATAGTGACATCACACTGCCATTTCCCCCATTGTGACATCACAATACCGTTTTCCCCATTGTGACATCACAATGCCCTTTCCCCCATTGTGACATCACAATGCTGTTTTCCCCATTGTGACATCACAATGCCCTTTCCTCTATTGTGACATCACAAAGCTGTTTCCCCTATTGTGACATCACAATGCTGTTTTCCCCATTGTGACATCACAATGCCCTTTCCCCCATTGTGACAACACAATGCCGTTTTCCCCATTGTGCCATCACAATGCCCTTTCCTCCATTGCGACATCACAATGCCCTTTCCCCATTGTGACATCCCAATGCCCTTTCCCCCATTGTGACATCACAGTGCCGTTTTCCCCATTGTGACATCACAATGCTCTTTTCCCCATTGTGACATCACAATGCCCTTTCCCATATTGTGACATCACAATGCCGTTTTCCCCATTGTGACATCACAATGCCATTTCCCCATTGTGACATCAGAATGCCCTTTCCCACATTGTGACATCACAATGCCCTTTCCCCCATTGTGACATCACAATGCCATTTCCCCTATTGTGACATCACAATGCCGCTTTCCCCATTGTGACGTCATAATGCCCTTCCCCCATTGTGACATCACAATGCCCTTTTCCCCCATTGTGACATCACAATGCCCTTTCCCCCATTGTGACATCACAATGCCATTTCCCCCATTGTGACATCACAATGCCATTTTCCCCATTGTGACATCACAATGCCCTTTCCCCCATTGTGACATCACAATGCCATTTTCCCAATTATGACATCACAATGCCGTTTTCCCATTGTGACATCACAATGCCCTTCCCCCCCATTGTGACATCACAATGCACTTTTACCCATTGTGACATCACAATGCCCTTTCCCCCATTGTGACATCACAATGCCCTTTCTCCCATTGTGACATCACAATGCGATTTGCCCCATTGTGACATCACAATGCCCTTTCCCCCATTGTGACATCACAATGCCCTTTCCCCCATTGTGACATCACAGTGCCTTTTTCCCCATTGTGACATCACAATGCCCTTTTCCCCATTGTGACATCACAATGCCCTTTCCCGTATTGTGACATCACAATGCCGTTTTCCCCATTGTGACATCACAATGCCATTTCCCCATTGTGACATCACAATGCCATTTACCCTATTGTGACATCACAATGCCGTTTACCCCATTGTGATGTCATAATGCCCTTCCCCCATTGTGACATCACAATGCCCTTTCCCCCATTGTGACATAACAATGCCCTTTCCCCCATTGTGACATCACAATGCCATTTCCCCCATTGTGACATCACAATGCCATTTCCCCCATTATGACATCACAATGCCGTTTTCCCCATTGTGACATCACAATGCCCTTCCCCCCATTGTGACATCACAATGCCTTTTCCCCATTGTGACATCACAATGCACTTTTCCCCATTGTGACATCACAATGCCCTTTCCCCCATTGTGACATCACAATGCCATTTCCCCCATTGTGACATCACAATGCCGTTTTCCCCATTGTGACATCACAATGCCCTTTCCCCCAGTGTGACATCACAATGCCGTTTTCCCCATTGTGACATCACAATGCCCTTCCCCCCATTGTGACATCACAATGCCTTTTCCCCATTGTGACATCACAATGCACTTTTCCCCATTGTGACATCACAATGCCCCTTCCCCATTGTGACATCACAATGCCGTTTCCCCCATTGTGACATCACAGTGCCGTTTTCCCCATTGTGACATCACAATGCCCTTTCCCCCATTGTGACATCACAATGCTGTTTTCCCCATTGTGACATCACAATGCCATTTCCCCCATTGTGACATCACAATGCACTTTTCCCCATTGTGCCATCACAATGCCCCTTCCCCTATTGTGACATCACAATGCCGTTTCCCCCATTGTGACATCACAGTGCCGTTTTCCCCATTGTGACATCACAATGCCCTTTCCCCCATTGTGACATCACAATGCTGTTTTCCCCATTGTGACATCACAATGCCCTTTCCCCCATTGTGACATCACAAAGCCGTTTCCTCTATTGTGACATCACAATGCCGTTTTCCCCATTGTGACATCACAATGCCCTTTCCCCCATTGTGACATCACAATGCTGTTTTCCCCATTGTGCCATCACAATGCCATTTCCCCCATTGTGACATCAGAATGCCGTTTCCCCCATTGTGACATCACAGTGCCATTTTCCCCTATTGTGACATCACAATGCCCTTTCCCCCATTCTGACATCACAATGCTGTTTCCCGCATTGTGACATCACAGTGCCGTTTTCCCCATTGTGACATCACAATGCAGTTTTCCCCATTGTGACATCACAATGCCGTTTTCCCCATTGTGACATCACAAATGCCCTTTCCCCCATTGTGACATCACACTGCCATTTCCCCCATTATGACATCACAATGCCGTTTTCACCATTGTGACATTGCAATGCCATTTCCCCTATTGTGACATCACAATGCCATTTTCCCCATTGTGACGTCACAATGCCCTTCCCCCATTGTGACATCACAATGCCCTTTCCCCCATTGTGACATCACAATGCCGTTTCCCCTATTATGACATCACAATGCCCTTTCCCCCATTGTGACATCACAATGCCATTTCCCCTTTGTGACATCACAATGCCCTTTCCCACATTATGACATCACAATGCCCTTTCCCTTATTGTGACATCACAATGCAGTTTTCCCCCATTGTGACATCATAATGGCCTTTCCCCCATTGTGACATCACAATGCCCTTCCCCCCATTATGACATCACAATGCCCTTTCCACCATTGTGACATCACAATGCGATTTCCCCCATTGTGACATCACAATGCCCTTTCACCCATTATGACATCACAGTGCCCTTTCCCCCATTGTGATATCACAAAGCTGTTTCCCCTATTGTGACATCACAATGCCGTTTTCCCCATTGTGACATCACAATGCCCTTTCCCCCATTGTGACATCACAATGCCCTTTCCCCCATTGTGACATCACAATGCCGTTTTCCCCATTGTGCCATCACAATGCCCTTTCCCCCATTGTGACATCACAATGCCCTTTTCCCCATTGTTACATCACAATGCCATTTCCCCCATTGTGACATCACAATGCCCTTTCCCCCATTGTGACATCACCATGCCGTTTTCCCCATTGTGACATCACATTGCCCTTTCCACCATTGTGACATCACAATGCTGTTTCCCCTATTGTGACATCACAATGCCCTTTCCCCCATTGTGATATCACAATGCCATTTCCCCATTGTGACATCACAATGCCCTTTCCCACATTATGACATCACAATGCCCTTTCCCCCATTGTGACATCACAATGCAGTTTCCCTCCATTGTGACATCACAATGGCCTTTCCCCCATTGTGACATCACAATGCCCTTTCTCCCATTGTGACACCACAATGCGATTTGCCCCATTGTGACATCACAATGCCCTTTCCCCCATTGTGACATCACAATGCCCTTTCCCCCATTGTGACATCACAGTGCCTTTTTCCCCATTGTGACATCACAATGCCCTTTTCCCCATTGTGACATCACAATGCCCTTTCCCGTATTGTGACATCACAATGCCGTTTTCCCCATTGTGACATCACAATGCCATTTCCCACATTGTGACATCACAATGCCCTTTCCCACATTGTGACATCACAATGCCCTTTCCCCCATTGTGACATCACAATGCCATTTACCCTATTGTGACATCACAATGCCGTTTACCCCATTGTGATGTCATAATGCCCTTCCCCCATTGTGACATCACAATGCCCTTTCCCCCATTGTGACATAACAATGCCCTTTCCCCCATTGTGACATCACATTGCCCTTTCCCCCATTGTGACATCACAATGCTGTTTCCCCTATTGTGACATCACAATGCCCTTTCCCCCATTGTGATATCACAATGCCATTTCCCCATTGTGACATCACAATGCCCTTTCCCACATTATGACATCACAATGCCCTTTCCCCCATTGTGACATCACAATGCAGTTTCCCTCCATTGTGACATCACAATGGCCTTTCCCCCATTGTGACATCACAATGCCCTTTCTCCCATTGTGACATCACAATGCGATTTGCCCCATTGTGACATCACAATGCCCTTTCCCCCATTGTGACATCACAATGCCCTTTCCCCCATTGTGACATCACAGTGCCTTTTTCCCCATTGTGACATCACAATGCCCTTTCCCCCATTGTGACATCACAATGCCCTTTCCCACATTATGACATCACAATGCCCTTTCCCCCATTGTGACATCACAATGCAGTTTTCCCCCATTGTGACATCATAATGGCCTTTCCCCCATTGTGACATCACAATGCCCTTTCCCCCATTGTGACATCACAATGCGATTTCCCCCATTGTGACATCACAATGCCCTTTCACCCATTATGACATCACAGTGCCCTTTCCCCCATTGTGATATCACAATGCCGTTTTCCCCATTGTGACATCACAATGCCCTTTTCCCCATTGTGACATCACAATGCCATTTCCCCCATTGTGACATCACAATGCCCTTTCCCCCATTGTGACATCACAATGCCATTTCCCCCATTGTGACATCACAATGCTGTTTTCCCCATTGTGACATCACAATGCCCTTTCTCCATTGTGACATCACAATGCCCTTTCCCCCATTGTGACATCACAATGCCATTTCCCCAATTATGACATCACAATGCCGTTTTCCCATTGTGACATCACAATGCCCTTCCCCCCATTGTGATATCACAATGCCCTTTCCCCCATTGTGACATCACAATGACGTTTCCCCTATTGTGACATCACAATGCCGTTTTCCCCATTGTGACATCACAATGCCCTTTCCCCCATTGTGACATCACAATGCCCTTTCCCCCATTATGACATCACAATGCCCATCCCCCATTGTGACATCACAATGCCCTTTCCCCCATTGTGACATCACAATGCCATTTCCCCCATTGTGACATCACAATGCCGTTTCCCCTATTGTGACATCACTATGCCGTTTTCCTCATTGTGACATCACAATGCCATTTCCCCATTGTGACATCACAATGCCCTTTCCCACATTGTGACATCACAATGCCCTTTCCGCCATTGTGACATCACAATGCCGTTTCCCATATTGTGACAACACAATGCCGTTTTCCCCATTGTGCCATCACAATGCCCCTTCCCCCATTGTGACATCACAATGCCGTTTCCCCCATTGTGACATCACAGTGCCGTTTTCCCCAGTGTGACATCACAATGCCCTTTCCCCCATTGTGACATCACAATGCTGTTTTCCCCATTGTGACATCCCAATGCCCTTTCCCCAATTGTGACATCACAAAGCCGTTTCCCCTATTGTGACATCACAATGCCGTTTTCCCCATTGTGACATCACAATGCCCTTTCCCCCATTGTGACATCACAATGCCGTTTCCCCCATTTGTGACATCACAATGCCGTTTTCCCCATTGTGACATCACAATGCAGTTTTCCCCATTGTGCCATCACAATGCCCCTTCCCCATTGTGACATCACAATGCCGTTTCCCCCACTGTGACATCACAGTGCCGTTTTCCCCATTGTGACATCACAATGCCCTTTCCCCCATTGTGACATCACAATGCTGTTTTCCCCATTGTGACATCACAATGCCGTTTCCCCTATTGTGACATCACTATGCCGTTTTCCTCATTGTGACATCACAATGCCATTTCCCCATTGTGACATCACAATGCCCTTTCCCACATTGTGACATCACAATGCCCTTTCCGCCATTGTGACATCACAATGCCGTTTCCCATATTGTGACAACACAATGCCGTTTTCCCCATTGTGCCATCACAATGCCCTTTCCCCCATTGTGACATCACAATGCTGTTTCCCCTATTGTGACATCATAGCGCCGTTTTCCCCATTGTGACATCACAATGCCCTTTCCCCCATTGTGACATCACAATGCCGTTTCCCCCATTTGTGACATCACAATGCCGTTTTCCCCATTGTGACATCACAATGCAGTTTTCCCCATTGTGACATCGCAATGCCCTTTCCCCCATAGTGACATCACACTGCCATTTCCCCCATTGTGACATCACAATACCGTTTTCCCCATTGTGACATCACAATGCCCTTTCCCCCATTGTGACATCACAATGCTGTTTTCCCCATTGTGACATCACAATGCCCTTTCCTCTATTGTGACATCACAAAGCTGTTTCCCCTATTGTGACATCACAATGCTGTTTTCCCCATTGTGACATCACAATGCCCTTTCCCCCATTGTGACAACACAATGCCGTTTTCCCCATTGTGCCATCACAATGCCCTTTCCTCCATTGCGACATCACAATGCCCTTTCCCCACTGTGACATCCCAATGCCCTTTCCCCCATTGTGACATCACAGTGCCGTTTTCCCCATTGTGACATCACAATGCTCTTTTCCCCATTGTGACATCACAATGCCCTTTCCCATATTGTGACATCACAATGCTGTTTTCCCCATTGTGACATCACAATGCCATTTCCCCATTGTGACATCAGAATGCCCTTTCCCACATTGTGACATCACAATGCCCTTTCCCCCATTGTGACATCACAATGCCATTTCCCCTATTGTGACATCACAATGCCGCTTTCCCCATTGTGACGTCATAATGCCCTTCCCCCATTGTGACATCACAATGCCCTTTTCCCCCATTGTGACATCACAATGCCCTTTCCCCCATTGTGACATCACAATGCCATTTCCCCCATTGTGACATCACAATGCCATTTTCCCCATTGTGACATCACAATGCCCTTTCCCCCATTGTGACATCACAATGCCATTTTCCCAATTATGACATCACAATGCCGTTTTCCCATTGTGACATCACAATGCCCTTCCCCCCCATTGTGACATCACAATGCACTTTTACCCATTGTGACATCACAATGCCCTTTCCCCCATTGTGACATCACAATGCCCTTTCTCCCATTGTGACATCACAATGCGATTTGCCCCATTGTGACATCACAATGCCCTTTCCCCCATTGTGACATCACAATGCCCTTTCCCCCATTGTGACATCACAGTGCCTTTTTCCCCATTGTGACATCACAATGCCCTTTTCCCCATTGTGACATCACAATGCCCTTTCCCGTATTGTGACATCACAATGCCGTTTTCCCCATTGTGACATCACAATGCCATTTCCCCATTGTGACATCACAATGCCATTTACCCTATTGTGACATCACAATGCCGTTTACCCCATTGTGATGTCATAATGCCCTTCCCCCATTGTGACATCACAATGCCCTTTCCCCCATTGTGACATAACAATGCCCTTTCCCCCATTGTGACATCACAATGCCATTTCCCCCATTGTGACATCACAATGCCATTTCCCCCATTATGACATCACAATGCCGTTTTCCCCATTGTGACATCACAATGCCCTTCCCCCCATTGTGACATCACAATGCCTTTTCCCCATTGTGACATCACAATGCACTTTTCCCCATTGTGACATCACAATGCCCTTTCCCCCATTGTGACATCACAATGCCATTTCCCCCATTGTGACATCACAATGCCGTTTTCCCCATTGTGACATCACAATGCCCTTTCCCCCAGTGTGACATCACAATGCCGTTTTCCCCATTGTGACATCACAATGCCCTTCCCCCCATTGTGACATCACAATGCCTTTTCCCCATTGTGACATCACAATGCACTTTTCCCCATTGTGACATCACAATGCCCCTTCCCCATTGTGACATCACAATGCCGTTTCCCCCATTGTGACATCACAGTGCCGTTTTCCCCATTGTGACATCACAATGCCCTTTCCCCCATTGTGACATCACAATGCTGTTTTCCCCATTGTGACATCACAATGCCATTTCCCCCATTGTGACATCACAATGCACTTTTCCCCATTGTGCCATCACAATGCCCCTTCCCCTATTGTGACATCACAATGCCGTTTCCCCCATTGTGACATCACAGTGCCGTTTTCCCCATTGTGACATCACAATGCCCTTTCCCCCATTGTGACATCACAATGCTGTTTTCCCCATTGTGACATCACAATGCCCTTTCCCCCATTGTGACATCACAAAGCCGTTTCCTCTATTGTGACATCACAATGCCGTTTTCCCCATTGTGACATCACAATGCCCTTTCCCCCATTGTGACATCACAATGCTGTTTTCCCCATTGTGCCATCACAATGCCATTTCCCCCATTGTGACATCAGAATGCCGTTTCCCCCATTGTGACATCACAGTGCCATTTTCCCCTATTGTGACATCACAATGCCCTTTCCCCCATTCTGACATCACAATGCTGTTTCCCGCATTGTGACATCACAGTGCCGTTTTCCCCATTGTGACATCACAATGCAGTTTTCCCCATTGTGACATCACAATGCCGTTTTCCCCATTGTGACATCACAAATGCCCTTTCCCCCATTGTGACATCACACTGCCATTTCCCCCATTATGACATCACAATGCCGTTTTCACCATTGTGACATTGCAATGCCATTTCCCCTATTGTGACATCACAATGCCATTTTCCCCATTGTGACGTCACAATGCCCTTCCCCCATTGTGACATCACAATGCCCTTTCCCCCATTGTGACATCACAATGCTGTTTCCCCTATTATGACAACACAATGCCCTTTCCCCCATTGTGACATCACAATGCCATTTCCCCATTGTGACATCACAATGCCCTTTCCCACATTATGACATCACAATGCCCTTTCCCTTATTGTGACATCACAATGCAGTTTTCCCCCATTGTGACATCATAATGGCCTTTCCCCCATTGTGACATCACAATGCCCTTCCCCCCATTATGACATCACAATGCCCTTTCCACCATTGTGACATCACAATGCGATTTCCCCCATTGTGACATCACAATGCCCTTTCACCCATTATGACATCACAGTGCCCTTTCCCCCATTGTGATATCACAAAGCTGTTTCCCCTATTGTGACATCACAATGCCGTTTTCCCCATTGTGACATCACAATGCCCTTTCCCCCATTGTGACATCACAATGCCCTTTCCCCCATTGTGACATCACAATGCCGTTTTCCCCATTGTGCCATCACAATGCCCTTTCCCCCATTGTGACATCACAATGCCCTTTTCCCCATTGTTACATCACAATGCCATTTCCCCCATTGTGACATCACAATGCCCTTTCCCCCATTGTGACATCACCATGCCGTTTTCCCCATTGTGACATCACATTGCCCTTTCCACCATTGTGACATCACAATGCTGTTTCCCCTATTGTGACATCACAATGCCCTTTCCCCCATTGTGATATCACAATGCCATTTCCCCATTGTGACATCACAATGCCCTTTCCCACATTATGACATCACAATGCCCTTTCCCCCATTGTGACATCACAATGCAGTTTCCCTCCATTGTGACATCACAATGGCCTTTCCCCCATTGTGACATCACAATGCCCTTTCTCCCATTGTGACACCACAATGCGATTTGCCCCATTGTGACATCACAATGCCCTTTCCCCCATTGTGACATCACAATGCCCTTTCCCCCATTGTGACATCACAGTGCCTTTTTCCCCATTGTGACATCACAATGCCCTTTTCCCCATTGTGACATCACAATGCCCTTTCCCGTATTGTGACATCACAATGCCGTTTTCCCCATTGTGACATCACAATGCCATTTCCCACATTGTGACATCACAATGCCCTTTCCCACATTGTGACATCACAATGCCCTTTCCCCCATTGTGACATCACAATGCCATTTACCCTATTGTGACATCACAATGCCGTTTACCCCATTGTGATGTCATAATGCCCTTCCCCCATTGTGACATCACAATGCCCTTTCCCCCATTGTGACATAACAATGCCCTTTCCCCCATTGTGACATCACATTGCCCTTTCCCCCATTGTGACATCACAATGCTGTTTCCCCTATTGTGACATCACAATGCCCTTTCCCCCATTGTGATATCACAATGCCATTTCCCCATTGTGACATCACAATGCCCTTTCCCACATTATGACATCACAATGCCCTTTCCCCCATTGTGACATCACAATGCAGTTTCCCTCCATTGTGACATCACAATGGCCTTTCCCCCATTGTGACATCACAATGCCCTTTCTCCCATTGTGACATCACAATGCGATTTGCCCCATTGTGACATCACAATGCCCTTTCCCCCATTGTGACATCACAATGCCCTTTCCCCCATTGTGACATCACAATGCCGTTTCCCCTATTATGACATCACAATGCCCTTTCCCCCATTGTGACATCACAATGCCCTTTCCCACATTATGACATCACAATGCCCTTTCCCCCATTGTGACATCACAATGCAGTTTTCCCCCATTGTGACATCATAATGGCCTTTCCCCCATTGTGACATCACAATGCCCTTTCCCCCATTGTGACATCACAATGCGATTTCCCCCATTGTGACATCACAATGCCCTTTCACCCATTATGACATCACAGTGCCCTTTCCCCCATTGTGATATCACAATGCCGTTTTCCCCATTGTGACATCACAATGCCCTTTTCCCCATTGTGACATCACAATGCCATTTCCCCCATTGTGACATCACAATGCCCTTTCCCCCATTGTGACATCACAATGCCATTTCCCCCATTGTGACATCACAATGCTGTTTTCCCCATTGTGACATCACAATGCCCTTTCTCCATTGTGACATCACAATGCCCTTTCCCCCATTGTGACATCACAATGCCATTTCCCCAATTATGACATCACAATGCCGTTTTCCCATTGTGACATCACAATGCCCTTCCCCCCATTGTGATATCACAATGCCCTTTCCCCCATTGTGACATCACAATGACGTTTCCCCTATTGTGACATCACAATGCCGTTTTCCCCATTGTGACATCACAATGCCCTTTTCCCCATTGTGACATCACAATGCCCTTTCCCCCATTATGACATCACAATGCCCATCCCCCATTGTGAGATCACAATGCCCTTTCCCCCATTGTGACATCACAATGCCATTTCCCCCATTGTGACATCACAATGCCGTTTCCCCTATTGTGACATCACTATGCCGTTTTCCTCATTGTGACATCACAATGCCATTTCCCCATTGTGACATCACAATGCCCTTTCCCACATTGTGACATCACAATGCCCTTTCCGCCATTGTGACATCACAATGCCGTTTCCCATATTGTGACAACACAATGCCGTTTTCCCCATTGTGCCATCACAATGCCCCTTCCCCCATTGTGACATCACAATGCCGTTTCCCCCATTGTGACATCACAGTGCCGTTTTCCCCAGTGTGACATCACAATGCCCTTTCCCCCATTGTGACATCACAATGCTGTTTTCCCCATTGTGACATCCCAATGCCCTTTCCCCAATTGTGACATCACAAAGCCGTTTCCCCTATTGTGACATCACAATGCCGTTTTCCCCATTGTGACATCACAATGCCTTTCCCCCATTGTGACATCACAATGCCGTTTCCCCCATTTGTGACATCACAATGCCGTTTTCCCCATTGTGACATCACAATGCAGTTTTCCCCATTGTGACATCGCAATGCCCTTTCCCCCATAGTGACATCACACTGCCATTTCCCCCATTGTGACATCACAATACCGTTTTCCCCATTGTGACATCACAATGCTATTTCCCCCATTGTGACATCATAATGCCCTTTCCCCCATTGTGACATCACAATGCTGTTTTCCCCATTGTGACATCACAATGCCCTTTCCCCTATTGTGACATCACAAAGCTGTTTCCCCTATTGTGACATCACAATGCTGTTTTCCCCATTGTGACATCACAATGCCCTTTCCCCCATTGTGACAACACAATGCCGTTTTCCCCATTGTGCCATCACAATGCCCTTTCCTCCATTGCGACATCACAATGCCCTTTCCCCATTGTGACATCCCAATGCCCTTTCCCCCATTGTGACATCACAGTGCCGTTTTCCCCATTGTGACATCACAATGCTCTTTTCCCCATTGTGACATCACAATGCCCTTTCCCATATTGTGACATCACAATGCCGTTTTCCCCATTGTGACATCACAATGCCATTTCCCCATTGTGACATCAGAATGCCCTTTCCCACATTGTGACATCACAATGCCCTTTCCCCCATTGTGACATCACAATGCCATTTCCCCTATTGTGACATCACAATGCCGCTTTCCCCATTGTGACGTCATAATGCCCTTCCCCCATTGTGACATCACAATGCCCTTTTCCCCCATTGTGACATCACAATGCCCTTTCCCCCATTGTGACATCACAATGCCATTTCCCCCATTGTGACATCACAATGCCATTTTCCCCATTGTGACATCACAATGCCCTTTCCCCCATTGTGACATCACAATGCCATTTTCCCAATTATGACATCACAATGCCGTTTTCCCATTGTGACATCACAATGCCCTTCCCCCCATTGTGACATCACAATGCACTTTTCCCCATTGTGACATCACAATGCCCTTTCCCCCATTGTGACATCACAATGCCCTTTCTCCCATTCTGACATCACAATGCGATTTGCCCCATTGTGACATCACAATGCCCTTTCCCCCATTGTGACATCACAATGCCCTTTCCCCATTGTGACATCACAGTGCCTTTTTCCCCATTGTGACATCACAATGCCCTTTTCCCCATTGTGACATCACAATGCCCTTTCCCGTATTGTGACATCACAATGCCGTTTTCCCCATTGTGACATCACAATGCCATTTCCCCATTGTGACATCACAATGCCCTTTGCCACATTGTGACATCACAATGCCCTTTCCCCCATTGTGACATCACAATGCCATTTACCCTATTGTGACATCACAATGCCGTTTACCCCATTGTGATGTCATAATGCCCTTCCCCCATTGTGACATCACAATGCCCTTTCCCCCATTGTGACATCACAATGCCCTTTCTCCCATTGTGACATCACAATGCGATTTGCCCCATTGTGACATCACAATGCCCTTTCCCCCATTGTGACATCACAATGCCCTTTCCCCATTGTGACATCACAATGCCATTTTCCCCATTGTGACATCACAATGCCCTTTCCCCCATTGTGACATCACAATGCCATTTTCCCAATTATGACATCACAATGCCGTTTTCCCATTGTGACATCACAATGCCCTTCCCCCCCATTGTGACATCACAATGCACTTTTCCCCATTGTGACATCACAATGCCCTTTCCCCCATTGTGACATCACAATGCCCTTTCTCCCATTGTGACATCACAATGCGATTTGCCCCATTGTGACATCACAATGCCCTTTCCCCCATTGTGACATCACAATGCCCTTTCCCCATTGTGACATCACAGTGCCTTTTTCCCCATTGTGACATCACAATGCCCTTTTCCCCATTGTGACATCACAATGCCCTTTCCCGTATTGTGACATCACAATGCCGTTTTCCCCATTGTGACATCACAATGCCATTTCCCCATTGTGACATCACAATGCCCTTTGCCACATTGTGACATCACAATGCCCTTTCCCCCATTGTGACATCACAATGCCATTTACCCTATTGTGACATCACAATGCCGTTTACCCCATTGTGATGTCATAATGCCCTTCCCCCATTGTGACATCACAATGCCCTTTCCCCCATTGTGACATCACAATGCCCTTTCTCCCATTGTGACATCACAATGCGATTTGCCCCATTGTGACATCACAATGCCCTTTCCCCCATTGTGACATCACAATGCCCTTTCCCCATTGTGACATCACAGTGCCTTTTTCCCCATTGTGACATCACAATGCCCTTTTCCCCATTGTGACATCACAATGCCCTTTCCCGTATTGTGACATCACAATGCCGTTTTCCCCATTGTGACATCACAATGCCATTTCCCCATTGTGACATCACAATGCCCTTTGCCACATTGTGACATCACAATGCCCTTTCCCCCATTGTGACATCACAATGCCATTTACCCTATTGTGACATCACAATGCCGTTTACCCCATTGTGATGTCATAATGCCCTTCCCCCATTGTGACATCACAATGCCCTTTCCCCCATTGTGACATAACAATGCCCTTTCCCCCATTGTGACATCACAATGCCATTTCCCCCATTGTGACATCACAATGCCATTTCCCCCATTATGACATCACAATGCCGTTTTCCCCATTGTGACATCACAATGCCCTTCCCCCCATTGTGACATCACAATGCCTTTTCCCCATTGTGACATCACAATGCACTTTTCCCCATTGTGACATCACAATGCCCTTTCCCCCATTGTGACATCACAATGCCATTTCCCCCATTGTGACATCACAATGCCGTTTTCCCCATTGTGACATCACAATGCCCTTTCCCCCAGTGTGACATCACAATGCCGTTTTCCCCATTGTGACATCACAATGCCCTTCCCCCCATTGTGACATCACAATGCCTTTTCCCCATTGTGACATCACAATGCACTTTTCCCCATTGTGCCATCACAATGCCCCTTCCCCATTGTGACATCACAATGCCGTTTCCCCCACTGTGACATCACAGTGCCGTTTTCCCCATTGTGACATCACAATGCCCTTTCCCCCATTGTGACATCACAATGCTGTTTTCCCCATTGTGACATCACAATGCCGTTTCCCCTATTGTGACATCACTATGCCGTTTTCCTCATTGTGACATCACAATGCCATTTCCCCATTGTGACATCACAATGCCCTTTCCCACATTGTGACATCACAATGCCCTTTCCGCCATTGTGACATCACAATGCCGTTTCCCATATTGTGACAACACAATGCCGTTTTCCCCATTGTGCCATCACAATGCCCTTTCCCCCATTGTGACATCACAATGCTGTTTCCCCTATTGTGACATCATAGCGCCGTTTTCCCCATTGTGACATCACAATGCCCTTTCCCCCATTGTGACATCACAATGCCGTTTCCCCCATTTGTGACATCACAATGCCGTTTTCCCCATTGTGACATCACAATGCAGTTTTCCCCATTGTGACATCGCAATGCCCTTTCCCCCATAGTGACATCACACTGCCATTTCCCCCATTGTGACATCACAATACCGTTTTCCCCATTGTGACATCACAATGCCCTTTCCCCCATTGTGACATCACAATGCTGTTTTCCCCATTGTGACATCACAATGCCCTTTCCTCTATTGTGACATCACAAAGCTGTTTCCCCTATTGTGACATCACAATGCTGTTTTCCCCATTGTGACATCACAATGCCCTTTCCCCCATTGTGACAACACAATGCCGTTTTCCCCATTGTGCCATCACAATGCCCTTTCCTCCATTGCGACATCACAATGCCCTTTCCCCATTGTGACATCCCAATGCCCTTTCCCCCATTGTGACATCACAGTGCCGTTTTCCCCATTGTGACATCACAATGCTCTTTTCCCCATTGTGACATCACAATGCCCTTTCCCATATTGTGACATCACAATGCCGTTTTCCCCATTGTGACATCACAATGCCATTTCCCCATTGTGACATCAGAATGCCCTTTCCCACATTGTGACATCACAATGCCCTTTCCCCCATTGTGACATCACAATGCCATTTCCCCTATTGTGACATCACAATGCCGCTTTCCCCATTGTGACGTCATAATGCCCTTCCCCCATTGTGACATCACAATGCCCTTTTCCCCCATTGTGACATCACAATGCCCTTTCCCCCATTGTGACATCACAATGCCATTTCCCCCATTGTGACATCACAATGCCATTTTCCCCATTGTGACATCACAATGCCCTTTCCCCCATTGTGACATCACAATGCCATTTTCCCAATTATGACATCACAATGCCGTTTTCCCATTGTGACATCACAATGCCCTTCCCCCCCATTGTGACATCACAATGCACTTTTACCCATTGTGACATCACAATGCCCTTTCCCCCATTGTGACATCACAATGCCCTTTCTCCCATTGTGACATCACAATGCGATTTGCCCCATTGTGACATCACAATGCCCTTTCCCCCATTGTGACATCACAATGCCCTTTCCCCCATTGTGACATCACAGTGCCTTTTTCCCCATTGTGACATCACAATGCCCTTTTCCCCATTGTGACATCACAATGCCCTTTCCCGTATTGTGACATCACAATGCCGTTTTCCCCATTGTGACATCACAATGCCATTTCCCCATTGTGACATCACAATGCCCTTTCCCACATTGTGACATCACAATGCCCTTTCCCCCATTGTGACATCACAATGCCATTTACCCTATTGTGACATCACAATGCCGTTTACCCCATTGTGATGTCATAATGCCCTTCCCCCATTGTGACATCACAATGCCCTTTCCCCCATTGTGACATAACAATGCCCTTTCCCCCATTGTGACATCACAATGCCATTTCCCCCATTGTGACATCACAATGCCATTTCCCCCATTATGACATCACAATGCCGTTTTCCCCATTGTGACATCACAATGCCCTTCCCCCCATTGTGACATCACAATGCCTTTTCCCCATTGTGACATCACAATGCACTTTTCCCCATTGTGACATCACAATGCCCTTTCCCCCATTGTGACATCACAATGCCATTTCCCCCATTGTGACATCACAATGCCGTTTTCCCCATTGTGACATCACAATGCCCTTTCCCCCAGTGTGACATCACAATGCCGTTTTCCCCATTGTGACATCACAATGCCCTTCCCCCCATTGTGACATCACAATGCCTTTTCCCCATTGTGACATCACAATGCACTTTTCCCCATTGTGACATCACAATGCCCCTTCCCCATTGTGACATCACAATGCCGTTTCCCCCATTGTGACATCACAGTGCCGTTTTCCCCATTGTGACATCACAATGCCCTTTCCCCCATTGTGACATCACAATGCTGTTTTCCCGATTGTGACATCACAATGCCATTTCCCCCATTGTGACATCACAATGCACTTTTCCCCATTGTGCCATCACAATGCCCCTTCCCCTATTGTGACATCACAATGCCGTTTCCCCCATTGTGACATCACAGTGCCGTTTTCCCCATTGTGACATCACAATGCCCTTTCCCCCATTGTGACATCACAATGCTGTTTTCCCCATTGTGACATCACAATGCCCTTTCCCCCATTGTGACATCACAAAGCCGTTTCCTCTATTGTGACATCACAATGCCGTTTTCCCCATTGTGACATCACAATGCCCTTTCCCCCATTGTGACATCACAATGCTGTTTTCCCCATTGTGCCATCACAATGCCATTTCCCCCATTGTGACATCAGAATGCCGTTTCCCCCATTGTGACATCACAGTGCCATTTTCCCCTATTGTGACATCACAATGCCCTTTCCCCCATTCTGACATCACAATGCTGTTTCCCGCATTGTGACATCACAGTGCCGTTTTCCCCATTGTGACATCACAATGCAGTTTTCCCCATTGTGACATCACAATGCCGTTTTCCCCATTGTGACATCACAAATGCCCTTTCCCCCATTGTGACATCACACTGCCATTTCCCCCATTATGACATCACAATGCCGTTTTCACCATTGTGACATTGCAATGCCATTTCCCCTATTGTGACATCACAATGCCATTTTCCCCATTGTGACGTCACAATGCCCTTCCCCCATTGTGACATCACAATGCCCTTTCCCCCATTGTGACATCACAATGCCGTTTCCCCTATTATGACATCACAATGCCCTTTCCCCCATTGTGACATCACAATGCCATTTCCCCATTGTGACATCACAATGCCCTTTCCCACATTATGACATCACAATGCCCTTTCCCTTATTGTGACATCACAATGCAGTTTTCCCCCATTGTGACATCATAATGGCCTTTCCCCCATTGTGACATCACAATGCCCTTCCCCCCATTATGACATCACAATGCCCTTTCCACCATTGTGACATCACAATGCGATTTCCCCCATTGTGACATCACAATGCCCTTTCACCCATTATGACATCACAGTGCCCTTTCCCCCATTGTGATATCACAAAGCTGTTTCCCCTATTGTGACATCACAATGCCGTTTTCCCCATTGTGACATCACAATGCCCTTTCCCCCATTGTGACATCACAATGCCCTTTCCCCCATTGTGACATCACAATGCCGTTTTCCCCATTGTGCCATCACAATGCCCTTTCCCCCATTGTGACATCACAATGCCCTTTTCCCCATTGTTACATCACAATGCCATTTCCCCCATTGTGACATCACAATGCCCTTTCCCCCATTGTGACATCACCATGCCGTTTTCCCCATTGTGACATCACATTGCCCTTTCCACCATTGTGACATCACAATGCTGTTTCCCCTATTGTGACATCACAATGCCCTTTCCCCCATTGTGATATCACAATGCCATTTCCCCATTGTGACATCACAATGCCCTTTCCCACATTATGACATCACAATGCCCTTTCCCCCATTGTGACATCACAATGCAGTTTCCCTCCATTGTGACATCACAATGGCCTTTCCCCCATTGTGACATCACAATGCCCTTTCTCCCATTGTGACATCACAATGCGATTTGCCCCATTGTGACATCACAATGCCCTTTCCCCCATTGTGACATCACAATGCCCTTTCCCCCATTGTGACATCACAGTGCCTTTTTCCCCATTGTGACATCACAATGCCCTTTTCCCCATTGTGACATCACAATGCCCTTTCCCGTATTGTGACATCACAATGCCGTTTTCCCCATTGTGACATCACAATGCCATTTCCCACATTGTGACATCACAATGCCCTTTCCCACATTGTGACATCACAATGCCCTTTCCCCCATTGTGACATCACAATGCCATTTACCCTATTGTGACATCACAATGCCGTTTACCCCATTGTGATGTCATAATGCCCTTCCCCCATTGTGACATCACAATGCCCTTTCCCCCATTGTGACATAACAATGCCCTTTCCCCCATTGTGACATCACATTGCCCTTTCCCCCATTGTGACATCACAATGCTGTTTCCCCTATTGTGACATCACAATGCCCTTTCCCCCATTGTGATATCACAATGCCATTTCCCCATTGTGACATCACAATGCCCTTTCCCACATTATGACATCACAATGCCCTTTCCCCCATTGTGACATCACAATGCAGTTTCCCTCCATTGTGACATCACAATGGCCTTTCCCCCATTGTGACATCACAATGCCCTTTCTCCCATTGTGACATCACAATGCGATTTGCCCCATTGTGACATCACAATGCCCTTTCCCCCATTGTGACATCACAATGCCCTTTCCCCCATTGTGACATCACAGTGCCCTTTTCCCCATTGTGACATCACAATGCCCTTTTCCCCATTGTGACATCACAATGCCCTTTCCCGTATTGTGACATCACAATGCCGTTTTCCCCATTGTGACATCACAATGCCATTTCCCACATTGTGACATCACAATGCCCTTTCCCACATTGTGACATCACAATGCCCTTTCCCCCATTGTGACATCACAATGCAATTTACCCTATTGTGACATCACAATGCCGTTTACCCCATTGTGATGTCATAATGCCCTTCCCCCATTGTGACATCACAATGCCCTTTCCCCCATTGTGACATAACAATGCCCTTTCCCCCATTGTGACATCACAATGCCATTTCCCCCATTGTGACATCACAATGCCATTTCCCCCATTATGACATCACAATGCCGTTTTCCCCATTGTGACATCACAATGCCCTTCCCCCCATTGTGACATCACAATGCCTTTTCCCCATTGTGACATCACAATGCACTTTTCCCCATTGTGACATCACAATGCCCTTTCCCCCATTGTGACATCACAATGCCATTTCCCCCATTGTGACATCACAATGCCGTTTTCCCCATTGTGACATCACAATGCCCTTTCCCCCAGTGTGACATCACAATGCCGTTTTCCCCATTGTGACATCACAATGCCCTTCCCCCCATTGTGACATCACAATGCCTTTTCCCCATTGTGACATCACAATGCACTTTTCCCCATTGTGCCATCACAATGCCCCTTCCCCTATTGTGACATCACAATGCCGTTTCCCCTATTGTGACATCACAGTGCCGTTTTCCCCATTGTGACATCACAATGCCCTTTCCCCCATTGTGACATCACAATGCTGTTTTCCCCATTGTGACATCACAATGCCCTTTCCCCCATTGTGACATCACAAAGCCGTTTCCTCTATTGTGACATCACAATGCCGTTTTCCCCATTGTGACGTCACAATGCCCTTCCCCCATTGTGACATCACAATGCCCTTTCCCCATTGTGACATCACAATGCCAGTTCCCCTATTATGACATCACAATGCCCTTTCCCCCATTGTGACATCACAATGCCATTTCCCCATTGTGACATCACAATGCCCTTTCCCACATTATGACATCACAATGCCCTTTCCCCCATTGTGACATCACAATGCAGTTTTCCCCCATTGTGACATCATAATGGCCTTTCCCCCATTGTGACATCACATTGCCCTTCCCCCCGTTATGACATCACAATGCCCTTTCCCCCATTGTGACATACCAATGCGATTTCCCCCATTGTGACATCACAATGCCCTTTCACCCATTATGACATCACAGTGCCCTTTCCCCCATTGTGGTATCACAATGCCGTTTTCCCCATTGTGACATCACAATGCCCTTTTCCCCATTGTGACATCACAATGCCCTTTCTCCATTGTGACATCACAATGCCCTTTCCCCCATTGTGACATCACAATGCCATTTCCCCAATTATGACATCACAATGCCATTTTCCCATTGTGACATCACAATGCCCTTCCCCCCATTGTGATATCACAATGCCCTTTCCCCCATTGTGACATCACAATGACGTTTCCCCTATTGTGACATCACAATGCCGTTTTCCCCATTGTGACATCACAATGCCCTTTCCCCCATTGTGACATCACAATGCCCTTTCCCCCATTATGACATCACAATGCCCTTCCCCCATTGTGACATCACAATGCCCTTTCCCCCATTGTGACATCACAATGCCATTTCCCCCATTGTGACATCACAATGCCGTTTTCCCCATTGTGACATCACAATGCCCTTTCCCCCAGTGTGACATCACAATGCCGTTTTCCCCATTGTGACATCACAATGCCCTTCCCCCCATTGTGACATCACAATGCCTTTTCCCCATTGTGACATCACAATGCACTTTTCCCCATTGTGCCATCACAATGCCCCTTCCCCTATTGTGACATCACAATGCCGTTTCCCCTATTGTGACATCACAGTGCCGTTTTCCCCATTGTGACATCACAATGCCCTTTCCCCCATTGTGACATCACAATGCTGTTTTCCCCATTGTGACATCACAATGCCCTTTCCCCCATTGTGACTTCACAAAGCCGTTTCCTCTATTGTGACATCACAATGCCGTTTTCCCCATTGTGACGTCACAATGCCCTTCCCCCATTGTGACATCACAATGCCCTTTCCCCCATTGTGACATCACAATGCCGTTTCCCCTATTATGACATCACAATGCCCTTTCCCCCATTGTGACATCACAATGCTGTTTTCCCCATTGTGACATCACAATGCCCTTTCCCCCATTGTGACATCACAAAGCCGTTTCCTCTATTGTGACATCACAATGCCGTTTTCCCCATTGTGACGTCACAATGCCCTTCCCCCATTGTGACATCACAATGCCCTTTCCCCATTGTGACATCACAATGCCGTTTCCCCTATTATGACATCACAATGCCCTTTCCCCCATTGTGATATCACAATGCCATTTCCCCATTGTGACATCACAATGCCCTTTCCCACATTATGACATCACAATGCCCTTTCCCCCATTGTGACATCACAATGCAGTTTTCCCCCATTGTGACATCATAATGGCCTTTCCCCCATTGTGACATCACAATGCCATTTCCCCCATTGTGACATCACAATGCCATTTTCCCCATTGTGACATCACAATGCCCTTTCCCCCATTGTGACATCACAATGCCATTTTCCCAATTATGACATCACAATGCCGTTTTCCCATTGTGACATCACAATGCCCTTCCCCCCCATTGTGACATCACAATGCACTTTTACCCATTGTGACATCACAATGCCCTTTCCCCCATTGTGACATCACAATGCCCTTTCTCCCATTGTGACATCACAATGCGATTTGCCCCATTGTGACATCACAATGCCCTTTCCCCCATTGTGACATCACAATGCCCTTTCCCCCATTGTGACATCACAGTGCCTTTTTCCCCATTGTGACATCACAATGCCCTTTTCCCCATTGTGACATCACAATGCCCTTTCCCGTATTGTGACATCACAATGCCGTTTTCCCCATTGTGACATCACAATGCCATTTCCCCATTGTGACATCACAATGCCCTTTCCCACATTGTGACATCACAATGCCCTTTCCCCCATTGTGACATCACAATGCCATTTACCCTATTGTGACATCACAATGCCGTTTACCCCATTGTGATGTCATAATGCCCTTCCCCCATTGTGACATCACAATGCCCTTTCCCCCATTGTGACATAACAATGCCCTTTCCCCCATTGTGACATCACAATGCCATTTCCCCCATTGTGACATCACAATGCCATTTCCCCCATTATGACATCACAATGCCGTTTTCCCCATTGTGACATCACAATGCCCTTCCCCCCATTGTGACATCACAATGCCTTTTCCCCATTGTGACATCACAATGCACTTTTCCCCATTGTGACATCACAATGCCCTTTCCCCCATTGTGACATCACAATGCCATTTCCCCCATTGTGACATCACAATGCCGTTTTCCCCATTGTGACATCACAATGCCCTTTCCCCCAGTGTGACATCACAATGCCGTTTTCCCCATTGTGACATCACAATGCCCTTCCCCCCATTGTGACATCACAATGCCTTTTCCCCATTGTGACATCACAATGCACTTTTCCCCATTGTGACATCACAATGCCCCTTCCCCATTGTGACATCACAATGCCGTTTCCCCCATTGTGACATCACAGTGCCGTTTTCCCCATTGTGACATCACAATGCCCTTTCCCCCATTGTGACATCACAATGCTGTTTTCCCCATTGTGACATCACAATGCCATTTCCCCCATTGTGACATCACAATGCACTTTTCCCCATTGTGCCATCACAATGCCCCTTCCCCTATTGTGACATCACAATGCCGTTTCCCCCATTGTGACATCACAGTGCCGTTTTCCCCATTGTGACATCACAATGCCCTTTCCCCCATTGTGACATCACAATGCTGTTTTCCCCATTGTGACATCACAATGCCCTTTCCCCCATTGTGACATCACAAAGCCGTTTCCTCTATTGTGACATCACAATGCCGTTTTCCCCATTGTGACATCACAATGCCCTTTCC
Source organism: Eleutherodactylus coqui (assembly GCF_035609145.1). Classification (NCBI taxonomy): domain Eukaryota; kingdom Metazoa; phylum Chordata; class Amphibia; order Anura; family Eleutherodactylidae; genus Eleutherodactylus; species Eleutherodactylus coqui. Next base: position 89,491 of record NW_027102218.1, on the reverse strand, counting down.
CCCATTGTGACATCACAATGCTGTTTTCCCCATTGTGCCATCACAATGCCATTTCCCCCATTGTGACATCAGAATGCCGTTTCCCCCATTGTGACATCACAGTGCCATTTTCCCCTATTGTGACATCACAATGCCCTTTCCCCCATTCTGACATCACAATGCTGTTTCCCGCATTGTGACATCACAGTGCCGTTTTCCCCATTGTGACATCACAATGCAGTTTTCCCCATTGTGACATCACAATGCCGTTTTCCCCATTGTGACATCACAAATGCCCTTTCCCCCATTGTGACATCACACTGCCATTTCCCCCATTATGACATCACAATGCCGTTTTCACCATTGTGACATTGCAATGCCATTTCCCCTATTGTGACATCACAATGCCATTTTCCCCATTGTGACGTCACAATGCCCTTCCCCCATTGTGACATCACAATGCCCTTTCCCCCATTGTGACATCACAATGCCGTTTCCCCTATTATGACAACACAATGCCCTTTCCCCCATTGTGACATCACAATGCCATTTCCCCATTGTGACATCACAATGCCCTTTCCCACATTATGACATCACAATGCCCTTTCCCTTATTGTGACATCACAATGCAGTTTTCCCCCATTGTGACATCATAATGGCCTTTCCCCCATTGTGACATCACAATGCCCTTCCCCCCATTATGACATCACAATGCCCTTTCCACCATTGTGACATCACAATGCGATTTCCCCCATTGTGACATCACAATGCCCTTTCACCCATTATGACATCACAGTGCCCTTTCCCCCATTGTGATATCACAAAGCTGTTTCCCCTATTGTGACATCACAATGCCGTTTTCCCCATTGTGACATCACAATGCCCTTTCCCCCATTGTGACATCACAATGCCCTTTCCCCCATTGTGACATCACAATGCCGTTTTCCCCATTGTGCCATCACAATGCCCTTTCCCCCATTGTGACATCACAATGCCCTTTTCCCCATTGTTACATCACAATGCCATTTCCCCCATTGTGACATCACAATGCCCTTTCCCCCATTGTGACATCACCATGCCGTTTTCCCCATTGTGACATCACATTGCCCTTTCCACCATTGTGACATCACAATGCTGTTTCCCCTATTGTGACATCACAATGCCCTTTCCCCCATTGTGATATCACAATGCCATTTCCCCATTGTGACATCACAATGCCCTTTCCCACATTATGACATCACAATGCCCTTTCCCCCATTGTGACATCACAATGCAGTTTCCCTCCATTGTGACATCACAATGGCCTTTCCCCCATTGTGACATCACAATGCCCTTTCTCCCATTGTGACACCACAATGCGATTTGCCCCATTGTGACATCACAATGCCCTTTCCCCCATTGTGACATCACAATGCCCTTTCCCCCATTGTGACATCACAGTGCCTTTTTCCCCATTGTGACATCACAATGCCCTTTTCCCCATTGTGACATCACAATGCCCTTTCCCGTATTGTGACATCACAATGCCGTTTTCCCCATTGTGACATCACAATGCCATTTCCCACATTGTGACATCACAATGCCCTTTCCCACATTGTGACATCACAATGCCCTTTCCCCCATTGTGACATCACAATGCCATTTACCCTATTGTGACATCACAATGCCGTTTACCCCATTGTGATGTCATAATGCCCTTCCCCCATTGTGACATCACAATGCCCTTTCCCCCATTGTGACATAACAATGCCCTTTCCCCCATTGTGACATCACATTGCCCTTTCCCCCATTGTGACATCACAATGCTGTTTCCCCTATTGTGACATCACAATGCCCTTTCCCCCATTGTGATATCACAATGCCATTTCCCCATTGTGACATCACAATGCCCTTTCCCACATTATGACATCACAATGCCCTTTCCCCCATTGTGACATCACAATGCAGTTTCCCTCCATTGTGACATCACAATGGCCTTTCCCCCATTGTGACATCACAATGCCCTTTCTCCCATTGTGACATCACAATGCGATTTGCCCCATTGTGACATCACAATGCCCTTTCCCCCATTGTGACATCACAATGCCCTTTCCCCCATTGTGACATCACAATGCCGTTTCCCCTATTATGACATCACAATGCCCTTTCCCCCATTGTGACATCACAATGCCCTTTCCCACATTATGACATCACAATGCCCTTTCCCCCATTGTGACATCACAATGCAGTTTTCCCCCATTGTGACATCATAATGGCCTTTCCCCCATTGTGACATCACAATGCCCTTTCCCCCATTGTGACATCACAATGCGATTTCCCCCATTGTGACATCACAATGCCCTTTCACCCATTATGACATCACAGTGCCCTTTCCCCCATTGTGATATCACAATGCCGTTTTCCCCATTGTGACATCACAATGCCCTTTTCCCCATTGTGACATCACAATGCCATTTCCCCCATTGTGACATCACAATGCCCTTTCCCCCATTGTGACATCACAATGCCATTTCCCCCATTGTGACATCACAATGCTGTTTTCCCCATTGTGACATCACAATGCCCTTTCTCCATTGTGACATCACAATGCCCTTTCCCCCATTGTGACATCACAATGCCATTTCCCCAATTATGACATCACAATGCCGTTTTCCCATTGTGACATCACAATGCCCTTCCCCCCATTGTGATATCACAATGCCCTTTCCCCCATTGTGACATCACAATGACGTTTCCCCTATTGTGACATCACAATGCCGTTTTCCCCATTGTGACATCACAATGCCCTTTTCCCCATTGTGACATCACAATGCCCTTTCCCCCATTATGACATCACAATGCCCATCCCCCATTGTGAGATCACAATGCCCTTTCCCCCATTGTGACATCACAATGCCATTTCCCCCATTGTGACATCACAATGCCGTTTCCCCTATTGTGACATCACTATGCCGTTTTCCTCATTGTGACATCACAATGCCATTTCCCCATTGTGACATCACAATGCCCTTTCCCACATTGTGACATCACAATGCCCTTTCCGCCATTGTGACATCACAATGCCGTTTCCCATATTGTGACAACACAATGCCGTTTTCCCCATTGTGCCATCACAATGCCCCTTCCCCCATTGTGACATCACAATGCCGTTTCCCCCATTGTGACATCACAGTGCCGTTTTCCCCAGTGTGACATCACAATGCCCTTTCCCCCATTGTGACATCACAATGCTGTTTTCCCCATTGTGACATCCCAATGCCCTTTCCCCAATTGTGACATCACAAAGCCGTTTCCCCTATTGTGACATCACAATGCCGTTTTCCCCATTGTGACATCACAATGCCTTTCCCCCATTGTGACATCACAATGCCGTTTCCCCCATTTGTGACATCACAATGCCGTTTTCCCCATTGTGACATCACAATGCAGTTTTCCCCATTGTGACATCGCAATGCCCTTTCCCCCATAGTGACATCACACTGCCATTTCCCCCATTGTGACATCACAATACCGTTTTCCCCATTGTGACATCACAATGCTATTTCCCCCATTGTGACATCATAATGCCCTTTCCCCCATTGTGACATCACAATGCTGTTTTCCCCATTGTGACATCACAATGCCCTTTCCCCTATTGTGACATCACAAAGCTGTTTCCCCTATTGTGACATCACAATGCTGTTTTCCCCATTGTGACATCACAATGCCCTTTCCCCCATTGTGACAACACAATGCCGTTTTCCCCATTGTGCCATCACAATGCCCTTTCCTCCATTGCGACATCACAATGCCCTTTCCCCATTGTGACATCCCAATGCCCTTTCCCCCATTGTGACATCACAGTGCCGTTTTCCCCATTGTGACATCACAATGCTCTTTTCCCCATTGTGACATCACAATGCCCTTTCCCATATTGTGACATCACAATGCCGTTTTCCCCATTGTGACATCACAATGCCATTTCCCCATTGTGACATCAGAATGCCCTTTCCCACATTGTGACATCACAATGCCCTTTCCCCCATTGTGACATCACAATGCCATTTCCCCTATTGTGACATCACAATGCCGCTTTCCCCATTGTGACGTCATAATGCCCTTCCCCCATTGTGACATCACAATGCCCTTTTCCCCCATTGTGACATCACAATGCCCTTTCCCCCATTGTGACATCACAATGCCATTTCCCCCATTGTGACATCACAATGCCATTTTCCCCATTGTGACATCACAATGCCCTTTCCCCCATTGTGACATCACAATGCCATTTTCCCAATTATGACATCACAATGCCGTTTTCCCATTGTGACATCACAATGCCCTTCCCCCCATTGTGACATCACAATGCACTTTTCCCCATTGTGACATCACAATGCCCTTTCCCCCATTGTGACATCACAATGCCCTTTCTCCCATTCTGACATCACAATGCGATTTGCCCCATTGTGACATCACAATGCCCTTTCCCCCATTGTGACATCACAATGCCCTTTCCCCATTGTGACATCACAGTGCCTTTTTCCCCATTGTGACATCACAATGCCCTTTTCCCCATTGTGACATCACAATGCCCTTTCCCGTATTGTGACATCACAATGCCGTTTTCCCCATTGTGACATCACAATGCCATTTCCCCATTGTGACATCACAATGCCCTTTGCCACATTGTGACATCACAATGCCCTTTCCCCCATTGTGACATCACAATGCCATTTACCCTATTGTGACATCACAATGCCGTTTACCCCATTGTGATGTCATAATGCCCTTCCCCCATTGTGACATCACAATGCCCTTTCCCCCATTGTGACATCACAATGCCCTTTCTCCCATTGTGACATCACAATGCGATTTGCCCCATTGTGACATCACAATGCCCTTTCCCCCATTGTGACATCACAATGCCCTTTCCCCATTGTGACATCACAATGCCATTTTCCCCATTGTGACATCACAATGCCCTTTCCCCCATTGTGACATCACAATGCCATTTTCCCAATTATGACATCACAATGCCGTTTTCCCATTGTGACATCACAATGCCCTTCCCCCCCATTGTGACATCACAATGCACTTTTCCCCATTGTGACATCACAATGCCCTTTCCCCCATTGTGACATCACAATGCCCTTTCTCCCATTGTGACATCACAATGCGATTTGCCCCATTGTGACATCACAATGCCCTTTCCCCCATTGTGACATCACAATGCCCTTTCCCCATTGTGACATCACAGTGCCTTTTTCCCCATTGTGACATCACAATGCCCTTTTCCCCATTGTGACATCACAATGCCCTTTCCCGTATTGTGACATCACAATGCCGTTTTCCCCATTGTGACATCACAATGCCATTTCCCCATTGTGACATCACAATGCCCTTTGCCACATTGTGACATCACAATGCCCTTTCCCCCATTGTGACATCACAATGCCATTTACCCTATTGTGACATCACAATGCCGTTTACCCCATTGTGATGTCATAATGCCCTTCCCCCATTGTGACATCACAATGCCCTTTCCCCCATTGTGACATCACAATGCCCTTTCTCCCATTGTGACATCACAATGCGATTTGCCCCATTGTGACATCACAATGCCCTTTCCCCCATTGTGACATCACAATGCCCTTTCCCCATTGTGACATCACAGTGCCTTTTTCCCCATTGTGACATCACAATGCCCTTTTCCCCATTGTGACATCACAATGCCCTTTCCCGTATTGTGACATCACAATGCCGTTTTCCCCATTGTGACATCACAATGCCATTTCCCCATTGTGACATCACAATGCCCTTTGCCACATTGTGACATCACAATGCCCTTTCCCCCATTGTGACATCACAATGCCATTTACCCTATTGTGACATCACAATGCCGTTTACCCCATTGTGATGTCATAATGCCCTTCCCCCATTGTGACATCACAATGCCCTTTCCCCCATTGTGACATAACAATGCCCTTTCCCCCATTGTGACATCACAATGCCATTTCCCCCATTGTGACATCACAATGCCATTTCCCCCATTATGACATCACAATGCCGTTTTCCCCATTGTGACATCACAATGCCCTTCCCCCCATTGTGACATCACAATGCCTTTTCCCCATTGTGACATCACAATGCACTTTTCCCCATTGTGACATCACAATGCCCTTTCCCCCATTGTGACATCACAATGCCATTTCCCCCATTGTGACATCACAATGCCGTTTTCCCCATTGTGACATCACAATGCCCTTTCCCCCAGTGTGACATCACAATGCCGTTTTCCCCATTGTGACATCACAATGCCCTTCCCCCCATTGTGACATCACAATGCCTTTTCCCCATTGTGACATCACAATGCACTTTTCCCCATTGTGCCATCACAATGCCCCTTCCCCATTGTGACATCACAATGCCGTTTCCCCCACTGTGACATCACAGTGCCGTTTTCCCCATTGTGACATCACAATGCCCTTTCCCCCATTGTGACATCACAATGCTGTTTTCCCCATTGTGACATCACAATGCCGTTTCCCCTATTGTGACATCACTATGCCGTTTTCCTCATTGTGACATCACAATGCCATTTCCCCATTGTGACATCACAATGCCCTTTCCCACATTGTGACATCACAATGCCCTTTCCGCCATTGTGACATCACAATGCCGTTTCCCATATTGTGACAACACAATGCCGTTTTCCCCATTGTGCCATCACAATGCCCTTTCCCCCATTGTGACATCACAATGCTGTTTCCCCTATTGTGACATCATAGCGCCGTTTTCCCCATTGTGACATCACAATGCCCTTTCCCCCATTGTGACATCACAATGCCGTTTCCCCCATTTGTGACATCACAATGCCGTTTTCCCCATTGTGACATCACAATGCAGTTTTCCCCATTGTGACATCGCAATGCCCTTTCCCCCATAGTGACATCACACTGCCATTTCCCCCATTGTGACATCACAATACCGTTTTCCCCATTGTGACATCACAATGCCCTTTCCCCCATTGTGACATCACAATGCTGTTTTCCCCATTGTGACATCACAATGCCCTTTCCTCTATTGTGACATCACAAAGCTGTTTCCCCTATTGTGACATCACAATGCTGTTTTCCCCATTGTGACATCACAATGCCCTTTCCCCCATTGTGACAACACAATGCCGTTTTCCCCATTGTGCCATCACAATGCCCTTTCCTCCATTGCGACATCACAATGCCCTTTCCCCATTGTGACATCCCAATGCCCTTTCCCCCATTGTGACATCACAGTGCCGTTTTCCCCATTGTGACATCACAATGCTCTTTTCCCCATTGTGACATCACAATGCCCTTTCCCATATTGTGACATCACAATGCCGTTTTCCCCATTGTGACATCACAATGCCATTTCCCCATTGTGACATCAGAATGCCCTTTCCCACATTGTGACATCACAATGCCCTTTCCCCCATTGTGACATCACAATGCCATTTCCCCTATTGTGACATCACAATGCCGCTTTCCCCATTGTGACGTCATAATGCCCTTCCCCCATTGTGACATCACAATGCCCTTTTCCCCCATTGTGACATCACAATGCCCTTTCCCCCATTGTGACATCACAATGCCATTTCCCCCATTGTGACATCACAATGCCATTTTCCCCATTGTGACATCACAATGCCCTTTCCCCCATTGTGACATCACAATGCCATTTTCCCAATTATGACATCACAATGCCGTTTTCCCATTGTGACATCACAATGCCCTTCCCCCCCATTGTGACATCACAATGCACTTTTACCCATTGTGACATCACAATGCCCTTTCCCCCATTGTGACATCACAATGCCCTTTCTCCCATTGTGACATCACAATGCGATTTGCCCCATTGTGACATCACAATGCCCTTTCCCCCATTGTGACATCACAATGCCCTTTCCCCCATTGTGACATCACAGTGCCTTTTTCCCCATTGTGACATCACAATGCCCTTTTCCCCATTGTGACATCACAATGCCCTTTCCCGTATTGTGACATCACAATGCCGTTTTCCCCATTGTGACATCACAATGCCATTTCCCCATTGTGACATCACAATGCCCTTTCCCACATTGTGACATCACAATGCCCTTTCCCCCATTGTGACATCACAATGCCATTTACCCTATTGTGACATCACAATGCCGTTTACCCCATTGTGATGTCATAATGCACTTCCCCCATTGTGACATCACAATGCCCTTTCCCCCATTGTGACATAACAATGCCCTTTCCCCCATTGTGACATCACAATGCCATTTCCCCCATTGTGACATCACAATGCCATTTCCCCCATTATGACATCACAATGCCGTTTTCCCCATTGTGACATCACAATGCCCTTCCCCCCATTGTGACATCACAATGCCTTTTCCCCATTGTGACATCACAATGCACTTTTCCCCATTGTGACATCACAATGCCCTTTCCCCCATTGTGACATCACAATGCCATTTCCCCCATTGTGACATCACAATGCCGTTTTCCCCATTGTGACATCACAATGCCCTTTCCCCCAGTGTGACATCACAATGCCGTTTTCCCCATTGTGACATCACAATGCCCTTCCCCCCATTGTGACATCACAATGCCTTTTCCCCATTGTGACATCACAATGCACTTTTCCCCATTGTGACATCACAATGCCCCTTCCCCATTGTGACATCACAATGCCGTTTCCCCCATTGTGACATCACAGTGCCGTTTTCCCCATTGTGACATCACAATGCCCTTTCCCCCATTGTGACATCACAATGCTGTTTTCCCGATTGTGACATCACAATGCCATTTCCCCCATTGTGACATCACAATGCACTTTTCCCCATTGTGCCATCACAATGCCCCTTCCCCTATTGTGACATCACAATGCCGTTTCCCCCATTGTGACATCACAGTGCCGTTTTCCCCATTGTGACATCACAATGCCCTTTCCCCCATTGTGACATCACAATGCTGTTTTCCCCATTGTGACATCACAATGCCCTTTCCCCCATTGTGACATCACAAAGCCGTTTCCTCTATTGTGACATCACAATGCCGTTTTCCCCATTGTGACATCACAATGCCCTTTCCCCCATTGTGACATCACAATGCTGTTTTCCCCATTGTGCCATCACAATGCCATTTCCCCCATTGTGACATCAGAATGCCGTTTCCCCCATTGTGACATCACAGTGCCATTTTCCCCTATTGTGACATCACAATGCCCTTTCCCCCATTCTGACATCACAATGCTGTTTCCCGCATTGTGACATCACAGTGCCGTTTTCCCCATTGTGACATCACAATGCAGTTTTCCCCATTGTGACATCACAATGCCGTTTTCCCCATTGTGACATCACAAATGCCCTTTCCCCCATTGTGACATCACACTGCCATTTCCCCCATTATGACATCACAATGCCGTTTTCACCATTGTGACATTGCAATGCCATTTCCCCTATTGTGACATCACAATGCCATTTTCCCCATTGTGACGTCACAATGCCCTTCCCCCATTGTGACATCACAATGCCCTTTCCCCCATTGTGACATCACAATGCCGTTTCCCCTATTATGACATCACAATGCCCTTTCCCCCATTGTGACATCACAATGCCATTTCCCCATTGTGACATCACAATGCCCTTTCCCACATTATGACATCACAATGCCCTTTCCCTTATTGTGACATCACAATGCAGTTTTCCCCCATTGTGACATCATAATGGCCTTTCCCCCATTGTGACATCACAATGCCCTTCCCCCCATTATGACATCACAATGCCCTTTCCACCATTGTGACATCACAATGCGATTTCCCCCATTGTGACATCACAATGCCCTTTCACCCATTATGACATCACAGTGCCCTTTCCCCCATTGTGATATCACAAAGCTGTTTCCCCTATTGTGACATCACAATGCCGTTTTCCCCATTGTGACATCACAATGCCCTTTCCCCCATTGTGACATCACAATGCCCTTTCCCCCATTGTGACATCACAATGCCGTTTTCCCCATTGTGCCATCACAATGCCCTTTCCCCCATTGTGACATCACAATGCCCTTTTCCCCATTGTTACATCACAATGCCATTTCCCCCATTGTGACATCACAATGCCCTTTCCCCCATTGTGACATCACCATGCCGTTTTCCCCATTGTGACATCACATTGCCCTTTCCACCATTGTGACATCACAATGCTGTTTCCCCTATTGTGACATCACAATGCCCTTTCCCCCATTGTGATATCACAATGCCATTTCCCCATTGTGACATCACAATGCCCTTTCCCACATTATGACATCACAATGCCCTTTCCCCCATTGTGACATCACAATGCAGTTTCCCTCCATTGTGACATCACAATGGCCTTTCCCCCATTGTGACATCACAATGCCCTTTCTCCCATTGTGACATCACAATGCGATTTGCCCCATTGTGACATCACAATGCCCTTTCCCCCATTGTGACATCACAATGCCCTTTCCCCCATTGTGACATCACAGTGCCTTTTTCCCCATTGTGACATCACAATGCCCTTTTCCCCATTGTGACATCACAATGCCCTTTCCCGTATTGTGACATCACAATGCCGTTTTCCCCATTGTGACATCACAATGCCATTTCCCACATTGTGACATCACAATGCCCTTTCCCACATTGTGACATCACAATGCCCTTTCCCCCATTGTGACATCACAATGCCATTTACCCTATTGTGACATCACAATGCCGTTTACCCCATTGTGATGTCATAATGCCCTTCCCCCATTGTGACATCACAATGCCCTTTCCCCCATTGTGACATAACAATGCCCTTTCCCCCATTGTGACATCACATTGCCCTTTCCCCCATTGTGACATCACAATGCTGTTTCCCCTATTGTGACATCACAATGCCCTTTCCCCCATTGTGATATCACAATGCCATTTCCCCATTGTGACATCACAATGCCCTTTCCCACATTATGACATCACAATGCCCTTTCCCCCATTGTGACATCACAATGCAGTTTCCCTCCATTGTGACATCACAATGGCCTTTCCCCCATTGTGACATCACAATGCCCTTTCTCCCATTGTGACATCACAATGCGATTTGCCCCATTGTGACATCACAATGCCCTTTCCCCCATTGTGACATCACAATGCCCTTTCCCCCATTGTGACATCACAGTGCCCTTTTCCCCATTGTGACATCACAATGCCCTTTTCCCCATTGTGACATCACAATGCCCTTTCCCGTATTGTGACATCACAATGCCGTTTTCCCCATTGTGACATCACAATGCCATTTCCCACATTGTGACATCACAATGCCCTTTCCCACATTGTGACATCACAATGCCCTTTCCCCCATTGTGACATCACAATGCCATTTACCCTATTGTGACATCACAATGCCGTTTACCCCATTGTGATGTCATAATGCCCTTCCCCCATTGTGACATCACAATGCCCTTTCCCCCATTGTGACATAACAATGCCCTTTCCCCCATTGTGACATCACAATGCCATTTCCCCCATTGTGACATCACAATGCCATTTCCCCCATTATGACATCACAATGCCGTTTTCCCCATTGTGACATCACAATGCCCTTCCCCCCATTGTGACATCACAATGCCTTTTCCCCATTGTGACATCACAATGCACTTTTCCCCATTGTGACATCACAATGCCCTTTCCCCCATTGTGACATCACAATGCCATTTCCCCCATTGTGACATCACAATGCCGTTTTCCCCATTGTGACATCACAATGCCCTTTCCCCCAGTGTGACATCACAATGCCGTTTTCCCCATTGTGACATCACAATGCCCTTCCCCCCATTGTGACATCACAATGCCTTTTCCCCATTGTGACATCACAATGCACTTTTCCCCATTGTGCCATCACAATGCCCCTTCCCCTATTGTGACATCACAATGCCGTTTCCCCTATTGTGACATCACAGTGCCGTTTTCCCCATTGTGACATCACAATGCCCTTTCCCCCATTGTGACATCACAATGCTGTTTTCCCCATTGTGACATCACAATGCCCTTTCCCCCATTGTGACATCACAAAGCCGTTTCCTCTATTGTGACATCACAATGCCGTTTTCCCCATTGTGACGTCACAATGCCCTTCCCCCATTGTGACATCACAATGCCCTTTCCCCATTGTGACATCACAATGCCAGTTCCCCTATTATGACATCACAATGCCCTTTCCCCCATTGTGACATCACAATGCCATTTCCCCATTGTGACATCACAATGCCCTTTCCCACATTATGACATCACAATGCCCTTTCCCCCATTGTGACATCACAATGCAGTTTTCCCCCATTGTGACATCATAATGGCCTTTCCCCCATTGTGACATCACATTGCCCTTCCCCCCGTTATGACATCACAATGCCCTTTCCCCCATTGTGACATACCAATGCGATTTCCCCCATTGTGACATCACAATGCCCTTTCACCCATTATGACATCACAGTGCCCTTTCCCCCATTGTGGTATCACAATGCCGTTTTCCCCATTGTGACATCACAATGCCCTTTTCCCCATTGTGACATCACAATGCCCTTTCTCCATTGTGACATCACAATGCCCTTTCCCCCATTGTGACATCACAATGCCATTTCCCCAATTATGACATCACAATGCCATTTTCCCATTGTGACATCACAATGCCCTTCCCCCCATTGTGATATCACAATGCCCTTTCCCCCATTGTGACATCACAATGACGTTTCCCCTATTGTGACATCACAATGCCGTTTTCCCCATTGTGACATCACAATGCCCTTTCCCCCATTGTGACATCACAATGCCCTTTCCCCCATTATGACATCACAATGCCCTTCCCCCATTGTGACATCACAATGCCCTTTCCCCCATTGTGACATCACAATGCCATTTCCCCCATTGTGACATCACAATGCCGTTTTCCCCATTGTGACATCACAATGCCCTTTCCCCCAGTGTGACATCACAATGCCGTTTTCCCCATTGTGACATCACAATGCCCTTCCCCCCATTGTGACATCACAATGCCTTTTCCCCATTGTGACATCACAATGCACTTTTCCCCATTGTGCCATCACAATGCCCCTTCCCCTATTGTGACATCACAATGCCGTTTCCCCTATTGTGACATCACAGTGCCGTTTTCCCCATTGTGACATCACAATGCCCTTTCCCCCATTGTGACATCACAATGCTGTTTTCCCCATTGTGACATCACAATGCCCTTTCCCCCATTGTGACTTCACAAAGCCGTTTCCTCTATTGTGACATCACAATGCCGTTTTCCCCATTGTGACGTCACAATGCCCTTCCCCCATTGTGACATCACAATGCCCTTTCCCCCATTGTGACATCACAATGCCGTTTCCCCTATTATGACATCACAATGCCCTTTCCCCCATTGTGACATCACAATGCTGTTTTCCCCATTGTGACATCACAATGCCCTTTCCCCCATTGTGACATCACAAAGCCGTTTCCTCTATTGTGACATCACAATGCCGTTTTCCCCATTGTGACGTCACAATGCCCTTCCCCCATTGTGACATCACAATGCCCTTTCCCCATTGTGACATCACAATGCCGTTTCCCCTATTATGACATCACAATGCCCTTTCCCCCATTGTGATATCACAATGCCATTTCCCCATTGTGACATCACAATGCCCTTTCCCACATTATGACATCACAATGCCCTTTCCCCCATTGTGACATCACAATGCAGTTTTCCCCCATTGTGACATCATAATGGCCTTTCCCCCATTGTGACATCACAATGCCCTTCCCCCCATTATGACATCACAATGCCCTTTCCCCCATTGTGACATACCAATGCGATTTCCCCCATTGTGACATCACAATGCCCTTTCACCCATTATGACATCACAGTGCCCTTTCCCCCATTGTGATATCACAATGCCGTTTTCCCCATTGTGACATCACAATGCCCTTTTCCCCATTGTGACATCACAATGCCATTTCCCCCATTGTGACATCACAATGCCCTTTCCCCCATTGTGACATCACAATGCTGTTTTCCCCATTGTGACATCACAATGCCCTTTCCCCCATTGTGACTTCACAAAGCCGTTTCCTCTATTGTGACATCACAATGCCGTTTTCCCCATTGTGACGTCACAATGCCCTTCCCCCATTGTGACATCACAATGCCCTTTCCCCCATTGTGACATCACAATGCCGTTTCCCCTATTATGACATCACAATGCCCTTTCCCCCATTGTGACATCACAATGCCCTTTCCCACATTATGACATCACAATGCCCTTTCCCCCATTGTGACATCACAATGCAGTTTTCCCCCATTGTGACATCATAATGGCCTTTCCCCCATTGTGACATCACAATGCCCTTTCCCCCATTGTGACATCACAATGCGATTTCCCCCATTGTGACATCACAATGCCCTTTCACCCATTATGACATCACAGTGCCCTTTCCCCCATTGTGATATCACAATGCCGTTTTCCCCATTGTGACATCACAATGCCCTTTTCCCCATTGTGACATCACAATGCCATTTCCCTAATTGTGACATCACAATGCCCTTTCCCCCATTGTGACATCACAATGCCATTTCCCCCATTGTGACATCACGATGCTGTTTTCCCCATTGTGACATCACAATGCCCTTTCTCCATTGTGACATCACAATGCCCTTTCCCCCATTGTGACATCACAATGCCCTTTCTCCCATTGTGACATCACAATGCGATTTGCCCCATTGTGACATCACAATGCCCTTTCCCGTATTGTGACATCACAATGCCCTTTCCCCCATTGTGACATCACAGTGCCCTTTTCCCCATTGTGACATCACAATGCCCTTTTCCCCATTGTGACATCACAATGCCCTTTCCCGTATTGTGACATCACAATGCCGTTTTCCCCATTGTGACATCACAATGCCATTTCCCACATTGTGACATCACAATGCCCTTTCCCACATTGTGACATCACAATGCCCTTTCCCCCATTGTGACATCACAATGCCATTTCCCCCATTATGACATCACAATGCCGTTTTCCCCATTGTGACATCACAATGCCCTTCCCCCCATTGTGACATCACAATGCCTTTTCCCCATTGTGACATCACAATGCACTTTTCCCCATTGTGACATCACAATGCCCTTTCCCCCATTGTGACATCACAATGCCATTTCCCCCATTGTGACATCACAATGCCGTTTTCCCCATTGTGACATCACAATGCCCTTTCCCCCAGTGTGACATCACAATGCCGTTTTCCCCATTGTGACATCACAATGCCCTTCCCCCCATTGTGACATCACAATGCCTTTTCCCCATTGTGACATCACAATGCACTTTTCCCCATTGTGCCATCACAATGCCCCTTCCCCTATTGTGACATCACAATGCCGTTTCCCCCATTGTGACATCACAGTGCCGTTTTCCCCATTGTGACATCACAATGCCCTTTCCCCCATTGTGACATCACAATGCTGTTTTCCCCATTGTGACATCACAATGCCCTTTCCCCCATTGTGACATCACAAAGCCGTTTCCTCTATTGTGACATCACAATGCCGTTTTCCCCATTGTGACGTCACAATGCCCTTCCCCCATTGTGACATCACAATGCCCTTTCCCCATTGTGACATCACAATGCCGTTTCCCCTATTATGACATCACAATGCCCTTTCCCCCATTGTGACATCACAATGCCATTTCCCCATTGTGACATCACAATGCCCTTTCCCACATTATGACATCACAATGCCCTTTCCCCCATTGTGACATCACAATGCAGTTTTCCCCCATTGTGACATCATTATGGCCTTTCCCCCATTGTGACATCACAATGCCCTTCCCCCCATTATGACATCACAATGCCCTTTCCCCCATTGTGACATACCAATGCGATTTCCCCCATTGTGACATCACAATGCCCTTTCACCCATTATGACATCACAGTGCCCTTTCCCCCATTGTGATATCACAATGCCCTTTTCCCCATTGTGACATCACAATGCCATTTCCCCCATTGTGACATCACAATGCCCTTTCCCCCATTGTGACATCACAATGCCATTTCCCCCATTGTGACATCACAATGCTGTTTTCCCCATTGTGACATCACAATGCCCTTTCTCCATTGTGACATCACAATGCCCTTTCCCCCATTGTGACATCACAATGCCATTTCCCCAATTATGACATCACAATGCCGTTTTCCCATTGTGACATCACAATGTCCTTCCCCCCATTGTGATATCACAATGCCCTTTCCCCCATTGTGACATCACAATGACGTTTCCCCTATTGTGACATCACAATGCCGTTTTCCCCATTGTGACATCACAATGCCCTTTCCCCCATTGTGACATCACAATGCCCTTTCCCCCATTATGACATCACAATGCCCTTCCCCCATTGTGACATCACAATGCCCTTTCCCCCATTGTGACATCACAATGCCATTTCCCCCATTGTGACATCACAATGCCGTTTTCCCCATTGTGACATCACAATGCCCTTTCCCCCAGTGTGACATCACAATGCCGTTTTCCCCATTGTGACATCACAATGCCCTTCCCCCCATTGTGACATCACAATGCCTTTTCCCCATTGTGACATCACAATGCACTTTTCCCCATTGTGCCATCACAATGCCCCTTCCCCTATTGTGACATCACAATGCCGTTTCCCCTATTGTGACATCACAGTGCCGTTTTCCCCTATTGTGACATCACAATGCCCTTTCCCCCATTGTGACATCACAATGCTGTTTTCCCCATTGTGACATCACAATGCCCTTTCCCCCATTGTGACTTCACAAAGCCGTTTCCTCTATTGTGACATCACAATGCCGTTTTCCCCATTGTGACATCACAATGCCCTTTCCCACATTATGACATCACAATGCCCTTTCCCTTATTGTGACATCACAATGCAGTTTTCCCCCATTGTGACATCATAATGGCCTTTCCCCCATTGTGACATCACAATGCCCTTCCCCCCATTATGACATCACAATGCCCTTTCCACCATTGTGACATCACAATGCGATTTCCCCCATTGTGACATCACAATGCCCTTTCACCCATTATGACATCACAGTGCCCTTTCCCCCATTGTGATCTCACAAAGCTGTTTCCCCTATTGTGACATCACAATGCCGTTTTCCCCATTGTGACATCACAATGCCCTTTCCCCCATTGTGACATCACAATGCCCTTTCCCCCATTGTGACATCACAATGCCGTTTTCCCCATTGTGCCATCACAATGCCCTTTCCCCCATTGTGACATCACAATGCCCTTTTCCCCATTGTTACATCACAATGCCATTTCCCCCATTGTGACATCACAATGCCCTTTCCCCCATTGTGACATCACCATGCCGTTTTCCCCATTGTGACATCACATTGCCCTTTCCACCATTGTGACATCACAATGCTGTTTCCCCTATTGTGACATCACAATGCCCTTTCCCCCATTGTGATATCACAATGCCATTTCCCCATTGTGACATCACAATGCCCTTTCCCACATTATGACATCACAATGCCCTTTCCCCCATTGTGACATCACAATGCAGTTTCCCTCCATTGTGACATCACAATGGCCTTTCCCCCATTGTGACATCACAATGCCCTTTCTCCCATTGTGACATCACAATGCGATTTGCCCCATTGTGACATCACAATGCCCTTTCCCCCATTGTGACATCACAATGCCCTTTCCCCCATTGTGACATCACAGTGCCTTTTTCCCCATTGTGACATCACAATGCCCTTTTCCCCATTGTGACATCACAATGCCCTTTCCCGTATTGTGACATCACAATGCCGTTTTTCCCATTGTGACATCACAATGCCATTTCCCACATTGTGACATCACAATGCCCTTTCCCACATTGTGACATCACAATGCCCTTTCCCCCATTGTGACATCACAATGCCATTTACCCTATTGTGACATCACAATGCCGTTTACCCCATTGTGATGTCATAATGCCCTTCCCCCATTGTGACATCACAATGCCCTTTCCCCCATTGTGACATAACAATGCCCTTTCCCCCATTGTGACATCACATTGCCCTTTCCCCCATTGTGACATCACAATGCTGTTTCCCCTATTGTGACATCACAATGCCCTTTCCCCCATTGTGATATCACAATGCCATTTCCCCATTGTGACATCACAATGCCCTTTCCCACATTATGACATCACAATGCCCTTTCCCCCATTGTGACATCACAATGCAGTTTCCCTCCATTGTGACATCACAATGGCCTTTCCCCCATTGTGACATCACAATGCCCTTTCTCCCATTGTGACATCACAATGCGATTTGCCCCATTGTGACATCACAATGCCCTTTCCCCCATTGTGACATCACAATGCCCTTTCCCCCATTGTGACATCACAGTGCCCTTTTCCCCATTGTGACATCACAATGCCCTTTTCCCCATTGTGACATCACAATGCCCTTTCCCGTATTGTGACATCACAATGCCATTTTCCCCATTGTGACATCACAATGCCATTTCCCACATTGTGACATCACAATGCCATTTCCCACATTGTGACATCACAATACCCTTTCCCACATTGTGACATCACAATGCCCTTTCCCCCTTTGTGACATCACAATGCCATTTACCCTATTGTGACATCACAATGCCGTTTACCCCATTGTGATGTCATAATGCCCTTCCCCCATTGTGACATCACAATGCCCTTTCCCCCATTGTGACATAACAATGCCCTTTCCCCCATTGTGACATCACAATGCCATTTCCCCCATTGTGACATCACAATGCCATTTCCCCCATTAAGACATCACAATGCCGTTTTCCCCATTGTGACATCACAATGCCCTTCCCCCCATTGTGACATCACAATGCCTTTTCCCCATTGTGACATCACAATGCACTTTTCCCCATTGTGACATCACAATGCCCTTTCCCCCATTGTGACATCACAATGCCATTTCCCCCATTGTGACATCACAATGCCGTTTTCCCCATTGTGACATCACAATGCCCTTTCCCCCAGTGTGACATCACAATGCCGTTTTCCCCATTGTGACATCACAATGCCCTTCCCCCCATTGTGACATCACAATGCCTTTTCCCCATTGTGACATCACAATGCACTTTTCCCCATTGTGCCATCACAATGCCCCTTCCCCTATTGTGACATCACAATGCCGTTTCCCCCATTGTGACATCACAGTGCCGTTTTCCCCATTGTGACATCACAATGCCCTTTCCCCCATTGTGACATCACAATGCTGTTTTCCCCATTGTGACATCACAATGCCCTTTCCCCCATTGTGACATCACAAAGCCGTTTCCTCTATTGTGACATCACAATGCCGTTTTCCCCATTGTGACGTCACAATGCCCTTCCCCCATTGTGACATCACAATGCCCTTTCCCCATTGTGACATCACAATGCCGTTTCCCCTATTATGACATCACAATGCCCTTTCCCCCATTGTGACATCACAATGCCATTTCCCCATTGTGACATCACAATGCCCTTTCCCACATTATGACATCACAATGCCCTTTCCCCCATTGTGACATCACAATGCAGTTTTCCCCCATTGTGACATCATAATGGCCTTTCCCCCATTGTGACATCACAATGCCCTTCCCCCCATTATGACATCACAATGCCCTTTCACCCATTATGACATCACAGTGCCCTTTCCCCCATTGTGATATCACAATGCCGTTTTCCCCATTGTGACATCACAATGCCCTTTCCCCCATTGTGACATCACAAAGCCGTTTCCTCTATTGTGACATCACAATGCCGTTTTCCCCATTGTGACGTCACAATGCCCTTCCCCCATTGTGACATCACAATGCCCTTTCCCCATTGTGACATCACAATGCCGTTTCCCCTATTATGACATCACAATGCCCTTTCCCCCATTGTGACATCACAATGCCATTTCCCCATTGTGACATCACAATGCCCTTTCCCACATTATGACATCACAATGCCCTTTCCCCCATTGTGACATCACAATGCAGTTTTCCCCCATTGTGACATCATAATGCCCTTTCCCCCATTGTGACATACCAATGCGATTTCCCCCATTGTGACATCACAATGCCCTTTCACCCATTATGACATCACAGTGCCCTTTCCCCCATTGTGATATCACAATGCCGTTTTCCCCATTGTGACATCACAATGCCCTTTTCCCCATTGTGACATCACAATGCCATTTCCCCCATTGTGACATCACAATGCCCTTTCCCCCATTGTGACATCACAATGCCCTTTCCCCCAGTGTGACATCACAATGCCGTTTTCCCCATTGTGACATCACAATGCCCTTCCCCCCATTGTGACATCACAATGCCTTTTCCCCATTGTGACATCACAATGCACTTTTCCCCATTGTGCCATCACAATGCCCCTTCCCCTATTGTGACATCACAATGCCGTTTCCCCCATTGTGACATCACAGTGCCGTTTTCCCCATTGTGACATCACAATGCCCTTTCCCCCATTGTGACATCACAATGCTGTTTTCCCCATTGTGACATCACAATGCCCTTTCCCCCATTGTGACATCACAAAGCCGTTTCCTCTATTGTGACATCACAATGCCGTTTTCCCCATTGTGACGTCACAATGCCCTTCCCCCATTGTGACATCACAATGCCCTTTCCCCATTGTGACATCACAATGCCGTTTCCCCTATTATGACATCACAATGCCCTTTCCCCCATTGTGACATCACAATGCCATTTCCCCATTGTGACATCACAATGCCCTTTCCCACATTATGACATCACAATGCCCTTTCCCCCATTGTGACATCACAATGCAGTTTTCCCCCATTGTGACATCATAATGGCCTTTCCCCCATTGTGACATCACAATGCCCTTCCCCCCATTATGACATCACAATGCCCTTTCCCCCATTGTGACATACCAATGCGATTTCCCCCATTGTGACATCACAATGCCCTTTCACCCATTATGACATCACAGTGCCCTTTCCCCCATTGTGATATCACAATGCCGTTTTCCCCATTGTGACATCACAATGCCCTTTTCCCCATTGTGACATCACAATGCCATTTCCCCCATTGTGACATCACAATGCCCTTTCCCCCATTGTGACATCACAATGCCATTTCCCCCATTGTGACATCACAATGCCGTTTTCCCCATTGTGACATCACAATGCCCTTCCCCCCATTGTGACATCACAATGCCTTTTCCCCATTGTGACATCACAATGCACTTTTCCCCATTGTGCCATCACAATGCCCCTTCCCCTATTGTGACATCACAATGCCGTTTCCCCCATTGTGACATCACAGTGCCGTTTTCCCCATTGTGACATCACAATGCCCTTTCCCCCATTGTGACATCACAATGCTGTTTTCCCCATTGTGACATCACAATGCCCTTTCCCCCATTGTGACATCACAAAGCCGTTTCCTCTATTGTGACATCACAATGCCGTTTTCCCCATTGTGACGTCACAATGCCCTTCCCCCATTGTGACATCACAATGCCCTTTCCCCATTGTGACATCACAATGCCGTTTCCCCTATTATGACATCACAATGCCCTTTCCCCCATTGTGACATCACAATGCCATTTCCCCATTGTGACATCACAATGCCCTTTCCCACATTATGACATCACAATGCCCTTTCCCCCATTGTGACATCACAATGCAGTTTTCCCCCATTGTGACATCATTATGGCCTTTCCCCCATTGTGACATCACAATGCCCTTCCCCCCATTATGACATCACAATGCCCTTTCCCCCATTGTGACATACCAATGCGATTTCCCCCATTGTGACATCACAATGCCCTTTCACCCATTATGACATCACAGTGCCCTTTCCCCCATTGTGATATCACAATGCCCTTTTCCCCATTGTGACATCACAATGCCATTTCCCCCATTGTGACATCACAATGCCCTTTCCCCCATTGTGACATCACAATGCCATTTCCCCCATTGTGACATCACAATGCTGTTTTCCCCATTGTGACATCACAATGCCCTTTCTCCATTGTGACATCACAATGCCCTTTCCCCCATTGTGACATCACAATGGCATTTCCCCAATTATGACATCACAATGCCGTTTTCCCATTGTGACATCACAATGCCCTTCCCCCCATTGTGATATCACAATGCCCTTTCCCCCATTGTGACATCACAATGACGTTTCCCCTATTGTGACATCACAATGCCGTTTTCCCCATTGTGACATCACAATGCCCTTTCCCCCATTGTGACATCACAATGCCCTTTCCCCCATTATGACATCACAATGCCCTTCCCCCATTGTGACATCACAATGCCCTTTCCCCCATTGTGACATCACAATGCCATTTCCCCCATTGTGACATCACAATGCCGTTTTCCCCATTGTGACATCACAATGCCCTTTCCCCCAGTGTGACATCACAATGCCGTTTTCCCCATTGTGACATCACAATGCCCTTCCCCCCATTGTGACATCACAATGCCTTTTCCCCATTGTGACATCACAATGCACTTTTCCCCATTGTGCCATCACAATGCCCCTTCCCCTATTGTGACATCACAATGCCGTTTCCCCTATTGTGACATCACAGTGCCGTTTTCCCCATTGTGACATCACAATGCCCTTTCCCCCATTGTGACATCACAATGCTGTTTTCCCCATTGTGACATCACAATGCCCTTTCCCCCATTGTGACTTCACAAAGCCGTTTCCTCTATTGTGACATCACAATGCCGTTTTCCCCATTGTGACATCACAATGCCCTTTCCCACATTATAACATCACAATGCCCTTTCCCTTATTGTGACATCACAATGCAGTTTTCCCCCATTGTGACATCATAATGGCCTTTCCCCCATTGTGACATCACAATGCCCTTCCCCCCATTATGACATCACAATGCCCTTTCCACCATTGTGACATCACAATGCGATTTCCCCCATTGTGACATCACAATGCCCTTTCACCCATTATGACATCACAGTGCCCTTTCCCCCATTGTGATATCACAAAGCTGTTTCCCCTATTGTGACATCACAATGCCGTTTTCCCCATTGTGACATCACAATGCCCTTTCCCCCATTGTGACATCACAATGCCCTTTCCCCCATTGTGACATCACAATGCCGTTTTCCCCATTGTGCCATCACAATGCCCTTTCCCCCATTGTGACATCACAATGCCCTTTTCCCCATTGTTACATCACAATGCCATTTCCCCCATTGTGACATCACAATGCCCTTTCCCCCATTGTGACATCACCATGCCGTTTTCCCCATTGTGACATCACATTGCCCTTTCCACCATTGTGACATCACAATGCTGTTTCCCCTATTGTGACATCACAATGCCCTTTCCCCCATTGTGATATCACAATGCCATTTCCCCATTGTGACATCACAATGCCCTTTCCCACATTATGACATCACAATGCCCTTTCCCCCATTGTGACATCACAATGCAGTTTCCCTCCATTGTGACATCACAATGCCCTTTCCCCCATTGTGACATCACAATGCCCTTTCTCCCATTGTGACATCACAATGCGATTTGCCCCATTGTGACATCACAATGCCCTTTCCCCCATTGTGACATCACAATGCCCTTTCCCCCATTGTGACATCACAGTGCCTTTTTCCCCATTGTGACATCACAATGCCCTTTTCCCCATTGTGACATCACAATGCCCTTTCCCGTATTGTGACATCACAATGCCGTTTTTCCCATTGTGACATCACAATGCCATTTCCCACATTGTGACATCACAATGCCCTTTCCCACATTGTGACATCACAATGCCCTTTCCCCCATTGTGACATCACAATGCCATTTACCCTATTGTGACATCACAATGCCGTTTACCCCATTGTGATGTCATAATGCCCTTCCCCCATTGTGACATCACAATGCCCTTTCCCCCATTGTGACATAACAATGCCCTTTCCCCCATTGTGACATCACATTGCCCTTTCCCCCATTGTGACATCACAATGCTGTTTCCCCTATTGTGACATCACAATGCCCTTTCCCCCATTGTGATATCACAATGCCATTTCCCCATTGTGACATCACAATGCCCTTTCCCACATTATGACATCACAATGCCCTTTCCCCCATTGTGACATCACAATGCAGTTTCCCTCCCTTGTGACATCACAATGGCCTTTCCCCCATTGTGACATCACAATGCCCTTTCTCCCATTGTGACATCACAATGCGATTTGCCCCATTGTGACATCACAATGCCCTTTCCCCCATTGTGACATCACAATGCCCTTTCCCCCATTGTGACATCACAGTGCCCTTTTCCCCATTGTGACAACACAATGCCCTTTTCCCCATTGTGACATCACAATGCCCTTTCCCGTATTGTGACATCACAATGCCATTTTCCCCATTGTGACATCACAATGCCATTTCCCACATTGTGACATCACAATACCCTTTCCCACATTGTGACATCACAATGCCCTTTCCCCCTTTGTGACATCACAATGCCATTTACCCTATTGTGACATCACAATGCCGTTTACCCCATTGTGATGTCATAATGCCCTTCCCCCATTGTGACATCACAATGCCCTTTCCCCCATTGTGACATAACAATGCCCTTTCCCCCATTGTGACATCACAATGCCATTTCCCCCATTGTGACATCACAATGCCATTTCCCCCATTATGACATCACAATGCCGTTTTCCCCATTGTGACATCACAATGCCCTTCCCCCCATTGTGACATCACAATGCCTTTTCCCCATTGTGACATCACAATGCACTTTTCCCCATTGTGACATCACAATGCCCTTTCCCCCATTGTGACATCACAATGCCATTTCCCCCATTGTGACATCACAATGCCGTTTTCCCCATTGTGACATCACAATGCCCTTTCCCCCAGTGTGACATCACAATGCCGTTTTCCCCATTGTGACATCACAATGCCCTTCCCCCCATTGTGACATCACAATGCCTTTTCCCCATTGTGACATCACAATGCACTTTTCCCCATTGTGCCATCACAATGCCCCTTCCCCTATTGTGACATCACAATGCCGTTTCCCCCATTGTGACATCACAGTGCCGTTTTCCCCATTGTGACATCACAATGCCCTTTCCCCCATTGTGACATCACAATGCTGTTTTCCCCATTGTGACATCACAATGCCCTTTCCCCCATTGTGACATCACAAAGCCGTTTCCTCTATTGTGACATCACAATGCCGTTTTCCCCATTGTGACGTCACAATGCCCTTCCCCCATTGTGACATCACAATGCCCTTTCCCCATTGTGACATCACAATGCCGTTTCCCCTATTATGACATCACAATGCCCTTTCCCCCATTGTGACATCACAATGCCATTTCCCCATTGTGACATCACACTGCCCTTTCCCACATTATGACATCACAATGCCCTTTCCCCCATTGTGACATCACAATGCAGTTTTCCCCCATTGTGACATCATAATGGCCTTTCCCCCATTGTGACATCACAATGCCCTTCCCCCCATTATGACATCACAATGCCCTTTCCCCCATTGTGACATACCAATGCGATTTCCCCCATTGTGACATCACAATGCCCTTTCACCCATTATGACATCACAGTGCCCTTTCCCCCATTGTGATATCACAATGCCGTTTTCCCCATTGTGACATCACAATGCCCTTTTCCCCATTGTGACATCACAATGCCATTTCCCCCATTGTGACATCACAATGCCCTTTCCCCCATTGTGACATCACAATGCCCTTTCCCCCAGTGTGACATCACAATGCCGTTTTCCCCATTGTGACATCACAATGCCCTTCCCCCCATTGTGACATCACAATGCCTTTTCCCCATTGTGACATCACAATGCACTTTTCCCCATTGTGCCATCACAATGCCCCTTCCCCTATTGTGACATCACAATGCCGTTTCCCCCATTGTGACATCACAGTGCCGTTTTCCCCATTGTGACATCACAATGCCCTTTCCCCCATTGTGACATCACAATGCTGTTTTCCCCATTGTGACATCACAATGCCCTTTCCCCCATTGTGACATCACAAAGCCGTTTCCTCTATTGTGACATCACAATGCCGTTTTCCCCATTGTGACGTCACAATGCCCTTCCCCCATTGTGACATCACAATGCCCTTTCCCCATTGTGACATCACAATGCCGTTTCCCCTATTATGACATCACAATGCCCTTTCCCCCATTGTGACATCACAATGCCATTTCCCCATTGTGACATCACAATGCCCTTTCCCACATTATGACATCATAATGGCCTTTCCCCCATTGTGACATCACAATGCCCTTCCCCCCATTATGACATCACAATGCCCTTTCCCCCATTGTGACATACCAATGCGATTTCCCCCATTGTGACATCACAATGCCCTTTCACCCATTATGACATCACAGTGCCCTTTCCCCCATTGTGATATCACAATGCCGTTTTCCCCATTGTGACATCACAATGCCCTTTTCCCCATTGTGACATCACAATGCCATTTCCCCCATTGTGACATCACAATGCCCTTTCCCCCATTGTGACATCACAATGCCATTTCCCCCATTGTGACATCACAATGCTGTTTTCCCCATTGTGACATCACAATGCCCTTTCTCCATTGTGACATCACAATGCCCTTTCCCCCATTGTGACATCACAATGCCATTTCCCCAATTATGACATCACAATGCCATTTTCCCATTGTGACATCACAATGCCCTTCCCCCCATTGTGATATCACAATGCCCATTCCCCATTGTGACATCACAATGACGTTTCCCCTATTGTGACATCACAATGCCGTTTTCCCCATTGTGACATCACAATGCCCTTTCCCCCATTGTGACATCACAATGCCCTTTCCCCCATTATGACATCACAATGCCCTTCCCCCATTGTGACATCACAATGCCCTTTCCCCCATTGTGACATCACAATGCCATTTCCCCCATTGTGACATCACAATGCCGTTTTCCCCATTGTGACATCACAATGCCCTTTCCCCCAGTGTGACATCACAATGCCGTTTTCCCCATTGTGACATCACAATGCCCTTCCCCCCATTGTGACATCACAATGCCTTTTCCCCATTGTGACATCACAATGCACTTTTCCCCATTGTGCCATCACAATGCCCCTTCCCCTATTGTGACATCACAATGCCGTTTCCCCTATTGTGACATCACAGTGCCGTTTTCCCCATTGTGACATCACAATGCCCTTTCCCCCATTGTGACATCACAATGCTGTTTTCCCCATTGTGACATCACAATGCCCTTTCCCCCATTGTGACTTCACAAAGCCATTTCCTCTATTCTGACATCACAATGCCGTTTTCCCATTGTGACGTCACAATGCCCTTCCCCCATTGTGACATCACAATGCCCTTTCCCCCATTGTGACATCACAATGCCGTTTCCCCTATTATGACATCACAATGCCCTTTCCCCCATTGTGACATCACAATGCCCTTTCCCACATTATGACATCACAATGCCCTTTCCCCCATTGTGACATCACAATGCAGTTTTCCCCCATTGTGACATCATAATGGCCTTTCCCCCATTGTGACATCACAATGCCCTTTCCCCCATTGTGACATCACAATGCGATTTCCCCCATTGTGACATCACAATGCCCTTTCACCCATTATGACATCACAGTGCCCTTTCCCCCATTGTGATATCACAATGCCGTTTTCCCCATTGTGACATCACAATGCCCTTTTCCCCATTGTGACATCACAATGCCATTTCCCTAATTGTGACATCACAATGCCCTTTCCCCCATTGTGACATCACAATGCCATTTCCCCCATTGTGACATCACGATGCTGTTTTCCCCATTGTGACATCACAATGCCCTTTCTCCATTGTGACATCACAATGCCCTTTCCCCAATTGTGACATCACAATGCCCTTTCTCCCATTGTGACATCACAATGCGATTTGCCCCATTGTGACATCACAATGCCCTTTCCCCCATTGTGACATCACAATGCCCTTTCCCCCATTGTGACATCACAGTGCCCTTTTCCCCATTGTGACATCACAATGCCCTTTTCCCCATTGTGACATCACAATGCCCTTTCCCGTATTGTGACATCACAATGCCGTTTTCCCCATTGTGACATCACAATGCCATTTCCCACATTGTGACATCACAATGCCCTTTCCCACATTGTGACATCACAATGCCCTTTCCCCCATTGTGACATCACAATGCCATTTCCCCCATTATGACATCACAATGCCGTTTTCCCCATTGTGACATCACAATGCCCTTCCCCCCATTGTGACATCACAATGCCTTTTCCCCATTGTGACATCACAATGCACTTTTCCCCATTGTGACATCACAATGCCCTTTCCCCCATTGTGACATCACAATGCCATTTCCCCCATTGTGACATCACAATGCCGTTTTCCCCATTGTGACATCACAATGCCCTTTCCCCCAGTGTGACATCACAATGCCGTTTTCCCCATTGTGACATCACAATGCCCTTCCCCCCATTGTGACATCACAATGCCTTTTCCCCATTGTGACATCACAATGCACTTTTCCCCATTGTGCCATCACAATGCCCCTTCCCCTATTGTGACATCACAATGCCGTTTCCCCCATTGTGACATCACAGTGCCGTTTTCCCCATTGTGACATCACAATGCCCTTTCCCCCATTGTGACATCACAATGCTGTTTTCCCCATTGTGACATCACAATGCCCTTTCCCCCATTGTGACATCACAAAGCCGTTTCCTCTATTGTGACATCACAATGCCGTTTTCCCCATTGTGACGTCACAATGCCCTTCCCCCATTGTGACATCACAATGCCCTTTCCCCATTGTGACATCACAATGCCGTTTCCCCTATTATGACATCACAATGCCCTTTCCCCAATTGTGACATCACAATGCCATTTCCCCATTGTGACATCACAATGCCCTTTCCCACATTATGACATCACAATGCCCTTTCCCCCATTGTGACATCACAATGCAGTTTTCCCCCATTGTGACATCATAATGGCCTTTCCCCCATTGTGACATCACAATGCCCTTCCCCCCCATTATGACATCACAATGCCCTTTCCCCCATTGTGACATACCAATGCGATTTCCCCCATTGTGACATCACAATGCCCTTTCACCCATTATGACATCACAGTGCCCTTTCCCCCATTGTGATATCACAATGCCCTTTTCCCCATTGTGACATCACAATGCCATTTCCCCCATTGTGACATCACAATGCCCTTTCCCCCATTGTGACATCACAATGCCATTTCCCCCATTGTGACATCACAATGCTGTTTTCCCCATTGTGACATCACAATGCCCTTTCTCCATTGTGACATCACAATGCCCTTTCCCCCATTGTGACATCACAATGCCATTTCCCCAATTATGACATCACAATGCCGTTTTCCCATTGTGACATCACAATGCCCTTCCCCCCATTGTGATATCACAATGCCCTTTCCCCCATTGTGACATCACAATGACGTTTCCCCTATTGTGACATCACAATGCCGTTTTCCCCATTGTGACATCACAATGCCCTTTCCCCCATTGTGACATCACAATGCCCTTTCCCCCATTATGACATCACAATGCCCTTCCCCCATTGTGACATCACAATGCCCTTTCCCCCATTGTGACATCACAATGCCATTTCCCCCATTGTGACATCACAATGCCGTTTTCCCCATTGTGACATCACAATGCCCTTTCCCCCAGTGTGACATCACAATGCCGTTTTCCCCATTGTGACATCACAATGCCCTTCCCCCCATTGTGACATCACAATGCCTTTTCCCCATTGTGACATCACAATGCACTTTTCCCCATTGTGCCATCACAATGTCCCTTCCCCTATTGTGACATCACAATGCCGTTTCCCCTATTGTGACATCACAGTGCCGTTTTCCCCATTGTGACATCACAATGCCCTTTCCCCCATTGTGACATCACAATGCTGTTTTCCCCAGTGTGACATCACAATGCCCTTTCCCCCATTGTGACTTCACAAAGCCGTTTCCTCTATTGTGACATCACAATGCCGTTTTCCCCATTGTGACGTCACAATGCCCTTCCCCCATTGTGACATCACAATGCCCTTTCCCCCATTGTGACATCACAATGCCGTTTCCCCTATTATGACATCACAATGCCCTTTCCCCCATTGTGACATCACAATGCCCTTTCCCACATTATGACATCACAATGCCCTTTCCCCCATTGTGACATCACAATGCAGTTTTCCCCCATTGTGACATTATAATGGCCTTTCCCCCATTGTGACATCACAATGCCCTTTCCCCCATTGTGACATCACAATGCGATTTCCCCCATTGTGACATCACAATGCCCTTTCACCCATTATGACATCACAGTCCCCTTTCCCCCATTGTGATATCACAATGCCCTTTTCCCCATTGTGACATCACAATGGCATTTCCCCAATTATGACATCACAATGCCGTTTTCCCATTGTGACATCACAATGCCCTTCCCCCCATTGTGATATCACAATGCCCTTTCCCCCATTGTGACATCACAATGACGTTTCCCCTATTGTGACATCACAATGCCCTTTCCCCCATTGTGACATCACAATGCCATTTCCCCCATTGTGACATCACAATGCTGTTTTCCCCATTGTGACATCACAATGCCCTTTCTCCATTGTGACATCACAATGCCCTTTCCCCCATTGTGACATCACAATGGCATTTCCCCAATTATGACATCACAATGCCGTTTTCCCATTGTGACATCACAATGCCCTTCCCCCCATTGTGATATCACAATGCCCTTTCCCCCATTGTGACATCACAATGACGTTTCCCCTATTGTGACATCACAATGCCGTTTTCCCCATTGTGACATCACAATGCCCTTTCCCCCATTGTGACATCACAATGCCCTTTCCCCCATTATGACATCACAATGCCCTTCCCCCATTGTGACATCACAATGCCCTTTCCCCCATTGTGACATCACAATGCCATTTCCCCCATTGTGACATCACAATGCCGTTTTCCCCATTGTGACATCACAATGCCCTTTCCCCCAGTGTGACATCACAATGCCGTTTTCCCCATTGTGACATCACAATGCCCTTCCCCCCATTGTGACATCACAATGCCTTTTCCCCATTGTGACATCACAATGCACTTTTCCCCATTGTGCCATCACAATGCCCCTTCCCCTATTGTGACATCACAATGCCGTTTCCCCTATTGTGACATCACAGTGCCGTTTTCCCCATTGTGACATCACAATGCCCTTTCCCCCATTGTGACATCACAATGCTGTTTTCCCCATTGTGACATCACAATGCCCTTTCCCCCATTGTGACTTCACAAAGCCGTTTCCTCTATTGTGACATCACAATGCCGTTTTCCCCATTGTGACATCACAATGCCCTTTCCCACATTATAACATCACAATGCCCTTTCCCTTATTGTGACATCACAATGCAGTTTTCCCCCATTGTGACATCATAATGGCCTTTCCCCCATTGTGACATCACAATGCCCTTCCCCCCATTATGACATCACAATGCCCTTTCCACCATTGTGACATCACAATGCGATTTCCCCCATTGTGACATCACAATGCCCTTTCACCCATTATGACATCACAGTGCCCTTTCCCCCATTGTGATATCACAAAGCTGTTTCCCCTATTGTGACATCACAATGCCGTTTTCCCCATTGTGACATCACAATGCCCTTTCCCCCATTGTGACATCACAATGCCCTTTCCCCCATTGTGACATCACAATGCCGTTTTCCCCATTGTGCCATCACAATGCCCTTTCCCCCATTGTGACATCACAATGCCCTTTTCCCCATTGTTACATCACAATGCCATTTCCCCCATTGTGACATCACAATGCCCTTTCCCCCATTGTGACATCACCATGCCGTTTTCCCCATTGTGACATCACATTGCCCTTTCCACCATTGTGACATCACAATGCTGTTTCCCCTATTGTGACATCACAATGCCCTTTCCCCCATTGTGATATCACAATGCCATTTCACCATTGTGACATCACAATGCCCTTTCCCACATTATGACATCACAATGCCCTTTCCCCCATTGTGACATCACAATGCAGTTTCCCTCCATTGTGACATCACAATGGCCTTTCCCCCATTGTGACATCACAATGCCCTTTCTCCCATTGTGACATCACAATGCGATTTGCCCCATTGTGACATCACAATGCCCTTTCCCCCATTGTGACATCACAATGCCCTTTCCCCCATTGTGACATCACAGTGCCTTTTTCCCCATTGTGACATCACAATGCCCTTTTCCCCATTGTGACATCACAATGCCCTTTCCCGTATTGTGACATCACAATGCCGTTTTTCCCATTGTGACATCACAATGCCATTTCCCACATTGTGACATCACAATGCCCTTTCCCACATTGTGACATCACAATGCCCTTTCCCCCATTGTGACATCACAATGCCATTTACCCTATTGTGACATCACAATGCCGTTTACCCCATTGTGATGTCATAATGCCCTTCCCCCATTGTGACATCACAATGCCCTTTCCCCCATTGTGACATAACAATGCCCTTTCCCCCATTGTGACATCACATTGCCCTTTCCCCCATTGTGACATCACAATGCTGTTTCCCCTATTGTGACATCACAATGCCCTTTCCCCCATTGTGATATCACAATGCCATTTCCCCATTGTGACATCACAATGCCCTTTCCCACATTATGACATCACAATGCCCTTTCCCCCATTGTGACATCACAATGCAGTTTCCCTCCATTGTGACATCACAATGGCCTTTCCCCCATTGTGACATCACAATGCCCTTTCTCCCATTGTGACATCACAATGCGATTTGCCCCATTGTGACATCACAATGCCCTTTCCCCCATTGTGACATCACAATGCCCTTTCCCCCATTGTGACATCACAGTGCCCTTTTCCCCATTGTGACAACACAATGCCCTTTTCCCCATTGTGACATCACAATGCCCTTTCCCGTATTGTGACATCACAATGCCATTTTCCCCATTGTGACATCACAATGCCATTTCCCACATTGTGACATCACAATACCCTTTCCCACATTGTGACATCACAATGCCCTTTCCCCCTTTGTGACATCACAATGCCATTTACCCTATTGTGACATCACAATGCCGTTTACCCCATTGTGATGTCATAATGCCCTTCCCCCATTGTGACATCACAATGCCCTTTCCCCCATTGTGACATAACAATGCCCTTTCCCCCATTGTGACATCACAATGCCATTTCCCCCATTGTGACATCACAATGCCATTTCCCCCATTATGACATCACAATGCCGTTTTCCCCATTGTGACATCACAATGCCCTTCCCCCCATTGTGACATCACAATGCCTTTTCCCCATTGTGACATCACAATGCACTTTTCCCCATTGTGACATCACAATGCCCTTTCCCCCATTGTGACATCACAATGCCATTTCCCCCATTGTGACATCACAATGCCGTTTTCCCCATTGTGACATCACAATGCCCTTTCCCCCAGTGTGACATCACAATGCCGTTTTCCCCATTGTGACATCACAATGCCCTTCCCCCCATTGTGACATCACAATGCCTTTTCCCCATTGTGACATCACAATGCACTTTTCCCCATTGTGCCATCACAATGCCCCTTCCCCTATTGTGACATCACAATGCCGTTTCCCCCATTGTGACATCACAGTGCCGTTTTCCCCATTGTGACATCACAATGCCCTTTCCCCCATTGTGACATCACAATGCTGTTTTCCCCATTGTGACATCACAATGCCCTTTCCCCCATTGTGACATCACAAAGCCGTTTCCTCTATTGTGACATCACAATGCCGTTTTCCCCATTGTGACGTCACAATGC
The DNA here is from genome assembly GCF_035609145.1 of Eleutherodactylus coqui. Lineage (NCBI taxonomy): Eukaryota > Metazoa > Chordata > Amphibia > Anura > Eleutherodactylidae > Eleutherodactylus > Eleutherodactylus coqui. The sequence goes on along the minus strand of NW_027102218.1, from coordinate 55,516 downwards.
CCTTCCCCCATTGTGACATCACAATGCCCTTTCCCCATTGTGACATCACAATGCCGATTCCCCTATTATGACATCACAATGCCCTTTCCCCCATTGTGACATCACAATGCCATTTCCCCATTGTGACATCACAATGCCCTTTCCCACATTATGACATCACAATGCCCTTTCCCCCATTGTGACATCACAATGCAGTTTTCCCCCATTGTGACATCATAATGGCCTTTCCCCCATTGTGACATCACAATGCCCTTCCCCCCATTATGACATCACAATGCCCTTTCCCCCATTGTGACATACCAATGCGATTTCCCCCATTGTGACATCACAATGCCCTTTCACCCATTATGACATCACAGTGCCCTTTCCCCCATTGTGATATCACAATGCCGTTTTCCCCATTGTGACATCACAATGCCCTTTTCCCCATTGTGACATCACAATGCCATTTCCCCCATTGTGACATCACAATGCCCTTTCCCCCATTGTGACATCACAATGCCCTTTCCCCCAGTGTGACATCACAATGCCGTTTTCCCCATTGTGACATCACAATGCCCTTCCCCCCATTGTGACATCACAATGCCTTTTCCCCATTGTGACATCACAATGCACTTTTCCCCATTGTGCCATCACAATGCCCCTTCCCCTATTGTGACATCACAATGCCGTTTCCCCCATTGTGACATCACAGTGCCGTTTTCCCCATTGTGACATCACAATGCCCTTTCCCCCATTGTGACATCACAATGCTGTTTTCCCCATTGTGACATCACAATGCCCTTTCCCCCATTGTGACATCACAAAGCCGTTTCCTCTATTGTGACATCACAATGCCGTTTTCCCCATTGTGACGTCACAATGCCCTTCCCCCATTGTGACATCACAATGCCCTTTCCCCATTGTGACATCACAATGCCGTTTCCCCTATTATGACATCACAATGCCCTTTCCCCCATTGTGACATCACAATGCCATTTCCCCATTGTGACATCACAATGCCCTTTCCCACATTATGACATCACAATGCCCTTTCCCCCATTGTGACATCACAATGCAGTTTTCCCCCATTGTGACATCATAATGGCCTTTCCCCCATTTTGACATCACAATGCCCTTCCCCCCATTATGACATCACAATGCCCTTTCCCCCATTGTGACATACCAATGCGATTTCCCCCATTGTGACATCACAATGCCCTTTCACCCATTATGACATCACAGTGCCCTTTCCCCCATTGTGATATCACAATGCCGTTTTCCCCATTGTGACATCACAATGCCCTTTTCCCCATTGTGACATCACAATGCCATTTCCCCCATTGTGACATCACAATGCCCTTTCCCCCATTGTGACATCACAATGCCATTTCCCCCATTGTGACATCACAATGCTGTTTTCCCCATTGTGACATCACAATGCCCTTTCTCCATTGTGACATCACAATGCCCTTTCCCCCATTGTGACATCACAATGCCATTTCCCCAATTATGACATCACAATGCCATTTTCCCATTGTGACATCACAATGCCCTTCCCCCCATTGTGATATCACAATGCCCATTCCCCCATTGTGACATCACAATGACGTTTCCCCTATTGTGACATCACAATGCCGTTTTCCCCATTGTGACATCACAATGCCCTTTCCCCCATTTTGACATCACAATGCCCTTTCCCCCATTATGACATCACAATGCCCTTCCCCCATTGTGACATCACAATGCCCTTTCCCCCATTGTGACATCACAATGCCATTTCCCCCATTGTGACATCACAATGCCGTTTTCCCCATTGTGACATCACAATGCCCTTTCCCCCAGTGTGACATCACAATGCCGTTTTCCCCATTGTGACATCACAATGCCCTTCCCCCCATTGTGACATCACAATGCCTTTTCCCCATTGTGACATCACAATGCACTTTTCCCCATTGTGCCATCACAATGCCCCTTCCCCTATTGTGACATCACAATGCCGTTTCCCCTATTGTGACATCACAGTGCCGTTTTCCCCATTGTGACATCACAATGCCCTTTCCCCCATTGTGACATCACAATGCTGTTTTCCCCATTGTGACATCACAATGCCCTTTCCCCCATTGTGACTTCACAAAGCCATTTCCTCTATTCTGACATCACAATGCCGTTTTCCCATTGTGACGTCACAATGCCCTTCCCCCATTGTGACATCACAATGCCCTTTCCCCCATTGTGACATCACAATGCCGTTTCCCCTATTATGACATCACAATGCCCTTTCCCCCATTGTGACATCACAATGCCCTTTCCCACATTATGACATCACAATGCCCTTTCCCCCATTGTGACATCACAATGCAGTTTTCCCCCATTGTGACATCATAATGGCCTTTCCCCCATTGTGACATCACAATGCCCTTTCCCCCATTGTGACATCACAATGCGATTTCCCCCATTGTGACATCACAATGCCCTTTCACCCATTATGACATCACAGTGCCCTTTCCCCCATTGTGATATCACAATGCCGTTTTCCCCATTGTGACATCACAATGCCCTTTTCCCCATTGTGACATCACAATGCCATTTCCCTAATTGTGACATCACAATGCCCTTTCCCCCATTGTGACATCACAATGCCATTTCCCCCATTGTGACATCACGATGCTGTTTTCCCCATTGTGACATCACAATGCCCTTTCTCCATTGTGACATCACAATGCCCTTTCCCCAATTGTGACATCACAATGCCCTTTCTCCCATTGTGACATCACAATGCGATTTGCCCCATTGTGACATCACAATGCCCTTTCCCCCATTGTGACATCACAATGCCCTTTCCCCCATTGTGACATCACAGTGCCCTTTTCCCCATTGTGACATCACAATGCCCTTTTCCCCATTGTGACATCACAATGCCCTTTCCCGTATTGTGACATCACAATGCCGTTTTCCCCATTGTGACATCACAATGCCATTTCCCACATTGTGACATCACAATGCCCTTTCCCACATTGTGACATCACAATGCCCTTTCCCCCATTGTGACATCACAATGCCATTTCCCCCATTATGACATCACAATGCCGTTTTCCCCATTGTGACATCACAATGCCCTTCCCCCCATTGTGACATCACAATGCCTTTTCCCCATTGTGACATCACAATGCACTTTTCCCCATTGTGACATCACAATGCCCTTTCCCCCATTGTGACATCACAATGCCATTTCCCCCATTGTGACATCACAATGCCGTTTTCCCCATTGTGACATCACAATGCCCTTTCCCCCAGTGTGACATCACAATGCCGTTTTCCCCATTGTGACATCACAATGCCCTTCCCCCCATTGTGACATCACAATGCCTTTTCCCCATTGTGACATCACAATGCACTTTTCCCCATTGTGCCATCACAATGCCCCTTCCCCTATTGTGACATCACAATGCCGTTTCCCCCATTGTGACATCACAGTGCCGTTTTCCCCATTGTGACATCACAATGCCCTTTCCCCCATTGTGACATCACAATGCTGTTTTCCCCATTGTGACATCACAATGCCCTTTCCCCCATTGTGACATCACAAAGCCGTTTCCTCTATTGTGACATCACAATGCCGTTTTCCCCATTGTGACGTCACAATGCCCTTCCCCCATTGTGACATCACAATGCCCTTTCCCCATTGTGACATCACAATGCCGTTTCCCCTATTATGACATCACAATGCCCTTTCCCCAATTGTGACATCACAATGCCATTTCCCCATTGTGACATCACAATGCCCTTTCCCACATTATGACATCACAATGCCCTTTCCCCCATTGTGACATCACAATGCAGTTTTCCCCCATTGTGACATCATAATGGCCTTTCCCCCATTGTGACATCACAATGCCCTTCCCCCCATTATGACATCACAATGCCCTTTCCCCCATTGTGACATACCAATGCGATTTCCCCCATTGTGACATCACAATGCCCTTTCACCCATTATGACATCACAGTGCCCTTTCCCCCATTGTGATATCACAATGCCCTTTTCCCCATTGTGACATCACAATGCCATTTCCCCCATTGTGACATCACAATGCCCTTTCCCCCATTGTGACATCACAATGCCATTTCCCCCATTGTGACATCACAATGCTGTTTTCCCCATTGTGACATCACAATGCCCTTTCTCCATTGTGACATCACAATGCCCTTTCCCCCATTGTGACATCACAATGCCATTTCCCCAATTATGACATCACAATGCCGTTTTCCCATTGTGACATCACAATGCCCTTCCCCCCATTGTGATATCACAATGCCCTTTCCCCCATTGTGACATCACAATGACGTTTCCCCTATTGTGACATCACAATGCCGTTTTCCCCATTGTGACATCACAATGCCCTTTCCCCCATTGTGACATCACAATGCCCTTTCCCCCATTATGACATCACAATGCCCTTCCCCCATTGTGACATCACAATGCCCTTTCCCCCATTGTGACATCACAATGCCATTTCCCCCATTGTGACATCACAATGCCGTTTTCCCCATTGTGACATCACAATGCCCTTTCCCCCAGTGTGACATCACAATGCCGTTTTCCCCATTGTGACATCACAATGCCCTTCCCCCCATTGTGACATCACAATGCCTTTTCCCCATTGTGACATCACAATGCACTTTTCCCCATTGTGCCATCACAATGTCCCTTCCCCTATTGTGACATCACAATGCCGTTTCCCCTATTGTGACATCACAGTGCCGTTTTCCCCATTGTGACATCACAATGCCCTTTCCCCCATTGTGACATCACAATGCTGTTTTCCCCAGTGTGACATCACAATGCCCTTTCCCCCATTGTGACTTCACAAAGCCGTTTCCTCTATTGTGACATCACAATGCCGTTTTCCCCATTGTGACGTCACAATGCCCTTCCCCCATTGTGACATCACAATGCCCTTTCCCCCATTGTGACATCACAATGCCGTTTCCCCTATTATGACATCACAATGCCCTTTCCCCCATTGTGACATCACAATGCCCTTTCCCACATTATGACATCACAATGCCCTTTCCCCCATTGTGACATCACAATGCAGTTTTCCCCCATTGTGACATTATAATGGCCTTTCCCCCATTGTGACATCACAATGCCCTTTCCCCCATTGTGACATCACAATGCGATTTCCCCCATTGTGACATCACAATGCCCTTTCACCCATTATGACATCACAGTCCCCTTTCCCCCATTGTGATATCACAATGCCGTTTTCCCCATTGTGACATCACAATGCCCTTTTCCCCATTGTGACATCACAATGCCATTTCCCTAATTGTGACATCACAATGCCCTTTCCCCCATTGTGACATCACAATGCCATTTCCCCCATTGTGACATCACGATGCTGTTTTCCCCATTGTGACATCACAATGCCCTTTCTCCATTGTGACATCACAATGCCCTTTCCCCCATTGTGACATCACAATGCCATTTCCCCAATTATGACATCACAATGCCGTTTTCCCGTTGTGACATCACAATGCCCTTCCCCCCATTGTGATATCACAATGCCCTTTCCCCCATTGTGACATCACAATGACGTTTCCCCTATTGTGACATCACAATGCCGTTTTCCCCATTGTGACATCACAATGCCCTTTCCCCCATTGTGACATCACAATGCCCTTTCCCCCATTATGACATCACAATGCCCTTCCCCCATTGTGACATCACAATGCCCTTTCCCCCATTGTGACATCACAATGCCATTTCCCCCATTGTGACATCACAATGCCGTTTCCCCTATTGTGACATCACTATGCCGTTTTCCTCACTGTGACATCACAATGGCATTTCCCCCATAGTGACATCACAATGCCGTTTCCCCTATTGTGACATCACTATGCCGTTTTCCTCACTGTGACATCACAATGCCATTTCCATATTGTGACATCACAATGCCCTTTCCCACATTGTGACATCACAATGCCCTTTCCGCCATTGTGACATCACAATGCCGTTTCCCCTATTGTGACAACACAATGCCGTTTTCCCCATTGTGCCATCACAATGCCCCTTCCCCCATTGTGACATCACAATGCCGTTTCCCCCATTGTGACATCACAGTGCCGTTTTCCCCAGTGTGACATCACAATGCCCTTTCCCCCATTGTGACATCACAATGCTGTTTTCCCCATTGTGACATCACAATGCCCTTTCCCCCATTGTGACATCACAAAGCCGTTTCCCCTATTGTGACATCACAATGCCGTTTTCCCCATTGTGACATCACAATGCCCTTTCCCCCATTGTGACATCACAATGCCCTTTCCCCCATTGTGACATTACAATGCCGTTTTCCCCATTGTGCCATCACAATGCCCTTTCCCCCATTGTGACATCACAATGCTGTTTCCCCTATTGTGACATCATAGCGCCGTTTTCCCCATTGTGACATCACAATGCCCTTTCCCCCATTGTGACATCACAATGCCGTTTCCCCCATTTGTGACATCACAATGCCGTTTTCCCCATTGTGACATCACAATGCAGTTTTCCCCATTGTGACATCACAATGCTGTTTTCCCCATTGTGACATCACAATGCCCTTTCCCCCATAGTGACATCACACTGCCATTTCCCCCATTGTGACATCACAATACCGTTTTCCCCATTGTGACATCACAATGCCCTTTCCCCCATTGTGACATCATAATGCCCTTTCCCCCATTGTGACATCACAATGCTGTTTTCCCCATTGTGACATCACAATGCCCTTTCCCCTATTGTGACATCACAAAGCTGTTTCCCCTATTGTGACATCACAATGCTGTTTTCCCCATTGTGACATCACAATGCCCTTTCCCATATTGTGACATCACAATGCCGTTTTCCCCATTGTGACATCACAATGCCATTTCCCCATTGTGACATCAGAATGCCCTTTCCCACATTGTGACATCACAATGCCCTTTCCCCTATTGTGACATCACAATGCCGCTTTCCCCATTGTGACGTCATAATGCCCTTCCCCCATTGTGACATCACAATGCCCTTTTCCCCCATTGTGACATCACAATGCCCTCTCCCCCATTGTGACATCACAATGCCATTTCCCCCATTGTGACATCACAATGCCATTTTCCCCATTGTGACATCACAATGCCCTTTCCCCCATTGTGACATCACAATTCCATTTTCCCAATTATGACATCACAATGCCGTTTTCCCATTGTGACATCACAATGCCCTTCCCCCCCATTGTGACATCACAATGCTTTTTCCCCATTGTGACATCACAATGCACTTTTCCCCATTGTGATATCACATAGCCCTTTCATCCATTGTGACATCACAATGCCTTTCCCCCATTGTGATATCACAATGCCGTTTTCCCCATTGTGATATCACAATGCCATTTCCTCCATTGTGACATCACAATGCCCTTTCCCCCATTGTGACATCACAATGCCATTTCCCCTATTGTGACATCACAATGCCGTTTTCCCCATTGTGACATCACAATGCCCTTCCCCCATTGTGACATCACAATGCCCTTTCCCCCATTGTGACATCACAATGCCCTTTCCCTCATTGCGACATCACAATGCCATTTCACCCATTGTGACATCACATTGCCCTTTCCCCCACTGTGACATCACAATGCCCTTTCCTCCATTGTGACATCACAATGCCATTTCCCCCATTGTGACATCACAATGCCATTTCCCCCATTGTGACATCACAATTCTCTTTCCCACATTGTGACATCACAATGCCCTCTCCCCCATTGTGACATCACAAAGCTGTTTCCCCTATTGTGACATCACAATACCGTTTTCCCCATTGTGACATCACAATGCCCTTTCCCCCATTGTGACATCACAATGCCCTTTCCCCCATTGTGACATCACAATGCCGTTTTCCCCATTGTGCCATCACAATGCCCTTTCCCCCATTGTGACATCACAATGGCCTTTTCCCCATTGTTACATCACAATGCCATTTCCCCCATTGTGACATCACCATGCCGTTTTCCCCATTGTGACATCACAATGCCCTTTCCCCCATTGTGACATCACAATGCCATTTCCCCCATTGTGACATCACAATGCCCTTTCCCCCATTGTGACATCACCATGCCGTTTTCCCCATTGTGACATCACAATGCCCTTTCCCTCATTGTGACATCACAATGCTATTTCCCCTATTGTGACATCACAATGCCCTTTCCCCCATTGCGATATCACAATGCCATTTCCCCATTGTGACATCACAATGCCTTTTCCCACATTATGACATCACAATGCCCTTTCCCCCATTGTGACATCACAATGCAGTTTCCCTCCATTGTGACATCACAATGGCCTTTCCCCCATTGTGACAACACAATGCCTTTTCTCCCATTGTGACATCACAATGCCATTTGCCCCATTGTGACATTACAATGCCCTTTCCTCCATTGTGACATCGCAATGCAGTTTTCCCCATTGTGACATCGCAATGCCCTTTCCCCCATTGTGACATCACAATGCCGTTTTCCCCATTGTGCCATCACAATGCCCTTTCCCCCATTGTGACATCACAATGCCGTTTTCCCCATTGTGCCATCACAATGCCCCTTCCCCCATTGTGACATCACAATGCCGTTTCCCCCATTGTGACATCACAATGCCGTTTACCCCATTGTGATGTCATAATGCCCTTCCCCCATTGGGACATCACAATGCCCTTTCCCCCATTGTGACATAACAATGCCCTTTCCCCCATTGTGACATCACAATGCCATTTCCCCCATTGTGACATCACAATGCCATTTCCCCCATTATGACATCACAATGCCGTTTTCCCCATTGTGACATCACAATGCCCTTCCCCCCATTGTGACATCACAATGCCTTTTCCCCATTGTGACATCACAATGCACTTTTACCCATTGTGACATCACAATGCCCTTTCCCCCATTGTGACATCACAATGCCATTTCCCCCATTGTGACATCACAATGCCGTTTTCCCCATTGTGACATCACAATGCCCTTTCCCCCAGTGTGACATCACAATGCCGTTTTCCCCATTGTGACATCACAATGCCCTTCCCCCCATTGTGACATCACAATGCCTTTTCCCCATTGTGACATCACAATGCACTTTTCCCCATTGTGCCATCACAATGCCCCTTCCCCTATTGTGACATCACAATGCTGTTTCCCCCATTGTGACATCACAGTGCCGTTTTCCCCATTGTGACATCACAATGCCCTTTCCCCCATTGTGACATCACAATGCTGTTTTCCCCATTGTGACATCACAATGCCCTTTCCCCCATTGTGACATCACAAAGCCGTTTCCTCTATTGTGACATCACAATGCCGTTTTCCCCATTGTGACATCACAATGCCCTTTCCCCCATTGTGACATCACAATGCTGTTTTCCCCATTGTGCCATCACAATGCCCTTTCCCCCATTGTGACATCAGAATGCCGTTTCCCCCATTGTGACATCACAGTGCCATTTTCCCCTATTGTGACATCACAATGCCCTTTCCCCCATTCTGACATCACAATGCTGTTTCCCGCATTGTGACATCACAATGCCGTTTTCCCCATTGTGACATCACAATGCAGTTTTCCCCATTGTGACATCACAATGCCGTTTTCCCCATTGTGACATCACAATGCCCTTTCCCCCATTGTGACATCACACTGCCATTTCCCCCATTATGACATCACAATGCCGTTTTCACCATTGTGACATTGCAATGCCATTTCCCCTATTGTGACATCACAATGCCATTTTCCCCATTGTGACGTCACAATGCCCTTCCCCCATTGTAACATCACAATGCCCTTTCCCCCATTGTGACATCACAATGCCGTTTCCCCTATTATGACATCACAATGCCCTTTCCCCCATTGTGACATCACAATGCCATTTCCCCATTGTGACATCACAATGCCCTTTCCCACATTATGACATCACAATGCCCTTTCCCTTATTGTGACATCACAATGCAGTTTTCCCCCATTGTGACATCATAATGGCCTTTCCCCCATTGTGACATCACAATGCCCTTCCCCCCATTATGACATCACAATGCCCTTTCCCCCATTGTGACATCACAATGCGATTTCCCCCATTGTGACATCACAATGCCCTTTCACCCATTATGACATCACAGTGCCCTTTCCCCCATTGTGATATCACAAAGCTGTTTCCCCTATTGTGACATCACAATGCCGTTTTCCCCATTGTGACATCACAATGCCCTTTCCCCCATTGTGACATCACAATGCCCTTTCCCCCATTGTGACATCACAATGCCGTTTTCCCCATTGTGCCATCACAATGCCCTTTCCCCCATTGTGACATCACAATGCCCTTTTCCCCATTGTTACATCACAATGCCATTTCCCCCATTGTGACATCACAATGCCGTTTTCCCCATTGTGACATCACATTGCCCTTTCCACCATTGTGACATCACAATGCTGTTTCCCCTATTGTGAAATCACAATGCCCTTTCCCCCATTGTGATATCACAATGCCATTTCCCCATTGTGACATCACAATGCCCTTTCCCACATTATGACATCACAATGCCCTTTCCCCCATTGTGACATCACAATGCAGTTTCCCTCCATTGTGACATCACAATGGCCTTTCCCCCATTGTGACATCACAATGCCCTTTCTCCCATTGTGACATCACAATGCGATTTGCCCCATTGTGACATCACAATGCCCTTTCCCCCATTGTGACATCACAGTGCCTTTTTCCCCATTGTGACATCACAATGCCCTTTTCCCCATTGTGACATCACAATGCCCTTTCCCGTATTGTGACATCACAATGCCGTTTTCCCCATTGTGACATCACAATGCCATTTCCCCATTGTGACATCACAATGCCCTTTCCCACATTGTGACATCACAATGCCCTTTCCCCCATTGTGACATCACAATGCCATTTACCCTATTGTGACATCACAATGCCGTTTTCCCCATTGTGATGTCATAATGCCCTTCCCCCATTGTGACATCACAATGCCCTTTCCCCCATTGTGACATTACAATGCCCTTTCCCCCATTGTGACATCACAATGCCATTTCCCCCATTGTGACATCACAATGCCATTTCCCCCATTATGACATCACAATGCCGTTTTCCCCATTGTGACATCACAATGCCCTTCCCCCCATTGTGACATCACAATGCCTTTTCCCCATTGTGACATCACAATGCACTTTTCCCCATTGTGACATCACAATGCCCTTTCCCCCATTGTGACATCACAATGCCATTTCCCCCATTTTGACATCACAATGCCGTTTTCCCCATTGTGACATCACAATGCCCTTCCCCCCATTGTGACATCACAATGCCTTTTCCCCATTGTGACATCACAATGCACTTTTCCCCATTGTGCCATCACAATGCCCCTTCCCCTATTGTGACATCACAATGCCATTTCCCCCATTGTGACATCACAGTGCCTTTTTCCCCATTGTGACATCACAATGCCCTTTCCCCCATTGTGACATCACAATGCTGTTTCCCCATTGTGACATCACAATGCCCTTTCCCCCATTGTGACATCACAAAGCCGTTTCCTCTATTGTGACATCACAATGCCGTTTTCCCCATTGTGACATCACAATGCCCTTTCCCCCATTGTGACATCACAATGCTGTTTTCCCCATTGTGCCATCACAATGCCCTTTCCCCCATTGTGACATCAGAATGCCGTTTCCCCCATTGTGACATCACAGTGCCATTTTCCCCTATTGTGACATCACAATGCCCTTTCCCCCATTGTAACATCACAATGCTGTTTCCCGCATTGTGACATCACAATGCAGTTTTCCCCATTGTGACATCACAATGCCGTTTTCCCCATTGTGACATCACAATGCCCTTTCCCCCATTGTGACATCACACTGCCATTTCCCCCATTATGACATCACAATGCCGTTTTCACCATTGTGACATTGCAATGCCATTTCCCCTATTGTGACATCACAATGCCTTTTTCCCCATTGTGACGTCACAATGCCCTTCCCCCATTGTGACATCACAATGCCCTTTCCCCCATTGTGACATCACAATGCCGTTTCCCCTATTATGACATCACAATGCCCTTTCCCCCATTGTGACATCACAATGCCATTTCCCCATTGTGACATCACAATGCCCTTTCCCACATTATGACATCACAATGCCCTTTCCCCCATTGTGACATCACAATGCAGTTTTCCCCCATTGTGACATCATAATGGCCTTTCCCCCATTGTGACATCACAATGCCCTTCCCCCCATTATGACATCACAATGCCCTTCCCCCCATTGTGACATCACAATGCCTTTTCCCCATTGTGACATCACAATGCACTTTTCCCCATTGTGCCATCACAATGCCCCTTCCCCTATTGTGACATCACAATGCCGTTTCCCCCATTGTGACATCACAGTGCCGTTTTCCCCATTGTGACATCACAATGCCCTTTCCCCCATTGTGACATCACAATGCTGTTTTCCCCATTGTGACATCACAGTGCCGTTTTCCCCATTGTGCCATCACAATGCCCCTTCCCCTATTGTGACATCACAATGCCGTTTCCCCCATTGTGACATCACAGTGCCGTTTTCCCCATTGTGACATCACAATGCCCTTTCCCCCATTGTGACATCACAATGCTGTTTTCCCATTGTGACATCACAATGCCCTTTCCCCCATTGTGACATCACAAAGCCGTTTCCTCTATTGTGACATCACAATGCCGTTTTCCCCATTGTGCCATCACAATGCCCTTTCCCCCATTGTGACATCACAATGCCCTTTTCCCCATTGTTACATCACAATGCCATTTCCCCCATTGTGACATCACAATGCCGTTTTCCCCATTGTGACATCACATTGCCCTTTCCACCATTGTGACATCACAATGCTGTTTCCCCTATTGTGACATCACAATGCCCTTTCCCCCATTGTGATATCACAATGCCATTTCCCCATTGTGACATCACAATGCCCTTTCCCACATTATGACATCACAATGCCCTTTCCCCCATTGTGACATCACAATGCAGTTTCCCTCCATTGTGACATCACAATGGCCTTTCCCCCATTGTGACATCACAATGCCCTTTCTCCCATTGTGACATCACAATGCGATTTGCCCCATTGTGACATCACAATGCCCTTTCCCCCATTGTGACATCACAGTGCCTTTTTCCCCATTGTGACATCACAATGCCCTTTTCCCCATTGTGACATCACAATGCCCTTTCCCGTATTGTGACATCACAATGCCGTTTTCCCCATTGTGACATCACAATGCCATTTCCCCATTGTGACATCACAATGCCCTTTCCCACATTGTGACATCACAATGCCCTTTCCCCCATTGTGACATCACAATGCCATTTACCCTATTGTGACATCACAATGCCGTTTTCCCCATTGTGATGTCATAATGCCCTTCCCCCATTGTGACATCACAATGCCCTTTCCCCCATTGTGACATTACAATGCCCTTTCCCCCATTGTGACATCACAATGCCATTTCCCCCATTGTGACATCACAATGCCATTTCCCCCATTATGACATCACAATGCCGTTTTCCCCATTGTGACATCACAATGCCCTTCCCCCCATTGTGACATCACAATGCCTTTTCCCCATTGTGACATCACAATGCACTTTTCCCCATTGTGACATCACAATGCCCTTTCCCCCATTGTGACATCACAATGCCATTTCCCCCATTTTGACATCACAATGCCGTTTTCCCCATTTTGACATCACAATGCCCTTTCCCCCAGTGTGACATCACAATGCCGTTTTCCCCATTGTGACATCACAATGCCCTTCCCCCCATTGTGACATCACAATGCCTTTTCCCCATTGTGACATCACAATGCACTTTTCCCCATTGTGCCATCACAATGCCCCTTCCCCTATTGTGACATCACAATGCCATTTCCCCCATTGTGACATCACAGTGCCGTTTTCCCCATTGTGACATCACAATGCCCTTTCCCCCATTGTGACATCACAATGCTGTTTCCCCATTGTGACATCACAATGCCCTTTCCCCCATTGTGACATCACAAAGCCGTTTCCTCTATTGTGACATCACAATGCCGTTTTCCCCATTGTGACATCACAATGCCCTTTCCCCCATTGTGACATCACAATGCTGTTTTCCCCATTGTGCCATCACAATGCCCTTTCCCCCATTGTGACATCAGAATGCCGTTTCCCCCATTGTGACATCACAGTGCCATTTTCCCCTATTGTGACATCACAATGCCCTTTCCCCCATTGTGACATCACAATGCTGTTTCCCGCATTGTGACATCACAATGCAGTTTTCCCCATTGTGACATCACAATGCCGTTTTCCCCATTGTGACATCACAATGCCCTTTCCCCCATTGTGACATCACACTGCCATTTCCCCCATTATGACATCACAATGCCGTTTTCACCATTGTGACATTGCAATGCCATTTCCCCTATTGTGACATCACAATGCCATTTTCCCCATTGTGACGTCACAATGCCCTTCCCCCATTGTGACATCACAATGCCCTTTCCCCCATTGTGACATCACAATGCCGTTTCCCCTATTATGACATCACAATGCCATTTCCCCATTGTGACATCACAATGCCCTTTCCCACATTATGACATCACAATGCCCTTTCCCCCATTGTGACATCACAATGCAGTTTTCCCCCATTGTGACATCATAATGGCCTTTCCCCCATTGTGACATCACAATGCCCTTCCCCCCATTATGACATCACAATGCCCTTCCCCCCATTGTGACATCACAATGCCTTTTCCCCATTGTGACATCACAATGCACTTTTCCCCATTGTGCCATCACAATGCCCCTTCCCCTATTGTGACATCACAATGCCGTTTCCCCCATTGTGACATCACAGTGCCGTTTTCCCCATTGTGACATCACAATGCCCTTTCCCCCATTGTGACATCACAATGCTGTTTTCCCCATTGTGACATCACAGTGCCGTTTTCCCCATTGTGCCATCACAATGCCCCTTCCCCTATTGTGACATCACAATGCCGTTTCCCCCATTGTGACATCACAGTGCCGTTTTCCCCATTGTGACATCACAATGCCCTTTCCCCCATTGTGACATCACAATGCTGTTTTCCCATTGTGACATCACAATGCCCTTTCCCCCATTGTGACATCACAAAGCCGTTTCCTCTATTGTGACATCACAATGCCGTTTTCCCCATTGTGACATCACAATGCCCTTTCCCCCATTGTGACATCACAATGCTGTTTTCCCCATTGTGCCATCACAATGCCATTTCCCCCATTGTGACATCAGAATGCCGTTTCCCCCATTGTGACATCACAGTGCCATTTTCCCCTATTGTGACATCACAATGCCCTTTCCCCCATTCTGACATCACAATGCTGTTTCCCGCATTGTGACATCACAATGCCGTTTTCCCCATTGTGACATCACAATGCAGTTTTCCCCATTGTGACATCACAATGCCGTTTTCCCCATTGTGACATCACAATGCCCTTTCCCCCATTGTGACATCACACTGCCATTTCCCCCATTATGACATCACAATGCCGTTTTCACCATTGTGACATTGCAATGCCATTTCCCCTATTGTGACATCACAATGCCATTTTCCCCATTGTGACGTCACAATGCCCTTCCCCCATTGTGACATCACAATGCCCTTTCCCCCATTGTGACATCACAATGCCGTTTCCCCTATTATGACATCACAATGCCCTTTCCCCCATTGTGACATCACAATGCCATTTCCCCATTGTGACATCACAATGCCCTTTCCCACATTATGACATCACAATGCCCTTTCCCTTATTGTGACATCACAATGCAGTTTTCCCCCATTGTGACATCATAATGGCCTTTCCCCCATTGTGACATCACAATGCCCTTCCCCCCATTATGACATCACAATGCCCTTTCCACCATTGTGACATCACAATGCGATTTCCCCCATTGTGACATCACAATGCCCTTTCACCCATTATGACATCACAGTGCCCTTTCCCCCATTGTGATATCACAAAGCTGTTTCCCCTATTGTGACATCACAATGCCGTTTTCCCAATTGTGACATCACAATGCCCTTTCCCCCATTGTGACATCACAATGCCATTTCCCCCATTGTGACATCACAATGCCCTTTCCCCATTGTGACATCACCATGCCGTTTTCCCCATTGTGACATCACATTGCCCTTTCCACCATTGTGACATCACAATGCTGTTTCCCCTATTGTGACATCACAATGCCCTTTCCCCCATTGTGATATCACAATGCCATTTCCCCATTGTGACATCACAATGCCCTTTCCCACATTATGACATCACAATGCCCTTTCCCCCATTGTGACATCACAATGCAGTTTCCCTCGATTGTGACATCACAATGGCCTTTCCCCCATTGTGACATCACAATGCCCTTTCTCCCATTGTGACATCACAATGCGATTTGCCCCATTGTGACATCACAATGCCCTTTCCCCCATTGTGACATCACAATGCCCTTTCCCTTATTGTGACATCCAGTGCCTTTTTCCCCATTGTGACATCACAATGCCCTTTTCCCCATTGTGACATCACAATGCCCTTTCCCGTATTGTGACATCACAATGCCGTTTTCCCCATTGTGACATCACTATGCCATTTCCCACATTGTGACATCACAATGCCCTTTCCCACATTGTGACATCACAATGCCCTTTCCCCCATTGTGACATCACAATGCCATTTACCCTATTGTGACATCACAATGCCGTTTACCCCATTGTGATGTCATAATGCCCTTCCCCCATTGTGACATCACAATGCCCTTTCCCCCATTGTGACATAACAATGCACTTTCCCCCATTGTGACATCACATTGCCCTTTCCCCCATTGTGACATCACAATGCTGTTTCCCCTATTGTGACATCACAATGCCCTTTCCCCCATTGTGATATCACAATGCCATTTCCCCATTGTGACATCACAATGCCCTTTCCCACATTATGACATCACAATGCCCTTTCCCCCATTGTGACATCACAATGCAGTTTCCCTCCATTGTGACATCACAATGGCCTTTCCCCCATTGTGACATCACAATGCCCTTTCTCCCATTGTGACATCACAATGCGATTTGCCCCATTGTGACATCACAATGCCCTTTCCCCCATTGTGACATCACAATGCCTTTTCCCCCATTGTGACATCACAGTGCCTTTTTCCCCATTGTGACATCACAATGCCCTTTTCCCCATTGTGACATCACAATGCCCTTTCCCGTATTGTGACATCACAATGCCGTTTTCCCCATTGTGACATCACAATGCCATTTCCCACATTGTGACATCACAATGCCCTTTCCCACATTGTGACATCACAATGCCCTTTCCCCCATTGTGACATCACAATGCCATTTACCCTATTGTGACATCACAATGTCGTTTACCCCATTGTGATGTCATAATGCCCTTCCCCCATTGTGACATCACAATGCCCTTTCCCCCATTGTGACATCACAATGCCCCTTCCCCTATTGTGACATCACAATGCCATTTCCCCCATTGTGACATCACAATGCCGTTTTCCCCATTGTGACATCACAATGCCCTTTCCCCCAGTGTGACATCACAATGCCGTTTTCCCCATTGTGACATCACAATGCCCTTCCCCCCATTGTGACATCACAATGCCTTTTCCCCATTGTGACATCACAATGCACTTTTCCCCATTGTGCCATCACAATGCCCCTTCCCCTATTGTGACATCACAATGCCATTTCCCCCATTGTGACATCACAGTGCCGTTTTCCCCATTGTGACATCACAATGCCCTTTCCCCCATTGTGACATCACAATGCTGTTTCCCCATTGTGACATCACAATGCCCTTTCCCCCATTGTGACATCACAAAGCCGTTTCCTCTATTGTGACATCACAATGCCGTTTTCCCCATTGTGACATCACAATGCCCTTTCCCCCATTGTGACATCACAATGCTGTTTTCCCCATTGTGACATCACAATGCCCTTTCCCCCATTGTGACATCAGAATGCCGTTTCCCCCATTGTGACATCACAGTGCCATTTTCCCCTATTGTGACATCACAATGCCCTTTCCCCCATTGTGACATCACAATGCTGTTTCCCGCATTGTGACATCACAATGCAGTTTTCCCCATTGTGACATCACAATGCCGTTTTCCCCATTGTGACATCACAATGCCCTTTCCCCCATTGTGACATCACACTGCCATTTCCCCCATTATGACATCACAATGCCGTTTTCACCATTGTGACATTGCAATGCCATTTCCCCTATTGTGACATCACAATGCCATTTTCCCCATTGTGACGTCACAATGCCCTTCCCCCATTGTGACATCACAATGCCCTTTCCCCCATTGTGACATCACAATGCCGTTTCCCCTATTATGACATCACAATGCTCTTTCCCACATTGTGACATCACAATGCCCTTTCACCCATTATGACATCACAGTGCCCTTTCCCCCATTGTGATATCACAATGCCGTTTTCCCCATTGTGACATCACAATGCCCTTTTCCCCATTGTGACATCACAATGCCATTTCCCCCATTGTGACATCACAATGCCCTTTCCCCCATTGTGACATCACAATGCCATTTCCCCCATTGTGACATCACAATGCTGTTTTCCCCATTGTGACATCACAATGCCCTTTCTCCATTGTGACATCACAATGCCCTTTCCCCCATTGTGACATCACAATGCCATTTCCCCAATTATGACATCACAATGCCGTTTTCCCATTGTGACATCACAATGCCCTTCCCCCCATTGTGATATCACAATGCCCTTTCCCCCATTGTGACATCACAATGACGTTTCCCCTATTGTGACATCACAATGCCGTTTTCCCCATTGTGACATCACAATTCCCTTTCCCCCATTGTGACATCACAATGCCCTTTCCCCCATTATGACATCACAATGCCCTTCCCCCATTGTGACATCACAATGCCCTTTCCCCCATTGTGACATCACAATGCCATTTCCCCCATTGTGACATCACAATGCCGTTTTCCCCATTGTGACATCACAATGCCCTTTCCCCCAGTGTGACATCACAATGCCGTTTTCCCCATTGTGACATCACAATGCCCTTCCCCCCATTGTGACATCACAATGCCTTTTCCCCATTGTGACATCACAATGCACTTTTCCTCATTGTGCCATCACAATGCCCCTTCCCCTATTGTGACATCACAATGCCGTTTCCCCCATTGTGACATCACAGTGCCGTTTTCCCCATTGTGACATCACAATGCCTTTCCCCCATTGTGACATCACAATGCTGTTTTCCCCATTGTGACATCACAATGCCCTTTCCCCCATTGTGACATCACAAAGCCGTTTCCTCTATTGTGACATCACAATGCCGTTTTCCCCATTGTGACGTCACAATGCCCTTCCCCCATTGTGACATCACAATGCCCTTTCCCCCATTGTGACATCACAACGCCGTTTCCCCTATTATGACATCACAATGCCCTTTCCCCCATTGTGACATCACAATGCCCTTTCCCACATTATGACATCACAATGCCCTTTCCCACATTATGACATCACAATGCCCTTTCCCCCATTGTGACATCACAATGCAGTTTTCCCCCATTGTGACATCATAATGGCCTTTCCCCCATTGTGACATCACAATGCCCTTTCCCCCATTGTGACATCACAATGCGATTTCCCCCATTGTGACATCACAATGCCCTTTCACCCATTATGACATCACAGTGCCCTTTCCCCCATTGTGATATCACAATGCCGTTTTCCCCATTGTGACATCACAATGCCCTTTTCCCCATTGTGACATCACAATGCCATTTCCCTGATTGTGACATCACAATGCCCTTTCCCCCATTGTGACATCACAATGCCATTTCCCCCATTGTGACATCACGATGCTGTTTTCCCCATTGTGACATCACAATGCCCTTTCTCCATTGTGACATCACAATGCCCTTTCCCCCATTGTGACATCACAATGCCATTTCCCCAATTATGACATCACAATGCCGTTTTCCCATTGTGACATCACAATGCCCTTTCCCCCATTGTGACATCACAATGCCCTTTCCCCCATTGTGACATCACAATGCCCTTTCCCCCATTATGACATCACAATGCCCTTCCCCCATTGTGACATCACAATGCCCTTTCCCCCATTGTGACATCACAATGCCATTTCCCCCATTGTGACATCACAATGCCGTTTCCCCTATTGTGACATCACTATGCCGTTTTCCTCATTGTGACATCACAATGCCATTTCCCCATTGTGACATCACAATGCCCTTTCCCACATTGTGACATCACAATGCCCTTTCCGCCATTGTGACATCACAATGCCGTTTCCCCTATTGTGACAACACAATGCCGTTTTCCCCATTGTGCCATCACAATGCCCCTTCCCCCATTGTGACATCACAATGCTGTTTCCCCCATTGTGACATCACAGTGCCGTTTTCCCCAGTGTGACATCACAATGCCCTTTCCCCCATTGTGACATCACAATGCTGTTTTCCCCATTGTGACATCACAATGCCCTTTCCCCCATTGTGACATCACAAAGCCGTTTCCCCTATTGTGACATCACAATGCCGTTTTCCCCATTGTGACATCACAATGCCCTTTCCCCTATTGTGACATCACAATGCCCTTTCCCCCATTGTGACATTACAATGCTGTTTCCCCTATTGTGACATCATAGCGCCGTTTTCCCCATTGTGACATCACAATGCCCTTTCCCCCATTGTGACATCACAATGCCGTTTCCCCCATTTGTGACATCACAATGCCGTTTTCCCCATTGTGACATCACAATGCAGTTTTCCCCATTGTGACATCACAATGCTGTTTTCCCCATTGTGACATCACAATGCCCTTTCCCCCATAGTGACATCACACTGCCATTTCCCCCATTGTGACATCACAATACCGTTTTCCCCATTGTGACATCACAATGCCCTTTCCCCCATTGTGACATCATAATGCCCTTTCCCCCATTGTGACATCACAATGCTGTTTTCCCCATTGTGACATCACAATGCCCTTTCCCCTATTGTGACATCACAAAGCTGTTTCCCCTATTGTGACATCACAATGCTGTTTTCCCCATTGTGACATCACAATGCCCTTTCCCCCATTGTGACAACACAAGGCCGTTTTCCCCCATTGTGACATCCCAATGCCATTTCCCCCATTGTGACATCACAGTGCCGTTTTCCCCGTTGTGACATCACAATGCTCTTTTCCCCATTGTGACATCACAATGCCCTTTCCCATATTGTGACATCACAATGCCGTTTTCCCCATTGTGACATCACAATGCCATTTCCCCATTGTGACATCACAATGCCCTTTCCCATATTGTGACATCACAATGCCGTTTTCCCCATTGTGACATCACAATGCCATTTCCCCATTGTGACATCAGAATGCCCTTTCCCACATTGTGACATCACAATGCCCTTTCCCCCATTGTGACATCACAATGCCATTTCCCCTATTGTGACATCACAATGCCGCTTTCCCCATTGTGACGTCATAATGCCCTTCCCCCAGTGTGACATCACAATGCCGTTTTCCCCATTGTGACATCACAATGCCCTTCCCCCCATTGTGACATCACAATGCCTTTTCCCCATTGTGACATCACAATGCACTTTTCCCCATTGTGCCATCACAATGCCCCTTCCCCTATTGTGACATCACAATGCCGTTTCCCCCATTGTGACATCACAGTGCCGTTTTCCCCATTGTGACATCACAATGCCCTTTCCCCCATTGTGACATCACAATGCTGTTTTCCCCATTGTGACATCACAATGCCCTTTCCCCCATTGTGACATCACAAAGCCGTTTCCTCTATTGTGACATCACAATGCCGTTTTCCCCATTGTGACATCACAATGCCCTTCCCCCATTGTGACATCACAATGCCCTTTCCCCATTGTGACATCACAATGCCGTTTCCCCTATTATGACATCACAATGCCCTTTCCCCCATTGTGACATCACAATGCCATTTCCCCATTGTGACATCACAATGCCCTTTCCCACATTATGACATCACAATGCCCTTTCCCCCATTGTGACATCACAATGCTGTTTCCCCTATTGTGACATCACAATGCCCTTTCCCCCATTGTGATATCACAATGCCATTTCCCCATTGTGACATCACAATGCCCTTTGACACATTATGACATCACAATGCCCTTTCCCCCATTGTGACATCACAATGCCCTTTTCCCCATTGTGACATCACAATGCCCTTTCCCGTATTGTGACATCACAATGCCGTTTTCCCCATTGTGACATCACAATGCCATTTCCCACATTGTGACATCACAATGCCCTTTCCCACATTGTGACATCACAATGCCCTTTCCCCCATTGTGACATCACAATGCCATTTACCCTATTGTGACATCACAATGTCGTTTACCCCATTGTGATGTCATAATGCCCTTCCCCCAATGTGACATCACAATGCCCTTTCCCCCATTGTGACATAACAATGCCCTTTCCCCCATTGTGACATCACAATGCCATTTCCCCCATTGTGACATCACAATGCCATTTCCCCCATTATGACATCACAATGCCGTTTTCCCCATTGTGACATCACAATGCCCTTCCCCCCATTGTGACATCACAATGCCTTTTCCCCATTGTGACATCACAATGCACTTTTCCCCATTGTGACATCACAATGCCCTTTCCCCCATTGTGACATCACAATGCCATTTCCCCCATTGTGACATCACAATGCCGTTTTCCCCATTGTGACATCACAATGCCCTTTCCCCCAGTGTGACATCACAATGCCGTTTTCCCCATTGTGACATCACAATGCCCTTTCCCCCCATTGTGACATCACAATGCCTTTTCCCCATTGTGACATCACAATGCACTTTTCCCCATTGTGCCATCACAATGCCCCTTCCCCTATTGTGACATCACAATGCCGTTTCCCCCATTGTGACATCACAGTGCCGTTTTCCCCATTGTGACATCACAATGCCCTTTCCCCCATTGTGACATCACAATGCTGTTTTCCCCATTGTGACATCACAATGCCCTTTCCCCCATTGTGACATCACAAAGCCGTTTCCTCTATTGTGACATCACAATGCCGTTTTCCCCATTGTGACATCACAATGCCCTTCCCCCATTGTGACATCACAATGCCCTTTCCCCATTGTGACATCACAATGCGATTTGCCCCATTGTGACATCACAATGCCCTTTCCCCCATTGTGACATCACAATGCCCTTTCCCCCATTGTGACATCACAGTGCCTTTTTCCCCATTGTGACATCACAATGCCCTTTTCCCCATTGTGACATCACAATGCCCTTTCCCGTATTGTGACATCACAATGCCGTTTTCCCCATTGTGACATCACTATGCCATTTCCCACATTGTGACATCACAATGCCCTTTCCCACATTGTGACATCACAATGCCCTTTCCCCCATTGTGACATCACAATGCCATTTACCCTATTGTGACATCACAATGCCGTTTACCCCATTGTGATGTCATAATGCCCTTCCCCCATTGTGACATCACAATATCCTTTCCCCCATTGTGACATAACAATGCCCTTTCCCCCATTGTGACATCACATTGCCCTTTCCCCCATTGTGACATCACAATGCTGTTTCCCCTATTGTGACATCACAATGCCCTTTCCCCCATTGTGATATCACAATGCCATTTCCCCATTGTGACATCACAATGCCCTTTCCCACAATATGACATCACAATGCCCTTTCCCCCATTGTGACATCACAATGCAGTTTCCCTCCATTGTGACATCACAATGGCCTTTCCCCCATTGTGACATCACAATGCCCTTTCTCCCATTGTGACATCACAATGCGATTTGCCCCATTGTGACATCACAATGCCCTTTCCCCCATTGTGACATCACAATGCCCTTTCCCCCATTGTGACATCACAGTGCCTTTTTCCCCATTGTGACATCACAATGCCCTTTTCCCCATTGTGACATCACAATGCCCTTTCCCGTATTGTGACATCACAATGCCGTTTTCCCCATTGTGACATCACAATGCCATTTCCCACATTGTGACATCACAATGCCCTTTCCCACATTGTGACATCACAATGCCCTTTCCCCCATTGTGACATCACAATGCCATTTACCCTATTGTGACATCACAATGTCGTTTACCCCATTGTGATGTCATAATGCCCTTCCCCCATTGTGACATCACAATGCCCTTTCCCCCATTGTGACATAACAATGCCCTTTCCCCCATTGTGACATCACAATGCCATTTCCCCCATTGTGACATCACAATGCCATTTCCCCCATTATGACATCACAATGCCGTTTTCCCCATTGTGACATCACAATGCCCTTCCCCCCATTGTGACATCACAATGCCTTTTCCCCATTGTGACATCACAATGCACTTTTCCCCATTGTGACATCACAATGCCATTTCCCCCATTGTGACATCACAATGCCGTTTTCCCCCATTGTGACATCACAATGCCCTTTCCCCCAGTGTGACATCACAATGCCGTTTTCCCCATTGTGACATCACAATGCCCTTCCCCCCATTGTGACATCACAATGCCTTTTCCCCATTGTGACATCACAATGCACTTTTCCCCATTGTGCCATCACAATGCCGTTTTCCCCATTGTGACATCACAAGGCACTTTTCCCCATTGTGCCATCACAATGCCGTTTTCCCCATTGTGACATCACAATGCCGTTTTCCCCATTGTGACATCACAATGCCATTTCCCCATTGTGACATCAGAATGCCCTTTCCCACATTGTGACATCACAATGCCCTTTCCCCCATTGTGACATCACAATGCCATTTCCCCTATTGTGACATCACAATGCCGCTTTCCCCATTGTGACGTCATAATGCCCTTCCCCCAGTGTGACATCACAATGCCGTTTTCCCCATTGTGACATCACAATGCCCTTCCCCCCATTGTGACATCACAATGCCTTTTCCCCATTGTGACATCACAATGCACTTTTCCCCATTGTGCCATCACAATGCCCCTTCCCCTATTGTGACATCACAATGCCGTTTCCCCCATTGTGACATCACAGTGCCGTTTTCCCCATTGTGACATCACAATGCCCTTTCCCCCATTGTGACATCACAATGCTGTTTTCCCCATTGTGACATCACAATGCCCTTTCCCCCATTGTGACATCACAAAGCCGTTTCCTCTATTGTGACATCACAATGCCGTTTTCCCCATTGTGACATCACAATGCCCTTCCCCCATTGTGACATCACAATGCCCTTTCCCCATTGTGACATCACAATGCCGTTTCCCCTATTATGACATCACAATGCCCTTTCCCCCATTGTGACATCACAATGCCATTTCCCCATTGTGACATCACAATGCCCTTTCCCACATTATGACATCACAATGCCCTTTCCCCCATTGTGACATCACAATGCTGTTTCCCCTATTGTGACATCACAATGCCCTTTCCCCCATTGTGATATCACAATGCCATTTCCCCATTGTGACATCACAATGCCCTTTCCCACATTATGACATCACAATGCCCTTTCCCCCATTGTGACATCACAATGCCCTTTTCCCCATTGTGACATCACAATGCCCTTTCCCGTATTGTGACATCACAATGCCGTTTTCCCCATTGTGACATCACAATGCCATTTCCCACATTGTGACATCACAATGCCCTTTCCCACATTGTGACATCACAATGCCCTTTCCCCCATTGTGACATCACAATGCCATTTACCCTATTGTGACATCACAATGTCGTTTACCCCATTGTGATGTCATAATGCCCTTCCCCCATTGTGACATCACAATGCCCTTTCCCCCATTGTGACATAACAATGCCCTTTCCCCCATTGTGACATCACAATGCCATTTCCCCCATTGTGACATCACAATGCCATTTCCCCCATTATGACATCACAATGCCGTTTTCCCCATTGTGACATCACAATGCCCTTCCCCCCATTGTGACATCACAATGCCTTTTCCCCATTGTGACATCACAATGCACTTTTCCCCATTGTGACATCACAATGCCATTTCCCCCATTGTGACATCACAATGCCGTTTTCCCCATTGTGACATCACAATGCCCTTTCCCCCAGTGTGACATCACAATGCCGTTTTCCCCATTGTGACATCACAATGCCCTTCCCCCCATTGTGACATCACAATGCCTTTTCCCCATTGTGACATCACAATGCACTTTTCCCCATTGTGCCATCACAATGCCGTTTTCCCCATTGTGACATCACAAGGCACTTTTCCCCATTGTGCCATCACAATGCCGTTTTCCCCATTGTGACATCACAATGCCGTTTTCCCCATTGTGACATCACAATGCCATTTCCCCATTGTGACATCAGAATGCCCTTTCCCACATTGTGACATCACAATGCCCTTTCCCCCATTGTGACATCACAATGCCATTTCCCCTATTGTGACATCACAATGCCGCTTTCCCCATTGTGACGTCATAATGCCCTTCCCCCAGTGTGACATCACAATGCCGTTTTCCCCATTGTGACATCACAATGCCCTTCCCCCCATTGTGACATCACAATGCCTTTTCCCCATTGTGACATCACAATGCACTTTTCCCCATTGTGCCATCACAATGCCCCTTCCCCTATTGTGACATCACAATGCCGTTTCCCCCATTGTGACATCACAGTGCCGTTTTCCCCATTGTGACATCACAATGCCCTTTCCCCCATTGTGACATCACAATGCTGTTTTCCCCATTGTGACATCACAATGCCCTTTCCCCCATTGTGACATCACAAAGCCGTTTCCTCTATTGTGACATCACAATGCCGTTTTCCCCATTGTGACATCACAATGCCCTTCCCCCATTGTGACATCACAATGCCCTTTCCCCATTGTGACATCACAATGCCGTTTCCCCTATTATGACATCACAATGCCCTTTCCCCCATTGTGACATCACAATGCCATTTCCCCATTGTGACATCACAATGCCCTTTCCCACATTATGACATCACAATGCCCTTTCCCCCATTGTGACATCACAATGCTGTTTCCCCTATTGTGACATCACAATGCCCTTTCCCCCATTGTGATATCACAATGCCATTTCCCCATTGTGACATCACAATGCCCTTTCCCACATTATGACATCACAATGCCCTTTCCCCCATTGTGACATCACAATGCCCTTTTCCCCATTGTGACATCACAATGCCCTTTCCCGTATTGTGACATCACAATGCCGTTTTCCCCATTGTGACATCACAATGCCATTTCCCACATTGTGACATCACAATGCCCTTTCCCACATTGTGACATCACAATGCCCTTTCCCCCATTGTGACATCACAATGCCATTTACCCTATTGTGACATCACAATGTCGTTTACCCCATTGTGATGTCATAATGCCCTTCCCCCATTGTGACATCACAATGCCCTTTCCCCCATTGTGACATAACAATGCCCTTTCCCCCATTGTGACATCACAATGCCATTTCCCCCATTGTGACATCACAATGCCATTTCCCCCATTATGACATCACAATGCCGTTTTCCCCATTGTGACATCACAATGCCCTTCCCCCCATTGTGACATCACAATGCCTTTTCCCCATTGTGACATCACAATGCATTTTTCCCCATTGTGACATCACAATGCCCTTTCCCCCATTGTGACATCACAATGCAATTTCCCCCATTGTGACATCACAATGCCGTTTTCCCCATTGTGACATCACAATGCCCTTTCCCCCAGTGTGACATCACAATGCCGTTTTCCCCATTGTGACATCACAATGCCCTTTCCCCCCATTGTGACATCACAATGCCTTTTCCCCATTGTGACATCACAATGCACTTTTCCCCATTGTGCCATCACAATGCCCCTTCCCCTATTGTGACATCACAATGCCGTTTCCCCCATTGTGACATCACAGTGCCGTTTTCCCCATTGTGACATCACAATGCCCTTTCCCCCATTGTGACATCACAATGCTGTTTCCCGCATTGTGACATCACAATGCAGTTTTCCCCATTGTGACATCACAATGCCGTTTTCCCCATTGTGACATCACAATGCCCTTTCCCCCATTGTGACATCACACTGCCATTTCCCCCATTATGACATCACAATGCCGTTTTCACCATTGTGACATTGCAATGCCATTTCCCCTATTGTGACATCACAATGCCATTTTCCCCATTGTGACGTCACAATGCCCTTCCCCCATTGTGACATCACAATGCCCTTTCCCCCATTGTGACATCACAATGCCGTTTCCCCTATTATGACATCACAATGCCCTTTCCCCCATTGTGACATCACAATGCCATTTCCCCATTGTGACATCACAATGCCCTTTCCCACATTATGACATCACAATGCCCTTTCCCCCATTGTGACATCACAATGCAGTTTTCCCCCATTGTGACATCATAATGGCCTTTCCCCCATTGTGACATCACAATGCCCTTCCCCCCATTATGACATCACAATGCCCTTCCCCCCATTGTGACATCACAATGCCTTTTCCCCATTGTGACATCACAATGCACTTTTCCCCATTGTGCCATCACAATGCCCCTTCCCCTATTGTGACATCACAATGCCGTTTCCCCCATTGTGACATCACAGTGCCGTTTTCCCCATTGTGACATCACAATGCCCTTTCCCCCATTGTGACATCACAATGCTGTTTTCCCCATTGTGACATCACAGTGCCGTTTTCCCCATTGTGCCATCACAATGCCCCTTCCCCTATTGTGACATCACAATGCCGTTTCCCCCATTGTGACATCACAGTGCCGTTTTCCCCATTGTGACATCACAATGCCCTTTCCCCCATTGTGACATCACAATGCTGTTTTCCCATTGTGACATCACAATGCCCTTTCCCCCATTGTGACATCACAAAGCCGTTTCCTCTATTGTGACATCACAATGCCGTTTTCCCCATTGTGACATCACAATGCCCTTTCCCCCATTGTGACATCACAATGCTGTTTTCCCCATTGTGCCATCACAATGCCATTTCCCCCATTGTGACATCAGAATGCCGTTTCCCCCATTGTGACATCACAGTGCCATTTTCCCCTATTGTGACATCACAATGCCCTTTCCCCCATTCTGACATCACAATGCTGTTTCCCGCATTGTGACATCACAATGCCGTTTTCCCCATTGTGACATCACAATGCAGTTTTCCCCATTGTGACATCACAATGCCGTTTTCCCCATTGTGACATCACAATGCCCTTTCCCCCATTGTGACATCACACTGCCATTTCCCCCATTATGACATCACAATGCCGTTTTCACCATTGTGACATTGCAATGCCATTTCCCCTATTGTGACATCACAATGCCATTTTCCCCATTGTGACGTCACAATGCCCTTCCCCCATTGTGACATCACAATGCCCTTTCCCCCATTGTGACATCACAATGCCGTTTCCCCTATTATGACATCACAATGCCCTTTCCCCCATTGTGACATCACAATGCCATTTCCCCATTGTGACATCACAATGCCCTTTCCCACATTATGACATCACAATGCCCTTTCCCTTATTGTGACATCACAATGCAGTTTTCCCCCATTGTGACATCATAATGGCCTTTCCCCCATTGTGACATCACAATGCCCTTCCCCCCATTATGACATCACAATGCCCTTTCCACCATTGTGACATCACAATGCGATTTCCCCCATTGTGACATCACAATGCCCTTTCACCCATTATGACATCACAGTGCCCTTTCCCCCATTGTGATATCACAAAGCTGTTTCCCCTATTGTGACATCACAATGCCGTTTTCCCAATTGTGACATCACAATGCCCTTTCCCCCATTGTGACATCACAATGCCATTTCCCCCATTGTGACATCACAATGCCCTTTCCCCATTGTGACATCACCATGCCGTTTTCCCCATTGTGACATCACATTGCCCTTTCCACCATTGTGACATCACAATGCTGTTTCCCCTATTGTGACATCACAATGCCCTTTCCCCCATTGTGATATCACAATGCCATTTCCCCATTGTGACATCACAATGCCCTTTCCCACATTATGACATCACAATGCCCTTTCCCCCATTGTGACATCACAATGCAGTTTCCCTCGATTGTGACATCACAATGGCCTTTCCCCCATTGTGACATCACAATGCCCTTTCTCCCATTGTGACATCACAATGCGATTTGCCCCATTGTGACATCACAATGCCCTTTCCCCCATTGTGACATCACAATGCCCTTTCCCTTATTGTGACATCCAGTGCCTTTTTCCCCATTGTGACATCACAATGCCCTTTTCCCCATTGTGACATCACAATGCCCTTTCCCGTATTGTGACATCACAATGCCGTTTTCCCCATTGTGACATCACTATGCCATTTCCCACATTGTGACATCACAATGCCCTTTCCCACATTGTGACATCACAATGCCCTTTCCCCCATTGTGACATCACAATGCCATTTACCCTATTGTGACATCACAATGCCGTTTACCCCATTGTGATGTCATAATGCCCTTCCCCCATTGTGACATCACAATGCCCTTTCCCCCATTGTGACATAACAATGCACTTTCCCCCATTGTGACATCACATTGCCCTTTCCCCCATTGTGACATCACAATGCTGTTTCCCCTATTGTGACATCACAATGCCCTTTCCCCCATTGTGATATCACAATGCCATTTCCCCATTGTGACATCACAATGCCCTTTCCCACATTATGACATCACAATGCCCTTTCCCCCATTGTGACATCACAATGCAGTTTCCCTCCATTGTGACATCACAATGGCCTTTCCCCCATTGTGACATCACAATGCCCTTTCTCCCATTGTGACATCACAATGCGATTTGCCCCATTGTGACATCACAATGCCCTTTCCCCCATTGTGACATCACAATGCCTTTTCCCCCATTGTGACATCACAGTGCCTTTTTCCCCATTGTGACATCACAATGCCCTTTTCCCCATTGTGACATCACAATGCCCTTTCCCGTATTGTGACATCACAATGCCGTTTTCCCCATTGTGACATCACAATGCCATTTCCCACATTGTGACATCACAATGCCCTTTCCCACATTGTGACATCACAATGCCCTTTCCCCCATTGTGACATCACAATGCCATTTACCCTATTGTGACATCACAATGTCGTTTACCCCATTGTGATGTCATAATGCCCTTCCCCCATTGTGACATCACAATGCCCTTTCCCCCATTGTGACATCACAATGCCCCTTCCCCTATTGTGACATCACAATGCCATTTCCCCCATTGTGACATCACAATGCCGTTTTCCCCATTGTGACATCACAATGCCCTTTCCCCCAGTGTGACATCACAATGCCGTTTTCCCCATTGTGACATCACAATGCCCTTCCCCCCATTGTGACATCACAATGCCTTTTCCCCATTGTGACATCACAATGCACTTTTCCCCATTGTGCCATCACAATGCCCCTTCCCCTATTGTGACATCACAATGCCATTTCCCCCATTGTGACATCACAGTGCCGTTTTCCCCATTGTGACATCACAATGCCCTTTCCCCCATTGTGACATCACAATGCTGTTTCCCCATTGTGACATCACAATGCCCTTTCCCCCATTGTGACATCACAAAGCCGTTTCCTCTATTGTGACATCACAATGCCGTTTTCCCCATTGTGACATCACAATGCCCTTTCCCCCATTGTGACATCACAATGCTGTTTTCCCCATTGTGACATCACAATGCCCTTTCCCCCATTGTGACATCAGAATGCCGTTTCCCCCATTGTGACATCACAGTGCCATTTTCCCCTATTGTGACATCACAATGCCCTTTCCCCCATTGTGACATCACAATGCTGTTTCCCGCATTGTGACATCACAATGCAGTTTTCCCCATTGTGACATCACAATGCCGTTTTCCCCATTGTGACATCACAATGCCCTTTCCCCCATTGTGACATCACACTGCCATTTCCCCCATTATGACATCACAATGCCGTTTTCACCATTGTGACATTGCAATGCCATTTCCCCTATTGTGACATCACAATGCCATTTTCCCCATTGTGACGTCACAATGCCCTTCCCCCATTGTGACATCACAATGCCCTTTCCCCCATTGTGACATCACAATGCCGTTTCCCCTATTATGACATCACAATGCTCTTTCCCACATTGTGACATCACAATGCCCTTTCACCCATTATGGCATCACAGTGCCCTTTCCCCCATTGTGATATCACAATGCCGTTTTCCCCATTGTGACATCACAATGCCCTTTTCCCCATTGTGACATCACAATGCCATTTCCCCCATTGTGACATCACAATGCCCTTTCCCCCATTGTGACATCACAATGCCATTTCCCCCATTGTGACATCACAATGCTGTTTTCCCCATTGTGACATCACAATGCCCTTTCTCCATTGTGACATCACAATGCCCTTTCCCCCATTGTGACATCACAATGCCATTTCCCCAATTATGACATCACAATGCCGTTTTCCCATTGTGACATCACAATGCCCTTCCCCCCATTGTGATATCACAATGCCCTTTCCCCCATTGTGACATCACAATGACGTTTCCCCTATTGTGACATCACAATGCCGTTTTCCCCATTGTGACATCACAATTCCCTTTCCCCCATTGTGACATCACAATGCCCTTTCCCCCATTATGACATCACAATGCCCTTCCCCCATTGTGACATCACAATGCCCTTTCCCCCATTGTGACATCACAATGCCATTTCCCCCATTGTGACATCACAATGCCGTTTTCCCCATTGTGACATCACAATGCCCTTTCCCCCAGTGTGACATCACAATGCCGTTTTCCCCATTGTGACATCACAATGCCCTTCCCCCCATTGTGACATCACAATGCCTTTTCCCCATTGTGACATCACAATGCACTTTTCCTCATTGTGCCATCACAATGCCCCTTCCCCTATTGTGACATCACAATGCCGTTTCCCCCATTGTGACATCACAGTGCCGTTTTCCCCATTGTGACATCACAATGCCTTTCCCCCATTGTGACATCACAATGCTGTTTTCCCCATTGTGACATCACAATGCCCTTTCCCCCATTGTGACATCACAAAGCCGTTTCCTCTATTGTGACATCACAATGCCGTTTTCCCCATTGTGACGTCACAATGCCCTTCCCCCATTGTGACATCACAATGCCCTTTCCCCCATTGTGACATCACAACGCCGTTTCCCCTATTATGACATCACAATGCCCTTTCCCCCATTGTGACATCACAATGCCCTTTCCCACATTATGACATCACAATGCCCTTTCCCACATTATGACATCACAATGCCCTTTCCCCCATTGTGACATCACAATGCAGTTTTCCCCCATTGTGACATCATAATGGCCTTTCCCCCATTGTGACATCACAATGCCCTTTCCCCCATTGTGACATCACAATGCGATTTCCCCCATTGTGACATCACAATGCCCTTTCACCCATTATGACATCACAGTGCCCTTTCCCCCATTGTGATATCACAATGCCGTTTTCCCCATTGTGACATCACAATGCCCTTTTCCCCATTGTGACATCACAATGCCATTTCCCTAATTGTGACATCACAATGCCCTTTCCCCCATTGTGACATCACAATGCCATTTCCCCCATTGTGACATCACGATGCTGTTTTCCCCATTGTGACATCACAATGCCCTTTCTCCATTGTGACATCACAATGCCCTTTCCCCCATTGTGACATCACAATGCCATTTCCCCAATTATGACATCACAATGCCGTTTTCCCATTGTGACATCACAATGCCCTTTCCCCCATTGTGACATCACAATGCCCTTTCCCCCATTGTGACATCACAATGCCCTTTCCCCCATTATGACATCACAATGCCCTTCCCCCATTGTGACATCACAATGCCCTTTCCCCCATTGTGACATCACAATGCCATTTCCCCCATTGTGACATCACAATGCCGTTTCCCCTATTGTGACATCACTATGCCGTTTTCCTCATTGTGACATCACAATGCCATTTCCCCATTGTGACATCACAATGCCCTTTCCCACATTGTGACATCACAATGCCCTTTCCGCCATTGTGACATCACAATGCCGTTTCCCCTATTGTGACAACACAATGCCGTTTTCCCCATTGTGCCATCACAATGCCCCTTCCCCCATTGTGACATCACAATGCTGTTTCCCCCATTGTGACATCACAGTGCCGTTTTCCCCAGTGTGACATCACAATGCCCTTTCCCCCATTGTGACATCACAATGCTGTTTTCCCCATTGTGACATCACAATGCCCTTTCCCCCATTGTGACATCACAAAGCCGTTTCCCCTATTGTGACATCACAATGCCGTTTTCCCCATTGTGACATCACAATGCCCTTTCCCCTATTGTGACATCACAATGCCCTTTCCCCCATTGTGACATTACAATGCTGTTTCCCCTATTGTGACA
Source organism: Eleutherodactylus coqui (assembly GCF_035609145.1). Classification (NCBI taxonomy): domain Eukaryota; kingdom Metazoa; phylum Chordata; class Amphibia; order Anura; family Eleutherodactylidae; genus Eleutherodactylus; species Eleutherodactylus coqui. The sequence goes on along the minus strand of NW_027102218.1, from coordinate 20,885 downwards.
TCATAGCGCCGTTTTCCCCATTGTGACATCACAATGCCCTTTCCCCCATTGTGACATCACAATGCCGTTTCCCCCATTTGTGACATCACAATGCCGTTTTCCCCATTGTGACATCACAATGCAGTTTTCCCCATTGTGACATCACAATGCTGTTTTCCCCATTGTGACATCACAATGCCCTTTCCCCCATAGTGACATCACACTGCCATTTCCCCCATTGTGACATCACAATACCGTTTTCCCCATTGTGACATCACAATGCCCTTTCCCCCATTGTGACATCATAATGCCCTTTCCCCCATTGTGACATCACAATGCTGTTTTCCCCATTGTGACATCACAATGCCCTTTCCCCTATTGTGACATCACAAAGCTGTTTCCCCTATTGTGACATCACAATGCTGTTTTCCCCATTGTGACATCACAATGCCCTTTCCCCCATTGTGACAACACAAGGCCGTTTTCCCCCATTGTGACATCCCAATGCCATTTCCCCCATTGTGACATCACAGTGCCGTTTTCCCCATTGTGACATCACAATGCTCTTTTCCCCATTGTGACATCACAATGCCCTTTCCCATATTGTGACATCACAATGCCGTTTTCCCCATTGTGACATCACAATGCCATTTCCCCATTGTGACATCACAATGCCCTTTCCCATATTGTGACATCACAATGCCGTTTTCCCCATTGTGACATCACAATGCCATTTCCCCATTGTGACATCAGAATGCCCTTTCCCACATTGTGACATCACAATGCCCTTTCCCCCATTGTGACATCACAATGCCATTTCCCCTATTGTGACATCACAATGCCGCTTTCCCCATTGTGACGTCATAATGCCCTTCCCCCAGTGTGACATCACAATGCCGTTTTCCCCATTGTGACATCACAATGCCCTTCCCCCCATTGTGACATCACAATGCCTTTTCCCCATTGTGACATCACAATGCACTTTTCCCCATTGTGCCATCACAATGCCCCTTCCCCTATTGTGACATCACAATGCCGTTTCCCCCATTGTGACATCACAGTGCCGTTTTCCCCATTGTGACATCACAATGCCCTTTCCCCCATTGTGACATCACAATGCTGTTTTCCCCATTGTGACATCACAATGCCCTTTCCCCCATTGTGACATCACAAAGCCGTTTCCTCTATTGTGACATAACAATGCCGTTTTCCCCATTGTGACATCACAATGCCCTTCCCCCATTGTGACATCACAATGCCCTTTCCCCATTGTGACATCACAATGCCGTTTCCCCTATTATGACATCACAATGCCCTTTCCCCCATTGTGACATCACAATGCCATTTCCCCATTGTGACATCACAATGCCCTTTCCCACATTATGACATCACAATGCCCTTTCCCCCATTGTGACATCACAATGCTGTTTCCCCTATTGTGACATCACAATGCCCTTTCCCCCATTGTGATATCACAATGCCATTTCCCCATTGTGACATCACAATGCCCTTTGACACATTATGACATCACAATGCCCTTTCCCCCATTGTGACATCACGATGCCCTTTTCCCCATTGTGACATCACAATGCCCTTTCCCGTATTGTGACATCACAATGCCGTTTTCCCCATTGTGACATCACAATGCCATTTCCCACATTGTGACATCACAATGCCCTTTCCCACATTGTGACATCACAATGCCCTTTCCCCCATTGTGACATCACAATGCCATTTACCCTATTGTGACATCACAATGTCGTTTACCCCATTGTGATGTCATAATGCCCTTCCCCCAATGTGACATCACAATGCCCTTTCCCCCATTGTGACATAACAATGCCCTTTCCCCCATTGTGACATCACAATGCCATTTCCCCCATTGTGACATCACAATGCCATTTCCCCCATTATGACATCACAATGCCGTTTTCCCCATTGTGACATCACAATGCCCTTCCCCCCATTGTGACATCACAATGCCTTTTCCCCATTGTGACATCACAATGCACTTTTCCCCATTGTGACATCACAATGCCCTTTCCCCCATTGTGACATCACAATGCCATTTCCCCCATTGTGACATCACAATGCCGTTTTCCCCATTGTGACATCACAATGCCCTTTCCCCCAGTGTGACATCACAATGCCGTTTTCCCCATTGTGACATCACAATGCCCTTTCCCCCCATTGTGACATCACAATGCCTTTTCCCCATTGTGACATCACAATGCACTTTTCCCCATTGTGCCATCACAATGCCCCTTCCCCTATTGTGACATCACAATGCCGTTTCCCCCATTGTGACATCACAGTGCCGTTTTCCCCATTGTGACATCACAATGCCCTTTCCCCCATTGTGACATCACAATGCTGTTTTCCCCATTGTGACATCACAATGCCCTTTCCCCCATTGTGACATCACAAAGCCGTTTCCTCTATTGTGACATCACAATGCCGTTTTCCCCATTGTGACATCACAATGCCCTTCCCCCATTGTGACATCACAATGCCCTTTCCCCATTGTGACATCACAATGCGATTTGCCCCATTGTGACATCACAATGCCCTTTCCCCCATTGTGACATCACAATGCCCTTTCCCCCATTGTGACATCACAGTGCCTTTTTCCCCATTGTGACATCACAATGCCCTTTTCCCCATTGTGACATCACAATGCCCTTTCCCGTATTGTGACATCACAATGCCGTTTTCCCCATTGTGACATCACTATGCCATTTCCCACATTGTGACATCACAATGCCCTTTCCCACATTGTGACATCACAATGCCCTTTCCCCCATTGTGACATCACAATGCCATTTACCCTATTGTGACATCACAATGCCGTTTACCCCATTGTGATGTCATAATGCCCTTCCCCCATTGTGACATCACAATATCCTTTCCCCCATTGTGACATAACAATGCCCTTTCCCCCATTGTGACATCACATTGCCCTTTCCCCCATTGTGACATCACAATGCTGTTTCCCCTATTGTGACATCACAATGCCCTTTCCCCCATTGTGATATCACAATGCCATTTCCCCATTGTGACATCACAATGCCCTTTCCCACAATATGACATCACAATGCCCTTTCCCCCATTGTGACATCACAATGCAGTTTCCCTCCATTGTGACATCACAATGGCCTTTCCCCCATTGTGACATCACAATGCCCTTTCTCCCATTGTGACATCACAATGTGATTTGCCCCATTGTGACATCACAATGCCCTTTCCCCCATTGTGACATCACAATGCCCTTTCCCCCATTGTGACATCACAGTGCCTTTTTCCCCATTGTGACAACACAATGCCCTTTTCCCCATTGTGACATCACAATGCCCTTTCCCGTATTGTGACATCACAATGCCGTTTTCCCCATTGTGACATCACAATGCCATTTCCCACATTGTGACATCACAATGCCCTTTCCCACATTGTGACATCACAATGCCCTTTCCCCCATTGTGACATCACAATGCCATTTACCCTATTGTGACATCACAATGTCGTTTACCCCATTGTGATGTCATAATGCCCTTCCCCCATTGTGACATCACAATGCCCTTTCCCCCATTGTGACATAACAATGCCCTTTCCCCCATTGTGACATCACAATGCCATTTCCCCCATTGTGACATCACAATGCCATTTCCCCCATTATGACATCACAATGCCGTTTTCCCCATTGTGACATCACAATGCCCTTCCCCCCATTGTGACATCACAATGCCTTTTCCCCATTGTGACATCACAATGCACTTTTCCCCATTGTGACATCACAATGCCATTTCCCCCATTGTGACATCACAATGCCGTTTTCCCCATTGTGACATCACAATGCCCTTTCCCCCAGTGTGACATCACAATGCCGTTTTCCCCATTGTGACATCACAATGCCCTTCCCCCCATTGTGACATCACAATGCCTTTTCCCCATTGTGACATCACAATGCACTTTTCCCCATTGTGCCATCACAATGCCGTTTTCCCCATTGTGACATCACAAGGCACTTTTCCCCATTGTGCCATCACAATGCCGTTTTCCCCATTGTGACATCACAATGCCGTTTTCCCCATTGTGACATCACAATGCCATTTCCCCATTGTGACATCAGAATGCCCTTTCCCACATTGTGACATCACAATGCCCTTTCCCCCATTGTGACATCACAATGCCATTTCCCCTATTGTGACATCACAATGCCGCTTTCCCCATTGTGACGTCATAATGCCCTTCCCCCAGTGTGACATCACAATGCCGTTTTCCCCATTGTGACATCACAATGCCCTTCCCCCATTGTGACATCACAATGCCTTTTCCCCATTGTGACATCACAATGCACTTTTCCCCATTGTGCCATCACAATGCCCCTTCCCCTATTGTGACATCACAATGCCGTTTCCCCCATTGTGACATCACAGTGCCGTTTTCCCCATTGTGACATCACAATGCCCTTTCCCCCATTGTGACATCACAATGCTGTTTTCCCCATTGTGACATCACAATGCCCTTTCCCCCATTGTGACATCACAAAGCCGTTTCCTCTATTGTGACATCACAATGCCGTTTTCCCCATTGTGACATCACAATGCCCTTCCCCCATTGTGACATCACAATGCCCTTTCCCCATTGTGACATCACAATGCCGTTTCCCCTATTATGACATCACAATGCCCTTTCCCCCATTGTGACATCACAATGCCATTTCCCCATTGTGACATCACAATGCCCTTTCCCACATTATGACATCACAATGCCCTTTCCCCCATTGTGACATCACAATGCTGTTTCCCCTATTGTGACATCACAATGCCCTTTCCCCCATTGTGATATCACAATGCCATTTCCCCATTGTGACATCACAATGCCCTTTCCCACATTATGACATCACAATGCCCTTTCCCCCATTGTGACATCACAATGCCCTTTTCCCCATTGTGACATCACAATGCCCTTTCCCGTATTGTGACATCACAATGCCGTTTTCCCCATTGTGACATCACAATGCCATTTCCCACATTGTGACATCACAATGCCCTTTCCCACATTGTGACATCACAATGCCCTTTCCCCCATTGTGACATCACAATGCCATTTACCCTATTGTGACATCACAATGTCGTTTACCCCATTGTGATGTCATAATGCCCTTCCCCCATTGTGACATCACAATGCCCTTTCCCCCATTGTGACATAACAATGCCCTTTCCCCCATTGTGACATCACAATGCCATTTCCCCCATTGTGACATCACAATGCCATTTCCCCCATTATGACATCACAATGCCGTTTTCCCCATTGTGACATCACAATGCCCTTCCCCCCATTGTGACATCACAATGCCTTTTCCCCATTGTGACATCACAATGCATTTTTCCCCATTGTGACATCACAATGCCCTTTCCCCCATTGTGACATCACAATGCAATTTCCCCCATTGTGACATCACAATGCCGTTTTCCCCATTGTGACATCACAATGCCCTTTCCCCCAGTGTGACATCACAATGCCGTTTTCCCCATTGTGACATCACAATGCCCTTTCCCCCCATTGTGACATCACAATGCCTTTTCCCCATTGTGACATCACAATGCACTTTTCCCCATTGTGCCATCACAATGCCCCTTCCCCTATTGTGACATCACAATGCCGTTTCCCCCATTGTGACATCACAGTGCCGTTTTCCCCATTGTGACATCACAATGCCCTTTCCCCCATTGTGACATCACAATGCTGTTTTCCCCATTGTGACATCACAATGCCCTTTCCCCCATTGTGACATCACAAAGCCGTTTCCTCTATTGTGACATCACAATGCCGTTTTCCCCATTGTGACATCACAATGCCCTTCCCCCATTGTGACATCACAATGCCCTTTCCCCATTGTGACATCACAATGCGATTTGCCCCATTGTGACATCACAATGCCCTTTCCCCCATTGTGACATCACAATGCCCTTTCCCCCATTGTGACATCACAGTGCCTTTTTCCCCATTGTGACATCACAATGCCCTTTTCCCCATTGTGACATCACAATGCCCTTTCCCGTATTGTGACATCACAATGCCGTTTTCCCCATTGTGACATCACTATGCCATTTCCTACATTGTGACATCACAATGCCCTTTCCCACATTGTGACATCACAATGCCCTTTCCCCCATTGTGACATCACAATGCCATTTACCCTATTGTGACATCACAATGCCGTTTACCCCATTGTGATGTCATAATGCCCTTCCCCCATTGTGACATCACAATATCCTTTCCCCCATTGTGACATAACAATGCCCTTTCCCCCATTGTGACATCACAATGCTGTTTCCCCTATTGTGACATCACAATGCCCTTTCCCCCATTGTGATATCACAATGCCATTTCCCCATTGTGACATCACAATGCCCTTTCCCACAATATGACATCACAATGCCCTTTCCCCCATTGTGACATCACAGTGCAGTTTCCCTCCATTGTGACATCACAATGGCCTTTCCCCCATTGTGACATCACAATGCCCTTTCTCCCATTGTGACATCACAATGCGATTTGCCCCATTGTGACATCACAATGCCCTTTCCCCCATTGTGACATCACAATGCCCTTTCCCCCATTGTGACATCACAGTGCCTTTTTCCCCATTGTGACATCACAATGCCCTTTTCCCCATTGTGACATCACAATGCCCTTTCCCGTATTGTGACATCACAATGCCGTTTTCCCCATTGTGACATCACAATGCCATTTCCCACATTGTGACATCACAATGCCCTTTCCCACATTGTGACATCACAATGCCCTTTCCCCCATTGTGACATCACAATGCCATTTACCCTATTGTGACATCACAATGTCGTTTACCCCATTGTGATGTCATAATGCCCTTCCCCCATTGTGACATCACAATGCCCTTTCCCCCATTGTGACATAACAATGCCCTTTCCCCCATTGTGACATCACAATGCCATTTCCCCCATTGTGACATCACAATGCCATTTCCCCCATTATGACATCACAATGCCGTTTTCCCCATTGTGACATCACAATGCCCTTCCCCCCATTGTGACATCACAATGCCTTTTCCCCATTGTGACATCACAATGCACTTTTCCCCATTGTGACATCACAATGCCCTTTCCCCCATTGTGACATCACAATGCCATTTCCCCCATTGTGACATCACAATGCCGTTTTCCCCATTGTGACATCACAATGCCCTTTCCCCCAGTGTGACATCACAATGCCGTTTTCCCCATTGTGACATCACAATGCCCTTCCCCCCATTGTGACATCACAATGCCTTTCCCCATTGTGACATCACAATGCACTTTTCCCCATTGTGCCATCACAATGCCGTTTTCCCCATTGTGACATCACAATGCCCTTTCCCCCATTGTGACATCACAGTGCCGTTTTCCCCATTGTGACATCACAATGCCCTTTCCCCCATTGTGACATCACAATGCTGTTTTCCCCATTGTGACATCACAATGCCCTTTCCCCTATTGTGACATCACAAAGCCGTTTCCTCTATTGTGACATCACAATGCCGTTTTCCCCATTGTGACATCACAATGCCCTTCCCCCATTGTGACATCACAATGCCCTTTCCCCATTGTGACATCACAATGCCGTTTCCCCTATTATGACATCACAATGCCCTTTCCCCCATTGTGACATCACAATGCCATTTCCCCATTGTGACATCACAATGCCCTTTCCCACATTATGACATCACAATGACCTTTCCCCCATTGTGACATCACAATGCTGTTTCCCCTATTGTGACATCACAATGCCCTTTCCCCCATTGTGATATCACAATGCCATTTCCCCATTGTGACATCACAATGCCCTTTCCCACATTATGACATCACAATGCCCTTTCCCCCATTGTGACATCACAATGCAGTTTCCCTCCATTGTGACATCACAATGGCCTTTCCCCCATTGTGACATCACAATGCCCTTTCTCCCATTGTGACATCACAATGCGATTTGCCCCATTGTGACATCACAATGCCCTTTCCCCCATTGTGACATCACAATGCCCTTTCCCCCATTGTGACATCACAGTGCCTTTTTCCCCATTGTGACATCACAATGCCCTTTTCCCCATTGTGACATCACAATGCCCTTTCCCGTATTGTGACATCACAATGCCGTTTTCCCCATTGTGACATCACAATGCCATTTCCCACATTGTGACATCACAATGCCCTTTCCCACATTGTGACATCATAATGCCCTTTCCCCCATTGTGACATCACAATGCCATTTACCCTATTGTGACATCACAATGTCGTTTACCCCATTGTGATGTCATAATGCCCTTCCCCCATTGTGACATCACAATGCCCTTTCCCCCATTGTGACATAACAATGCCCTTTCCCCCATTGTGACATCACAATGCCATTTCCCCCATTGTGACATCACAATGCCATTTCCCCCATTATGACATCACAATGCCGTTTTCCCCATTGTGACATCACAATGCCCTTCCCCCCATTGTGACATCACAATGCCTTTTCCCCATTGTGACATCACAATGCACTTTTCCCCATTGTGACATCACAATGCCCTTTCCCCCATTGTGACATCACAATGCCATTTCCCCCATTGTGACATCACAATGCCCTTTCCCCCATTGTGACATCACAAAGCCGTTTCCTCTATTGTGACATCACAATGCCGTTTTCCCCATTGTGACATCACAATGCCCTTCCCCCATTGTGACATCACAATGCCCTTTCCCCATTGTGACATCACAATGCCGTTTCCCCTATTATGACATCACAATGCCCTTTCCCCCATTGTGACATCACAATGCCATTTCCCCATTGTGACATCACAATGCCCTTTCCCACAGTATGACATCACAATGCCCTTTCCCCCATTGTGACATCACAATGCAGTTTTCCCCCATTGTGACATCATAATGGCCTTTCCCCCATTGTGACATCACAATGCCCTTCCCCCCATTATGACATCACAATGCCCTTTCCCCCATTGTGACATCACAATGCGATTTCCCCCATTGTGACATCACAATGCCCTTTCACCCATTATGACATCACAGTGCCCTTTCCCCCATTGTGATATCACAATGCCGTTTTCCCCATTGTGACATCACAATGCCCTTTTCCCCATTGTGACATCACAATGCCATTTCCCCCATTGTGACATCACAATGCCCTTTCCCCCATTGTGACATCACAATGCCATTTCCCCCATTGTGACATCACAATGCTGTTTTCCCCATTGTGACATCACAATGCCCTTTCTCCATTGTGACATCACAATGCCCTTTCCCCCATTGTGACATCACAATGCCATTTCCCCAATTATGACATCACAATGCCGTTTTCCCATTGTGACATCACAATGCCCTTCCCCCCATTGTGATATCACAATGCCCTTTCCCCCATTGTGACATCACAATGACGTTTCCCCTATTGTGACATCACAATGCCGTTTTCCCCATTGTGACATCACAATTCCCTTTCCCCCATTGTGACATCACAATGCCCTTTCCCCCATTATGACATCACAATGCCCTTCCCCCATTGTGACATCACAATGCCCTTTCCCCCATTGTGACATCACAATGCCATTTCCCCCATTGTGACATCACAATGCCGTTTTCCCCATTGTGACATCACAATGCCCTTTCCCCCAGTGTGACATCACAATGCCGTTTTCCCCATTGTGACATCACAATGCCCTTCCCCCCATTGTGACATCACAATGCCTTTTCCCCATTGTGACATCACAATGCACTTTTCCTCATTGTGCCATCACAATGCCCCTTCCCCTATTGTGACATCACAATGCCGTTTCCCCCATTGTGACATCACAGTGCCGTTTTCCCCATTGTGACATCACAATGCCTTTCCCCCATTGTGACATCACAATGCTGTTTTCCCCATTGTGACATCACAATGCCCTTTCCCCCATTGTGACATCACAAAGCCGTTTCCTCTATTGTGACATCACAATGCCGTTTTCCCCATTGTGACGTCACAATGCCCTTCCCCCATTGTGACATCACAATGCCCTTTCCCCCATTGTGACATCACAACGCCGTTTCCCCTATTATGACATCACAATGCCCTTTCCCCCATTGTGACATCACAATGCCCTTTCCCACATTATGACATCACAATGCCCTTTCCCACATTATGACATCACAATGCCCTTTCCCCCATTGTGACATCACAATGCAGTTTTCCCCCATTGTGACATCATAATGGCCTTTCCCCCATTGTGACATCACAATGCCCTTTCCCCCATTGTGACATCACAATGCGATTTCCCCCATTGTGACATCACAATGCCCTTTCACCCATTATGACATCACAGTGCCCTTTCCCCCATTGTGATATCACAATGCCGTTTTCCCCATTGTGACATCACAATGCCCTTTTCCCCATTGTGACATCACAATGCCATTTCCCTAATTGTGACATCACAATGCCCTTTCCCCCATTGTGACATCACAATGCCATTTCCCCCATTGTGACATCACGATGCTGTTTTCCCCATTGTGACATCACAATGCCCTTTCTCCATTGTGACATCACAATGCCCTTTCCCCCATTGTGACATCACAATGCCATTTCCCCAATTATGACATCACAATGCCGTTTTCCCATTGTGACATCACAATGCCCTTTCCCCCATTGTGACATCACAATGCCCTTTCCCCCATTGTGACATCACAATGCCCTTTCCCCCATTATGACATCACAATGCCCTTCCCCCATTGTGACATCACAATGCCCTTTCCCCCATTGTGACATCACAATGCCATTTCCCCCATTGTGACATCACAATGCCGTTTCCCCTATTGTGACATCACTATGCCGTTTTCCTCATTGTGACATCACAATGCCATTTCCCCATTGTGACATCACAATGCCCTTTCCCACATTGTGACATCACAATGCCCTTTCCGCCATTGTGACATCACAATGCCGTTTCCCCTATTGTGACAACACAATGCCGTTTTCCCCATTGTGCCATCACAATGCCCCTTCCCCCATTGTGACATCACAATGCTGTTTCCCCCATTGTGACATCACAGTGCCGTTTTCCCCAGTGTGACATCACAATGCCCTTTCCCCCATTGTGACATCACAATGCTGTTTTCCCCATTGTGACATCACAATGCCCTTTCCCCCATTGTGACATCACAAAGCCGTTTCCCCTATTGTGACATCACAATGCCGTTTTCCCCATTGTGACATCACAATGCCCTTTCCCCTATTGTGACATCACAATGCCCTTTCCCCCATTGTGACATTACAATGCTGTTTCCCCTATTGTGACATCATAGCGCCGTTTTCCCCATTGTGACATCACAATGCCCTTTCCCCCATTGTGACATCACAATGCCGTTTCCCCCATTTGTGACATCACAATGCCGTTTTCCCCATTGTGACATCACAATGCAGTTTTCCCCATTGTGACATCACAATGCTGTTTTCCCCATTGTGACATCACAATGCCCTTTCCCCCATAGTGACATCACACTGCCATTTCCCCCATTGTGACATCACAATACCGTTTTCCCCATTGTGACATCACAATGCCCTTTCCCCCATTGTGACATCATAATGCCCTTTCCCCCATTGTGACATCACAATGCTGTTTTCCCCATTGTGACATCACAATGCCCTTTCCCCTATTGTGACATCACAAAGCTGTTTCCCCTATTGTGACATCACAATGCTGTTTTCCCCATTGTGACATCACAATGCCCTTTCCCCCATTGTGACAACACAAGGCCGTTTTCCCCCATTGTGACATCCCAATGCCATTTCCCCCATTGTGACATCACAGTGCCGTTTTCCCCATTGTGACATCACAATGCTCTTTTCCCCATTGTGACATCACAATGCCCTTTCCCATATTGTGACATCACAATGCCGTTTTCCCCATTGTGACATCACAATGCCATTTCCCCATTGTGACATCACAATGCCCTTTCCCATATTGTGACATCACAATGCCGTTTTCCCCATTGTGACATCACAATGCCATTTCCCCATTGTGACATCAGAATGCCCTTTCCCACATTGTGACATCACAATGCCCTTTCCCCCATTGTGACATCACAATGCCATTTCCCCTATTGTGACATCACAATGCCGCTTTCCCCATTGTGACGTCATAATGCCCTTCCCCCAGTGTGACATCACAATGCCGTTTTCCCCATTGTGACATCACAATGCCCTTCCCCCCATTGTGACATCACAATGCCTTTTCCCCATTGTGACATCACAATGCACTTTTCCCCATTGTGCCATCACAATGCCCCTTCCCCTATTGTGACATCACAATGCCGTTTCCCCCATTGTGACATCACAGTGCCGTTTTCCCCATTGTGACATCACAATGCCCTTTCCCCCATTGTGACATCACAATGCTGTTTTCCCCATTGTGACATCACAATGCCCTTTCCCCCATTGTGACATCACAAAGCCGTTTCCTCTATTGTGACATCACAATGCCGTTTTCCCCATTGTGACATCACAATGCCCTTCCCCCATTGTGACATCACAATGCCCTTTCCCCATTGTGACATCACAATGCCGTTTCCCCTATTATGACATCACAATGCCCTTTCCCCCATTGTGACATCACAATGCCATTTCCCCATTGTGACATCACAATGCCCTTTCCCACATTATGACATCACAATGCCCTTTCCCCCATTGTGACATCACAATGCTGTTTCCCCTATTGTGACATCACAATGCCCTTTCCCCCATTGTGATATCACAATGCCATTTCCCCATTGTGACATCACAATGCCCTTTGACACATTATGACATCACAATGCCCTTTCCCCCATTGTGACATCACAATGCCCTTTTCCCCATTGTGACATCACAATGCCCTTTCCCGTATTGTGACATCACAATGCCGTTTTCCCCATTGTGACATCACAATGCCATTTCCCACATTGTGACATCACAATGCCCTTTCCCACATTGTGACATCACAATGCCCTTTCCCCCATTGTGACATCACAATGCCATTTACCCTATTGTGACATCACAATGTCGTTTACCCCATTGTGATGTCATAATGCCCTTCCCCCAATGTGACATCACAATGCCCTTTCCCCCATTGTGACATAACAATGCCCTTTCCCCCATTGTGACATCACAATGCCATTTCCCCCATTGTGACATCACAATGCCATTTCCCCCATTATGACATCACAATGCCGTTTTCCCCATTGTGACATCACAATGCCCTTCCCCCCATTGTGACATCACAATGCCTTTTCCCCATTGTGACATCACAATGCACTTTTCCCCATTGTGACATCACAATGCCCTTTCCCCCATTGTGACATCACAATGCCATTTCCCCCATTGTGACATCACAATGCCGTTTTCCCCATTGTGACATCACAATGCCCTTTCCCCCAGTGTGACATCACAATGCCGTTTTCCCCATTGTGACATCACAATGCCCTTTCCCCCCATTGTGACATCACAATGCCTTTTCCCCATTGTGACATCACAATGCACTTTTCCCCATTGTGCCATCACAATGCCCCTTCCCCTATTGTGACATCACAATGCCGTTTCCCCCATTGTGACATCACAGTGCCGTTTTCCCCATTGTGACATCACAATGCCCTTTCCCCCATTGTGACATCACAATGCTGTTTTCCCCATTGTGACATCACAATGCCCTTTCCCCCATTGTGACATCACAAAGCCGTTTCCTCTATTGTGACATCACAATGCCGTTTTCCCCATTGTGACATCACAAAGCCCTTCCCCCATTGTGACATCACAATGCCCTTTCCCCATTGTGACATCACAATGCGATTTGCCCCATTGTGACATCACAATGCCCTTTCCCCCATTGTGACATCACAATGCCCTTTCCCCCATTGTGACATCACAGTGCCTTTTTCCCCATTGTGACATCACAATGCCCTTTTCCCCATTGTGACATCACAATGCCCTTTCCCGTATTGTGACATCACAATGCCGTTTTCCCCATTGTGACATCACTATGCCATTTCCCACATTGTGACATCACAATGCCCTTTCCCACATTGTGACATCACAATGCCCTTTCCCCCATTGTGACATCACAATGCCATTTACCCTATTGTGACATCACAATGCCGTTTACCCCATTGTGATGTCATAATGCCCTTCCCCCATTGTGACATCACAATATCCTTTCCCCCATTGTAACATAACAATGCCCTTTCCCCCATTGTGACATCACATTGCCCTTTCCCCCATTGTGACATCACAATGCTGTTTCCCCTATTGTGACATCACAATGCCCTTTCCCCCATTGTGATATCACAATGCCATTTCCCCATTGTGACATCACAATGCCCTTTCCCACAATATGACATCACAATGCCCTTTCCCCCATTGTGACATCACAATGCAGTTTCCCTCCATTGTGACATCACAATGGCCTTTCCCCCATTGTGACATCACAATGCCCTTTCTCCCATTGTGACATCACAATGTGATTTGCCCCATTGTGACATCACAATGCCCTTTCCCCCATTGTGACATCACAATGCCCTTTCCCCCATTGTGACATCACAGTGCCTTTTTCCCCATTGTGACAACACAATGCCCTTTTCCCCATTGTGACATCACAATGCCCTTTCCCGTATTGTGACATCACAATGCCGTTTTCCCCATTGTGACATCACAATGCCATTTCCCACATTGTGACATCACAATGCCCTTTCCCACATTGTGACATCACAATGCCCTTTCCCCCATTGTGACATCACAATGCCATTTACCCTATTGTGACATCACAATGTCGTTTACCCCATTGTGATGTCATAATGCCCTTCCCCCATTGTGACATCACAATGCCCTTTCCCCCATTGTGACATAACAATGCCCTTTCCCCCATTGTGACATCACAATGCCATTTCCCCCATTGTGACATCACAATGCCATTTCCCCCATTATGACATCACAATGCCGTTTTCCCCATTGTGACATCACAATGCCCTTCCCCCCATTGTGACATCACAATGCCTTTTCCCCATTGTGACATCACAATGCACTTTTCCCCATTGTGACATCACAATGCCATTTCCCCCATTGTGACATCACAATGCCGTTTTCCCCATTGTGACATCACAATGCCCTTTCCCCCAGTGTGACATCACAATGCCGTTTTCCCCATTGTGACATCACAATGCCCTTCCCCCCATTGTGACATCACAATGCCTTTTCCCCATTGTGACATCACAATGCACTTTTCCCCATTGTGCCATCACAATGCCGTTTTCCCCATTGTGACATCACAAGGCACTTTTCCCCATTGTGCCATCACAATGCCGTTTTCCCCATTGTGACATCACAATGCCGTTTTCCCCATTGTGACATCACAATGCCATTTCCCCATTGTGACATCAGAATGCCCTTTCCCACATTGTGACATCACAATGCCCTTTCCCCCATTGTGACATCACAATGCCATTTCCCCTATTGTGACATCACAATGCCGCTTTCCCCATTGTGACGTCATAATGCCCTTCCCCCAGTGTGACATCACAATGCCGTTTTCCCCATTGTGACATCACAATGCCCTTCCCCCCATTGTGACATCACAATGCCTTTTCCCCATTGTGACATCACAATGCACTTTTCCCCATTGTGCCATCACAATGCCCCTTCCCCTATTGTGACATCACAATGCCGTTTCCCCCATTGTGACATCACAGTGCCGTTTTCCCCATTGTGACATCACAATGCCCTTTCCCCCATTGTGACATCACAATGCTGTTTTCCCCATTGTGACATCACAATGCCCTTTCCCCCATTGTGACATCACAAAGCCGTTTCCTCTATTGTGACATCACAATGCCGTTTTCCCCATTGTGACATCACAATGCCCTTCCCCCATTGTGACATCACAATGCCCTTTCCCCATTGTGACATCACAATGCCGTTTCCCCTATTATGACATCACAATGCCCTTTCCCCCATTGTGACATCACAATGCCATTTCCCCATTGTGACATCACAATGCCCTTTCCCACATTATGACATCACAATGCCCTTTCCCCCATTGTGACATCACAATGCTGTTTCCCCTATTGTGACATCACAATGCCCTTTCCCCCATTGTGATATCACAATGCCATTTCCCCATTGTGACATCACAATGCCCTTTCCCACATTATGACATCACAATGCCCTTTCCCCCATTGTGACATCACAATGCCCTTTTCCCCATTGTGACATCACAATGCCCTTTCCCGTATTGTGACATCACAATGCCGTTTTCCCCATTGTGACATCACAATGCCATTTCCCACATTGTGACATCACAATGCCCTTTCCCACATTGTGACATCACAATGCCCTTTCCCCCATTGTGACATCACAATGCCATTTACCCTATTGTGACATCACAATGTCGTTTACCCCATTGTGATGTCATAATGCCCTTCCCCCATTGTGACATCACAATGCCCTTTCCCCCATTGTGACATAACAATGCCCTTTCCCCCATTGTGACATCACAATGCCATTTCCCCCATTGTGACATCACAATGCCATTTCCCCCATTATGACATCACAATGCCGTTTTCCCCATTGTGACATCACAATGCCCTTCCCCCCATTGTGACATCACAATGCCTTTTCCCCATTGTGACATCACAATGCATTTTTCCCCATTGTGACATCACAATGCCCTTTCCCCCATTGTGACATCACAATGCAATTTCCCCCATTGTGACATCACAATGCCGTTTTCCCCATTGTGACATCACAATGCCCTTTCCCCCAGTGTGACATCACAATGCCGTTTTCCCCATTGTGACATCACAATGCCCTTTCCCCCCATTGTGACATCACAATGCCTTTTCCCCATTGTGACATCACAATGCACTTTTCCCCATTGTGCCATCACAATGCCCCTTCCCCTATTGTGACATCACAATGCCGTTTCCCCCATTGTGACATCACAGTGCCGTTTTCCCCATTGTGACATCACAATGCCCTTTCCCCCATTGTGACATCACAATGCTGTTTTCCCCATTGTGACATCACAATGCCCTTTCCCCCATTGTGACATCACAAAGCCGTTTCCTCTATTGTGACATCACAATGCCGTTTTCCCCATTGTGACATCACAATGCCCTTCCCCCATTGTGACATCACAATGCCCTTTCCCCATTGTGACATCACAATGCGATTTGCCCCATTGTGACATCACAATGCCCTTTCCCCCATTGTGACATCACAATGCCCTTTCCCCCATTGTGACATCACAGTGCCTTTTTCCCCATTGTGACATCACAATGCCCTTTTCCCCATTGTGACATCACAATGCCCTTTCCCGTATTGTGACATCACAATGCCGTTTTCCCCATTGTGACATCACTATGCCATTTCCTACATTGTGACATCACAATGCCCTTTCCCACATTGTGACATCACAATGCCCTTTCCCCCATTGTGACATCACAATGCCATTTACCCTATTGTGACATCACAATGCCGTTTACCCCATTGTGATGTCATAATGCCCTTCCCCCATTGTGACATCACAATATCCTTTCCCCCATTGTGACATAACAATGCCCTTTCCCCCATTGTGACATCACAATGCTGTTTCCCCTATTGTGACATCACAATGCCCTTTCCCCCATTGTGATATCACAATGCCATTTCCCCATTGTGACATCACAATGCCCTTTCCCACAATATGACATCACAATGCCCTTTCCCCCATTGTGACATCACAATGCAGTTTCCCTCCATTGTGACATCACAATGGCCTTTCCCCCATTGTGACATCACAATGCCCTTTCTCCCATTGTGACATCACAATGCGATTTGCCCCATTGTGACATCACAATGCCCTTTCCCCCATTGTGACATCACAATGCCCTTTCCCCCATTGTGACATCACAGTGCCTTTTTCCCCATTGTGACATCACAATGCCCTTTTCCCCATTGTGACATCACAATGCCCTTTCCCGTATTGTGACATCACAATGCCGTTTTCCCCATTGTGACATCACAATGCCATTTCCCACATTGTGACATCACAATGCCCTTTCCCACATTGTGACATCACAATGCCCTTTCCCCCATTGTGACATCACAATGCCATTTACCCTATTGTGACATCACAATGTCGTTTACCCCATTGTGATGTCATAATGCCCTTCCCCCATTGTGACATCACAATGCCCTTTCCCCCATTGTGACATAACAATGCCCTTTCCCCCATTGTGACATCACAATGCCATTTCCCCCATTGTGACATCACAATGCCATTTCCCCCATTATGACATCACAATGCCGTTTTCCCCATTGTGACATCACAATGCCCTTCCCCCCATTGTGACATCACAATGCCTTTTCCCCATTGTGACATCACAATGCACTTTTCCCCATTGTGACATCACAATGCCCTTTCCCCCATTGTGACATCACAATGCCATTTCCCCCATTGTGACATCACAATGCCGTTTTCCCCATTGTGACATCACAATGCCCTTTCCCCCAGTGTGACATCACAATGCCGTTTTCCCCATTGTGACATCACAATGCCCTTCCCCCCATTGTGACATCACAATGCCTTTCCCCATTGTGACATCACAATGCACTTTTCCCCATTGTGCCATCACAATGCCGTTTTCCCCATTGTGACATCACAATGCCCTTTCCCCCATTGTGACATCACAGTGCCGTTTTCCCCATTGTGACATCACAATGCCCTTTCCCCATTGTGACATCACAATGCTGTTTTCCCATTGTGACATCACAATGCCCTTTCCCCTATTGTGACATCACAAAGCCGTTTCCTCTATTGTGACATCACAATGCCGTTTTCCCCATTGTGACATCACAATGCCCTTCCCCCCATTGTGACATCACAATGCCCTTTCCCCATTGTGACATCACAATGCCGTTTCCCCCTATTATGACATCACAATGCCCTTTCCCCCATTGTGACATCACAATGCCATTTCCCCATTGTGACATCACAATGCCCTTTCCCACATTATGACATCACAATGCCCTTTTCCCCCATTGTGACATCACAATGCTGTTTCCCCTATTGTGACATCACAATGCCCTTTTCCCCATTGTGATATCACAATGCCATTTCCCCATTGTGACATCACAATGCCCCTTTCCCACATTATGACATCACAATGCCCTTTCCCCCATTGTGACATCACAATGCAGTTTCCCTCCATTGTGACATCACAATGGCCTTTCCCCCATTGTGACATCACAATGCCCTTTCTCCCATTGTGACATCACAATGCGATTTGCCCCATTGTGACATCACAATGCCCTTTCCCCCATTGTGACATCACAATGACCCTTTCCCCCATTGTGACATCACAGTGCCTTTTTCCCCATTGTGACATCACAATGCCCTTTTCCCCATTGTGACATCACAATGCCCTTTCCCGTATTGTGACATCACAATGCCGTTTTCCCCATTGTGACATCACAATGCCATTTCCCACATTGTGACATCACAATGCCCTTTCCCACATTGTGACATCATAATGCCCTTTCCCCCATTGTGACATCACAATGCCATTTACCCCTATTGTGACATCACAATGTCGTTTACCCCATTGTGATGTCATAATGCCCTTCCCCCATTGTGACATCACAATGCCCTTTCCCCCATTGTGACATAACAATGCCCTTTCCCCCATTGTGACATCACAATGCCATTTCCCCCCATTGTGACATCACAATGCCATTTCCCCCATTATGACATCACAATGCCGTTTTCCCCATTGTGACATCACAATGCCCTTCCCCCCATTGTGACATCACAATGCCTTTTCCCCATTGTGACATCACAATGCACTTTTCCCCATTGTGACATCACAATGCCCTTTCCCCCATTGTGACATCACAATGCCATTTCCCCCATTGTGACATCACAATGCCCTTTCCCCCATTGTGACATCACAAAGCCGTTTCCTCTATTGTGACATCACAATGCCGTTTTCCCCCATTGTGACATCACAATGCCCTTCCCCCATTGTGACATCACAATGCCCTTTCCCCATTGTGACATCACAATGCCGTTTCCCCTATTATGACATCACAATGCCCTTTCCCCCCATTGTGACATCACAATGCCATTTCCCCATTGTGACATCACAATGCCCTTTCCCACAGTATGACATCACAATGCCCTTTCCCCCATTGTGACATCACAATGCAGTTTTCCCCCATTGTGACATCATAATGGCCTTTCCCCCATTGTGACATCACAATGCCCTTCCCCCCATTATGACATCACAATGCCCTTTCCCCCATTGTGACATCACAATGCGATTTCCCCCATTGTGACATCACAATGCCCTTTCACCCATTATGACATCACAGTGCCCTTTCCCCCATTGTGATATCACAATGCCGTTTTCCCCATGTGACATCACAATGCCCTTTTCCCCATTGTGACATCACAATGCCATTTCCCCCATTGTGACATCACAATGCCCTTTCCCCATTGTGACATCACAATGCCATTTCCCCCATTGTGACATCACAATGCTGTTTTCCCCATTGTGACATCACAATGCCCTTTCTCCATTGTGACATCACAATGCCCTTTCCCCCATTGTGACATCACAATGCCATTTCCCCAATTATGACATCACAATGCCCGTTTTCCCCATTGTGACATCACAATGCCCTTCCCCCCCATTGTGATATCACAATGCCCTTTCCCCCATTGTGACATCACAATGACGTTTCCCCTATTGTGACATCACAATGCCGTTTTCCCCATTGTGACATCACAATTCCCTTTCCCCCATTGTGACATCACAATGCCCTTTCCCCCATTATGACATCACAATAGCCCTTCCCCA